>NC_092375.1:49057121-49690759 GCF_030028105.1 Mobula birostris | reverse complement strand
AAGGCCTAATGATAATGATAACGCAGAGACAGCTGAGGCCGAGACTGCAAAAAAAAAAGAAAGCTTCCTTCAACAGAAAATACGATGAGTCATACATAAAATACGGCTTTATTGCAACCGATGGCTCGCACACTCCAAGCCCCCTGTGTGTGATATGTGGAGACAAGCTGTCGAATGAGGCAATGAAGTCCTCAAAACTGCTTCAGCAACTTGAGTCCAAGCACCCTGCACTTAAAGACAAACCCGTTGAGTTTTTTGAGCGGAAAAAACATGAGCAAGCGGGACAGAAGCAAGTCCTGAGAGCCTCCACAAATGCTGCTGCTCTGAGATCGTTGTACTTAGTGGCTAGCCATATTGCTAAGGCTAAGAAGCCTTTCATTGTTGGTGAAGAATTGATTCTGCCTGCTGCGAAGGACATGTGCCGTGAACTGTTGGGAGAAACTGCAGTTAACAAGATGGCACAGGTTTCTCTTTTCAAGGAGAATAACAGTTTCAAGGAGAATCGATGACATAGCAGAGGACATTGAAGCACAGCTGTTGGAACGGCTTAACGAGTCACCATGGTATGCTATCCAGGTCGACGAGTCTACTGATGTCGACAGCAAGGCAATACTGCTGGTTTATGTGCAATATATATTTCAGAAACGATGTGCACAAGGATATGTTGTGTGCACTGCCGCTGCCAACTAACACAACTGGGGCAGAACTATTCAAATCTTTGAATGACAACATGTCAGGCAAACTGGACTGGTCATTCTGTGTTGGAATATGCGTGGACAGAGCTGCAGCTATGACTGGATGGCTGGCTGGTTAAACTACCCGGGTCAGAGGTTGCTCCTGAATGCCAGTCTACACACTGTGTCATACACAGGGAAATGCTGGCTAGCTGAAAAATGTCACCTGATCGTAACAGTGTTTTGAGTGACGTTGTTGAAGTTATCAATCACATCAAAGCAAAAGCCCTTAACTCATGTCTGTTTGAGCAGCTTTGCAAAGAAATGGATGCAGAGCACAAACGCCTTCTCTTACACACTGAAGTCAGGTGGCTGTCAAGGGGGAGAGCCCTGGCCAGGGTTTTTGAGTTAAGACAACAGCTACAGAGATTTCTTTCAGGAAAAACGTCACCACTGGCAGCACACTTCAGTGACGAGGAATGGATAGCAAGACTTGCTTATCTGTGTGACATCTTCAACCTGCTCAATGAACTCAATTCGTCACTTCAGGGGAGAATGACAACTGTCTTCAAGTTGGCAGATAAAGTGTCTGCTTTCAAAGCCAAACTGGAACTGTGGGGACGGTGAGCGGACAGGGGCATATTTGACATGTTCCCAACATTAGCTGGGATTTTGGGAGTGATTGAGGCTGCACCGTCCTCCTTACAGCTGGTGCGCGATTACCTATCTTGGCTGTCGACAGAATTCGAGCGTTACTTCCCAACCGCAAATGACCCAAGATGTGCAAAGGAATGGGTCCGTGACCCATTTGTGAATGTTCCTGGTGAATCATCCATGTCAGCGTGGGAAGAAGATCAACTCTTCGAGCTTGCAAATGTGGTGAGCTGAAAAGTATGTTTGATATAACACCTCTGGGGCGTTCTGGATCAAAGTCAAGGCTGAATATCCTGAGATAGCCACGAAAGCACTGAAAACGTTGCTTCTATTTCCAACATCATATTTCTGCGAAGCGGGGTTTCTGTAATGAATACAACGAAAACTGAATTGCGGAATTGACTGGACATAAGGAACCCCCTTCGAGTATCGCTGTCTCCCATCACCCCTCGATGGGACCGTCTTGTTGCAGGGAAGCAAGCCCAGGGCTCCCACTGATTCAGCAATATTGGTGTGTTGCAATGATTTTATATGTTCGTGCAAGGAAAATATGCGCTGTGTGTTTAATATTAAATTCGTTAGATACACCCTTTTAGAAACGAAATTGTGTGGATAAGTACTTATAGTTGACTTATCACCTATATTTTGGTCGTGATTAACACTCCCACCCCCACCCTTCGTTGGCCGGTCTGCAAGAATGTTGTCAATATTAAACCGGTCCGTGGTGCAAAAAAGGTTGGGGACATCTGCTCTAGAAGACAGAAGAATCCGAATTCTTATATTCTTATTGGCAATTTTCTCCATAAAATAGGTGTTTCCATATTCTTGTACCATTTGTTATTGTTTGTATCAATGAGTGAACAAGTGTGCTAGTGTACCTCGTTACTGGAGTATTTTGCTATTCTTGGCTAATCATGTACACTGTTTGAAATATCTTTATCTTTAAATTATATTGACTTTTCACTGTCATTTGTTTAATTTGCATTAAAGTTTAATAACTTATTCAGTGCCGTTATAATTTTGGCATTCAGGTTTTAGCATGTTACTTCGCCTTAAGTTATACATGTCTGATTTACTTGGCTACTTGAAATCAATCAGCCAAAAGATGGTGAAGGAATGTCCAGTGTTTGACACCATTATCTTTGCAACTTTGTGGTACTAAATTTTTCAAAATAAACCAAGTTGCCCATTCGGATGTCTTTTGCTGCATATTGTTTATTGGTTATTGATATAATATAAATTGATCTCAATCAATGCTGGAGATTAGTATTTAAAAAGAATTCCAGCATTGTGCTTAAGCTGTTACGCCTTAGTGCATCAGCAAATTTCAGATACAGGTGTACCCCGCTTTTCGAACGTTCGCTTTACAAAACCTCACTGTTACGAAAGACCTACATTAGTACCCTGTTTTCGCTTTCAGAAGGTGTTTTCACTGTTACAGAAAAAAAATTCAGCACATGAAAAAATCAGCGTGCGATAAAAGGCAGCATGCCCCGAGCAGCTGTTCTCCCCCGGATTCGGAACTGCTTTGCTTTAACACGTGCCTGTGAGCAGCCGTTTGCAAGATGAGTTCTATGGTGTTGGAAAAGCCTGAAAGAGCTCGTAAGGGTGTTCACTTATGATAAAACTAGACGTAATTAAGTGTTTTGATCGTGGTGAGCAAAGTAAGGACAAGGTGAGTTTGGCTTGTGGAAGCTGACGAATATGATGTTGAAGAGGTTCTGGCATCCCATGACCAAGAACTGACAGATGAAGAGCTGATGCAATTGGAAGAAAAAAGGATAACAATTGAAACCGAATGAGTAATGATAAAGTAAGACTTTAATTTTGAAAGGGTACGTCGGTTTAGGGGATATTTGCAGGATGGTTTGAGTCCTTATTAAAGAACCGTGTGATAGAAAAATGCGCGAGGCTCAGCAGTCAAGCAAGCCTTCCACATCAGCCACAACAGACAACGAACCTCGACCTTCGACATCGAGACGAGCAGAGATAGAAGAAGATGAGCTGCCAGCTCTAATGGAAACAGGCGACAAGATGACACCCCATGTCCCACCACCCCAACCCCAGGCCACGGACAGATACCGATTTGCGGAGAATGCAAAGCTAGCCGGGAGGCACACAGCACATCTTTAAGAAAAAAGCTGAAATAAAAATGCTAATTAATTAGGTGCCGCTGACACGTAATTGTCGGCCCAGATCAGAGACGACGCAATTGGAAATCGGCACTGATATGGGCTGACAATTACAGGTGGCACCTAATTAATTAGCATGTTTGTTTCGGCTTTTTTCTTAAAGATGTGCTGTGTACCTCCCGGCTACCGCTGGACCCCTGCATTCTTTGCAGCAATGTATCGCTCAGTGGCTCGGAGGGTGAAGGCCACTGCACCACCCAAACTCTGACAAGTCTAACACACCATTGTGTGCTCGGCGCTGTCTTCCGGATTCCCGTAAGTGATACTACGCTGTACATACATTATTTCTACTTTGTATAGGCTGTGTATTTTTACGTGTTATTTGGTATGATTTGGCAGCTTCATAACTTAAAGCTTACTGGAGAGCGCTTGCGCATGTTTCTGCCGAGAGCGCTTGCATGAGATTTTCTGCTGACAGCGCTTGTGTGCGATTTTTGCTACGGAGAGCAGTGCAGTAATGATTGTGGAAAAGTATTTCTACTTTATATAGGCTGTGTATTTATCATATCATTCCTGCTTTTACTATGTGTTACTGTTATTTTAGGTTTTATGTGTTGTTTGGCATGATTTGGTAGGTTATTTTTGGGTCTGCGAACGCTCACAAAATTTTCCCATATAAATGGTAATTGCTTCTTTGCTTTACGACATTTCGGCTTACGAACCGTTTCGTAGGAACACTCTACCTTCGGATGGCGGGGGAAACCTGTAACTGAATCTCTCACCCACGTGCAACATCACCTGTTTTTCTGTTTTACTTGTTTGGATACCAGAGGGGCTAAAGAATATTTCAGTTGAAAGGTTTTCCCTTGAACCTATGCAAGAATGTAAAAACATATTAAATATTCTGTGACTTGCCTGTGCTGAACTTGACTGTGGAATCCTGCAATCCCGGGAGGGGAGAAGAAGATGGTGGTGTGACGCAGCGCGCAGGGCTGCTCCGAAATGTTTTCCTATTTGTTAAGTGGGGCTGTGCACAATCCTGATTTGATGGAGACCTGACATGAGAAGCACGGAGGAACATCTGGAGAAACTTCTGAAATGCCTGCTTCACTGCCGCTGCTACTGTGCGATCGAGAATCTCCGGAGGGGAAGGCCCCAAATCCTCGGCTTTGCCTATTGTCTGTTGCCAGGGCCGGGGTCGAAGCGCTTGGCAGAGATGGTGCTCGGTGTTGGAGGGTTGGTCGAAGGCTTGAAGTTTTTGGACGGACTCAAGAGTCGGCTGTGGTTGGGTGCTTCCAGGGTGCTGCATCGGCAAGTTTGCGGCGCTGGAGGTTCATGGCAGGGAGAGTTTTTTTTCTTCTTCCTTCTACTGTCTGTGTGAGATGATGGGACTTTCGAGAGACTTTGAGACTTTTTTTTACCGTGTGCATGGTCTGTTCCTTATCAAATTACGGTATTGCTTTGTACTGTTGTAACTATATGTTATAATTATGTGGTTTTTGTCAGTTTTTCAGTCTTGATTTGTCTTGTGTTTCTGTGATATCATTCTGGAGGAACATTGTATCATTTCTTAATGCATGCGTTACTAAATGACAATAAAAGAGGACTGCGTGTCCTCATAATCTAATCTAATATTGAAGAAATCTCAGTTCTTATGTTTTTGTTCTGAGATTGCAAAATTCAAATTAATAGGTTATATAATAAAATGTGACTGGACTAATGAGAAACTTAGAAAAATTAGACAACTACTACTACTTCGACTCAGGCATTGGGGGCCGGCGACAGGCACGAAAAAATTAGAAGCCTTCACTTAAAAAAAGCTGCTTGAATCACATTTGTCATCAATTGGATTGTAAATGTGTCAGATTTCCACTAAGTAGTAATTAGATTAAGGCTGCCTTTGCCATGTAAAATCATCAAAAAAAATTTTCCAGCTTAGTTGAACTATTAAAAAGCATCAACACAGTTCTGTAATTAAGCACATTATATTCAATAAAAGCTATTTTCTTGTTTCTCTAAATTCCTGCATAATATATGTAGTCTGAAATTATATCTGTTTTCAGCCTCAAATGGTCTATCATAAATTTTTTAAAAATCTCTTGAAGCAACAGTTTTGGAAAAAAAAATTATTGTCCAGTGCTTTTAGGTTTTGTTGGAATTCAAGCAACAGATCACAAAGGAAACATATAAAACCACACACTGCATCAACAAAACAATCTACTGGTTTTGGAGGCATTGAGAGAACCAACTGCCATCTTCAAAAGTAATAATCCTGGTGTCCAATCATAAACAAGAGAAAATCTACAGATGCTTGAAATCCAAGCATCACGCAAAATGCTGGAGGAACTCAGCAGGACAGGCAGCATCTATGGAAAAGTGTACAATATTTCAGGCAAAGACCTTTCATCGGGTCCAGGAAAAAAAATTACTAATCTGTGGCTGCTTAACAAAAAGGTTGTGTTTTATGGCATGGAGCTTTATCAGGTGAAGAGAGCTGTCAAGATTTTCACCAACAAATTTAAAAAAAAACTTGTTAGCCACTCAAGGAATAATCATAGGAAGAACTCTTGACCTCAACTTTGTATACACCAAGTTTAGGCTTACTACTTGCGCCCTCGTCACTTGAAAATGAATAGAAAAATCTGCCTTTCATCTCACCTGTGGCCATCTTGATAGGCAAAACGATCATTACCATTTACATTTGAAGATGATAATTAAAAGCAAGAGAGTTGACATCGGTCCTTGAACCTGGCCCGCTATCTGCTTGGTCATTTCTATCTGATTGCAAATTCTGTATTCTTGACTTCATGATAAGCGAGTGTAGGAAATAGGAAACACCTTTGATTTGAGAAATCTTGCTTTCTTAAGTTTGTTTCAGGAACAGAATTCTTTATAAAATTAGAAAATATTACAAAAACACCTTGTGTTGCATATCCAATTTGTATCTTTGATTATCAAAGCTTTTTCTTTTTGGAGGATTTAATTTTTAAAAAATAGCACTAAATATCTGGGTCAAGCTGAAATTCTTCTGTTTCACCTTTGCAGCACCCAAAATTTTAAGACTCTCAGAACTGCAGTATCTTAATGCTTCTGTGCATGGACATCTCAACCTCTTGAGATAAATGTTAATCAAACAGTCTTGCATATACTGAGACAGTGGATGATTTTATACTTGGCTTAGATGAAAAACTTGGTGTGCACAAGTCAGTGAAATGCAACTTAAGGCATAAAAGTGTGATGCTGCTTATGACATTGTAGTTCCACTTATTGGTCGAACAAATATTTGTTTTGTCTTTAAACACAACTTGGTTTACAGTACTGTGCAAAAGTATAAGGTACCCTAGATTTTTTTTAATATTGTCTCAGATGGCATTTCCTCCACAGAGCCGTGATTTCGGCATCATTGAGACTATCTGGTATTACTTGTAGAGACAAAAGTAACGAGACAGCCAAAGCCTGCAGAACTGTGGGAAGTTCTCCAAGATGCTTAGAAGAACCTACCAGCCAATTTTCTTATGAAAGAGAATTGATGCAGTTTATATTGATATAACTTTTTTTTTACTGTTTGATCTTCAAAGTACATTTTTTGATATTTAGGAACTTCAATTCAGCATCTTTGCTTCACAGGATTTTATTATGTGTCTTAAAGACTTCTGCACAGTTCTGTATGCAAAGTATTGTCTTGATTTTTTTTGTCATTTCCGTTCTTTGAAATTTTGGTAGTTTGGTAGTTGACATAGTTCAAAAAAAAAATCTGTGAAGTTATGACCTGATGCAATTTTGCAATGTTAAGTAATTAAACTAATCAGAATATGTTTAATTTAGTATTAACCAATATAATACAATTTATCATATATCATATTTTTAAAAAAATAGTTGGTTTGCCTATGGATTCTTAAAGTAACCTTATACCAAACTGAATGAAAAAGCTCTTAAACTGATCTAGACACAAACCTGAGTAATTCAAGATAAGTACAGTTAATTATTTGAATTCTGATAATTACTTGTAATTCTTTGCAGACCTTTTGGCCAGTGTTACGAATTTCTCACCTTACATACAGTGAAGAAGTACTTCCTTCCAATAATAGAAATGGTTCCACAGTTTCTAGAAAATCTGACAGATGAGGAACTGAAGAAAGAAGCGAAGAATGAAGCCAAAAATGATGCTCTATCTATGATAATTAAATCGCTAAAAAATTTAGCTTCACGTGTTCCTGGGCAGGAGGAGACAGTCAAAAGTTTAGAAATATTTAGGTTAAAAATGATATTAAGGTAACTAATATTTTGAAAAATAATCAAGTCGAAGTTACCATAAATTAGCTTTGTCGTAACTTAGCTTTGTTATTTGCAGATTGTTGCAAATTTCATCTTTCAATGGGAAGATGAATGCACTAAATGAAGTTAACAAGGTGATTTCTAGTGTGTCTTATTATACTCATCGCCATGGCAGTCCTGAAGAAGAAGAATGGTTGACAGCAGAGAGAATGGCAGTAAGTGGTAAAATTATTTCTGTATCCCAGCAATAAATATTAAAATTACCCTATTATCCTAGAAGATCTGATAAATGGCTGTGCTCGATTTTAAATATTTTCATGGATCATTTTGTAGCTGCTTGAGGATGTGTAATTCATTTAACTTAAGTGTTCAACTTTGGATGTGTATTTTCTGCCTCACAATACTAAAGTTTGTGGCATAACTGTATTGCATAAGGCTGATGATGCGTAATTGGATTTGCCAGATAAAGGAGCAAAAACAATATTTTAAACAACTTTTTATTCACAATTGATTGCCAAGGTCTTTAATAATTAGTTTGTTTATAATTGTCTTTATGTTTCTGCGCATACTCAGAGGTATGGGAATTACTGGAAAAACATCTGAGGGAATCGGTCTGAACTTGGAAAGACAGGGATAAGTTAAAAATAGTACAGTTCTGTTATGTGGAGATCCTGTCTGACCAATTTCTTGAAGCAGTAATGAAATGTATTCTGAGGCTTGTGTGCTTTATATAGTCTGTGTGGACTTCAGTAAGACATTTGACAGAGACTGGTCCATAAGTTTAGAATCCATGAGATCCAGGACAAGATGCAAAATTTGCTAGATACAGGTTGAGTACCCTTTATCTGAAATCCAAAATTTTTTTTTGAGCACTGACATGACCTCACAAGTAGCAAATTCCTCAAGGTGTTGGGAAAATTCCCAGGCAATATGTAGGTCTCTGTGCATCAGAGGCACTTTTGAGAAGAGACTTCATATGTATAATGAACAGAAGTTAATGTAAAAAAAAAAGAGCACTGCATTAGCGAAAAATGAGTATTGAAAGAGCAGATTCGGCAGCATCAAGAGTGAACATATGCCACATAATGGTATGCTGATCATGAAACAAGCAAACGTGTCTCATAACAAACTGAAAATTGAAGATAATTGTAAACATTCAATAGGCTGATTGCATAAATTTAAGAAAAGGCACAACATTACATTGTTAAAGATTTGTGACAACTGATCACGAAGCAGCGGAGAAATTCATTGATGAATGTGCAAAGATTGTCACTGATGAAAATTTAGCATGCTGATGCCTGCATAAGACTGTTTACTGGTAGTGAATAAATTCAAAATCGGAAATGATGGTGATATCAAGCTATCACATTGTTATTCCATGATCCAAAAAAATCCGAAGCACTTCTGGCTTCCCCAGACATTTCAGATAAGGTGTACTCAAACTGTAATTGGAACCGGTAGTGGTTGCTTTTATGATTGGATCAGGTGCTGTTTGTTGTATGCATTAACAATCTGGATATAAATTTCGGAAGTCAGCTTACTTGCAGGTGAGAAGAGGTAGTGAGGAGGATGGTGGTAGGCTACAGAATAATAGTCATCAGTTGTTAGATGAGCAAAGTAATGGTAGATGGGATTTAATCATTCTGAGTTCAAGGTGCTGCACTTTGGGAGAACTTTTGAATAGCAGGGCCTTATGAAGATGTGGTCTTGTAAGTTGGAGAGGGCCTGTATGCATAGTTATAGATATGTCCACACCAACTCAAGTACCTGGTGGACCAAATGGGCTATTTCTGTGTTGTAGGACTGACTCTATTACTTTAGTATTCAATTCTGTCCTTTGGGTCTCTGAGCATCTCAACTTCCTTCTTCCACTGAGCAACATGTGTTGTATAACTATTCTTTAATATAGCTACTCTGTAATGTAATGGAGACTGAACTACAGAGAAGTGAATGTGCGTTCCCATCTGCTGTGATTGATGGAGCTAACTCTCAATCTTTGTTTCTCAAATTACTTCTTCTTTCACTCTGTTCCCCCCCCCCCCACCCCAGAAGGACAGGGCTTCCCCCTAGTCTTTACCTTTCATTCAGTGAGTCACAACAGCCAGCATATCATTCTTTGTCATTTCTGCCATCTGCAATGAGATCCCACCACCTGGTACGTCTTCTCGTTCCTACCTTTTTCTGCCTTCCACAGGGATGATTCTGTCTGTAACTCCCTGATCAGCTCATCCCACCCTGACCCCTGGCACTTTTCCCCTCCTCGCAGGAGGTGTAGTACTTGTCATTGCAGCTCTTTCTTCACCACCATCCAGCATCTAAAGAGCTCTTCCAGGTAAGATAAGATTCATGTGCACCTTCTTCAACCTTAAAAAAAAATCTGCAGATGCTGGATGAAGAGTCCTGCAGTTGAAATGTCAACTGTTTATTCCTTTCCATTGATGGTACCTGACCTCCTGAGTTCCTCCAGCATTTTGTATGTGTTACTCCTCCAACCTTGTCTACTGCATTTGGGCCTGCTCTATGTTAGCAAGTCCAAGTGCAGATTGGGTGACTGTTCACAGAGCACCACAATGGCCACCCCATGCTTCCTAGTTGCATGCCATTTTCAGTTTTTTTTTTCCCTTTCCCATACTGACCTGACCATCATTTGTCTTCTCTACTCTTAGGATGAGGCCCAATTCAAGCTGGAGGAACAACATGTCATATTTAAACTGGGTAGCATACATTCCAATGCCATGAATATTGAGTTTTCTGATTTTGGGTAACCATCTCCTCCAGCAGTTATTTCTGTCATCTTTCTTCTCCAAGCCCTCCCCACCCCCCACTGATCCTTGGTTCCTCCTATTTTTGTCCATTTTTCTTCATAGCTCCCCCACGCCTCCCCTTCATCTGTCTTTGTTCCACAAGCCATCCACCCTGTACGCACACAAACAGTTCACCCACAGGTTCCCATCCTACACCCATCTATCATTTTGCCACATTTCTTTATAAGAATTCAGCACTGCTAATTCTTTTGTGTTACTGCTTACCTCACTCGGGCAGCTGCCTCCAATCTTCATACTCCACTAGCTCCACCTTGCTCCATCTGCCTCTCCATGCTTTTTTCTTTGTCTGACTCCATCTATCTGCAACCCCCAGTCACAGTCTCCCAATTCCACCCTTTCTTCTCTCCCCTACCTGGTACAAACTTCTTGTCATCTTATGTGTACCTTGTCGATCTGCCTCTCTACCAGAGGACTTCAGGTTCAGCCCAAGGGAATAATGACAAACATAGTTTACTTAAGATTACATACTGTTTATTAGCAAGCTTGCATCTCAGTTGATACTGCAGAACCCCCACTCATTGAGCCTGCAAAATCTGTAATCAGGTGAGCCCTGAGCACTGTCTGGGGCTGCTTGTTAAACATTCGTTATCACATACATACTCTGATCGCAGACACCCCTGATTAGTGTTTATGCAAAGCAGCATAAGCACTCCTTTGTTCCTTGCATCTATCCTACAGTTAGTAGATTAGTTATCTTGCAACATTATTCACATAGCATGACTAGTCAAGCTGCAAATGTCAGTCAGGTTTTAGCCTTTTTAATTCTGTATATAATTCCATATCCTCAGTCCACCAATGAACTTGGATTTCTTTCTGACCAGAACCACCCTCTTCATACTGACAATCTCACCACTCCACTCTATCCTTAAGCAGGGTTTCACTCCAAAATGTAGACAGTTCCTTTCCTCATACTTGTATTGTTCATCCCGCTGACTCCCTCAGCAGATTGTTTGATTCACTAATGAAATTTGATTTCAGCTTTGTTATGATAATATGTGAATTAATGCAGAACTTTCTCCATGTTTCAATTCTGGTTGTTAGAAAACTGAAAAGTCTGAAAATGATTAGTTAGTGATTGTTGGGAAAGCAAATTTGTTTCATCCTACAATTTAGGATTTTTTTCTGAATAACAGAAACAATTTATATTAATATGTTTTTAATCTGACTTGTTTTGATTTTGTAGGAGTGGATTCAGCAAAACAATATTCTGTCAATTGTGTTGCGTGACAGTCTACATCAACCTCAATATGTTGAAAAACTGGAGAAAATACTTCGCTTTGTAATAAAAGAGAAAGCACTCACCCTTCAAGATCTTGACAATATTTGGGCAGCACAGGTGAGGAAACCATTCAAATTCATCCTTTTCTGGTTCTGTTTGGTCAGAAATATGTGAATTTATTAAAGAATAATCTTAATTATTTCTTTGCCTTTTCTAGATTGAAACTGTGTAATTCCTATCCCCCCGCAATAAAAAAACTAATTTTCAGAACTGTAAACCTTTGTATTTCTGAAATATCACTTCAAATTAAATTTATTTCTCACTTCTGTACACGTTACCTATGAGAAAGTAGTTTAAAATAAATTCCAAGAGCTCAGTGTGCCAATTTTTATCTCTTGATCAGTTTTACATCAGATGTGCACTGTACTTGGTTAGGAATTCAGATGGCCATAAAGCCCAATGGCTTTAGTTGTCAATGCATTTAGAGTTGCCAGCTTCAGTCATTCATTGAACCTCTTGTGCATTTCAGAAATTTGTGATATGTATGGTATCATGAATATATTTTTGAATGTGTGTTACAATACTGCAGATAAAGTTTCTGTTTGCATGCCTAGATCGACAGTAGATTTGAAAATCTGGTAAAACAGAAGTTCATATCTTTGCCTCTGACAGACTTGATGTTCCTGTTGGTTCACATTTCTTTGGCAACAGTGGTTTTTCTTCAAAATTCATTGCTATTAAATTGTTTGAAAATGATAAATCTGAAAGGGTACAACATCTCCAGACAGGATGAGATGCTGTTCCTGAGGTTCTTAATATAACAATGTGTAGGCCACAGAGAATTCAGAGTGGAATAGAGAATAAAAGTGGCAGGCAATTGGGAGCTCAGTCATTTGTGTGGATTCTCCAGTGTAGAAGAGACCATGTTTGTGAATATCGAATGTAGCAGATTAAGAGTGCAATTGAATCACTTCTTCACCCTGGAGGACTGTTTGGGTTTTGAGTGGCAGGAAAGGGTGAGGACGAGTGCAATGAAAAGAAGAATGCTTGGTGGGGATGGAAGAGCAGATCAGAGAGTGCTGAAGGGAGCAGACCCATTATACTGCTGAGATAGGAGAAGGTGTTAGGTGGTTGGATCTCTTCAAGTGGCTGGAATTTGCGAAGATTGTCCTGATGAATGCAGAGGATGAAAAGTGAAGGCCAACAGAGTTGTATCTCCTGTTCAGGCGGAAGACAAATAGGAAGAAGAAAACTGCAGGGAATATGTGGAATATGGTCAAGGTGCCTGGAAAGTCACACTTAAGAAATATAACTCAGAAGCACCTGTGTGGAGAGACTTTATTTTGAAAAAACGCACAATAGAGAGGGGAACCAGGGAAATGAAATAGGGAACCTAGAGGAGGCAGGATGGGAGAAAGCACAGTCAAGAAGCTGTGGGAGTCTGTTGGCTTGTAATGCATTTTTGGTATTAACTGATTCACTGATATAAAGATGGAGAGATCCAAGAAAGGAATGTAATGTCAGAGATGGACCAATTGAAAGTGAGAATGGAAATTGGCAGCAAAGTAATACATTTTTAAGCTCTGCATGATGCAGGAAGCAGCACTAATATAGCCATTGATATATTGTTCAAAGGAAAGTTATTATTAGAGCACGTATGTGCCCTCTCGTGTTAGCCATTTCAGCCCTGGGTAAAAGCCTCTTGACTATCCACGCAATCAGTGCCTCTTATCATCTTATACAACTCTTATCAGGTCACCTCTCAACTTTTTTAAGGTGTTAGGAAGTAGGTACAGAGGAGATGTCAGGGGTAAGTCAGAGATGTCAGAGTGGTGAATGCATGGAATGGGGTGACGATGGAGGAGGTGGATACGATGGGGGTCTTTTAAGAGACTTCTGGATAGGTACATGGAGCTTAGAAAAACAGAGGGCTGTGGGTAGCCCTAGGTAATTTCTAAAGTAAGTACATGTTCGGCACAGCATTGTGGGCCGAAGTGCTTGTATTGTGCTGTAGGTTTTCTATGTTTCATCATATACAGCCCTGAGAATTCATTTACTTGTGGGTATACTCAATAAATCTGTAGAATAATAACCATAACAGAATCAGTAAAAGAGATGCTACTGTGCTGTCTTTGTAATTGACTTGGGTGCTGGGCCCAGGACAGGTCCTCGAAAATAATAGCACCGAGGAATTTAAAGTTACCAACCCTCTCTATTTCTGATCCTCTGACGAGGACTGGTTTAGGGATCTCTGGATTCCTTCTCGTAAAGTCAATCATACTGGACAACAATTTTTTTCAAAAATGTTGGTTCCTCAGAAATTATTTTTGTTTATGATAGACCACTTGAAGCCAAACACAAATATCACTTTAGATTACTTGTATCACATAGGATTTTGGAGAAACAAGAAAATAACTTTTATTGAATATAATAAGACCATAAGATATAGGAGCAGAATTAGACTATTTGACCCATCAAGTTTCATCATGGCTGATCCGTTGTCCTTCTCAGCCCTTCTCCTCCACGTATCCTTTCATGCTGTGACTAATCAAGATTCTATGAATCTCTGCCTTAAATATATTCAATGACTTGTCCTCCACAGACGCAATGAATTCCACAGATTCACCACTCTCTGGCTAAAGAAAATCCTCCTCATCTCAGTTCTAAAATGACTGGCCCACTGAGTTTATGTCCTCCCCCACCATAAGAAACATCCTCCCCTCATCCAGTTTCACATTCGTACATTCTACTTGTTTTTCTGAATTCCAGTGAGTACAGGTTTAGAGTCATCAAAAGCTCTTCATATGACAAGCATTTCAATCCTGGAATCCAATTTTGTGAACATTCTATGAACTTTCTCCAATGTCAGCACATCCTTTCTTTGAAAAAGGGTACAAAACTGCTCACAAAACTCCAAGTGAGGCCTCTCACCAGTGCTTTATAAAGCCTCAACATTACATCCTTGCTTTTCTATTCCAATCCTCTTGAAATTAATGCTAATATTGCATTTGCCTTCCTCACCACTGACTCGACCTGCAAATTTAGTGACTCCTGTGCAAGGACTCCCAAGTCCCTTTGCACCTCAGATTTTTGAATTTTCTCTCTATTTAGAAAATAGTCTGTCCTTTTTTTCTTCTTCTACCAAAGTGCATGACTATATACTTCCTGCCACTGCGTTCCATCTGCCACTTCTTTGCCCATTGTCCTAATCCGTCCCAAGTCCTGCGGCAGCCTTTCTACTTACTCAACTACCTGCCCCTTCATCTATCTTTGTGTTGTCTGCAAACTTGGCCACAAAGCCATCAGTTCTGTCATCCAAATCACTGTCACGTAACTTAAAAAGAATCGGTCCCAACACAGACCCATGTGGAACACCACTCGTCACTGGCAGACAACCAGGAAAGATTAGAAGTCTGTTATGAGCCTTGTGGCCCATCATGCTGGTGCTTATGCCAGTTTCCGTGGCGTGAAGCGACTGAGAGTACGAGACTCCTCCCCCCCCCCCCCCCCACCCACCCCGGATAGGATGCGAGGTTAACCCCCAGCATTTTTGCTGGTACCCATTCTCAGCTGGGTAGACTGGAGCATTGTGTGGTTAAGTGCCTTGCTCAAGGACACACACGCTGCCTTGGCTGAGGCTTGAACCCATGACCCTCAGATTGCTAGTCCAACGCCCTAACCACTTGGCCATGTGCCACAGCCAACCAGAAGAGACTTCCTTTATTCCCACTCTGTCTCCTGCCAATCAGCTAATGCTTTATCCATGCTCAAATCTTCCCTGTAATACCAGGGGTTCTTAACTTGTTAACCAGTTCTGTGTGTGGTACCTTGTCAAAGGCCTTCTGAAAGTCCAAATACACAACATCAACCAATTCCCCTTTGTCTATTCTGCCTGTTAATTCTTCAAAGAATTCCAACAGATTTGTCAGGCAAGATTTTCCCTTGTATGCCTTAATTCAGACCTTTTCCCAAGAATATTCTCCTAGTAAGTTTAATTTCACACACTTCTCCCCCTTGACACTGTCAAGATTCTGGCATACTGCTACAAAATACTTATTTAGTTTGTCCACCATTTCCTTGTTCCCTTTTACTTCCTCTCCAGCATCTCTCTTTTATACTGTACATATCTAAATAAACTTTTGTTATCCTCTTTAATGTTATTGGCTTGCTTACCTTTGTAATCCACCTTTTCCTTAATAATTTTTTTTTGGTTGTCGCCTTTTGCTTAAGCTTTCCAAACCTCTAACTTCCTACTAAATCTTGCTCTGTTATATGCCCTCTCTTTGACTTTTATGTTGGCTTTGACTTTTCTTGTTAACCATCTTGCCTTTAGAATACTATTTCCTCTTTGGAATGTATATATCATGTCCCTTCTGAATTGCTTCCAAAAATGCCAGCTTTAACTTTTCTGCTGTCGTCCCTGCTAGTCTTTTACAATCAATTTTGGCCAGCTCCCCTCTCATGCCTCTTTAATTCTCTTGACTCTTCTGTAATACTGATACTTCTAACTTCAGTTTCCCCTAATGCTTTTGATTGCATAATGGTGCTGATGCTTTGCAGTAGTTCAACTAAGCAAAAATGTTTTGTTGATTATTTTCATTTATACTCAGTGTCTGAGGCTTCTCACTTCAGTGTAAAACCAGCCAACATTGATGGATTACAGTTGCCTTGGTACCCTTTTTCCATAACCGCAGTGTCCTGGTGAAACCTTTCACAGTCCTTGTCGATGATGGTGCTAAGATTTGCAGGGAAGAACTCTGAATGGGAATTCAGAAAATGGATATTTAGTGATATGTTCTACTTCAAAGGTTTTCTGTGCTTGAGCATGTTGTCAACCAGCTGCATTTAGCTCTGTAGTTGCCAAGCAACATTCTTAAATGCCTTCCATGTGATTTTCTCTGGTCCCACTAGATGTTCTTTGAATTGCCTGTCATTGACCTGTTTGATTTGTGGTCCAACAAAGTTGTCTTTCTCAATATTGGCGTCAGTTATTCTGAGTTGAATTATGAATTGAAATAACAAGTATAGGCGATTACAAAAAAAATTGTGTGATTGGAAAATTTCATGGTGATTTTCATGATCAGCAGCCCAAAATCCATAAGGTACACCCACAAGTATTCAGGAAGCAAAATCTTTGTTATCTAGTGTAATTAGCTCCTTAGAGGCTGTTGTTATGGCATCACTCATCAGCTTTTCAACACCCTCCCTTTTGCTGATTTGTCCCCACCTTTGATTTGGCCTACAATAGTAATGTTGTCAGCAAACTTGAATATTGTATTGGAGCTGTGCTGAGCCACAAACCATAAGTGTACTGTGAATAGAGCAGAGGGCCACGTATATGGCCTTGTGTATCTGTGCTGATGAAGATTGTGGAGGAGATGTTGCTAATCTGAACTGACTGGGGTCTGCAAGTGAGGAAATCAAGTATCAAATTGCACAAGGTAGTATTAAGGCCAAGACTGAGGATCTTATTGAGTAGTTTTGAGGGGATGATGGTATTGAATGCTGAGCTGTAGTTGATATAGAGCATCCTGATGTATGCTTCTTTGCTGTCCAGATGTTCTAGGATTGAGTGAAGAGCTAACGAAATGGCATCTGCTGCGGACTTGTTGCTCCTATAAGCAAATTGGAGTGGATCGAAGTTGCTTCTCAGGCAGGAGTTCATATGTTCTTCAACATCCTCAAACACTTCATCCCTGTGGATGTAAGTGCTGTTGGATGGTAGTCATTGAGACAAATCACCATGTTCATCTTGGGCACTGGTATAATTAATGCCTAGCTGAAGCAGATTGCGGAACCGAGAGTTTAAAGATCTCAGTGAACACTCCGACCAGTTGATTAGAACAGGTCTTTAGTACTTGGCCAGGTACCCTGCCTGGACCAGATGTTTTTTTTTGTGGGTTCACTCTGCTGAAGATTACTTGCACGTAGGCCCCAGAGACTTATCATAGGATCATCGGGGGGCTGTGGGAGTTTATGATGATATCCCCATGTTTTGACGGTCAAAACGAGCGTAGAAGGCATCGAGCTCATCTGGAAGCAAAGCCTTGCTTTCATCTATGTTGCTTGATTTAACTTTATAAGAGGTGATTGTATTCAAGCCCTGCCACAACTGTTAAGCGTCATTCGTTGCCACTTCATCTAAGAGATTTCTTTCTGGAGATCATACCTGGACCTCTTGTGACTCTCTTCGTCACCAGATTTGAATGTCCCTGATCTGGTTCTCAGCAGATTGCAGATCTCATGGTTCATTCAGGGCTTCTGTTTGGGGAAGACTCAGAATGATTTTGTTGGGATACACTCATCCACGCCATGATGTGTATTCGTTCAGATCCATAGATGAGTCCTTGAACAGGCCCACTGCACTGACTCAAAACAATCCCAAAGCCACTCCTCTGCCTCCCATTACCCGTCTTAATCTCTGGGGCTTTGCTCTTTAGCCTCTGCCCTTATGCCAGGTGATCCGATTAACAGAAATATGGCCTGGGCATGGAGTTTAACAACATGTGTTGGGACCTTTGGTACTACTGCACACTTGCTAACAAGATGCTGGGTGGAGAGTGTCTCATCTTTCTGCATTTTAGCCTTGCTTAGTTTCCAACCCCTGCCTTCCTTCTGGCCATGGCATTGCTTAAAGCTACCATACCTGCCTGTTATACCAAGATCTTCAGACGATCATGAAATCTGTAGATCATTAAATTGATTTAAAATTATATTGCTTAGACAGAAATTATATGCTGCAGATTGCAATGAGAAGTATATTTAGAAGTATTGCCCGCAGCCAACAATGTCACCATGGTTCACCGGTACTATCATGACATATATTGGATAAAGAGGGTACCCCAAAAATTCTAAACAAAAAATTGTTACACATGTCCAACAAAAGGCAGGTGTAACTTGGGACCATGAAGATGGTTTGTTTCATGTGCGAATTAATTCAGCGAGGCCTATAAGTGTGTGAATGGAAAAGGAACTTATAGAAGCTTTTTGCAAGGAAGAAGTGGAAGGTCCTTAGACGTTCTGTGTGCTAAAATCACAAATCAAATCATTAGGAGACATTGAGAAACTATCAATGTAGAGAGCAGTTCAGGCTTATTAGGAATAAGGTGAGGAATATCAGGCAGAATGAAAGAAACATATGATTAACTAGAATCCATCCGTCTAGCTTCAATTTGTGTGACAGCTTTTTGGAGATACTGATCTCAGCTTCTCATCATCAATGCTGTAAAGCTAACTTCCCTGAGTAGATACACCTTCCAACAATAAGTAAATTGGTTATTAACATGCTGAATGATGGTATCTATCTGGTCTGCAAGCTTCCTTGAACTGAGCAACTTAGTCAGTGTTATTTGTTTTGAAACAATCAAATTTTATAACCTGTTGTTTTATGCTGCAACTGCTTGAGCAGCAATAAACCAGGTGCAGTTACTTTCTACAGTCAGAGAGACTGCTATATACAGAGCTTATTTGGAAAGCTACTACATAGACTGTACTTTTAACTTTAAACTGATTACTGCTTGCCTTTTAAATTTTAAGAACTGAAGACCATCTCCCATTTAAACAAATAAAGCATATACGAGGGGTGATTGATAAGTTTGTGGCCTAATGTAGAAGGAGTCAATTTTAGAAAACCTAGCACATTTATTTTTGAACATAGTCCCCTCCTACATGTACACACTTAGTCCAGCGGTCGTGAAGCATACGGATCCCTTCTTTGTAGAAGTGGTCCACAGCAGGGGTGCTTGATAGGTTCGTGGCCTAATGTAGAACAAGATGAGTTATTTACTTCAAACTTTCTGCATTATCACTCAGAGTTAAACTGCACGTGCATATAACGAGAGCGTCTTGGATCTCCAGGTGGTCCATAGCAGGGGCGATTAATAAGTTTATGGCCTAAGGTAGTAAGGCACGTGCAGTTCAGGTCTTTGAAAATGCAGAAAGTTTGAAGTGAATAAAACTTATCAATCGCCCCTGCTATGGACCACTTTCTGGAGGTCCAAGATGCCGGCTTCTACAAAGAAGGGATCCGTATGCTCCACAACTGCTGGACCAAGTGTTTTAGTTGGAAGTTTACTTATAATTGTTTGCCCTTACACGTAGCAGCTGCTATGTTTAGAAAACGAACTTGGCAAAACATGAGGCCCCCAGCCCAGGAAGTGAATATTCATCACAGTTGGCAGCGAGGAAGACAACCAAAGCTTGCAGTGGAATCTGGAACAACTTAACTAATAGAATGTGCAAGAGTGGATCTTGTATTGATGATTAAATAGTTTCTTAAATGACCAACTATATATTCCTGCATAGACTGATCTTAGCTGGAGTAGTTGCGGGTAATGCTTGTATTCTATGCAGTTTCACCTAGTTAATCTTCAGTCTTTACTTGGTTAAGATTTGGGATACCACAGCCTTGTGTTTGTAAACATGTATGTAAATTTTGGCATTTCAGAGAGTGATAAAATTTCCCAAATGAAAATGCGATCCATCTGGGTTAAGATGTGTTATTGGCCTGATGAGAAGCATTTTGGTGATATCCTCCTTAGTTCAATATCTGATTGTTGGAATTTTTCCCCCTCTAAACCCTTTCAAACTGTTGATAGTAGAGCAGAGGCTACTGATATTTGAACATAAACTACAGCTAATAAGCAATAATGGAAGCCTTACACTGCACAAAACTGACGTATTGGAACATCCACCTATATTACCTGATAGCTAATCTGATTAGGGTTTAACTACTAAAAACCAATTCTCTTCTACATTAGTTTGAGGGACTACATACAATCAAAACTTACATTGTGTTGCAGTTAATCATTAAATAATTAAATGCTTAATGTTTATATGAATAAATATACCTCTGATCAATTTTTCCTAGTTTTGCATTGAAGTAATGACTTAAATAGAGTGCTAAGTTTTCAGACAAGTTGGTTGGTCCTCATGATAACTTTGTGTGAGACTATTGCTATTGATTAAAGGATGACTTCATAGCTAATGAATCAATTTTGCATTGTATAGAGATTATATTTTTTATTAGTTGTAGTTTTAGTTCTTGTATATAATATTTTAAGGGGGAAGGGTACAAGAGTCCCAATTCTTCAAGGCCATTAACAAAATAAAATTGCGCCTAAATACTTGATTTTAATATCATCTTTCTCTCTTTGTGTAGGCAGGTAAACATGAGGCGATTGTGAAAAATGTCCATGATCTACTTGCAAAATTGGCTTGGGATTTTTCTCCAGAACAGCTTGACCATCTTTTTGATTGCTTTAAGGTAGAATTAATTTAATAAGTAATCAACTGTTAACTCATTTTAAAAAACATTTATTTTGTTTTTTAATTATTGACACTTGTATCAAGATACAATGAAACACTTGTATATTATTCATACAGATCAGATCATTACACAGTGCATTGAGTTAGAACAAGATAAAACAATAACGATGTAGAATAATGTGTAAAAGCTACAGGGAAAGTGCTTTGCAGGTAAACAAAGTTCAAGATCATAACAAGGTAGATTAAGGTCACAAATCCATTTTATTGCATTAGAGGTCCGTTCATGTGTCTGATAACTGCAACATAGAAGCTGTCCTTGAGAAAATCCCTGTGGTGGGTAAGGTCTTGGATTACACTGCTCCCTTACTGAGGAAGTGAGAAGAATAGACAGAATTTCATTGAGATGAGTCTGGGTTCCGTGATGTGTTGAACTGTGTCCACAACTCTGCATTGTCTTGTTAGATGCAGACCAGTTGCCATGCTAAGCTGCTGTACATCTAGATGAAATACTTTCTATGGTGCGCAGTTTTAAAAAGAAAAAAATTGATAAGGATCAACAGGGTCATGCCAGATTTCTTAAGCCTTTTGAGATAGAGGCATTGAGAAGCTTTCTTGGCCATGACACCAACATTTATTCAGTAACCTTTTAACTTGCAGGCAAGTTGGACAAATGCAAGTAAAAAGCAGCGTGAAAAGCTTCTAGAATTGATTCGTCGTCTTGCTGAGGATGACAAAGATGGGGTAATGGCACATAAAGTCCTAAATCTGCTGTGGAATTTAGCACATAGTGATGATGTACCTGTTGACATAATGGATCAAGCTTTAAGCGCACACATCAAAATCCTGGATTATAGTTGTTCTCAGGTAAGGAAAAGCAGAATCTTACAAAAGATGATCAGAAATGTTTCAGCTTTTTGAAGTTTTGCATTGAATCTGAGATAGGAACAATAATTGAATGGCTTCTTGATCTCCCTCTTGAAAGGTGCCTTGTCTTCATGGATTGTTATTTAATAACTTGGGACATAAATCTACCTGATTCATAACTAGCTTATCCTTAGCTATTGACTAGCTGCTGACCGAGAAGGAAGCAGCTGTTATAGTCAACTACATAATTATTAGAATGGAATATCGATGCACTGTCTTTGTGAAAGGCAGCTGCAAAAGACTTGTTTGACTCTAATGGATATCTAATCATCCTAGTAATGAGTTTATCATTCTGCCAGGTTTGATCTTTTTGATAGCTGCAGATAATTTTCACTGGATACTTTGGACTGAGCATGGAGAAAAAATTGCTCAGGTATTCAAGTTGTGTATGAAATAATGCATGTGGGTGTCTTAATGTAGTTTTTTAAAAACCTAGTATATTTTTGCTAACATTCAAAAGCTGGTAATCTAATGGGAAGCAAGCAATCTTTTCTGAAGCCAAGTATCAAAATAAGGATATTCCTTTACCTTCCCTTGCAAGCTCCTTTAGTGTTTTAATTTTAAATAAATCCACTTTGGGGGTTCCTGAAGTTCCTCCTGTAAATGGCAAATTCATAGTTTTTAATAGCATGATGAAGTATCCACTTGTCTAAATAACATTCAAAACCTAGTTTTGTACAATAAGTGATGAGGGCATACTTTATTTTATACTCTTGGTGTCAATAGATAACCCTGTTAATTTCCATTTGTTCTGGGCACAAAAAAAATCAAAATCGTTACTGCAAAGTGAACTGCGGACTTAGTTTTTGTTCCATTCATCTAACCCAGTAGTTCCCAAACTTTTTGGGGTTACCGCCCCCTTGGCTCCCAGACTACATCCCAAGCACACCCCTCTCACTTTTCATCCATTACATAAAAACAACAGAGAACTTTGATTTGCGATGCACAGTGGAAAAAAAATAGGAACTGCAAATTTAAAGCAGTGACAAATAATTGCAAAAATTATTTGAATCTAAAGCTACAAATAAAATTATTTAAATATGGTAAAAACAATTTTCATCAACAATTTTAGGGCATACAATAGTAGTCCAACTATTCACTACTTCATTGCTTTTTTCACCTTTCACTGAGATGGCACAGTGATATTAGTTTCTCAATATCAGGCTAAATGTCACTCAGATGGTGTCTCTGGTCACACATTCAGTAATTTGCAGTCCGATTCATTGTTTTGAAGGAAGTTCCACTAAATATGTCAAAAATGCAATAAGGAACATCTTGATATTTTTCCACAGTGCAGTATAGCGTTCAGTAATTTCTTTCTGCAACTGAAGGTCTTGATATGACTTTTTCAAACTCTGCTTCAGCATAAAGTCATTTTGTAGAGAGATAGTTCTTCCTCCATCCTGCCTGTAATTCCTCATTACAAGTGTTCAGGAGTGGATTTATTACCCAATCTGTTATTTGGGTTGAGAAAACATCCTGAAATCTCTCTGACGTGTCTTTATACAGTTTACCCTTTTGGGCACAGTATACTTGAAGGTCATTCTTCATCTGGTATTCTTTCTTTCTCTTCCAACTTGGAGAGGCTTGGAAATTGGAAAAGGCTGCGACAGCCAATACTGCACTTATATCGGGTTAACTTGGACGAAATGTGAAGGTGACTGATTTGACTTTGATAAGATTCGCATCATTTCCTTGTAGTTGATTTCATGAAACTTTCTGAATAATTCTGACAAACAAGCAATGTCATGCCTAATATTCTTGAGCTGATTACTGAATAAAATATTCGAGTCTTCAAAGAATTTTACCACAGTTTCAAAAGGCACATAAAGAAAAGTTTCAAGCAGTATTCTTTTGAGAGCCATCTAACTTCTATGTGCAACAACAAGCAAGCAAATTCTATTTGTGTGGCGCTTTTCAAGCAAAAGGCAGTTCAAAGTGCTTTGTATAAAACAAGATAGAAAAAACAAACATCAAATTTCAGACAGTATACAAGAGAATAAAATCACAAAAAAAAATAGATATGATAAATAGAAGTTACAGTCTGGGAGATTCTAATTAAAAGCTACAAAAAAAGAAAAGTTTTAAGCTTTTTTAAGGGCTTAATTAGAAAAGAGAAAAAAGATTGAGAGAAAGCTGGCAGGGAACATAAAAACTGACTGTAAAAGCTTTTGTAGATATGTGAAAAGGAAAAGATTGGTTAAGGCAAATGTAGGTCCCTTACAGTCAGAAACAGGTGAATTGATCATGGGGAACAAGGACATGGCAGACCAATTGAATAATTACTTCGGTTCTGTCTTCACTAAGGAGGACATAAATAACCTTCTGGAAATAGGAGACTGAGGGTCGAGTGAGATGGAGGAACTGAGGGAAATACATGTTAGTGGGGAAGTAGTGGTAGGTAAATTGAAGGGATTAAAGGCAGATAAATCCCCAGGGCCAGATGGTCTGCATCCCAGAGTGCTTAAGGAAGTAGCCCAAGAAATAGTGGATGCATTGGTGATAATTTTTCAAAACTCTTTAGATTCTGGATTAGTTCCTGAGGATTGGAGGGTGGCTAATGTAACCCCGCCTGAGGGAGAGAGAAACCAGGGAATTACAGACCAGTAAGCCTGACATCAGTGGTGGGGAAAATGCTAGAGTCGGTTATCAAAGCTGTGATAACAGCACACTTGGAAAGCGATGAAATCATCGGACAAAGTCAGCATGGATTTGTGAAAGGAAAATCATGTCTGACGAATCTCATAGAATATTTTGAGGATGTAACTAGTAGAGTGGATAGGGGAGAACCAGTGGATGTGGTATATTTGGATTTTCAAAAGGCTTTTAACAAGGTCCCACACAGGAGATTAGTGTGCAAACTTAAAGCACATGGTATTGGGGGTATGGTATTGATGTGGATAGAGAATTGGTTGGCAGACAGGAAGCAAAGAGTGGGAATAAACGGAACCTTTTCAAAATGGCAGGCAGTGACTAGTGGGGTACCACAAGGCTCAGTGCTGGGACCCCAGTTGTTTACAATATATGTTAATAACTTGGACGAGGGAATTAAATGCAGCGTCTCCAAGTTTGCGGATGACACGAGGCTGGGCGGCAGTGTTAGCTGTGAGGAGGATGCTAAGAGGATACAGAGTGACTTGGATAGGTTAGGTGAGTGGGCAAATTCATGGCAGATGCAAATTAATGTGGATAAATGTGAGGTTATCCACTTTGGTGGCAAGAACAGGAAAACAGATTATTATCTGAATGGTGGCCGATTAGGAAGAGGGGAGGTGCACCGAGACCTGGGTGTCATTGTACACCAGTCATTGAAAGTGGGCATGCAGGTTCAGCAGGCGGTGAAAAAGGCGAATGGTGTGCTGGCATTCATAGCAAGAGGATTCGAGTACAGGAGCAGGGAGGTACTATTGCAGTTGTACAAGGCCTTGGTGAGACCACACCTGGAGTACTGTGCAGTTTTGGTCCCCTAATCTGAGGAAGGACATTCTTGCCATAGAGGGAGTACAAAGAAGGTTCACCAGATTGATTCCTGGGATAGCAGGAGTTTCATATGATGAAAGACTGGATCGACTAGGCTTATACTCTCTGGAATTTAGAAGATTGAGGGGGGATCTGATTGAAACGTATAAAATTCTAAAGGGATTGGATAGGCTAGATGCAGGAAGATCGTTCCCAATGTTGGGGAAGTCCAGAACAAGGGGCCACAGTTTGAGGATAAAGGGAAAGCCTTTTAGGACTGAGATGAAGAAAAACTTCTTCACACAGAGAGTGGTGAATCTGTGGAACTCTCTGCCACAGGAAACAGTTGAGGCCAGTTCATTGGCTATATTTAAGAGGGAGTTAGATATGGCCCCTGTGGCTAAAGGGATCGGGGATATGGAGAGAAGGCAGGTACAGGGTTCTGAGTTGGATGGTCAGCCATGATCATACTGAATGGCAGTGCAGGCTCGAAGGGCCGAATGGCCTACTCCTGCACCTATTTTCTATGTTTCTATGTAAGCCTTGATTTAAAAGAGCATAAAGTTGGGGTAGACTTCAGATCATTTGGAAGGTTATTCCATATTTGTGGAGCATAGTAACTAAAAGGTGCTTCCCTTCTTTAGTTTTGACCCTCGGGACGGTAAGCAGACCCACCCCAGACGACCTGATCTCAAGAAGGTTCATAACACAGCAAAAGATCAGAGATGTATTTTTGCCCTAGACCATTTAGTGCTTTATAAACAGTAGTAATATTTTAAAGTGAATCCTCTGATGGACCGAAAGCCAGTGTAGCGATTTGAGAACTGGAGTAATATGTTCTACTTTCTTGATCTTAGTGAGGACTTCAGCAACATTGTTCTGAATGACCTGCAGTTGTCTAAGGGATTTTTTACAGAGACTTGTGAAGATGCCATTGCAGTAGTGAAGCCTACTAAAAATAAATGCATGGTTCAAATTGTTCATTATTTTCAATACAAAGCTCTGGAAATAGTCGAGAATTCAGAGCATGGAATTTGATTTTATTTACCGCTGTGATGAAGTATTGAATGATTTGTGCAGTCACTTAGGTTTTTTGTGACAATGCATTGTCTGTGAATTACACAGTGAATTGTAAATGTGTTAGGTATAACTTCTTTCAAGAAAGTAATAACTCCACAATGGCGTCCTGTCATTGATAGTGCCCCATTTGTTGCACAAACAAGAATGTTGGTGAGCTGAATATCCTGCTATTTGAAAAATTGTGCAACAACCCAAAATATTGTCTCCCATTTTGTATCTGTTTCTAGTCCTCTTAGAAATAATGACTCTTGAACCATGCTTTCATCTTTTATGAAGTGAACATGACCAATTATCAAAAATTTGTTGACTGGCAAAGTTGACTCATCTAACTGCAGAGCAGATTTTGATATCTGAAGCATGTTGCACAATGTACCTTACACATTCTCAGACATTTCACCCTTTGAACAGAGTTGTTACTGAGTGGAATCACTTTAATTATTCGGCCTTGTGACTTATGCAAAGCCAACTTCAGAACCTCCCTTACTGCTGGCAGAAACAGTTCTTCAATTGTATGGGGATTTCCAGAATTAGCAATTAAATATTGTACGAAGCACACAAACCATTACTGTTTTGTTGTGATGTTCTGGCAAACATGATTTGAAGTGTTTTTTGTTTCTGGAAGTTTTTACTAAGTAACTGAAAATAAACCAAGTTCTTATTTGCTTTATCAGAGTGTATTCTCTTCCAATGTTCAAGATTCATTGATGGTTTCGTTGCTTCACTTAAAAAAATTTTTCACACAACAGACTCATTGGCTGCTGTTGCTTGCTTTTACTGGTATAACTCCATATTTCAGATACTCCACACTCTGCTGACTACTCTTCTTCGTTTGGTCTACTTCTGCCATTTTTTTGTTGTGCATTAATGACGCGGTCAATCGCCTGTGGTTTAAGTACAACCTCAGCCTGACTCTCTGCCTGAAGTTACATAAAGTGGGGCAGCGGTATCTTGGTTGGGCCATGGGCTGGAGAAATGTGGTCAAGGTCATTTGAAAGGGCAGATTCTGAGCTTTGCCCCCATTGAACACCATGTCCTAATTCACAGGAATTGTGTAACTGCGTGATTAGTGTCTGGGAATCGTACTAGCTAACACTGTACTACAGTAGTAAATGGCAGTAATGTGCCTGCACGGTCTGGAACTAAAACAATTTCTTCAGTCCAGATTTCTCATGACATGCCAAATACAGAAGTGTCACATTGCTTTTCAACAACTTTCATGTTCCTCGAGCAAAGTCTAAGAGAACAGTGGGTTAGTAAGAAATGAGGTGATTACGTGACCATTGAGGCACGGAGAATTAAATGGTTATAATTAATTTCTTAAATTAAGCCTGTAATCCTCAACTGCACCCCACCTCACCATCACCGAGTGCCACAGACCACCCCCCCCCCCCTCCACACAACCCTTTTTATCTTTAGAGCCACCTTAAAAGCTCACTGCTCCTGGGTGGGGATGGGGGGGGGGACGAGAACCACTGATCTAACCTTTAAGATAAATCAATAATTACTTACAGTTTGTTGATTATTCACATGCACAAATTTTTCCCAGGTTTCAAAATACATCATTTGGTTCAAAACCTAAATGTAAGAAACCATATATATTTTTATGGGGATTTGGCATTATTAGTGCTTATTGATGGTGATTAGTTGTAACTTTTGATGATATAAAATTAATAATGAATGTTGCTATTTAAATAGGATCGGGACACCCAGAAGATTCAGTGGATAGACCGTTTTGTGGAAGAACTCCGTACAAATGACAAATGGGTCATTCCTGCTTTGAAACAAATTAGGGAAATCTGCAGTTTATTTGGAGAAGCACCACAAAATTTAAGGTAAGAGTAAAGACTTATTATAATTTGTGGTGGACAGGCTGAGAAACAGTAAGCTGGCTCAGTGTCATTATATTTTGCAAATAACATATCCTTACTTGAAAAGGTTGTTTTCTGATTATAATTTGATTAAACTCCTGAAATAGTTTTCACATGTAACACCTATACCATTTAAAAATTCTCATTTTTCTGGTGTCTAATAGGAATTAATATTATTTAGGTCTGAGGTCCTCCATTGATAACTTTACGTTGCCTTAATCGCTGCTTTTATGTGCAGCGGTACGTGCAGACTTAAAATGCACTTTAGAGAGTTAACCTTCTGGCATGGATTTAAATAAACAGCAGAATAGCAGAAAGATGTAACTTTACCTGTTGTGTTGGTATAAATGCATACATTTTAAATGTTAAGGTTGTTTTTATAATATTACAGTTTCAGATTGCCGATGTGCATTTTATCTGGTCAAATTCATTGTTCAGCCTGTAACTAGACAAATCACACAGTCAGGCTGATGCACAGCCATTTACTCTATACACAATTAGTCTATGTGCTTATCATGATATTTAACAGAGCAGTGCATACTTTTGCAGATTTTCTAGATAGATGGATATACTTTATTAATCCCGAGGGAAATTTGGTTTCGTTACAGCCGTACCAACCAAGAATAGAGCGTAAATATAGCAATACAAAAACCCCCAACAATCAAACAACAAAATGCAAACTATGCCAGATGGAAAATAAGTCCAGGACCAGTCTATTTGGCTCAGGGTGTCTGACCCTCCACGGGAGGAGCTGCACGTTCGATGGCCACAGCAGGAACGACCTCCCGTGCCGCCAAGTGTTGTATCAGGGTGGAATGTGGCCGAAGTCCAACAGTAAAATGTTCAATATCCAGTCTGCAAACACGTTCCTCGATCGTAATATGCCCCGGATTGCACCATCCGTTGTTAGCCAGAACAGTAAGCACCCAACTCCTCTACGCTTACCGCTCTCAGTGCACTTCCGGTCAGCCGGAACCGTATTACCCACCGAACTCCTCCAAAAGTCTCTGTTGTCTCGACCCGGTCCTCTTTCCTCGGCTTTGTGATCCCCCTCTGCATCCTCTGTGTGTTTTCCTCCGGGTTTCAGCAGGGGTGTCCACCACTCTGCTCACTAAACCGGCCAGCAGTTGTTGGTCTGTGGAATACACAATGTGACCTTGCTTCTGTCCCGCGTGTCGGGATGTAACCATTTCCAGTGCTACAGAAAAGAAAGCTGTCTTCTAGCTGTCGGGTTTGAAATTCTGCCCACCGAGATACAAGTAAAATTCTGTCATAGACATTCCCAAGCTCGGCTGCAAAAGGAGGAGGGTAGGGCAATGAGTTAGCAACCCCATCCCGTAAAATCCCAGTGCCAAAGAAATGCCAGCAGAGGCTCTGGAAACCTCACCCTGGGAGAGGAAGGATACACCAACAAGCTGGGCTACACCTGGGAGCAATTTGAAAGACTGGCCCAGGACGAAGGACTCTAGCGAGCTACTGTTGGCTGCCTCTGCCCCAGTAATGGTGAAGGGCAGAAGAAGAAGAGGTGCAAGTACAGCAGTTTCATAAATTGCATGGGAGAAATTGGTTGCCAAGAAATGGCTTTTATTTATAAATGGTGTTTGAATGCTTGTTTTTGATGTTTTTAATAAGTTTAGAATAATTTTAAATGTTTGAATGTCAAATTATTTGCAAGCATTTCATGACCCTGATAGCTTTGGCAGCTTGAAGCCTGGATGAAGAAACAATACAAATCATATCATTCAGTTTATATTTCATAGCACGCTATCAATTATTTTTCACGCCAAATTAAACCATTCAGGAGATTTGTGTGTGCCAATCTGCAGCATTCAGTCATGGATATCTGCTTGCACTAAACCTCTTGTATAATTTTGATGGACCAAATCTAAATCTCTTAACATTATTGTATGAGACCCATTTTCAGCCAGCTGTTTTTCTTTCCCAACCTGCCTCTCCCAATCCCATCAGTAATATTCTTAATTTTTACCGCACACAAGGTTCAATTTCCCAGACCTCTGAACATTTGATTTCCTGTATCTGTGTCATTTAAGAGATTTTTTTTTTTGCATTGTTACTGAATGTCTTGTAATTTATTTGTCATTGTGGTTGTAATCCCAGAGCTTAGCATCTGATTTAAGGGAACTCAGGTTGATAAAGTAAATGTTGACAGTTGTATGGTAGTTCTCTTGTTTATCTGCTTGTACATTCAGCTCAAAAGAGGTAAGAGTATCTAATATAGGCTGGAACATATGTTATATTTTGGGTGAGATTTTAAGCTAAACCAGTTGTCTTGTGATATATTTCACGTTCATACAATTTCATTACAACAAAATATATTAGTTCGCCAGGCAGCAATTATGTTTAAGTAACATTTAAAACAGATTGTTTGATCATTTATTTCATTATAATCTGTGGGATCTTGCTATGGACAAATGGGATAAACACAGCATGTATAACTTGATATTGGTACCTTGTTTAGGCCGCACTTGAGTTCATGCTATGGTTATGGTTTTAAAAAGTGGCAGAACTGGGGAAAGTTCAAAAATAATTCACACAAATGATCACTGGAAAACTGAGTGGGAATATTTGAAATTGGTTGGATTTCTATCTGGAAAGTGGTAAAGAAGGGTTTCTTCAGCAGAGTAAAACTACAAAGTGTTGGAAGAAGCGGAGGCGCATAGCAGGTTGATAGATTCTTGATTGGTCAAGGCATGATGGGATACAGGGAGAAGTCAGAAGATAGGGGCCGAGAGGGGAAATGTGTCAGTCATGATGAAATGGCAGGGTATATTCGATGGGCCAAATGGCCTAATTCTGCTCTTGTATTGAATGGTATAGGCCTGCAAGGTGCAAATGACGTACATGAGTCTAAGAAATGTGTGAAATCACTTAAGGAGGAGAAACTTTGGCTTATTGGAGCAGCAGTTAAGAGAACACAGATGGACATGGTGAAGGAGAATATCAAGGGCTTCTACAGATGTATTAAGTGCAAGAGGATAGCAAGGGTTAAAATTTGTCCTCTGGGATATCAGAGTGGTCATCTTTTCATGGAGCCAAAAGAGAGGAGGAGAACTTAAAAGGATGTTTTGCATCTGTATTTACTGGGAAGACAGGGGCTTTGGAGGATAACTAATGTTCTCCTTAAGAAAAGCACCAAGAGTAAGCCAGGAAATTATAGACCAGTGAGCCTGACATCAGTAGTAGTTAAGTTATTGGAAGGTATTTTAAGAGACAAGTACAGTGGTTTCCAGTTAATTGGGACACATTGGGACCAGCACATTTTGACCCAATTAAACTGCTGCTCCAATAAGCCAAAGTTTCATGGAAATAGTTAAAGAGGTATAAAAAGGGAAAATTGCCACTTTTTATATAACAAATTATGTATTTAAGTGAAATACAGAACAAATTTTTTAAAACTGCTAATTATCACTGCAGTACTATGAAACTGCTTTAGTTCCTAATAGTCTTCGGCGAAGGAATTCATCCTGTGTATGCTGCCATGTATGAGGTGTCCAACAAAGCGTAGAACCTGGTTGAAGGTCTATTCTGGTATGGCTCGCTCACCTGGTACTGACCTCTCACCCACGGCTCCAAGTAGCTGTTTTCATGCCACAGTGGCCACACACCGGTACACCACTTTGACAGGTGGGTTAAACCAGGTGAGGATAGCCAGTGGGCCTCATACCCTGGTGAAATAGGGAGATGTCTGTCCTAGCCTGTAAGTCAGTTCTGGTGGACTAGGCGAATGAAATCAACAGTGAGATCCAATGACTAAGAAAGCTGTTCTGGAACACCTTGTGGAGGGTGAAGGCATAATAGGATACAAAAGAAGTCATGGTTATTCACTGCAACCAAACAAGACCCCAGTTTGTGACGACTACTCATACCAATGGACCTGAACTTCCAAGGTCAAGAGTGTGGAACTATCCCAGTGTAATGGCATTTTCACTTTAAAAACTCTCCTGCACAGATTTCACTGTCATCATCAGATACAATGGACAGCCAACACTCTGCTGTATTCTTTTGATAGACTGTAAATGAACAAAATTAGCACAGATACCTAATGCAGATAATGGACTGCTTTTGGTGCTTGTATCCTCCCAGTCTTCATTTTCGTTGTAGCATTCAAGATGATTACTGATACCGTAATTCTTTGTAGGTCCTAACTTGTTGAAGTATTGAAATTGTTTCAAATTCACTCTTGGCTGTTTCTGGTACCTCCAAGCTTCAATGCTTGAAACCGCAGTAAGCAAAACAATTCTAAGTTGTCATACTGCTTACAACTATCAGTGACAAAATCACTGCCTTTTGAGCACAAGCACACACAAATGACACTATTTAAAATCTGATCACTCTAAGCAAAGCATAGTGTTTAACCTCCACACAAGCTCAGGCAACTGACAGTAGTTAGAAACTGTTTGACAGCAATCTGCTGCCACAATTAAATGGCATAGTGTCCAAATAAACAAAGGGAATCTCAACAATTTTCTTGATTAGTCTTTGTTTATTAAGAGTTGTCCCAAATAAAAGGCTGCCTAATTAACTGATGGACCAATTAACTGGAATGTACTGTATTTGGATACACAGGGATTGATTAAGGATTGCTGGCATAGTTTTTTTATGTGGTAGGTGTGCCTAACCAATCTTATAGAGTATATTGAAGTTATCAGGAAAGCTGATGAAGACAAGTCAGTGGATATTGTCTACATGGACTTTAGCAAGGCTTTTGACAAGGTCCCGTATGGGAGGTTGGTCAAGAATGTTTAGTTGCTTGGCATTCAAAATAAGGTAGTAAAATGGATAAATAATTTGGCTTTGTAGAAGATGACAGATAGTAATAGTAGATGATTGCCTCTCTGACTGGAGACCTGTGACTAGTGGTGTGTCTTAGGGATTGGTGCTGGGTCTGTGTTGTTTGTCATCTGTATCAACAATCTGGATGATAAAGTGTTAAACTGCACCTGTAAATTTACAGATGGTGCCAAGACAAGTGTGAGGTGTTGTAATTCAGGAGGACAAACCAAGGGAGGACTGACACAGTGAATGAAAAGACGTTGATGAATGCGGTAGAACAGAGGGGTCTTGGGAATACAGATCCATAATTCCTTGAAAGTGGCATCATATGTAGATCAGGTTGTAACAAAAGCCTTTGGCACATTCGCTTTCATAAATCAACATATTGAGTACAGGGGTTAGGGTGTTATGAAGTTGTATAAGACGTTGGTGAGGCCTACTTTGGAGTATTGTATGCAGTCTGTCACCTGCCTGAGTTTAAGGGAAACATTGAATAGGAAAGGATTTTATTCCTTTGAGTGCAGCTGAATGAGGGGAGATTTGACGGAGGTTTACAATATTGAGGGGTTTTACAAAATTGGAGAGCGTACTGTGAAGACAACTTTGTGATTCTGAAGTGGGGTTATAGATTGTGCGATTGGGTGAAAATCTGAAAATCTACTTCAATCTAGGGGAGTCGTGTACTTTAATTAAAAGTACTATGATCTAAATGGAGAGAGACTACCAGTGAGTGAAGTTTAGAGGAATCTTGTGCATGTGTCACAGAAGTTAGTAGGCAGGTCCAATAAACAGTTATATGGCATTGTGGCTCTCATTGTGAAGGGTTGGAGTTAAAGATCAGGGAAGTTTTGTTACAGTTGCATCCTAGAATACCGTGCCAAGTTTTGATCCCCTCACCTTTTTTTTTTAAAAAAAAGGATAAAGTAGCTTTGGAGACAGTTCAAAGGTAGTTCACTGGGATGAAAAGATTGCCCTAACATGTTCCTTGGGGTTTAGAAGAATGACAGATCACCTTATTCAATCAGGCTGTTCAGCTTTCTTTAAAATGACTGGATAGCGGCCTCTTTTTTTCCCTTTATCTTCATAGCAGGCCATGTTGGGGAAAGAAAAATTTAAAAATCAGATTATAAACGGTAAAACATTGACGCATGCTATAGTGCAGAGGGACTTAGAATTGCTTATTTATGAATCACAAAAGGTTGTTTTGCAGGTGAAACAAGTTATTAAAAAGGCAAATGGAATCTTCATTGGTGGAGGATCTGATCTTAAGAGCCAGGAGGTTATGCTGCAACCATACAGGCTACTGATGAGGCCACAACTGGAGTACTGCTTGCAGTTCTAGTCTCCTTACTTGAGGAAAAATGTTCTGGCTTTGGAGGCAGTGCAGATGAGGTTCACCATATTGATTCCAGATATATATTAGTAATTTGCAGTTTTTTAAAATTATGTTTTGCAATGTACTGCTGCCACAATACAACAAATTTTATGACTTGCCAGTGATAATAAACCTGATTCTGATTGACACTAAATCTAGGGGACATAGCCTCAAGATTTGACAGAAATGAGGAAAAACTACTTTGTAAGTAGTGAATCTGTGGAATTCTCTTTCCAGGGAGCTAGTAGAGGCTACCTCATTAAGACACAGGTAGATTTTTGCATAGCAGGGGAATTGAGGGTTATGAGGAAAAGGCAGGTAGGTGGAGCTGAGTTCACAGCATGATCAGCCAGAATATTATTGAATGGTGGAGCAGAGTTGATGAGCAATGGCTTACTGCTCTTTCTATCTTTTATGTTCTTATTTAAGAACATGTAAGGGAGCTTGACAATGTAGCTATTGGGGTGTTTTTACTAGTTGGAGAATTGCAAAAAAGCATTGTTAGTATATAAGGGGCCAGTCGTTTAAAATTAAGGTGCATAGAAATTGCTTCTCAGGGTGGTGAATGTCTTAAATTTTTGTGTGTGCTACTTTCAGGATCTGACCCAAATAGTCAATTTTTGCATGTATAGGTACTGTACCCAGTTTTATGCTAGTTTACCCAAAATGCCACAACATTCTACCTTTAATGAATTTCTTTTTTTTTAAATGTATTTTATCCATTTTTATGTCAGGAAAGTTATCTACCATTTTTATGCAATCCCATGACCTCCATCTCGCAAAATAGTAGAAATTTCAATGCATTCAACATGTCTTTTTACTGTTTTGCCTCTTCTTCCCCCTCTTGCCAAGTTTGTATCTACAGGAGGTAACCCCATAACTCACGGGATTGCATTTGTGGGAACCAATGGACTCGGTTTCAAGAACTCTTCATCTTGTTCTCTGTAGGAATAACTTATTTCTTTATTAGTGTCATTTCTTTTTTCTTTTATATTTGCACAATTTGTTGTCTTTTGCATATTGGTTTTCATCAGTCCTACTGGGTGCAATCTTTAATTGATTCTATTATGGTTCTTGGATTTACTGAGTATGCCTGTAAGAAAACAAATCTCAGGTTATATATGATGACATACATATACTTGAACTTTATCACAATTTTCTATAAGCCGCATCATCTTTAATAAACACAGGTTGAGAAAAGAATTGTTTCTCATTTACTTTTTCCACTAGTTCTATGCGGGGAAAAAAAATTCTGCTCAAGTTTTTGGGTAGTGGTTTTAAGTGCTGTCAGAGTAAATTTGTTAGTCAAATGGCTAGAATGTGAGGATCACCTGTGTATTTATATTGGAAATTACTTTATTGTCCATTACTACAGTGGATATATTTTTGAGTATTATCCAGTGCCGCTGATTAACTCATGCCTTTTCTTTGTAGTCAGACCCAAAGAAGTCCTCATGTGTTCTATCGGCATGATTTGATTAACCAGCTTCAACATAATCACTCGTTGGTCACCTTGGTAGCTGAAAACCTCTCTGCGTATATGGAAAACATACGGCAGTTTCACAAAGGTAAAGATGATGCTATGTTTCGTGAAAAATAAAATATTCATTACAATCTTAGTTTCAAGTTCTCACTTGACTTAATGCATTTAATTGTGAAGATCTGGATTCCCATAACATAGATTGAAGTTTATAATTGAGAGCTGGTGGGGGTGAATTTTTGAAAGTTTCAGATGTGCCATAAGATAACTAATACAGTGGATTTTGGCCAGTTGAGCCATTGGTTAATCAGGACAGCTGTTTATTTGGCACAACTCTTTAAAATACACAAATTAATCAAAATAGCTGTGATTCCCTTTGTTCATTTTGGACACTAACCTCCTTAACTGGGACAGGAGGTTGTTGCCAAACAGTTTCTAACTAAGTGTCAGTGGCATACACTTATGTGACACCTTGCTTAAAGCAGCTTTTAAATAGCATCAGTTTAAAAACTGATGTTGTTTAAAAAAGTGATTTTGACACTGATAGTTAGCAAGAAATAAAAAGTGAGCCAATTTAGAATTGCTTTGCTAACTGTGGTTTCAAGCACTGAGACTTGGAGGTACCAGAAATGGCCAGGAATGAAAATGAAACCATTTCAGTACTTCAAGTTAGAAACTGCAAAAACTTGAAGATAGTGACAATCATCTTTAATGAAAATAAAAATTTGGAAAAGGCTATCAAAATCATTGTAGGAAGGCTGTTTGCAATGATTTTTTTCATTTACAGTTAATCAAAAGAACACAGTTTACACTAGATGAATTCCTCAGTCGATAAATATTATGAACTAACACACAGTTTTATAGTATTGTAGGAGGAATGGCAGTGTTCTAATTTGTTCTGTATTTAAACATGTAATTTATTACTTAACTATAATGGTTATTTGTTTTTTTATGCCTGTTTAATTATTTCTATGAAACTTCAGCTAATTGGGGCAGCTGCTTAATCGTGCCAAAATGTACTTCTCCCAACATGTCTCAATTAACCAGAATCTACTATACATATAATTCTATGATTACATAGATATTTTGTATCTAACTGGAGATGGATTGTTAAGTTTTGAATTCAGAAATCTGCTGTGTTGCAACCTAAACTGCAAATACATTGGCAAAAGGAAGCAGTTAAGAACTTGAACAAAGGGTGATGAGAAGAACTGCAAAATACTGCTGTATTTTTAAAAATTATCCCAGAATTAGTTCCTGCTGGAAGCTGCTGGTTTTGCATTTAGCGAGTACAAATAGTCATTTCCCAGAGTGCTGACTTACCTGCTACCATGTTCACCATAATTTTTCAGCATTAAATCTCTCAGCTCTATGATGACCAACCAAACCACCTACTTAGTCAGTTTTCTTGAGTTATCACCCTAATGATGGTCATGGTAGCGGATGAACAAGTTTGTCAAGTGGAGCAATGCCCATAACGGCCAATGTGAAAAATAGTGTTATACAATTCTACAGCATGAAAACAGGCCCTTTGGCCCTCTGAGCTAACGCTGATTTTCAAACAGCTACTTACAGTGATCATAAGAGTATCACTTTTTATTCTCCCTGCATTCCCAATATCTGCTCCCAGTTTCAACCACCGACCTGCAAAACAGGTACAGTTCATAGTGTCCAACTTCCTATGTACCTATGCTGCTTCCTAATGAGAGAAAAATGGAGCATAGAAAGGAAAACAATGCAATCATATGCAAATTGTGCAAGCTTCGCTTAGTATAAGAGGTTAAAATTTTATCTGTGTTTGACTTGATGCTCTGAGTCATGTCATTTTGGACAATATTTAGGACTCCTGCAGTTTTTTCTTTATGCCATTATGTTGAACCTCTCTTGGACTGTGCCACTGATGTGCCCATATGCACTGTAGGTACTATGATTATGGTGTCTGGCATGTGATTTGTGTTATTCAAATAGAAAGCTTCCTGTTCCCCAAAGAAACTCAATATATTTTGTCTAACATGTAGCATACACTTTGTTCCCATGTTTTGATACATTGTCGTAAGACCACAAGACATAGATGCAAAATTAGGCCATTCAGCCCATCAAGTCTGCTCTGCCATTCCATCATAGCTGATCTTGGATCCCACTCAACCCCATACACCTGCTTTCTCACCATATCCTTAGATGCCTTGACCAATCAGGAAATGATCAACTGCTGCCTTATATATACCAACTGACTTGGCCTCCACTGCAGTCTGTGGCAGGGCATTCCACAGATTCACTAACTCTGTTCTGAAAGGTCACTCCTCAATTTTGAGGCCATTTCCTCTAATTCTGGAAAACCCCACCACAGGAAATATCCCCTCCACATCCACTTTCTTTAGTACTTTCAACATTCAGTAGGTTTCAATGAGAACCCCCCCCCAAAAAAAATTCTTCTGAATTCCAGTGAGTATGAGCCTAAAGCTGCCATACACTCCTCATGTGTTAACCTCTTCATTTTCGGAATCATCCTCGTGAACCTCCTCTGGACTGTCTCTCCAAAGACCACCTATCCTTTCTGAGATAAGGTGCCCAAAACTGTTGACAATACTCCAAGTGCAGCCTGACTAGTGTCTTGTAAAGCCTCAGCATTATCCCCGTGCTTTTATATTCTATTCCCTTTGAAATAAATGCCAACATTGCACTCGCCTTCTTTACCACAGATTCATCCTGTCAATGAACCTTCTGGGAGTCTTGCACAAAGACTCTTAAGTCCCTCTGCAGCTCTGATGTTTGACGTTTCTTCCCAATTAGACAATAGTATGCATCTTGTGAAATTGCTCTTTCTGTCAAAATGCATTATTATATATTTCCCAACACTACATTCCATCTGCCACTTTTTTTGCCCATTCTTCCAATTTGTCTAAGTCCTACACATCTGTTTGATGAAGTAACTGTGCTAAGCATCTTATGTATTTTTGTAATCCATATAACTCTTCATTATTTGTTGTTTACTTAGTTGCTCGAGTTACCTGTGCAAAAGAATATCTTATCCTTCTGTCATCTGCTATCTTTGTCAGCTTTCATGTAATTTTTAGATGCATTCAAATATATTGAATAAATCCCAGTCAATGTCTGTAAGCTTATACTCACTGCTTTACTATTTTGCTTAGAACTCCCACCGTTTTTCTTTGACATATTAATGCAAACATTGTTAATTGCACACATTGATCAGTACAATGAGTTCTGTTAATCTCAAGAAGAAATTTAATTTACTTAAATACTGTCAAGTCAGAATTTGAGTTTAGACCTCCAAACACTGCATCCTTAATCTCTGTCACAAAACATGATTGGTGATTGTTCAAGTGATTGTTTGTAAGCCATAACAACTTTGTCCCACTCCCAAATGCAACCTATTTTTGATAAGAGTATTTATGAGCGTATCATTTCTTACATATTAGAACCATTCTTGGCCTTTTTAAAATAACTTCTACTTTGTAAAATTTTCTTTCACAGCATGTAAACTAAATATATCTTGAATGTTGTCACTGCCACTTGGTGTTTGCATCATTTGTTTAATATGGTTTCATGTCTGGGATAAATACTGTACATATGGTGAAACTACTCTGCCCTATCTTATCAAGCTACAGTAACCTGTGTTTTGTTAATATCAAAACATTTCCTTTTCTTGTCTTGACCAGTGGTTGCTTTTTCCTTGTATATTAGCTATAAGTTATATTTATTATATTTAAGCCAGAGTTTTGATGTAGTATTCTGGTCCATATTTGAATACAAACATTGTTCTCTGAAGTATTTGAGCAAGTCGTTGAATGGTTGAACATGGAAGACAGTTAGCATTATTGTGGGGAAATTTGGGATGGCAAACAATTGGTGTTATTGCACATCTTTTTGCCATCCTAAGATATTTTTATTTCAAAATTGCTTTGCCTGTTGTTTTCCTGAGCATAGTTTTACGAAAATATACATTTCAGTTATGTAATCACTAAATTCTCACAATCTTTCTGTATTAAACCTAGCAAAGGTTTTGTTCTTATGGCTTTACCGCAGCTATATTTTTACTCTGAAAGTATTAAATTACTGATCTTTTTTCTCCACCCTCTTTATTTTTCTCTGTCCCTCACCTATATACCTCATCCTTGCCAAGTCATCAATGATCTTTTTTTTTTACCCCTGGTATGTTGAAGTTCTCTGAGAATAGTGTAAGTACTGTTATTTGCAACACACTTTCTAGAAGATGACAGATTTTGTCTAATTAGCTTACAAAAACATACCAATAAGCATCTTATGCAAGTAAGCAGATTGATGTGAAGCAAGGTTTTAAAGAATATCTTGGAAAGAAGGAATCTGACTTAGTATTCTGTAAAATATGCAACAGATTGAATAAGTACCATGGGAGACTTAAAAGAGATGATATGAGTGAATCAAGAGTTTTAAATCTTTGTTAGAATAAGTTAAGAATAAAATTAGAACATGGAGAAATCTGTGCATAAGGGTGAGATTTATAAATAAGATCCAGTGTTTGGTGATTACTTTTTTTGTTGCCAATTTTTGATCCAACAGCTACGTACATTAAAAATATGTGAGCAGTAGTCCGATTTAGGATCTCCATAATATCTAGCTTGCAGAATGGTTCCATATACCATTGTCACCTCTGCAACATTTCCTTCTGTCTATGTGCAGTACTTGCATTGGGTTATGCTTCTGACCTGTCCCCACATATGCTTATCCAAGTTCTAAAGTGTGATAGGTTTCCTATGATTAGAAAGGGGAATGGAGCAATTTTGCATCATTTGGACGTTCCATCTAAGGAGGCTCTTGTTCAGTGAAACCAGAGTGTAGCACACATCTTCCAGGGGCTTCTCAATGTTCTTGGAGCTCCAAGTTGAAAATATTTGATTGGGGTCCTTCATTATTTCTCTTGAGAGTGACTGAAGTGCTCTGAAAAAGGGTGATTGAGGAAATTGTCAAAGTTGGAATGGAAATATGTCAGGAGGAAGCTATTATTGCATTGGTTTAGTTAAAATTCAGCTTGACTTGTAGAACTATTTCTAACTTAACAGCAGATTAACAAACTTATTGAATTTGTGTCTTTATAAAAGTGGTTGCAAGTATCAGTATTCAATTGCTACTGATGGAAATAAAATGTTCTCTCATGAGTGGTTACAGAGTTCTCAACCTCGCTGCAAATAAATTGTGTAATTGTACATCCTAGTATAGTGATCGTGCAATATAGATTGTCTCTTAATTGGTGTTAAAATGTTATCAACATTTTGCTTACACTTGCATGTAATTCTCCTGTGACGTCTTTTTCATTGATATTCCAGTGAGTTTCCTGTGCATTAATGGACATTTGTACATCTTGCAGAGAACCCAGAGTATGATCCACAAACAGTACGATCGGGAAGCCGCTATAGTCATGTACAGGAAGTCCAAGAAAGACTTAATTTCTTGAGGTGAGTTGGCGTGTGTATGAAAATGTAAGAAATGATTGACAGTATAATAAGCATGACAGTCAAGTTTTCTTGCTATACATCCACATGAGGAACTGTTTGTAAATTGACCTTACTTCAGCTATACATACTGTAGCTGAAGTATGGAAGATTTACAACAGAAAAAAAGTCTCTTTATATTTTTGTTTTTAAACTACATAACTTTTTTAATATTTCTGTAAGGGGAAACTTACATCTACTTTCTTTAGCCCTTCGTTGTACAAAGGAGGCATAATTTCTGTTTTCTATTATAATAGTAAATAATAGTTTCATCAAGCCTGACATCATACTTGGAAGATAGGGTTAAAACCTATGTAGATGAAGCACTAGTACATTGCAATATGTAATTTAAAAATATAAATTACAGAAAGAAATATATAAATTGAATTAAATAAGTTGTGCAGAAAGAGCAAAAATTTTAAAAAACTATGTAAATGAATTTGAATTGTATACAAAAGGATGTCCCAGTTTTAGACGGGCCATTTATTCCACAAGTAAAACTTGAATAAAAAGCTATTTTGTGTGAAAATTAGCTACTGTTCCTTGAGTTAAACATTATTTATTTATTAGCCTTACTACAATACTATTTTCTATTAGGAAAAAACAGATTTGTTGGGAGAATATTACCTTTGTTGTAACCTTTGAGTTAACGGGATCACATTTTTCTCATCACAGTTCAGAGTATCCATGTGCAGGTGGGGTTCATGATGGTTCTTGGCCCCTGATAAACTATTTTTTTCTTATGTTGTACGTATGTATGATGGTAGATTAAGTGAGGAAAAACAAAAAGATGAAAAATAAATCAACATGACGAGTTCTGATTGTTTTTTCAAAGTTGTGAGTTTTTGAGATGGGAAGCCAAACCTGTGAATTTCTTAGGACTAAGGCATAGAAAGTCATTAACATGTAATCTTGATCAATGCAGTTATGTGAAGTTTCATCACCAGGGCATAATCAGAAAATGTTACCAAAAGTATAATCTCAAAATTTGTTTTGTTGCTCAGGTTTTTATTAAAGGATGGTCAGCTGTGGTTGTGTGCTCCTCAAGCAAAGCAGATCTGGAAATGCTTGGCTGAGAATGCCGTTTACCTTTGTGATCGTGAAGCCTGTTTTAAGTGGTTTTCAAAGTTAATGGGAGATGAGCCTGACTTAGACCCAGATATTAACAAGGACTTCTTTGAAAATAATGTTTTACAACTGGATCCATCTCTCTTAACGGAAAATGGAATGAAGTGCTTTGAACGTTTTTTCAAAGCTGTCAATTGTCGAGAAGGGAAGCTTGTAGCAAAACGGCGAGCTTATATGATGGATGACCTTGAGTTAATTGGACTGGAATATCTATGGAGGGTAAGGAGAAATACTGATTTTATTTTATTTTGATTATTTGATGACATTTTTAACTACTATAACAAGTTATGATTGTTGGTACATTAGCAAGGATGCTGTTTTGCCTTAAATAGTCATAATAGCACTTACAGAATTTTGTTCCTAATGCTTTTAAGAGAAAGTGTGAGCAGGGAAAAGTGTGAGATAGTGTTAAGTATGACTAATGTAGATAATTGAGAATTTTTTCAAAACAAAATGTGTCAACTGTTGATAAGTTTTGAATTCAGAAATTTCTGTTATCTGACATAGAAGATCAACTTGAAATGTGGAAGATCCAAAAGTTGACAATTTAAGGAATCAAATGTCTAATATAAATGTTTAATCTTAATGGAACCTTAAAGATTGCTATTACTATTACATTTGAAATAGCTTACTGATTTTTTTTTTTGCTGGAGGTGTTGTTCACTGGGTTCTTAAGAACTTTTGCAATGCTTCTAATTTTGTTGGTTTGAGCAATGCTAGGCATTCCTTTCGTGAAAACTTGCCCAGCCATACTCCAAAATTAATTTCAATTTTGTCAGTTCATGTGTCATTCTCAAATTTTTTTTTTACTTTTGCTGTTATTTTTGAATTAATTCATCTCCCACCACTCAAATTTCCCTAATACCTCTTCTGACTCCCATTTTCCCCAGAATAAACTCCAGCAATCTATCCACTCCCCACTTTTAAAATAGAGATCAAATGAGAATAAAACATTGCATACAACTTTGACACAGTAACAATAGGCTGTGCAGAAGATATACACACGATCATATTTGAGAGAGGTGAGATGCAGTGCAAACTGAGGAATCTCTTGCCTGTCATAACATTTAACTTCTGATGTCCTGGCAAATAAGCCATCATTCTAGACAACTTTATTCTTATCTGTTTTTGTCTGTGATCTGTGGCTGTCATAATTTTCTGATGTGGGTAGTGGCATTCCCATCTATTTAATTCCACCGATATTCTCAATACATCATTCATTTTATCATTTTTAATGCTCCTGGTAGAGTATCAATGCTTAAGTATTTACGTGCACTAGTGACTTGTTAGCCATCTCTTTGTGTACCCGTCTCAGGCCTGGTGCACCTGTCCCTTTAGGTTTTGTGTAGAACGCTATAATGCATCATGGTCTATCATGTTAGCTGTTTATCTAAGTAATGAACTGATAAGTACATAGAGATATGCAGTGCCTTGTAAAAGAATTCAACCCTCAAACTTTTGTTCACATAATTGAGTATTACATCCAGGGATCTTGGTCATTTTAACTGAGAATTTTTATTTGTGAATCACACAATTTTTTTTTGCAGCAGAGGCCAACAAAAAAGGAAAATTGTAAAGCATGAAAAACTAAAAATTCATCTCTAGCTGCTATTATAGCCAGTAGTCTTTTTTGAATAAGTCTTTATTAACTTTGCACAATGTGATGGAGCAAGAATTGCCCATTTCTCCTTGCCAGGTTAGTTAGGGAGCAGTGGTGGACAACAATCTTGCTAGAGATGTTCAGTCATGTTAAGGTCAGGACTCTGACTGGACCACTCAAGGACATCAATTTTCTTCATTTGAAGCCACTCCGTGGATGCTCTGGCATTGTGCTTTGGGTTATTGTCCTGCTGATGAAAGATGAACGTCCTCCCCAGTTTAAGTCTGGCAGAGGCTAGCAGATTTTTATCCAGGATCTCTGTCTCATCTGACAACAAGACCTGGTTCAATATCTTTGCAATATCTTCTGAGTGACTCTTTGCAAAGTCTTTATGGGCAAGGATATGCTTTTTAACCAGGGCTTCTTTGTTGCCACTCTTCCATAAATACTCTTTTGTATGAGGCCTTAGAAATTGTGGAGCCATGAACTTCATCTCCAGTTGCAGCACTGATTTCTGCAGCTCACTCAGAGTGACTGTTGATCTTTGTGTTGAAAATCTAGCATACTGTTGGACCTTACAGAGTGAAGGGGTGTGAATTCATTGAAAACAGGTGGTCTTCCAATTTATTACATCAACGAATTGGGTGAATTGGTAAGGTGATACAGTATATCTTCAGGAAAGTTAGCATAAGGGAATGAGTACTTTTTCAGCCTCTCAATTTTAGTTAATTTTTATTAAATTGTTGACAGATTTTGATTTGACATGATGTACAATGTTGTAGATTCACTCAAAAATCCTACATCAATATATTTCAGATTTGGAAAAATGAAACAGTAAAATGTGAAAATTTTGATAGTTGTGGGGGCCGAACACTTTTTTCACGGCACTGTATTTCAAAAGCAAAGTTCTGCTGTCTGCAGTTTTGATATTTCCAGTTACCTTGCATTACCAATAGGTAGTTGTATTAAATGCCTAGCTAAATAAGGTTCATTCCAAAGTGTTGCGTACACTGTCACCAAGATTACTGATGAGGGCAATGCCATAAGGATAGTTTGCTGAGATACTGTTTTACAGGAGACTGATCTAAAAGGTTAAGGTCCATGGGATCCAGGACAAATTGGCAAACTGGATACAAAATTGGCTCAGCAATAGGAGACAGGAGGTTGTTTCAGTGATTGGGTAACTTGCTAGTAGTGTTCCTCAGGGATTGCTGCTAGAAACTCTGAAGATCTATCTTGGGCCCAACATATTGATGCATTTACAAAGAAGGCAAGCCAATTAGGTTCTAAGGAAGTTTTGTATGTCACCAAAGACATAGAAATTGCTACAGATGTACTGTAGACAACATTCCAACTTGTTGCAGCACTGTATGGTGTGGAGGGCCATTGCACAGAACTGAAAAGCTGCAGAAGGTTGCAAACTCAGCCAGCTCCATCATGAGCACTAGCTTTCTTAGCATTGAGGACATCTTCAAAAGGCGATGCCTCAAAAAGGCGGATCAACCATTAAGGATCCCCATCACTCAGGATTTCCTGTCTTATTACTACCATTAGAGAGGGGGGGTACAGGAGCCTGATGACACACACTCAACACTTTACGAACAGCTTCATCCGTCCATCAGATTTGTAAACAGACAATGAATCAACCCATGAACACTATTTCACTATTTTTGCTCTCTCATGGCACTACTTATTGTAATTTTTAGTATTTTTAATGTATTGCACTGTACTAAAACAGCAAATTTCACAACATATGTTGGTAATAAATCTAACTGATCTTCGCTGTTTGTAATATTCGTGAATGGCTTGGGTGTGGATGTAGGAGGCAAGATCGTAAGTTTGCAGGTGATGCAAAGATCGGTGGAATACTGATTTTTGGAGTAAGGAGGGAAGTTTTAGGCTATGGAATAATGTTAATATGTTTGTGAATTGGGATGCTAAATGGCAGATGAACTTCAATCAAGATAAATTTGAGGTGATATATTTGAAAACATTAATGAGGCTAGTACAAACAACATGCATGGTAGAGTCTTGGGGAACATTAATGAACAAAAGATTGTGAACTATTGATCATATAGATCCCTAAGATGAGAGCTTGAACCCTGTGATATTCAGTTAGATAATTTTGTACTCACTGCAATTGAGAGGAAAGAGTTGTGACATAATATGATTGTCAGGAAAGATACTGAGGGGGTTTTCTCTGGCTGAAGTTCTTTTTAATCATACTTCTCTGAATAAGGGATGAGTTATTTCCAGCAATGTTAATTTAATTGTGAGCGTGCAGTCAGTCAGTAAGTACAACCTAACTGGTGTGGTTACTTTTTTTGGACACTTAAGGAATTAAATATGAAAATTAGGCAGGAAAAATATTTGCCATCTTCTTCAATAATAGAACAAGGTTGAGTTTATATTGTTTAGACCTGTACTTTTTTTTTGCTGCCAAGTGAAACTTACTTATTGCCTCTTGTATCCAGAGGCCAAGTGGCAACATTAGTGCTAATACTGAAGCCAGTAAAGGGAAGATTCAACCCTTTGATTCAAGGATGAACATTTTCACTAATACTTTATGGAGATGAGAAGAACGAGAATTATTGAAACATGGAAGCTAATTCACAGGCTTGACGGTACATGCTGAGAGAGTATTGCCCTGCTGGACAAGCCATATCATGGCATAATTGCAGAATATTGGTTGTAGTTTTTTGAAAAAAAAAGGTTGGAAATCTAAGCTCTTCTGCAATCCAAAAGTTGATTCTGCCGTGTTACTGCTGGTATTGAACAGTATACGATACACTTCACTTCATTCACTGTAACCTCACAAAGCATAGATCAATACAACTGATGATGCAATATATCTGTTTCTTATGTATGGTGAACACACCTTTGAGACTGGAAAAAAGCAATTCCAATTTGCAATATTGGAATTTTTTTTTCCAGGCTCAAAGGTGTTCATGCAATTTGTAAACCTTATCTAAACAAGATCTCCCTTTTCATTTGAATAGGAAAAAGTATTTGAACGGGTAAAAATAGTTGTCCTTCTCCTCTTCATTTGGATGGGTATTAAGGATGTAATACTGAGGCTTTATAAAGCATTGGTCAATCTGCACTTGGAGTTTAGAGAGCAGTTTTAGAAAAGATCTGCTGGTATTGGAGAAGGTCCAGAGGAGGTTCATGAGAATGAGACTGAGGATGAAAGAGTTAACATATGAGGCACATTTTATTGCTCTGGTCCTTTACTTGCTGGGGCTTAGAAGAATTTGGTGGGAGGGGATCGGAAAGAAACCTGTCAAATATTAAAAGGCCTAGATAGAGTGGATGTTTCATGTATTTGGGGAATCCAGGACCAGAGGGTGGTGAATCTGTGCATTTCATTGCCACAAGTGGCTGTGGAGGCCAAGACATTGGGTATACTTAAAGCAAAGGTTGCTAAGTTTTTGATTAGTTAAGGTGTCAGAAGTTACAGGGAAAAGGAGGGAGAGTGGAATTGAAAGGGATACTAAATCAGCCATGATCGAATGGCAGAGCAGACTCAATGGGCTAAATGCCCTAATTCTGCTCCTGTGCCTTCTGGTCTTATTAATTGTGATAATGAGCATGATTAAACTGCATAGCAAAGAAAAGTGAGTTTGTCAAATGGATCGTACTTGTAAAGGTTTGCAGCTCTGTATGGAGAATTTTTCCAAAGTTTGTCTTTTTTTTTTAATCCTAAGTTTTGTTCAAGATTTATCACTTTATTTCCTGTCTTCAATAGGTTGTAATTCAAGGAAGTGATGACATTGCCAGTCGAGCAATAGATCTGCTGAAGGAAATATACACAAATCTTGGGCCAAGGTTGCAGGTTAATCAAGTATGTATTCTGACTTGGAATTTCAGTATGAAACTGATTTTACTTGCTGTTAATATGCATCATGCTAAGTTAAACTACTGGATTTTTAATGCTAGTATTTTCATTTCTGCTTTAGTACCTAAGATACAGCCGCTGTGCCCAATAAACATTTGCAATATTCTGAGGATAATTCAATATTTAGGACTCAACTCTTTAAGGACATTAAAGAAATGTTGATGTGTACTTGTCTTAATCTGATCCAGAGATAATCTTGTGAAACAACTATACATGCACTTCTATGGTGCTGCAAAATTAGGAATTATCTTATCAAACTTGCGTATGTTTAGCTTATATAATTAAATTGGGATAAGTGGAGGAGGGAAAGCAAGCTGGGGAAAGAAATTGATGGAAGTTATTGTTTTAGCCAATTGAAGCTATTAAACCACATTTATTTGTAATGACCATCTTATCCTAATATTCACACATCTAGGTTGAGATTCATGAAGACTTTATTCAGTCATGTTTTGATCGATTGAAGGCTTCCTATGACACACTGTGTGTACTGGATGGCGATAAAGACAGTATTAATTGTGCAAGACAAGAGGCAATACGGATGGTACGCGTTTTGACAGTGCTGCGCGAATACATAAATGAATGCGACAGTGACTACCATGAAGAGCGAACAATTCTTCCCATGTCTAGGTTTGTATATTTGCAGGTCTGCTTTCAAGTAAAGGTAGATAGTAAATTATGTTCTGACTTGTCAATTAAAATACTTGCTTTATTGTTTCCCCGAATTTTTTCTATCTTAAGGTTTTTTTAGGGTTGTGTTTTTGACTATTGAACATTCTTTGTCATATTAAAATTATCCATATTGAAGTGATGGCAATTTCATGTTGCACAAAATAGTCTCAATGATCTGTAGCTGAAGATGGTATCAATTGTGCATGTCAGTTGATTTATTTTTCACTTTTATCAAATTTTTGAGGCACTTCTTTCTTGAAAATTTTATTTTGTCTGTGGATTTGCTTTTCATAGGCTGAACTTTTAATAGATGTGTAGATTTGCTGAAAAATGCAATTAAATGAGCTTAGTTCAATTTGTAGCAGTTGCGAACAAAGCTTAAGCCCTCTCCTGATTCTGATTCAGAAGACCAAAAGACACCCTCATTTTGGCTTTGTAGCGTAATTAAATGGAGCTTGTGACCTAACAGATCAATAATTTGCATTATTCTGAAATATAACTACAGTTACTGGGGCAATCTTATGCAACAATAATATTGCTGTGAGATGGCAAATTTGTAATGTGTTGTGTATATAGACTTCTGATTTCCTCCATTTGGAATGGCTAGGATCATGATGCTATTAATTTCATTGTTTTTTTTTAACAGAGCTTTTCGTGGGAAGCATGTGTCACTGGTTGTACGATTTCCAAATCAAGGACGTCAAGTAGAAGATTTGGACATTTGGTCTCACACAAATGACTCCATTGGGTCTGTTAGGCGCTGCATCCTCAGTAGAATAAAAGCCAACAGTGCACATACAAAAGTTGAACTGTTTATTGGTGGTGAACTTGTAGATCCTGCTGATGATAGAAAATTGATTGGACAGTTGAACCTTAAAGATAAAACAGTAAGTACATTGTTAAAGTATATGTGTAATATATTAAAGTCAGTCAAAGTTTGATTGAAGTAGTCCATTCCTGGTTTAATTTGTACCTTGTAGGCAGTCATATGCTATCTTTATAAACTTCATGGGTATTTGTCACATGATATTTATATTTATATTTATATTAATTTTACCACATATTCCTCTATTTGTTTCTGTCAAGGAAGTTGACTTGTCAACAAAATTATAAGCTATTGACTTTAAAAGAAGAAATTGCTTCCAAGACAATAACATATTTTAATGTAGTCTTAGTCGTGAAGTTAATTAGGATGCTGTGTTGCTTGGTGATGGCAACAGTGGCATTATCGGTTGAGATTATATTTCCAAATTGTGGGTTATCTTTTAAGTTGTACCCCTTTTCAATTAATTCACTCAAAATTTTGCACACTAGTTGATTATATCTGTAACAATTTCCATCTTGAAAACTGACAAATTTGTGGTGAGATGTGTCAAAAAATATGCAAAGAATATTATTGTAAATAATTCTGACTCGAGTAAAAATGCGTATGTCATTTCACTTGACAATTGTTCAGCATTAGTTCTATTGTCATTGGTACTAAGATTTGTGACCTAGGAAATTGACTTATTTTAAAATTCAGCTTTGTGAATGCATAAGATTAATCAAAGTTGGTTCAAGCCATTTGGACTACACTTAGCACTCAGGATACATTCCCAGAAATAAGAATAATGCAATTAGCACTACAGAAAAAGGTAAGTGTTTCTCTGGTGTGAACCTTGCATCCCCAGATGCTACTTATTGCTTTGTCAGGGATCTCATGCTAAATGAGGAAAGACTGCCTGTGCAGGTTGGTTTTGGCAGACCAAGGTAAGTGATCCAGTTGTTTAGAATTGAGATATAGGGATCACCCTGCCCAGCATGGTGATTGAAGGCCTTACTGAGCATTACCTACTACATGTGATGGCAGACTGCCCAGATTCTACAGTCCCTCTTGTTACCTCCTGTTGAATGTAATGTAAGCAGCTGTCTCTCCCCTCTCCTTGTTTGACTGCATAATTCTCCTTGCCCAAAGATAATTTTTTTTTTGTTTAAGTTCACATTGCTGGCCTTTGAGGGATGACTGCAACTCCCATCCCATTGAACAGGTGGTGATATGTAAGATCAGGTCTTTCAATGCATGGCCAACCCCCAGCAATAGCTAACACCCCCCATGCTGAATAGGATGCAGCTATAAGATGGGTGGGTGCTGGGCCTCTCATCCATAAAACACCAGCCCTCAAGCTGTCTCTCCACGCCAGTTTTTGGTCAAATCATTTTGTCAGAGCACTAGTGCAATAGTATGTTCGTGGTTGTTCACGGTATAATATCAGAGCTTTCCTTCAAGCAATTAGAGAAATATATCTGTTATTTTTCAGACCAGGAGCTAAGAATGCATTTAAAAAGTAAAACTGCTTGTGGAGCATTACTGTGCAGGCTGCCAGTGATCCCTGTTTAACGTTGTTTAAACCACTGCCATGTCTAACAGCTCACAGGTACTGAGGAGAAAGATGTCTTGGATACCCTGCTCAGCGGTGAAGGGACTTCAGGGAATTATGACCAGAAATATCCTGTTACTGGACATATTCCTCCACTGGTGGCAAGTGCTTACTAAATTTGCAGCTATATTCAAGAAACAAAAGATGGAACTGAGCCTGCACCACAATTACCTATCTGCCAGCTCATGCCTCATTACAAGCACTCCATGGATAAGTTGAGATTTCAGTTGAATTTTTGTCCGTGGAAGATATAGACTGGAAGTTGGGCATTCCCTCAAAGAGAAAGAAAAACTCACTGCTGTGTTATAGTCAAAGATGGTTGGCATGAAATTGCAGAAAATATAGTGTGCTTTTTGTGAATCGTTACTTCCCGGGGGTGGGGGGTGGGGAGGAGAAAATGTTTTTCCAGCTGATGTTCTCCTTTGCACAATCATGAAACTAAATTTTGACCCCATTTGAGACTTGAGAAGTTGCAGAACTTGGGCCTCTGTACCTCTCTCTACAATTGGATCCTCGATGTCCTAACTGGAAGATCACCATCTGTGCAGATTGGTGATAACATCTCCTCGCTGACGATCAACACTGCTGCACTTCAGGGGTGTGTGCTTAGCCCACTGCTCTACTCTCTCTGTACCCATGACTGTGTAGCTAGGCATAGCTCAAATACCATCTATAAATTTGCTGACGATACAACCATTATTGGTAGAATCTCAGATGGTGATGAGAGGGCAGACAGGAGCAAGATATGCCAACTACTGGAGTGGTGTCGTAGCAACAACCTGGCACTCAACGTCAGTAAGATGAAAGAGCTGATTATGGACTTCAGGAAGGGTAAGATGAAGGAACACATACCAATCCTCACAGAGGTGTCAGAAGAGGAGAGAGTGAACAGGTTCAAGTTCCTGGGTGTGAAGATCTCTGAGGATCTAACCTGTTACCAACATATGGATGCTGTTGTAAAGAAGGCAAGACAGCAGCTATACTTCATTAGGAGTCTGAAGAGAATTTAGTATGTCAACACATGCACTCGAGAGCTTCTATAGATGTACCGTGGAGAGCATTCTGACAGGCTGCATCACTGTCTGATATGTGGTGGGGGGGGGGGGTCGCTACTGCACAGGACTGAAAGAAGCTGCAGAGGGTTGTTAATTTAGTTGGCTCCATCTTGGGTACTAGCCTACAAAGTATCCAGGACATCTTGAATGAGTGGTGTTTGAGAAAGGCAGTGTCCATTATTAAGGACCCACCCAGGGCATGCCCTTTTCTCATTGTTACCATCAAGTAGGAGATACAGAAAGAAGCCTGAAGACACACACTCAGCGATTCAGGAACAGCTTCTTCCCCTATGCCATCCGATTCCTAAATGGACATTGAACCCTTGGACATTACCTCACTTTTTTAACATATATTTTTGGTTTTTTTGTACAATTTTAAATCTATTCCATATATATATATATATATATATATATATATATATATATATATATATATATACTGTATTTATTTACTTTTTCTTCTGTATTATGTATTCCATTGAACTGCTGCTAAGTTAACAAGTTTCACGACACATGCCGGTGATAATAAACCTGATTCTGATTCTGATTTTAAGTTGCTATGTAAGAAGCTTTGAGCACATCAGAAAGATTCAAAGCACTTCCCAAAGAGTAGGAACACGTAATCAAGCTAGTTGAAAATTGTGCCCCTTCCTGCTACCATTTTACTTTCAGCCTTCATCTCCTGTGTCAACAGCTATTGGCCTAGGGAAAAAATCAACAGCTCCCCAGAGTTTTTTTTTACACAAAAATAACAAATGGTGTGATTCAAAAAGGCAGTCCAGAAATTAGCTATAAAACTTACTCAGCACAGGGGCAGATAAAAGATAATCGATACAAGAGTTGTAAATTGTACTTCATATTAAACTTTTGAAATTGCCTATTGCAGGAAAAAATGGTATTTCCTTGTGCTAATAAACAGTTAATCTTTTTTAAGCTTATTACAGCCAAGCTAACACAGATAAGTTCAAATATGCCATCAAGTCCTGACAGTTCATCTGATTCTTCAACTGGCTCCCCTGGAAACCATGGTAACCACTACAGTGATGGGCCCAATCCTGAAGTAGAAAGCTGTTTACCTGGAGTGGTAAGCAAACTATAATCTTAAAGCTCATTAATGTAAATGTATTTTTAAAGATATTGCATAACATCAAATAGGGCACCGTTTGAATTGTTTCTGTGTGCTTCATAGAGTCACAAAAAAGCCAGTGATAAGTAGGAAATTTTCTGGCCTTGATCCATGCTCATTGGAAAAAAGAGTTGTCAGCCAAATCCTATTTTCCAGTACTTAGCCCTTAGCCGTGCTTGCATATAAATATCTATGAATGTATATGTGTGTGTGTGTGTATAAAATACCTATCGAAATAACATAAATCCAGTTAAGGTTTTTACTTTTGCCATGTATAGCAACACATCCCATAAGAACCCTATCACAAATATTCCTTTTGTTCATGATATCTCCTTCACAACCACATCTCCCAGCTGTAATGAAGGTTAACTCTGCTCCCTTTCCACAGAGAGTGCTTGATCTGCCAAGTGTTTTCAACGTTATCAATCTTTATTTCTAATTTTCAGCATCTGGTCTACTTGTTTAAAATGTTTTAATAATGGCTTGTTACTGCTGTGCACGTGTTGTGATGACGTGGTTACAAGGGAAATGCACACATAAATGGAACACCTTTCCGCAACCTCACTATATTGCCTAAGAACTAGACCATAAGACATAGGAGCAGAATCAGGCCATTCAGCCCGTCAAATGTGGTCCGCCATTCCATCATGGCTGATCACGGATCCCACTCAACCCCATACACCTGTCTTCACGCCATATCCTTTGATGCCATGACCAATCAGGAAACGATCAACTTCTGCCTTAAGTATATCCATGGACTTGGCCTTCACCGCAGTCGGTGGCAGAGTGTTCCACAGATTTACTACTCTCTGGCTAAAAAAAAGTTAATTCTTGCCTCTATTTTAAAATATCACCCCTCAATTTTGAGGCTGTGCTCTCCAGTTCTGCATACCCCCACCATAGGAAACGTCCTCTCCACATCCACCCTATCTAGTCCTTTCAATATTCAGTAGGTTTCAATTAGATTCCCACACATTCTTTTAAATTCCAGCGAGTACAGGCCCAAAGTTGACAAGCGCTCATTAAATGTTAACCCCTTCATTCCTGGAATCATCCTTGTGAACCTCCCTTGGACTCTCTCCAATGACAATCCTTTCTTAGATATGGCACCCAAAACTTGACAGTACTCCGTGCAGCCTGACTAGTGTCTTATAAAATCTCAACATTATCTCTTTGCTTTAATATATTCTATTCCCTTTGAAATAAATGCCAACATTGCATTTACCTACTTTACCACAGACTCAACCTGTAAATTAACCTGAGTCTTGCACGAGGATTTCCAAGTCCCTCTGCACCTCTGATGTTTGAACCTTCTCTCCATTTAGATAATAGGGTGCACTGTTGTTCCTTTTACCAAACTGCAGTATCATACACTTCCCAACATATTCCATCTGCCACTTCTTTTGCCCATTCTTCCAATTTATCCAAGTCCTGCTGCAATTGCATTGCTTCCTCAGCACCACCTACCCCACTACCTATCTTTGTATCTTCAAACTTAGTCACAAAGCCATCAATTCCATCATCCAAATCATTGGCAAACAACATGAAAAGTAGCAGTCCCAATACTGACCCCTGAGGAACACCACTAGTCACTGGCAGCCGCCCAGAAAAGGCCCCTTTTATTCCCACTTGCTGCCTCCTGCCTGTCGGCCATTCCCCTATCCATGCCAGTATCTTTCCTGTAACACCATAGGGTTTTGTCTTGTTAAGCAGCCTCATGTGGCAGCTTATCAAATCTCTTCTGAAAATCCAACTGCTTCTTCTTTGTCCACCCTGCTTGTTACTTCCTTTAAGAATTCCCACAGATTTGTCCAGCAAGATTTCCCTTTACAGAAACCATGCTGACTTTGACTTATTTTATCATCTGTCTCGTAAATACCCCAAAACCTTATCCTTAATAATAGACCCCATAACTTCCCAACCACAGAGTTAAGATTAACTGGCCTGTAATTTTCTTCTTTGTGCCTTCCTCCCTTCTTAAAGAGTGGAGTGACATTTGCAATTTTCCACTCCTCCAGGACCATGCCAGAATCAGGTGATTCTTGAAAGACATGACCAATGTCCATTGTCTATTCAGCCACCTCTCTCAGGACTCTGGGATGTAGTCCATCTGGTCCAGGTGACATCCACCTTAAGATCTTGAGTTTTCCTTGCAAATTTTCCTTCGTAATAGCAGTGACACTCACTTCTGCTCCCTGACACTCTCAGACCTCTGGCACACTGCTCATGTCTTCCACAGTGAAGACAGATGCAAAGTGACCATTAAGTTCATCTGCCATTTTTTTTGTCCCCCATTACTACCTCACCAACATCATTTTCCAGTGATAGAACATCAACTCTCACTCCCTTTTACTCTTTATATAACTGAAAATACTTTTGGTATCCTGCTTTATATGGTTGGGTAGTTTTCTCTCATTTCATCTTTTCTCTTATAGGTTTTTTAGTTGCCTTTTGTTGGGGCTTAAAAGCTTCCCAGTCATCCAATTTCCCACTCACTTTTGCTACCTTATATGCCCTTTTCATGGCTTTTATGCAATATTAATTTCCCTTGTCAGCCATGCCTGCCACTTGAGAACTTATTCTGTGTGGCGTAAATATCCTGTGCCTTGTGAACTATTCCCAGAAACCTCAGCCATCTCTGCTGTGCCGTTATCCCTGGCAGTATCCTCCTCCAGACATATCTGGGCAAGCTTCTGTCTCATGCCTCTGTAGTTGCCTTTATTCCATTGCGATACTGATGCACGTGACTTGCGCTTCTCCCTCTCAAATTGCAGTATGAATTCAATCATATTATGATCACCCCATCTAAGATGGCCTTTCCCCGAGCAGGCGCAAGCACAAGCTGCTCTAAAAAGCCAACTCGTAGGCATTTTAGGCATTCCGACACCAATCTGATTTTTCTAATCCTCTTGCATGTTTAAGTCCCCTATTATAATTGTGTCATTACCCTTATTATAGGCCTTTTCCAGCTCCCTTTGCAATCTCAACCCCACATCTTGGCTACTATTTGGAGGCCTACATATGATTCCCATAATTAATGGCTTTTTGCACCCTTGCAGTTTCTTAACTCCACTCACAAAGATAACAGAATTTTCTGACCCTAAATCACCTCTTTCTAAAGATGTAATTCAGTCTCTTACCAACAGAACCATGCCACCGCCAATGCCTTCCTCCCTGTCCATTTGATACAAAGTATATCCTTAACTCTGGCTTTCTTTCAGCCGTGACTCAGTAATGCCCGCAACGTCATACTGACCTATCTCTAATTGTGCCACGAGATTGTCCACCTTATTCTGAATGCCTTGTTCATTTAAGTACAGCACCTTCAGTCCTGCATTCTTCACCCTTTTGAATTTTGCCCCTATGTTACATTTAACTCTTTGCTCTGTCTGCATTTGTACTTCATCGTTGGCTTGTCCTTCCTTTCTTTCATGTTACATACATCATCTACTTGTTAACCTGCTGGCTTATCCTCCTCCCTATCGTACTGGTTTCCTTCCCCCTACCATATTAGTTTAAAACCACTCCTAATAGCTCTAGTAAACCTGCTACACTGCCAAAGAAGCAGTGTTTGTGTTGCAGTTGCTATTGTGCTTTTGGAGCCAAAATAGCCAATTTGTGTGCAACACGTGCTAATGACTGAATGATCAATTTTGATGTTAATCAATGGAAAATATTAACCAAGGCATTTTCTCCCATGCTGTGAAACCTTTTCACACCATGCCTATGAGTGCAGGAAGATCTCGTTTAATGTTTTATCCCAAAAATTATATCTCTGACAATGTAGCATGCACCTGATGAATTAATGAGGTTTTCTCTGGAGTGGGACATGAATGCAGAGTATTTTATCTCATCAGCTAAGGGTGCATAATAAAAGGGATGATTGATGTGATACAGTTGTGATTTGGAACAAAGTGGAGAAGTGGGACATGTTAGTCTTTCCAGACATAATGTTACAAAATCTTTGTTGCAAAGTAAAATTCATCAAGTTTTAGTAATTGAAATGGGGGATGCCTTAACCCATGAGTCACCTCATTTCCATTCTGATATTTCTCTGTTAGATGGGTTCGATTTTATGCATGGTTGGTAGAAGCTGTCATGGATATCCATAGAGGATGATAGTTATGGCCCCAGAAAAGAGCTTAATCAAAGCAAATTTGTCTAGTTTCATGCTACTTTTCATGTTTTTAAAATGAGATAAAGGCTGGTTATAACCTTATATTCTTTGTCTCTTTATTAACAAGAAAAGTTACAGTGGCATGCAAAAGTTGGGCACCCCTGGTCAAAATTTCTGTTACTGTGAATAGCTAAACGAGTAAAAGATGAACTGATTTCCAAAAGGCATGAAGTTAAAGATGACACATTTCTTTAATATTTTAAGCAAGAAAACTTTTCTATTTCCATCTTTTACAGTTTCAAAATAACAAAAAAGGAAAAGGGCCTGATGCAAAAGTTTGGGCACCCTGCATGGCAGTACTTACTAACACCTCCTTTGGCAAGTATCACAGCTTGTAAACGCTTTTTGTAGCCAGCTAAGAGTCTTTCAATTCTTGTTTGGAGAATTTTCGCCCATTCTTCCTTGCAAAAGGCTTCTAGTTCTGTGAGATTCTTGGGCCATCTTGCATGCACTGCTCTTTTGAGGTCTATCCACAGATTGTCGACGATGTTTAGGTTGGGGGACTGTGAGGGTCATGGCAAAACCTTCAGCTTGCGCCTCTTGAGGTAGTCCATTGTGGATTTTGAGGTGTGTTTAGGATCATGATCCTGTTATAGAAGCCATCCTCTTTTCATTGTTGGCTTTTTTACAGATGGTGTGATGTTTGCTTCCAGAATTTGCTGGTATTTAATTGAATTCATTCTTCCCTCTACCAGTAAATGTCCCCTGTGCCACCTGGCTACAACACAAGCCCAAAGCATAGTTGATCCACCCCTGTGCTTAACAGTTGGAGAGAGGTTCTTCTCATGAAATTCTGCACCCATTTTTCCTCCAAACATACTTTTGCTCATTGCGGTCAAAATTCAACATCAGAAGTTTGCAAAGGAACATCTAAACAAGCCTGATGCATTTTGGAAACAAGTCCTGTGGACTGAAGTTAAAATAGAACTTTTTGACTGCAATGAGCAAAGGTATGTACTTTGGGCTTGTGTTGCAGCCAGTGGCACGGGGAACATTTCACTGGCAGAGGGAAGAATGAATTTAATTAAATACCAGCAAATTCTGGAAGCAAACATCACATCGTCTGTCTGTAAAAAAAACTGAAGATGAAAAGAGGATGGCTTCTACAACAGGATAATGATCCTAAACACACCTCAAAATCCACAATGGACGACCTCAAGAGGCACAAGCTGAAGGTTTTGCCATGACCCTCACAGTCCCCCCGACCTAAACATCATCGAAGATCTGTGGATAGACCTCAAAAGAGCAGTGCATGCAAGACGGCCCAAGAATCTCACAGAGAAGCCTTTTGCAAGGAAGAATGGGTGAAAATCCCCCAAACAAGAATTGGAAGACTTTTAGCTGGCTACAAGAAGTGTTTACAAGCTGTGATACTTGCCAAAGGGGGTGTTACTGAGTACTGCCATGCAGGGCGCCCAAACTTTTGCTTTGGGCCCTTTTCCTTTCTTGTTATTTTGAAACTGTAAAAGATGGAAATAAAAAAGTAATCTTGCTTAAAATATTAAAGAAATGTGTCATCTTTAACGTTATGCCTTTTGGAAATCAGAACATCTTTTCCTCGGTTAGCTATTCACAGTAACAGAAATTTTGAGCAGGGGTTCCAAAACTTTTGAATGCCACTATAAAAATTTTCTGGGCAACAATGCATGTATGAATCAGAAACTTGTATGCCTTTTAGATGAGAAAAAATTAATGAGAGGAGACTGTCATGTATTATGTCGAACCTAGTGTTATTAATTAATGTGCTTATGAGCTTGAACAGTCTCACTGTGTGTGACCTGCCAAGGATTTCCAAGACTTCCTAACTCCAATTTCTGGTACCTCTGGTTTTCAATTTTTCAATTGTTAATCCGTTTATTGTCAATACCTATGACTTTATTGATTCTCGTCAAACATAACTGATTAGGCCCAAAGTGTAATGCTTTGCAGATGAAGTAAGAAGGAACTGTTTTGCTTAACTGACTGTTCATAAATTTAAAGTGATCAATTGGGTAAGAAAGGACATCAACTTTTTATATTCTGATTATGTTTGGAATCTGGGACTCATTGAAAATATTTGTTGAGTTTGTAATGTCCATCTCTATGTATAACTACTTGAACAAGCTTTTGTAGTCCCTTAAACAAAACTGCTGGTCAACATCTGGCAAATGGGATTAGGCTGCCATCTCTATTCAGTTTCATCAGGTCAAATGAAGTACTTTATTGAAAGATGCAACATTATGTACCTAGAGCTGAGTTGAATAAAAGCCAACGAGTTCACGATCATTCTCTTGATTTTGTATGTGTGTTGCAATCTACTATCATTGTAACATTGCTTGCAATTATTGCAAGCATATTATATAATTTTGAGAAAGTCTCTGTGGATAATGGTCTTAGTATTTAATATCACTACACAGGGTTCAGTTACACTCTGCATTCTGGGCTAGTTTGAGGAAAATAGTTTGTCGATTGCTGCCTTGCCAAAAACAGATAAATTTTGAGCAATCAAATAGTTGACAAAAGAACTTGCTTTAAGTTTCAATTTTCACATCTGAAGTATATTCAGCACATTATTTATTTATTTTCAGTCTTTTTGGTGATGTGATGATTATGGTCAGTTTTACCATATTTGTCTCACCACTTTATATGTTTAGCGTATCATTGTGTTGTAACTTGGATAATTTAGTTATTTTAAATTTGTTTCCTCTAGATAATGTCTTTGCATCCCCGATACATTTCCTTTCTCTGGCAAGTTGCTGACCTAGGCAGTAGTTTAAACATGCCACTTCTGAGAGATGGCGCTCGTGTCCTAATGAAACTCATGCCTCCTGGTAAGCTATCTTTATAAAGAATAAAACTAGATTGTTGTCTAGTGACATTGTTTGAGAGTATTGCCATTATGTTTTCAGTAGTATGGTCCACTTCAAGCAAAGCCATATAAAAAAAAATTAAGTAACCTCTGTTATCATCAACATGTACATTGGAAAACAAGTCAATGATAGGCAGAATTGCTCGAGAAGGATTAGAAATATTTGTGAGGAATTCATGTTATTGGAAATATAATTGAAGTTGTCCTTTAAATTATATGTTCAAGTCTCGAGTATAAGAATTTGCAGATTACATTGGTAGTGTGGAATGAGGAAATGCTTGATTGAATTTGATATTGTGGAGCTTGGGGTCGAAACTCACTTGTGCATAAATATCAATGAAGTTAGGTGGCATAAATAATTGGATAAGAAACAGTCATGGTCACTGGTTTGCAACTTCGCTAAATTAAGATATTTCAGATCTAATAATCATGGACAAGGAAAAATCAACTTATTTTGAATTTGTTCCTTACCCAGGTTCAGATTTGTTTCAGTGCAACTCTGGGTTTTACTGAGACAGCTGACATTTTTTGTATATTTCTTAGACGTATTCAAATTTTGTGTGCTGCATGATGGGATATTCTGTTGTATTGATTACTTTCTTTCTCCATGATGTGCACAATATTAGACTATTGCAGAGTGACTATCTTCCTCAATTGAGCTAATGCCATTTCTTTCAAAGGATAAACTTGCTTGCTTACCAAAACAATTAAGGCCTGTTAGACACGATGAAGATGTCTTATTTAGTTTTGATTTTGTATTCCACTGGCATTCATATTCTGAATTGTAGTTACTTGGTGTGAAATGTAATCTTTTAAGTTAAATCTTTGTTAGATAGGACAGCATGTTAAGTTTTGAACTGGGACTAGATTGCTGTCCAAATTGAATATTTTGATTTTCAGGTTCTGCTTTGAGCACAAGATTGTATTGATTACAAATTCCATTCTCATGCTTCAAAGACAATCGATTTCATCTTTACAAGAAGAGAAAATGCTGGAAGTACTCAGCCAACCAGGAAGCATCTGTAGAAGGAGAAATCAGATAATGTTATGGGTCAGGGGCCCTTTTTCAGTTCATTTCTGAGGAAGCATCCCTAAGCTGAAACTGATTTCTTTTTGCTATTTCGACTGGCTAAGTTCTTCCAGTATGTTCTTGGCCACATGAAAAACTCAGGCAGCATTTCCACTTAGAGTGCATCCTTTCCTGATGAGTTTACTACATTCTGTGCACATTTTGAACAGAAGGGGATTGGAATGTCAGCACCCATCCCGCCAATCTGCAATGCACGTGAACCACTGTCACTCACAGATGTTCCAAGTTCAGTCTTCCAGTCAGTGAACCCATGGAAAGCCTCTGGCCCGGGTGGTGTCCCTGGCCCGTGTCCTTGGATCAACTGGTGGGAATATTTTTTTAAACTACTTCCTGGTTCAATTCGAGATTCCCACCTGCTTTAAGCATATCATCCCAGTATCTAAGCAAAACAAGGTAATGTTCCTGAATGACTGCTGTTAAGTGACTTTGACAAACACCATCATGTAGTGCTTCGACAGGCTATTCATTGCACCCATTACCTCCAGCCTCCGAGACAACCTTGACCCACTGGAATTTGCCTTCTTCTGAAACAGATCTGTAGCAAACACCATCTTCCTGGCCCTATATTCATCTCAGAAACCTCTGAAAGACAATTCACATTAGAAAATTGTTTATTGACTACACCTCTGTCTTATATACTATAATTCCAAGTAAGCACATAACCAAGATCCTTGACCTCAGACTCAACACCTCCCTTTGTAACTCCCCTATGAATATCTTCAACACTAGTGCCCCACAAGATGGCATCCTCAGTTCCCAGTCTGTTCCCTATGCATCCACAACAGTGTGGCCAGGTTCAGCTCTTACTTGATATACAAGTTTGCTGATCATACCACCATAGTAGCAGTATCTCAAATGATGAGTGGGAGTGCAGGATGTAGATAGAGAGTCTAGTGATACAGTGTTATGACATCCATTCCCTCATGTAAGTGTAAGACTCGTTGCATCTAGAGGCATGATCTCAGGGGTGGCGCCCCCTCCCTGACCAAACTTTAGCACTCTTATTTGGGTGGATGATGCGTGTTGTGTCCCCTGTGTAACATCAGTACCCCAAAATAACATTCCATCCACAATGTGTGGTTAAACGATTAAGATTTTATATTTAAAATATGAGTAGAGAAATATTATTAGTTAGGGTTAGCAGAGAAACACAAGAAAAGGAAAACAAATAAAAGGTGCCAATAATCTCAAACATGTCCAGTGCACAAACGTTGGAGCTTACGGACTCCCTTTCGCTGATCCTCCTCCGCTAGTCGGCCCCTGGGCTCCCACCCCGAGCCCAGGCCCAGCGGGTCCAGCAACCGTCTCCTCAAGCCACGTCTTCTCTCTTCATCCTCCTCGTGCCTTCCCCCTCAAGCCCGCGCAAACTAACAGCTTTCACACAGACAGAAAGAATAACATCTATCCCAATTGGTTAGCAAATGAATATAAGTCCCATTATCACTAATTACAACCCAAACATGCTGCTATAGAGAACCACTGTCTCAGCAGTTAACAGTACAGAGAAGCCATTTTATTCACCTTAGCAGTAACATAAAAGAAGAAACCCTTACATAAGCAAAGAAAGTGAGTTGGTCATTGACTTTGGGAAGAGGGACAGTGCACATGCTCCTGGTTACATCAACAGTACTGAGGTTGAGAGCTCTGAGTTCCTCAGGGTGAACCTCATCAGCCTCAAACACGAGGAAATCTGCAGATGCTGGAATTTCAAGCAACACACATCAAAGTTGCTGGTGAACATAGCAAGCCAGGCAGCATCTCTAGGAAGAGATACAGTCAGCGTTTCGGGCCGAGACCCTTCGTCAGGACTAACTGAAAGTGAGAGATTTGAGAGGGGGAGGAGGAGATCCGAAGTGATAGGAGAAGACAGGAGGGATGGAGCCAAGAGCTGGACAGTTGATTGGCAAAGGGGATATGAGAAGATCATGGGACAGGAGGCCTAGGGAGAAAGAAAGGCTGTATCATCAAGAGCCTGTCTTAGTCCAGCCACATTGGTGCCTGTAATTCCTCCCTAAGCTAAAGAATTTGGCAGGTCCCCTTTGCCCCTCGGCTCTTTCTAATGCATCCTTTCCAGATGCATTATGGCTTTGTATGGCAACTGCTCTGCTCGTGACTACAGAAAACTGCAAAAATACAGCTCAGCCAATCACAGAAACCAGCCTCCACTCTGTGGCCTCTGTGTACTCTTCCTGCTGCCTCAGTAAAGCAGGCAGTGTAATCAAAGACCACACCCATTCTAGGCATTCTCTGCTCTCCGTACTCCAATCAAGCAGAAGATATCAAAACCTAAATGAAAACATACCAGCTGACCAAAGGACAGCTTCTATTGTATTGTTCTAAAACTATTGAATGTCTCCCAAGTACAATAAGATGGCCTGTTGACCTCGGTACACATGACAATAATAAACCAACTTACCAAATTTTGTTCGTTTCCAGCATTTTCAGTTTTGCTTTTAATTTCATTCCAAATAAATTTAAAATTTACAACATTTTTCTTGTCATGTTGAGTGTCTCTTAATTTCATTGGAATTCCTAGAAAAGTGTAAATCGGGTAGCATTTTGCTGTTATATACATGGAATTGGCTCTCCCTGAAGTGATGTATTTCTGCCACTGTTTTGTTAATAATTAGTGATTTCTTTAATATCTAAGAAAAATTGACCTTCCTTAAACACACAATTCACTGTCCACTGCCTGCTGCACGGAGAATTTCCATCTGAATGCTGCCTTAAATGGCTGATACCTTGTTCTTGGTTCTAGCGGAAACCCCATTTGTATATCTGTCAAGCCCAGTTGGAATTGTAAATGCAAGCACGAGGAATTCTGCAGATGTTGGAAATTCAAGCAACACACATCAAAGTTGCTGGTGAACGCAGCAGGACAGGCAGCATCTCTAGGAAGAGGTACAGTCGACGTTTTGGGCCGAGACCCTTTGTCAGGACTAACTGAAAGGAGAACTAGTAAGAGATTTGAGAGGGGGAGGGGGAGATGTCTGAAGAAGGGTCTCCGCCCGAAACATCGACTGTACCTCTTCCTAGAGATGCTGCCTGGCCTGCTGCACTCACATAGTCATAGTCATACTTTATTGATCCCAGCGGAAACTGGTTTTCGTTACAGTTGCACCATAAATAATTAAATAGTAATATGTAAATTATGCCAGGAAATAAGTCCAGGACCAGCCTGTTGACTCAGGGTGTCTGACCCTCCAAGGGAGGAGTTGTAAAGTTTGATGGCCACAAGCAGGAATGACTTCCTATGACGCTTTGTGTTGCATCTTGGTGGAATGAGTCTCTGGCTGAATGTACTCCTGTGCCCAACCAGTACATTATGTAGTGGATGGGAGACATTGTCCAAGATGGCCGGCAACTTGGACAGCATCCTCTTTTCGGACACCACCATCAGAAAGTCCAGTTCCATCCCCACATCACTGGCCTTATGAATGAGTTTGTTGATTGTGTTGGTGTCTGCTACCCTCACCCTGCTGCCCCAGCACACAACAGCAAACATGATCGCACTGGCCACCACAGACTCGTAGAACATCCTCAGCATCGTCCGGCAGATGTTAAAGGACCTCAGTCTCCTCAAGAAATAGAGACGGCTCTGCTCCTTCTTGTAGACAGCCTCAGTATTCTTTGACCAGTCCAGTTTATTGTCAGTTTGTATCCCCAGGTATTTGTAATCCTCCACCATATGCACACTGACCCCCTGGATGGAAACAGGAGTCACCGGTGCCTTAGCTCTCCTCAGGTCTACCACCAGCTCCTTAGTCTTTTTCACATTAAGCTGCAGATAATTCTGCTCACACCATGTGATAAATTTTCCTACTGTAGCCCTGTACTCAGCCTCATCTCCCTTGCTGATGCATCCAACTATGGTGGAGTCATCAGGAAACTTCTGAAGATGACAAGACTCTGTGCAGTAGTTGAAGTTCGAGGTGTAAATGGTGAAGAGAAAGGGAGACAAGACAGTCCCCTATGGAGCCCCAGTGTTGCTGATCACTCTGTCGGACGCACAGTGTTGCAAGCACACGTACTGTGGTCTGCCAGTCAGGTAATCAAGAATCCATGACACCAGGAAAGCATCCACCTGCATCGCTGTCAGCTTCTCCCCCAGCAGAGCAGGGCGGATGGTGTTGAATGCACTGGAGAAGCCAGAAAACATGACCCTCACAGTGCTCGCTGGCTTGTCCATGTGGGTGTAGACATGGTTCAGCAGGTAGACGATGGCATCCTCAACTCCTAGTCGGGGCTGGTAGGCGAACTGGAGGGGATCTAAGTGTGACCTGACCATAGGCCGGAGCAGCTCCAGAACAAGTCTCTCCAGGGTCTTCATGATGTGGGAGGTCAATGCCACCGGTCTGTAGTCATTGAGGCCGCTGGGGTGCGGCGTCTTCGGCACAGGGACGAGGCAGGATGTCTTCCACAGCACAGGAACCCTCCGGAGCCTCAGGCTCAGGTTGAAGACATGGCGAAGTACTCCACATAGCTGAGGGGCACAGGCTTTGAGCACCCTGGTACTGACACCATCCGGTCCTGCAGCCTTGCTTGGGTTGAGACGTTTCAGCTGTCTTCTCACCTGTTCAGCTGTGAAGCCCACCGTAGTGGTTTCGTGTGGCGAAGGGGTATAGTCATGAGAGCAGGGTGGGGGACTGTGAGGAGGGGTAGGAGGGGAGAGTGGAATATGTGTTGGTTGGGGCCGACAACAAATGACTCGTGGGGGATGGGCAGGTGCCACAATGTCAAATCTGTTAAAGAACAGGTTAAGTTCATTGGCCCTGTCCACACTGCCTTCAGCTCCTCTGTTGCTAGTTTGCCGGAACCCAGTGATGGTCCTCATCCCACTCCAGACCTCTCTCATGTTGTTCTGCTGGAGATTCCACTCAAGCTTCTTCCTATACCTGCCTTTAGCCTCCCTGATCCTGGCTTTCAGGTCCATCTGTATTGCCCTCAGCTCCTCCCTATTTCCATCTCTAAATGCCCTCTTTTTAGCGTTCAGGATGTCCTTTGTTACCCATGGCTTGTTATTTGAATAACAAAGGACAGTTCTTGTCGGAACATTGCAGTCCACACAGAAGTTGATGTAATCAGTGATGCACTCTGTGAACCCATCAATATCCTCTCCATGTGGCTCACAGAGTGCCTGCCAGTCTGTCATCTCAAAACAACCCCGGAGCGCCTCATAAGCCTCCTCTGACCATTTCCTCACTGTCCTTGAGGTTGCAGCTTTACTCTTCACCAGAGGCACGTAGCAGGGTTTTAGATGCACCAGGTTGTGATCTGACCTTCCCAATGGGGGGAGGGGAGAGGAGCTGTATGCATCACCAGCAACTTTGATGTGTGTTGCTGGAATCGTAAATGTTACAGTTAGCTCATACTCATTTTTCTAAATTTAAGACTAGTTATTCACTCTGTTCTATGCCTTCTGATTGCATAATCGTCCAACCCAGGAATATTTTTGTTGAGCATTCCTTGCTGTTCTGTAACAATATCTTTCCTTGGATAAGGGGAATCAGAGCTGCATGCAGTCTGGGTACTAGTTCAGCAATGCTTTAGTGATTTTTCTCATTCTCTGTATCTGAGCTGACTTTGAACAGATAGTTAAGTGAATGGCCCTATAAATGAAAACTCCCAAAACAAAATGGAAAATCCTTCTTAATAGATTGTTGCCAGAATCTTTGACCAAATTTTCTTCAGTTCCACAAGGAGCCTCGTAATCTGCTTCCTAATATGTGAAGCACGCATTTCCGAGGCCATACTTCTTTCCTTAGAAAGACTCGAAAGAAAAATTAGCAGTTTGTTCACTCTACACTTCTCTAGTATCGTGTGCTTTACCTTTGCATTTCAGTGATTAGCCACACCAGGAATTTAATCTTGCCACATTATTTGAGTTTGGATTGTTTATATTCTTGTTAGAAGTGGTGGGATGGAAGATTCCTTTTGAATAGCTTTTGTACTATTCCTGGATATAAACATAATTTATATGCAGAAGACTGGTGAGAATGGATGTTGAATTGTGTATAACATCCACCTTAATTATTATAATAGTATGTGTCTAATTGACAAGTTATTGAATGGAAATACATGCTGATGTCAGAAGAAAGAAAATTTAAGATAAATGAATTGATAAAGTGGAAATATTCAAATATGAAAAATAGATTCTATCCAAAAGAAGTTACTGGGTGAAGTTAGTGGTGGTAGGTTCAAAAATTGACAGAGCTGCGATAGTTATAATTGACCTACAAATTATGTTTTAAATTGGTTCAAAAATTGTTAATATGCAAATGAAAGTTGATAACTTTAACTGTAGTGCACTGTCCATGTATTGAATTTAGTCTCTGTGGTGTGATCAAATCTTGTCAAAGGACTGGAAGCCATAAGCTTGTCATTTACAAGCATCAAATCAAATTGATACAAATAATGGGAAGAATGCACAGTGATTCAAAGAATCTGGAAAAGGTTAGAAGGTGAAATTTCAGTGAAATATGGAAATGCTGTGGAGAAACTGGGGAAAAAGTATGCCAGTGAAGCCATGGAAAATTGGTTACATTTTATAATACATGGGATTTATTAGAGAGTAATGAAATGTATCGTGTAACTTGTCTTGATTTTTTTGTGTGTGTGTTGTAGGTGTGAAATTCTAGTTTATTATTCATCCCCTCTTGCCCTTGAGGTAATTGTGTGCCAGTTCTGTGAACCCCATCAATCTATAGGTTTGGACTCGGAGACAGAAATTTGCCAAAGGCTTTGCCATTCAGAGTAACATTTAAACTGATCAGGTTTGCTGCTCATTACTGCAGTTGATTTGACAAGAATTTTCAGAACAAGTAGAAACTAATGATATCTCCTTGTGATAATTGTTTGAACAATTTTCCTATTATTCTGACTTCCTCCTCATTTCCATAACCCTGCCAGTATCTCAACACTGATTCTTAATGACTGAAATGTTATTTTGCAATACCTTCTGTTGCCACTTGATTCTGCCTTTTATACAACCATCAAAAGAATTCAGTTCTCCTACAATTTATTAATATACTGTTTGAATGTCCATTAAATTGTCAAAATGTCTCTCCTATTGTACCTGGTATAGTTTTTCCATATACAGTAATTTAATGAAATTCATTTTGTGAAGTTGTCCCCTCCTATATCAGTCTTACCCATTTATAATGAGTTTGTTTATTTTCTAATGGCTGTAAGTGGTAGTCAACAAGTTTTCATACTATTTTGAAATGTAGCAATTTTTTATGATTTTTGGAGTACTTCTGCAGCATTGTGACTTAAATGTGCTTAAGGAAATGGAACAATGGAAACATTAAATTCTCAAAGATGCTGTTTGTCTCTTTTTGCAGTAATTCACAGATGGTTTAACCATAGTCGTCCAAACCAATGTGTTTTTTCTTGTTCCAGATAACACTACAGTAGAAAAAATTAGGGCTATTTGCTTGGATCATTCAAAGCTTGGTGAAAGCAGTCTCAGTCCAAACTTGGACTCGCTCTTCTTTGCACAGTCTGCCTCACAGGTGTTATATCTAACTGAGGTATGTAGACAATTGTTTTTCTAGTTATAAAAATACACTTCGATGGTAGCTTTCTTTGGTCATAGGAATAGAAGGAAGTGATGGGGTTTGAGTGTCTGTGGTTGCCATGCTTTGATCTATTACTTTGTTCCTCAAATTGTCTCTCAAACAATAGGCTCTGAGGTGTGGGATAAAGTATTAACAACATGACTAATTTTGCTTCCTCCACACTTGTTTTACATTTGATATGACTTTGAGACTTGTGTAACTCATTCTGATGCCCAAGAAAAGCCTAGCTCTTCACAAAATTGATGAACTAGAACTCTGGTGATCGTGGCCACTATTTTACTTCCAAATGCATGTTCCCTGTTCTTGTTAATAATGTGGGCATACTAACTCAAAAAGTATAGTAGGATAACATGTCCATCACTCTCAAAAATGTTTCAATTTCCTTGTCGCTATACAATAAAATGCAAAAGTACAAATTTCACCTAATATGTCTGTGATAATAAATCTGATTCTCAAATCTCCCTTCTTAAAGCTTAAAGCTAAGCCCTCTTGTTTTTTTTTGCATCCCTTCCCGGGAAAAAGATCGTTTACACAGACAGCCACTATGATCCCTCCCACGTCACCCTTTTGTTCTTAATATAACTTATAGAATCTCTTGGGATTTTGCCTCAGATTCAGAATTTGGATTTTGCCTCAATTTGCCTGCCAAATTCCTCTCTCGTTGTGTTTTTGTCCTCCTAACTCCAGTCTTATGTGCATTCCTACACTTGCAGTCATCAGGAGATTCACTAGTTTCCAGTTGCTTATAGAAACAAAGAAAATCTACAGCACAATACAGGCCCTTCGGCCCACAAAGCTGTGCCGAACATGTACTTTAGAAATTACCTAGGGTTACCCATAGCCTATCCTAGCTCCATGTACCTATCCAAGAGTCTCTTAAAAGACCCTGTTGTATCTGCCTCCACCACCATCACCAGCGGCCCATTCCACATACTCACCACTCTCTCTGTATGAATCATCGGGATCTCTTCTGGGGAAGGCATGACCTATACAAACGTGATGGGTTAAACATGAACCTGAGGGGACCAATATCCTTGTTGCCAGGATGGCTAGAATTGTTTGGCAGTTTTTAAATTAATTTGCCGGAGTGATAGTGCTGAAGATGGCACGGTTGGCTTCACTACCAGATGAACTCAGTGCCTTCAATGCACGCCTTGAAAGGGCGAACATAACTACAGCTGTGAAGATCCCTGCTGCACCTGATAACTTTGTGATCTCTGTCTCAGAGGCCGATGTTAGGCTGCCTTTAAAGAGCATAAACCCTTGCAAGGCAGAAGGTCCCGCTGGAGTACCTGGTAAGGCTCTGAAAACCTGTGCCAAGCAACTAGCAAGAGTATACAAGGACATTTTCAACCTCTCACCACTATGGGCAGAAGTTCCCACCTGCTTCAAAAAGGCAAAAATTATACCAGTGCCTAAGAAGAATAATGTGGGCTGCTTTAATGACTATTGCCCGGTAGCACTCACATTGACAGTGATGAAGTGCTGCGAGAGATTGGTCATGACTAGACTGAGCTCCTGTCTCAGCAAGGTCCTGGACCCATTGCAATTTGCCTATCGCCACAATAGGTCAATGGCAGATGCAATCTCAATGGCTCCCCACACAGCTTGAGACCACCTGGACAATACAAACACCTATGTCAGAATGCTGTTCATCGACTATAGCTCGGCATTTAATACCATCATTCCCACAATCTTGATAGAGAAGTTGCAGAACCTGGGCCTCTGTACCTCCCTCTGCAATTGGATCGTCGACTTCCTAACCGGAAGACCACAATCTGTGCGGATTGGTGATAACATCTCTTCCTCGCTGACGATCAACGCTGGTGCACCTCAGGGTTGTGTGCTTAGCCCACTGCTCTACTCTGTATACCTATGACTGTGTGGCTAGGCATAGCTCAAATGCCATCTACAAAATTGCTGATGATACAACCATTGTTGGTAGAATCTCAGGTGGTGACGAGAGGGTATAAAGGAGGGAGAAATGCCAGCTAGTGGAGTGGTGCTGCAGCAACAACCTGGCACTCAACGTCAGTAAGACAAAAGAGCTGAGTGTGGACTTCAGGAAGGGTAAGACGAAGGAACATATACCAATCCTCATAGAGAGATCAGAAGTGGAGAGAGTGGGCAGCTTCAATTTCCTGGGTGTCAAGATCTAATCTGGTCCCAACATTTCGATGTAGTTATAAAGAAGACAAGACAGTGGCTATACTTCATTAGGAGTTTGAAGAGATTTGGCATGTCAACAAATACATTAAAAAACTTCTATAGTTGTACCGTGGAGAGCATTCTGACAGGCTGCATCACTGTCTGGCATGGAGGGCCTACGGCACAGGACCAAAAGCTGCAGAAGGTTGTAAATCTAGTCAACTCCATCTTGGGTACTAGCCTACAAAGTACTCAGGACATCTTTAGGGAGCGGTCTCAGAAAGGCAGCGCCCAGTACTAAGGACCTCCTACCACCAGTGCATGCTCTTTTCTCACTGTTACCATCAGGTAGGAGGTACAGAAACCTGAAGGCACACACTCAGTGATTCAGGAACAGCTTCTTCCCCTCTGCCATCTGATTCCTAAATGGACATTGAATCTTTGGACACTACCTCACTTTTTTAATATACAGTATTTCTACTTTTGTACATATTTTAAATCTATTCAATACATGTAATTGATTTATTTATTAATTATTATTTTTTTTTTTTCTCTCTGCTAGATTATGTATTGCATTGAACTGCTGTTGCTAAGTTAACAAATTTCACGTCACATGCCGGTGATAATAAACCTGATTCTGATTCTGAGTTCGCTTACAAACAGAGGCAATGTCTAGTTAGACTCCTAGTTAGCAAGAAGAGGTTGATGATGATAGGGCAAAATTGTTGTCAACAATGGAGATTACAGGATTGAAAATGTTATATTTGAATGCGTGCAGCAAATGCAATAAGGTTGATGAACTTGTAGCACAGTTACAGATTGGCGTGTATGATGTTGTAGACATCACTGAATCTGGCTGAAAGGAGGTTATAGCTGGGAACTTAATGTTCAAGGATACACAGAGTATGGAAAGGACAGGCAGAATGTGCAGTTTATGCCTCCCTCTTTCTTAACCACCTTCTAAACTTTGTTATCCGGTTATGATGCATTCATTTTTTCTAAAATTATAGAAGGTAGTATTGAAAACAATGATGCTATACTTTAGCAAGCCTATTGAAAAAATCACTAAATGAAATATTTACATGTTAAATTAACCACTAAGTTGCAGAAGAACAGTAACTTAATTTATATTAAAAGATTTGTAAGAATTTGCTTCCTCTCTTAAATTATCACATTTCTTTGCAGGTAGTATATGCTTTGTTGATGCCTGCCAGTGCACCTTTGGGAGAAGATGCAAGTGATTTCCAATACAACTTCTTAAAAAGCGGTGGTGTGTCCCTTGTTTTGGGGATGCTTACAAGGAATAATTTCCTGCTAAATGCTGATGTGGAGACACGAAGAGCTGCCTATCTCAATGCACTAAAAATAGCCAAATTATTGCTCACAGCTGTTGGTTATGGGCATGTTAGAGCTGTGGCAGAAGCATTTCAGCCAGTTGTGGAAGGATCAAGCACTGTTTCACCAGTATGTATCTTTTGTAATCTAAAATTTTGATGAATTTGTGATTATTCTGTTAGCGGCAATAGTGTGATGGCTTTTCCTGAAGGACGTGGAACACAGGCAGTGTGATTTTTCTGTTAATTTTATAAGCCTAAACAAAACATTGTATTCATGGAGATGCATTTGCTTCATTGATTAAAATGTGTCAGCAAAATGACCTTACTGTAGATTGGTCTCCTCTGAATTCTGAGGGAAGATGGGGAATGGTCCTGACCCAAATCCTTTCCAGTCTGATTCTAAATATATAGTTCTCAATATTACCAACACAATTTTTGGTGGTACACTTGAACTTGTTTTTTCATTTATTGAGATTTGATTTGTGAAGCTAAGAATATTTTTGAAAACATAATTAAATTTAGTAGTTTAATAATGGAAGCATAATCTAAATTTTCTTGTGTAAATTTTGAATTGTTCAAGTACACCTTAGTGCTATGCAAACTTTGATGTTTTGATTTATTAACAGATAAATCATGCTACTCATAGCCAAGCTGTAGTTCTGCAAAATGCTCTGCACAACATTCCTAATCCTACTTCAGACTGTATGTTGAGAAATGTAGCCATTCGCCTTGCCCAGCAGATTTCAGATGAGGTATGTGTTTTTATCTTGTGACTTTGTATAATACATAAAACAATGAATTTTTAATGCATAAATATATGTAATAGTAAATATAGCTGTAACACTAATGATCTCTCCATTGGCACTGCTTACTTTTTAATTATTGTCTTTTATTAATTGTTTCAGAAGCTCCATAAATTTATATAAAACGAATTAATCATATGATCAGCGATTTTACTTTTTGGAGACTATATATTTTCTGTCAATTAATATGTAAATTAATTTAATAAATGTTTTTAAATACACATTTAAAATTGGATTAATTTATAAAATTATGGAAAAATTGTAACTATTGGTTAGATAACTATTCTTGTTAAACTTTAATTAAAAACAAGTTGATTTGTGGAAATAAAAACCAATATATGAATATACACACGATCTGCCTGGGAACCAGAGGAAGCCGTTCTCTGTTCTTGATCAAACTGTGCCACGTATCAATTTGAAGATAAATGAAAGGGTAGAAAATGAGGTCTGTTTTTTAAATTTGATTTTGCAATTCCATTAACAGCTTGGTTAACACAATACTGCTTTCACTCAACTGCTGAAAAATACTTTGGTCAAATATTTATATTAGTATGAGGAAAAACTTGATTTGGCATCAACCACTTCTGTGTGGGTTCTCAGCCAAATGATTGAATCTAGCTTTCATATATCGATACCTGATTGCAAGAATTTATTAGTGATATTGTTTCTTGATTGGGCATATATTAGTCAGTAGTTGGAAACGAAAAATCAATTTTGATTCCTGGCTAAGTGCAGAATATCACCTTTCAAAAAAAATGAACACACAATGATAATAGCACACATTAAATTGTGCAACTCATAGAAATACTGCCTCACAGAGCCAGAGACATTAGTTCAATCCAAATCTTAGGTGCTGTCTCTGCAAAGTTTGTGCACTGTCTGTGACTGCATGTGTTTACATTGCTAAATTAGTTTATTATTGTCATGTGTACCAAATTAAAATGGAAAACCCTGTCTTGCATGCCATTCATACAGATCTGTTCATTACAGCAGTACATTGAGGTAATACAAGGTAAAACAATAACAATGCAGAAGGGTGTTATGGTCACAGAATATGCTGTACAGATGGACAATAAGGTGCAAGGTCATAACAAGGTAGTTTGTGACATTAAAGGTCCATCTAATTGTACTAGGGATCCATTCAATAGTCTTCTAACAAAGGGATAGAAACTGTCCTTGATCCTAATTGTATGTATTTTCAGGCTTTTATATCTGCTGACAGTGGCAGTAGAGGACGTCTGAGGTGGGTAGGATCTTTAATTATGGCAGCTGCTTTACTGAAGGAGCAAAAGTGTAGACAATATCCATGGATGGGAGGCTGGTTTTCATGATGTAGACACAGTACCATACAATTCTCCAGTTTTTGTGGTCGCACAGTTGCTATACCAAGCCAAGGTGCATCATTGAAAACTGGATGAGGCTCAAAGTGGACATGCTAATTTTTTTTTTGCCTTCTGAGGAAATAAAGGTGCTGGTGAGGTTCTTGGCCATGGTCTCCAGTGTTTAGGTCAGCAGTAGAATCGAGGGGAATTTGAGACCAAGAATGGGATTAATGTAGTAGTGTAAATGGCTGGTGATGGTGATGGCCTTTTTCCATGCTACATCTCTTTTCTTTTATGGCAATCATGGTGTTTTCTTTACAGTGCAAACTTGGGTGCTGCATTTTATGTAAAGAACAGTTAATTAAAGCATGTGTAGCATACTTAGCATTCCACTGGTTTCAGTAAACACTTCCATCAACTGGTGATCTGCAGTGTTGAAGAAAATAATGTATTTTTCTTTGGGTGGTTGATTATGGGAGACTAATGGAGAAAATAGCTTAATTTTTTGGAATGGTTGGACTAGACAAGTTTAGTTGGCCAGGAGAAGCAGTAGCTTTCTCAAGACGGAACAGTTTTTGTTTAGGGAATTTTTTTTCCCATCTGGTTTACTGTTCCAAAGGTAGATGAGCTATTTAAGTGATGTCATGTTTCAAATGACAGCTATGGAACTCAATTCTCGTAATATTATTGTAAAATAATATTTGTAAAATTTGTGTAAAAATTTGTAAATATTTATATTTGTTTTTCTTGGTAAATGCTGCTGATAAGATATGTTTGTGATGCTGCTGCAAGTAGGCTTTTCATTGCACCTGTGCAAACGTGTCCTTTTGAATATGACATTAAACTCAGCTTTGATCTCAATCTTTTAGTTTTGAATCACTGCCTGTTTGCCTCCAGAATGCCTCTATTTTTTATTTACAGCTGGGAAGAGGTACCATATCAGTTTATGAATGTACAAATTAGAAGCAAGAGGAGGCCTGTACTGCCATTGAATGAAATACTGGCCTATCTGGTTGTTAATTCAACTCCACATCTAATTGTACCTTTAGCAATGTGAGCCCATGCTGTATGGTCTTACCAGCTTTCTTGTAATCAATTTGATGTTTTCGCAGTAAACCTGTTAACATGTCAGGGTAGTCAGTGCCCAGGAGAATGTTTGTCGTTAGAATGATGTGGCTGATGTGAAATTTTATCTGTATGTTTACTCTTGTGGCAGGCACATTAGACAGTTTTGTTCTGTTTATCCAATGAAGATGTTTTGTTAGCTTGTGAAGAAGGTAGTTGTCCTTCATGCTCAACTTTATTGATTACACCTTCATTGTGCTGTTGTATCTAAAGCTGACTGGCATCTGAATAGTATGGCATTTTCTCGCCTTGATGAATATTTTACCATTGACTTTAGTTTAAGTGGATCTAGCTATTACGCATAATTGCTAGATCTTCTATTTACAAGCAGGGTCACATAGCTTGTAAAGCTGCTCCCTGACATTTCCAGCAATTTGGGTTCAAACCTCACCTTTGCTGCTGTCTGTACTGAGCTTGTATGATATCCCTATGGACAGATTTCTTCCAAGATGTCCAGTTTCCTCTCATATCTCAAAGATAAATGGGGTGCTAGGTATGGAAATGAATGCCAAAATCTGTGTTTGTCGGGGGTGGGGTGGTAATTGATAAGAATGCGGAGAGAAGGTTGCAGGAAAAATCATTGGGAGAATGGAATTCCTCTGAATGGGTCAAATGTTCTAAGGAAAGATGAAATTGTGCTCCAAGGGTTTTAGTATCGAAAATAAAGGATTAAATTGACACTAGTTTTTAAATTACAATTTATCATTTAGCTTTATCTTTCTATAGGAATCTTAAGACTTATGTGGCTAATACTGTCAGCTTGAAGTTTTGTCAAATTCTTTTTGGTCCCTAATAGTTCTGAGCATCATAAATGACTGTAATTACAGCTGTAATGCCAAAAATTTTTTCATATGGACCTGTATATTTTTAATTGCTGACTTTTTCAATTGTTTCTGAAGGCCCATGTCCATATAAAACTTGAGTTAATCGTATTAATTAATCACTGCCTTTTATGATTAATCATTGATCATAAAAGACAGTATTTTTTGGAACCTATATATTTCTGTAACTTAAATATTGGAGAGTAATTTACTGTAAATTAAGTATTTATGAATCAGTTCCGTTTATTGTCATTTAACCATACACATATATACTGCCAAATGAAACAACATTCCTCCAGATCAAGGTGCTCAACACAGTACATAAAACTCACACACTCATCACATAAAGTAATATTACTACAAATAAATTAAAATAACAAGGTCCATTTATGACACAAGTTATAAAGTAATTAGAATAACACTACTGGCACTTCATATGTGGTAATACCTGGGTGGTGGCAAGGAGTTTAGTAGTATTATAGCCTGAGGGAAGAAGCTGTTTCCCATCCAAGCAGTTCTTGTCCTAACGCTACGCTACCTCCTACGTAATGGTAGGGCGTCAAAGAGATTGTTATACAGGTGTGAGGGATCATTGACAATGCTAAGAGCTTGCATACGAGGTGCTTCTGGTAAATATTTAAGGGAGACCCCAGTGATCCTCTCAGCAGTTCTCACAATCCATTGTACAGTCAGATGCCTTACAATTTCTGTACCAGATGGTGATGCAGCTGGTCAGTACACTCTCTCTGGTGCTCCTGTAAAAATGAGTTAGTGTGGGGGGGGGGTGGGTAGAGGGGCTCCTCACTCACTTCAGTCTTCTCAGGATTTAGAGATGCTGCTGTGCTTGCTTAACCAAAGAGATGCTGTTGAGGGACCAGGTTATTTGTTTAGAAACTTGTTTCTCCATACTCTCTGGAGGAGATGTTTATGTACAGTGAGGAGTGGTCACCTTCCTGAAGTCCATAATCATCTTGTTGGTCTTGTTGCACCTTTCTACCAACTACTATGACAGGCGCTATGTGGTGAGTCGGTGAATGGGTAGTCTGTGGTGCACTTGCTGGGCTTTGGTATGCTTCTGGTGCAATGTCTTGAGCTTTTCAGTGATCCTATAAATGCTCCTCTATTTTTAGAGCAAACATAGATTAAGGATTCTCAGGTAATTATGGATGCTGCAGTTTTCAAATGGCTTTGAAAACATTGAGTCTCTCAGTTGTTCCCCTGATAACATTTTGCCATGACAAGAACTCTGTAGGTTGTGACTGTTTTAGAAGTTTGGTGTTAGGTAGATAAATGATGTGACCTATCCAATGGACCAGTAAGTCTATTTATTCAAGACCTCAGCATGACAAACTGTTGACCAAAGTGAGGGTTTGGAAGATTTTGCTTGGAAGTTTTGTTGCATAATAATAATAACTTAATTTTTGTAGGGTGCTATATAAATAAAGCTGCAAACTCAAAGTGCTTTACATAGATTGTAAAGATAAATCAAAATGGTCATAAAAAATATAAAGACAATATTGGAAATCATATGTAAAAACAAACATTATATAGAATAAAATGTAATTGAATATACCAAATTATATAAATGTAATCAATATCAATGAGCATTAAATAATCCTATAAGTGGGCCAAACTTTTAAAAAGTAGGCTTTTAGATGTGTTTTGAAATGTTTCACAGTTCCAGCCTGGCAGACCTCAGTTGGTACAGTCTTCCAGATTTTTGGTGTGTAAGAGCAAAAGGTTGCATCTTCAGTTCTTATATGCTTGGCTCTAGGAACACTAACCAAACCAATATTCGCTGATCTAAGATTACAATAAGGGATGTAAGAGGATAGGCACTCCGCTATATAGGGAGGAGCTAGATTATTCAGAGTCTTGTATGTATGTGTATATATATATATATATATATATATAATTAAGAGTATTTTAAAATCGATCCTAAAGGACACAGGCTGCATGTGCAATGATACTAAAACCAGTGAAATGTGCTCCGATTTTTTTTCTTTGGTTAAGGTTCCTGCTGCTGCATTTTGAACAAGCTGCAGCTGATTTTTATATATCTTTATTCGGCAGTCTTGAAAAGAAAACATTACAGTAGTCTAATAGGCTAAAAGCAAAAGTGTGTATCAATCTTTCTGGATCCTGAGTTGTTATAAGGCTACATATGGTCCAACAATTCGAAGCATATCGAAGACCAAAGTTTCCTGGACTAGAGCTGAGAAAGTACTTATTTGTAAAAGTCAAAGATAAAATTCTTGCTAGTGACTGATTGAAACTAATTGAAGAATTTGAAGGTATTAGCAATCATCAGTGTTACAATGAAAATCAAGATTTGGAGGATGCATTTGTTGAAACCATTGTATGAAGGCAGACCATTACCTGCACTAGATGTGCTAATTTTATTCATAGTCATAGAAAAGTACAGCACAGAAACAGGTCCCTGGACCTATCCAGTCCATGCCAAAACAATTTAGACTGCCTACTTCCATTGACCTGCACCAGGACCATAATCCTCTATACTCCTACCATCCATGTACCTTCTCTTACTTCTCTCAAACTTCTCTTAAACATTGAAATTGAGCTTGCATGCACCACTTGCACTGGCAGGTCATTCCACACCTGTGCAACCCTCAAGGTTCCCCTCATGTTCCCATTAAACTTATCACCTTTCACACTTAACCCATGACCTCTAGTTATAGTCCCACCCAACTTCAACAGAAAAAGTCTGCTTGCATTTACTCTATCTGTACCCCTCATAATTTTGTATACCTCGATGACCAAAACTGCACACAATACTTCAAATTAGACCTCAACAATGTCTTATACAACTTCAGTATAACATCCCATCGCCTGTGCTCATTACTTTGATTTATAAAGGCCATATGTGCCAAAACTTTCTTTATGACACTATCTACTTGTGGCACCAGGTAGATTCATTTACAATCAAAAGAACACGGCAGTGTGCTGGCTGTGTATGTGGTGATGACAGTAAAACCTGTGAGGGAGATTTTTTTTTTGAAGTGGAGAAACCTTTACACTGGGACATTACGCTCTCTTGACCACAGAAGTCTGGGTCCAGTGGTATGAGTAGCCCTCACAACCAAGGGATCTTCGTTGATAGTCATGATGACTTTTGTGCTTTATTGTGTCCTTCACTCTCAACAAAGTGTTGCAGAACCACCTTCTTGGCTGTTGAATCTCACTGTTGTTGACTTCACATACTAGGACAGGCATGTCCCTATTTCACAGAAGTATGAGACTGGTCAGCTACCCTCTTCTGTTTTTAGCCCACCTGTCAAAGCCGTTTTCCGGGGTGTGGCAACTGCAAACAGCTACTTAGAGCCACAGGTGAGAGCTGAGTGTCTGTTGGAGACCAGTGGTGAGTGAGCTGCCCCAGACTGGACACAACAAGCCCCTTCACCAGAGGTGCTACACCTCCCTGGATACCCTATGTATGGCAGCATACACAGGATGAATTCCTACATCGATAACTTAGGAACTAATGCAGAGTTTTATAGTACCGCTGTAGTATTGGTTGTGTTCTAATTTGATCTATATTTCATTAAAATACTGGATTTGTTACTCAGCTAAAATGATAGTTTGTTTTTTTTTAAATACCTTTTTAACCATTTCCATGAAACTTTGCCTCTTTGGGGTGGCCACTTAATTGGGCCAAAATTTACTGGTCCTCATGTCCTAGTTAACTGGAATCCACTCTGTGCATGTGTGTGTATATATGTATGTATGACGTGTGTGTGTGTGTGTGTGTGTATGTACACACGCATGCACGCTATTATACTTGCCACAGTATTACAGACATAGCATTTGAAATACAACATTCACAGCAAAAGCATAAGTAGAAAAGGTAAACTATATAAGAAAGAACACAATTAGAATAAAAAAGAAGTCAATTGTTGTGCAATGTGGTCGTGATGTTACTACAGTGAGGTAGTAATTAGGGTTGTACTTTCCCGAATTTGGTCCAAATTGCCATTGTAACTCAAGCCGCAGAGGATGTTTGGTAAAAGAAATGGAGAAAAATCACTGTTTTTGGACTGTTCTCCAAAATTGATACAGGGAAGAAGAATTTTTATTGTGCATCTCTATTATAAGATAACTTATAAGGACTGCAAAGGAAATTTTGAGGAGAAAGAGGGAATAAAGCTAAGATTGAATTATTTTAGAATAGATACAAGTAGAACAGGATTCCAGTGGCTTACTGCAATCAGTTGACATTAATACATGAATGCTAGTTTCAGGTTAAGTGATTGTATAATTTCTGTGTTTGACTGAATGTGGCTGTTAACAAAACTGCATCTTCAATAAATTGATTTAGCAACTAGTGGTGAAAGAAGATAAATTAAACTGTTAGGAACATAAATGGCAATAACAAAAAAATTCCAGGGGAAAAATAAAATGGGGGGAAAACCTGGAAGTTAGATCATTGAAAGAAAGAGAACAAGGAAATAAATGTGGTTTTCATTGTTCATGTTGGTTAGGTAAGTTATTGAAGGAGGAGTAGGGAGTCTTTAGAGGATAAACACAAGCTGAAATCTGTTGCTTTGATTGGAGAAACACCAACACAAACTAATGTCATTATATGACTTGTTCTATATATTCAAGTGATATATTTTACAAATGTGGTTTCTTAGTTTTTACCATTTAATAGTCATATTTCTTCGATTCAGTATGTATTTTACATCTTCTTTAGATTAGAACTCAAATGTGCAGCTGTAGGAATGTTGCAGTGTAAACTGCTTTAAAATAGATTAATAATCAAAGAAAAGCCAAAAACTGTTCAGCCCTGGGATTTGGTTTTAAACAAATGTATGGTTATTCATCTCAAAAGTTTGTGGGATGTTGCTGTGTCCTGTTTGCTACCTGATTTGTCTAATGGAAATATCGGTTCAAAATTCAATTTTGTTAAGCATTTTTTGTATTTGAAGTACAGTGTGAATTCAAACAGTATGACTAATTTGGTTATTACAAATCAAAGCAAAAGTTTTTACTTTATTTGACCACACTGTGTATTTTGGCCATTTGTGCACATGATTACTTTTAAAAAAAAATGTTCATAATGCGTGAACCTGATGTAGCTTTAATATGTCATTACTGTGGTAGTTTAAAGCTGGTCAAAAAAGTTATCTGATTAAGATTAATTGATGCTGTACAAGTGCTGTTACTGAGATTTTAATTGCTTTTTTCCCTCCAATTTTTTTCACTCTTCCTCTCCTGTAGGCACTAACTCATGCTGAGGTACGGTTCCATGGGTTCTGGACATTTTGTAATCTTGCTTAAGTGCTCATTCTTGACATGGGCCTAGGTAGTGCTGTCAGGCTGTTTGACATTGGAGGGCAACTCAACTGACTGTGCCTGTCCTCCTCCTATATATCCTTTGCATGTTTTCCAGCAAATGATTGCTATGGGTAGCAAATAGAAGCAGGAAGTTTTAAGTTCTCTTCCTCCTTTAAACTGGGGTGCTGAGATCCACTGTAGTGTCCTTTATGCCCCTGTTCATCAGCTAACTCAGCATAAACTGGGGCTTCAGAATTGTTTGGATGAATGGAATTACAAGGTAGTGTATTTAGAAATAATTTTAACTTTTTGATTTTGACAATATTGATAGCAAACTTTTGAAAAAAAATCGGTGTGATTACTGAGCTAGGCTGACCAAAAGGGTCCTAAATTTGATTGCTGGTCTGTGCTAAGTTAGCTGATCCCAACTAGAGCAGTTGAGGTGCTATCATTGGCTTCAACACTCCCATGGTACTGACAAAAATGTGGTTGTGTCTCTACTCTTGATTCTCATTTAGTGATGAAAATACACAAATTAATAGTTGATGGTTTAATGATATGCTTATACTTGTTAAAATCGAGGGAAACCTTATCCCTATCATCTTCGAAAATAATACAAAGAAATTTGCAATTGGGATGTTGAACTTGAAAGACAGAGTCTGGAATATTAATACCATGTATATTTTAGTACCATTATAATTATCAAACTATTAATAGATATTTCACAGTCTGTATAACCAATCAAGTTAGAAGTTATTGCAGCATACCTGGTATGGACAAAGAACTTTAAATTATGAAGTTAAAGTAACATCATAAGTAAGATCACAAATGGGCATCACCATATGTAGTTGTTGTTATTTTTTTTAAATTATTCGTTTACATGATGCAAGGTACGTGCCTTGTTTCTGATCTGTGACTTAAATGTTTTATACTGAAATTACATTTGACACAACAGGTTAATGCATTATTTTTCCATCTCAGTGCTTAATTGCAGTTGGTTGTTGTATTCTTGGTGTTTTAAATTGGGAAGATTTGGAACTCTTGACCCAACTCCAACTTGGTATAAATTTTGGATGTAATTTACCCCAAATTTAGCAAGAAATTGGCATCTGCTTTTTTAATATGCATTCAGTTGTCATCCACAAACAGGTGATAGGCTAATAAATAGCAGTCTGATATAAAGCAGGATATATCTTCAGTAAGCTGATGCTGAATGCCCTTAGTCATGAAATACTGAATTTCCTTTAACCAAGATGTTTTGGTTGTAAGCATAAAAAGGATTGAGCAAAAGGAAACCATGTCTCTTGTACTTGATAATTATGCATGTGAGGTGTCAAGGAAGTGAAACTTTATGTAGAGTTAATTCTCTGTAAGAGTGTGATTTTAATTTTAATTATATTATTGTTTTCTCTCGAAGGCCTCAAAATACATCCCAGACATTTGTGTTATTAGAGCAGTCCAAAAAATTGTTTGGGCCTCAGGTTGTGGCTCAATACAGCTTGTGTTCAGTTCTAATGAGGAGATCAGCAAAATATATGAAAAAGTAAGTTAATTCTACAATTATTTTTGAAGAATTTAATTTTGTTTAAATATCTATTGGAAATGCTAAACATATTTTTTAAAATGTTTGATATTAAGATTGTCCCTGATAAGGTAATGCTCCCATACTGAGTGAAGTTGGAAAGTAAAATATTTGGCTGTAAAATTGTATGTTTACTTCAATGAATGTTGGTTTATGAGACACATTTCAGAGTACTTCAAAAATCTTTAAGAACTATTTGATTATAAATATGATAACTTCCCTTACCCTTATTAATATTTTCAGTGACACGTATGAAAAAATACAAGTAGATTACAGTTTGATTGTCAGAAGAAATAGCCTAAAAACCTTTGTGATGAGAGATCTGAGTACCATTCAATGCCATTTATGCAATATTATGCTAATTAAGCATAGTCATTTTTGAAGCATTTCAGGGCATTATGTTACTACTTAAAACAAACAATTTGGTGGAGGAACTCAGTGGGTCAGGCAGCATCTGTGGGGGGTGGGGGGAATTAATGTTCACCTTTGAGTCAATCCTACGTCAAGGTCTGAGGGCAGAGAACCAGTTTAAAGAGAAGAAGGGGAATGGCGAGCCAAAGGCCAGAGGTAATTGGTGGACAGGGTGTGGGAGTAGCATAAACTAATTTAACTAATATCTTGGCAAATTCTCTCTCAACCCATCTTCATTCCAGCACTGCTAGTTTTTGTGTTTCTGCTTATCATTCTCCAATAGTTGTCCCTTCCAGGCTCCATTTTCCTCTCTGTTTGTCTGCCAACATCTAGCACCTCCTAGTTTCTTCCCTCCCCCCACTTACCTGGCTCAATCTATCTACCTTCAATAACCTCACCACACTCCTACCCCCTCACCGTGCACCAAACACCACTGCTTCTTATTTCTCTCCCCCTTCGATCTTTGTCCTGATGCTGGATTTCTACCTCAAATCTTTGCAGCTCCTTTCCCCAGCAGATTAATTGTTTCTAGTATCTGCAGTTTTCTGTGTCCCTTCTCTCACTATATATAGAAGTTGGTTGGTTCTCAGTATTAAGGTCCATAAAAAAATGAAGGCAGTAAAATGGCAAGGGTTTATCACTATTGTCATGTATGATCCTTATTTCACTATAAGCATGTCAGTTTCTCTCTAAAATTTACACAATATGATCAGTGATTATGTAAATCTAATAAAATGACCTGACAAGTAGTGAAAAGAGCATTTAGTAACTCTGTGAATTTCAAATGTAGAGTTAATATATCTTAAAATAACAAGAATTTGGATGCTATAATGTCAGGAAATTGTATGTTTAAATCTATAAATTAAACAATATGCACATGAATTGTTGGCAGTATAATATTGCAAATATTACAAATTAAGTAATGCTCCACAACAGGAACAAATTGTGTTACAACACAAACTGGCATAGTTGGTGATTTACTGTATGTTAAATGGTGTACTTTGGTTTTTCTTTTTGCTTTGTTAGGCTAATTAAAGTTACATCCAAACAAAAGTGACCCGTCAGATGCAGTCGATCTATATTAAAAAAAAATGTAATATCATTTATTATTGTCATAGAGTCATGGTGCACTACACCACATAAGGATACCCTTTGGCCCATCTAGTCTTTGCTGAACTGTTGTTCTGCCTCATTCAATTGACCTGCACCTGGAACATACCCCTCCCATCCATGTACTTATCCAAACTTCTCTTCAAAGTTGCAGTTGAACCCATGTCCACCATTTATGCTAGCAGCATATTCCACACTTGCAACATTCTCAGAGTGCAGTACTTCCTCCCTCAGGTTTTGCTTAAATATTTCACCTTCCACCCTTAACCTATGACAACTAGTCTCACCCAACTAGTGGAAAAAGCCTGCTTACATTTACCCTACCTATACCATTCATAACCTTGTATACCTCTATCAAATCTCCCTTCAATCTTCCACTTTCTAGGAATAAAGTTCTAACCTATTCAATCTTTCCTTATAACTCAGGTCCTCCAGTCTTGGCAACATCCTTGTAAATTTTCTCTGTACTCTTTCAATCTTATTTACATCTTTCCAGTAGATAGGTGACCGAAGCTGCATACAGTACTCCCATTTAGGCCTCACCAAAGTCTTATACAACTCCAACATAAAATCCGATCTCTTGTACTCAATACATTGAGGCCAATGTACCAAAAAGTTTTTTTTATGAACCCAAGTATCTGTAATGCCCTCTTACAAAGAATTATAGACTTGTATTCTCAGACCCCTTTGTTCTACTGCACTCCTCAGTGCGTACTGGTCACTGTACAAGACCTACCCTGGTTGGCCCATCTAAGCTAATCCTTTTTGCCTATTCAATGACCATATCCTTTCATTCCTGCACATTCATCTGCCAATCTGAGAGCCTCTTTGAATGCCTTTATCACCACCTTAGGTAGTGCATTACAGGCACTTGCCATTCTGTGTAAAAGCAGCTTGCCAGAGGCACTTTTTTTTTTTGAAATTACCCCCTTTCATCTTAAGTATATGCTTCTTGTGTTAGATATTTCAATCCTTGGGAAAAAGATATTGGCAGCCTCTCACAACCTTATAAATTTCAATCAGATCTCCCCTTGGCCTCTGCTGCTCCAAAGAAAAGCAACCCCAGATTTGTCCAGCCTCTCCTTATAACACCTACTCTCTAATCCAGGCAACGTACTGATAAACTACTTCTGTACCATCTTCAAAGACTCAATATCTTTCCTATAATGTGGCAACCAGAACAGAATGCAGTTCTTCAGATGCAGCGTAACTTGAGTTTCATAAAGCTGTAACATAACTTCCCAATTCTTCTTGTATAATATAATTTTTATTGAGTTTTCAAAAAGAATACATGAAAGGATAAAATCTACCCTCCCCCCTCCCCTTAACCCTCCCCCCCCCCATATATAGTCCTACCTGAAAAGAGAAAAGAGAAAAAAAAAGAAGAGCCGCCTGGGTATTGGAAGGTTTCCACATGCTCCATGGGATTCAAAATAAATTTGGTATAAATAACTTTCCCCAAGGGACCAAAATCTTTATCGGAGCACTTAAATATGCCATCCTATCTTTTGTAAATAAGGGCGCCAAATATTCAAAAATGTTACATATTTATCTCTTAAATTATAAGTAATTTTTTCGAGTGGAATAGAACTAGCCATTTCATTATTCCAACGATCCATACTTAAATACGAATCAGATTTCCAAGTAACTGCTATAGTCTTCTGAGCTACTGCCAATGCAATTTTTATAAATTCTTTCTGATATTTATTCAATTTAAGTTTTGGCTTTATCCCTTCAATATCACCTAATAGAAATAATACAGGGTTATGTGGAAGTTGAGTTCCAGTAATTTGTTCCAATAAGACTCTTAAATTTATCCAAAAGGGTTGAATTTTAAAACAAGACCAAGTAGAATGTAAAAAAAACTTCCCAATTCTTGAACACATCCTTAATTCATCAAGGCAAACATGCTATATGCTTTCTTTACCACCACTGAAAGTGGCTACAAACTGTGTTGCCGCTTTCATGGAGCTATGGATTTGAACCTCAAGATCCCTCTGCACATCAGTACTGGTCTTACCAATAGCAGCGAGCTGCCCCTTTGCATTTGATCTCCCATAGTGCAACACTTCTCATTTGGCCAGGTTAAACTTCATCTGCCATTTCTCTGCTCGTATCTGCAACTGATCTATATCCAGCTGTGCCCTTTGCCAGTTGTCTACTCTATTCATCATCTGCAAAATTACTAACATTTTCATCCAGGTCAGTTTTATATAAATATGAGGCTCACTGATGATCAGGGTTGACAGTGGATATTGCGTAGTAGCTGTCGAAGTGATGCGTGAGCCAGGGCTGTACAATATGGAGAGCAAGCTGTTGCCCATGCAGCTGATAACTCCAAAGGAATGGCAGAGACTGATAACAGTTTGGCACCAGCAGTGTTGCAGGAGTTACCAGTCAGTGTTGAACTCAACGTAGGACTGCCTTAGATGCTCCAGCTCTGGATCTTTTCCTTGGGATTAACTGCCAAAAACTTCCCCATGAGTGGGCATAGCTGCAAGGCAGTGGAGGTTTGAGATCGGAGTTTTCCTTCAAGATGAACTGCCAACCACAGGTGACGAGCCCCATCTGCCTGAAGCAACTGGTTTTATGATGCCAGTCATCTGTCTTTGTCTCTTCTGCTGTCAGTAGAAGCGATTCTGCCAGGCTTAGTAGCTATGCCACACGTGAAGGCCTTGAGCCGTTGTCAGAGGCCACACAACCTTATTTGATATCTTTACAGTATATTCTAAGTGGCACCTTGCAACATCTTTATGGACAAGGATATGCTTTTTTTTAAGCCAGGGCTTCTTCCTTGCCACTCTTCCATAATTACCTTTTTTGTGCAAGGCCTTGGAGATCATGGAGCCATGAACTTTATCTCCAGTTGCAGCACTAACTTGTGCAACTCACTCAGAGTGACTGTTGGCATAACAGTATCCTCTCTTACAAGTGCCATTCTTCTCTGGTGACTAAGATGAGACAGACTGCCTGACCAGAGCAGCGTGGCTGTGGTTTCATATTTTTCTGCTTTTTCATATGGACTGCACTAAACTCTGAGGTATGTTCAGTGCCTTTGAGATGGTCATGTACCTTTCCCCAGATTTGTGCTTCTCCATTATCTTTCCCTGACTTACCTTGAATGTTCTTTTGTCTTCATTTTGTTTTGGTCTTTTGAAAATCTACCTTACTGTGAGACCTTGCAGAGACAGGGAATATTTATTCAGGGGATCCTCCAATTCTCTGCATCAACAAATTGGGTGAGTTGGTAAGGTAGTACAGGTCCACAATCCCTTATCCGAAATCCTTGAGGCCAGTTGCATTTTGGAATTCAGAATTTTCTGTATTTCAGACGCCCCCCCCGCCCCATATCAAAAAACACATATGCTCAGGAGCCTTTGTGCAGTGGGCTTTAGGACCCAGCGGCGCACCAAACCTACGCACATCCTCCCGTATATTTTAAATCATCTCTAGATTACTTATAATACCTAATACAATGTAAATGCTATATAAATAATTGTTATACTGTATTGTTTAGAAAATAATGACAAGAAGAAATTTTATTTCCAACAGAAACATTCAATAAAACATAAAAATATGCAGCTTCAAACGAACTGAATCAAACACATGGTAAATGACTTATTGGAATAAATATAGAACGTCACTGTCACCATAAAACTTCAGTAACTTGTCTTTCTGTTTATTTAAGTCATTTACAGTGGTAGTTCTGACACTATTTTCTATAGTAAGACGCCGCAGAGACACACCACGATCAAGCTTCTTCAATAACTCCACTTTCTGCATTATTGATAGAGAAGATTCCTTCTCTTTTTCTCATTGTTACCCTTGGGGATATCTGCAGCTCTTTTTGACATTTTCACAGTGAAATTAAACACAAAGTCAACAGTGAACACAAAACATCAGCGACTAGCAAATGCACGTGTAACCAATACGAGCGTTGAGTCACAACTGACGTCTGGCGGCCTCTGCTAGTGCTACCACGTCACACCTGAGTGACGTCAGCTGTTGGCAAAAAAAACTTCGGTTTTTGGAGCTTCTTGGATTTCAGAATTTCGGATAAAGGAATGTGCACCTGTATACAGTATTGCACCCGAGGAAAGTTGGCGTAGTTATTACAAAGGATGTATATCCTTTCAGCCTCACAATTTTGGTCATTAATTTTTAGTAATTGAAATATCAACACACACAAAATGCTGAAGAAACTTAGCAGGTCAGGCAGCATCTATGGAAGTGAACAAATATTTGGCATTTTTGGCCAAGGCCCTTCTCAAACTGAAAAGGAAGAGGGGAGGTGTCAGAATAAAAAGGTAGAGAGGGGAGGGGGAGGAGGCTAGCTGGAACGTAACAAGTGAAGTCAGGTAGGTGGAAAAGGTCAAGGGCTGGAGAAGAAGGAATCTGATTGGAAAGGAGAGTGGACCATGGAAAAGAAAGGAGCAGGAGGAAGAGGTAAAAGGTCAGAGTGGGAAATAGAGGAAGTGGGGGGGGGGCAGATTTATTTACTAGAAGGAGAAATCAATATTCATGCCATAAGGTTCGAAACTACACAGGCGGAATTTTAAGTGTTGCTCCTCCACACTGAGGGTGGCCTCACCTTGGCACAAGGAAGCCATGGACCAACATGTCGGAATGGGAATTGAAAATGTCTGGCTACTGGGAAACTCTTGTTTTGATGGATAGGGCGGAGGTGCTCAATAAAGCGCTTCCCCAGTTTGAGATGGGTTTCACCAATGTAGAGGAGGCTGCATCAGACACAATAGACTACCCCAACAGATTTGCAGGTGAAGTGTTGACTCATCCTGAAGGACTGCCTGGAGCCCTGAATAGAGGTGAGGGAGGAGGTGTATGGGCAGGTGTAACACTTAGGCTGCTTGCAGGAGAATAGTTGGGATGGACAAATGGACAAGGGAACCACTGTGGGAGTGATTCCTGCGGAAAGTGGAGGAGAGTGAAGGTAAAGATATATTTAGTGGAAGGATCCCTTTGAAGATGGTGTAAGTTACAAAGGATAATGTGTTGGATGGGGAGGCTGGTGGGGTGATAGGGAAACTCTATCACTGTTAAGGAAGATAGGTTGAGCACAAATGTAAGGGTGAGGGGAGCATCAATCCTGGAAGGAGGGAAACCCCATTCTTTAAAGGAGAAAGATAACTTTAATGTCCTGGAACAGAAAGCCACATCCTAGAAACAGATGTGGCGGAGGTGTGAAACAGAGAAGGGAATAGCATTTATTCAGGAGATAGGTGGGAAGAGGTATAGTTGAGATAACCATGGGAATCAGTAGGTTTATAAATGATGTCAGTTGACAGTTTGTCTCCAGAGATGGAGACAGAGATCGGGAAAGGGGAGGGAGGTGTCAGAGATGGGCCAAGTGAACTTAAGGGCAGGGTGGAAGTTGATGAAATTGGCAATCTTAGCATGGGTGTTTGAAGCAGTACCAGTGCGGTCATCAATGAAGTAGAGGAAGAGTTGGGAGTGCACAACCAGAGAAGACTTCAAACGTGGAGTGTTTTACGTAGCCAATGAAGAGGCAGGCATGCAAGTGTCCATGGCTACCCTTTGAGTTTGGAGAAAGCGGGAGGAGCCGAAGGGAAAACTTTTCAGGGTGAGAACAGTTCTGCCAGATGGAGAAAGGGTGGTGATGGAGAGGGATTGGCTGTTTCTTTTGTCAAGAAAGAAGCGGAGAGCTTTGAGGCCTTCTTGATTGGAGATAGTATTGTATAGGGACTGAACATCCATTCAGAATGCTTAAGATACTCTATATATGCCTCTTATAATACTCAGTTCTATCTAATCACCTCTCATTCTCCACTCCAAAGTGAAAGGCCCCAGCATGCACAATCCTTCCTCATAAGACACATTCTCTAATCCTGATAAATCATCCTCTTAAAGCTTCCATATCCTTCCTATAATGAGGTGACTGGAACAAAACACAATACTGCAAATGCAGAATTTTAGAGCTGCAATGTTACCTGACGGCTCTTCAACTCACTCCCCTGGCTAATAAAGGCTAGCACACCATATGCTTTCTTAACCACCCTATCAACTTGCACATCAACTTTGAGAGATCTATAGACTTGGACCCCAAGGTTCCTCTGTTCTTCCATACTGCTAAGAATCCTGTTGTAGAAACTATGTATCTATTTTTTTGTCAGAATTGTATTTTGTGTTGCACGTTTAATATGGTTTTCAGTCATTTGTCATGAGGGTTGGACATGGTAGAAGCAAATGAATATAGTTACACGTTCACGCTTTGTCTTTGTTTTGTTTTGTTGAGAGTAAGTGACCTAAGGTTGATATGCTTTTGTTGTCTGTTAATTACACTAATTTGAATGCTGATTACTCTAATTTCACGACATTGCTAAATTAGTTCTCTTTTTTTTATCGCTATTAGATCATTTGTCTTTGCTGGTTTTGTAACGTAGAATCAAACATACTTTTTTCAACTTTGATCTCAGTTGTTTGGAAGCACATCATACAGAGTCAATTCCTGTGCTCAGTTTCTCAGTCAACATTTGAATTGAACACTGTTTGTTTGGTCTGGTTTAAGTGCTGTGGATATGTTGACAGTTTATTTGTTGCCTGTGTTTATTGATTTTACCAATGTGCTGTTAGCAAGCCAAGGGGTAATTGCGAATTGCATAATAAAGAGAAAGCAACATAAGTAAATTGAAGGATGGAACTGATGTCAGCAACCCTGAAGTTGGGGCTAACAAAAGATGAACTAAACTTACGGCTAAAGCTAAGGCAAATCAAATTCGAGGTCTTCAAAAGGAGTGTGAGACAAATGTTAACAAAATTCAGGAGGATCTTATGAAAAATAAAGAAAATGCCTTGCAGGTGCAACCTTATCTTGAGGACTTGACTATCTCTGTGAAGTTGTTGCTAAGCAACATCGGACACTGTTGTCATTAATTCCCAAGGGTGAACAGAGGAAACAACGTTTTGCAATGTTTCGTAGTGTGTTCATAGAGGTTGGGAAACAATTGTTGACCCAACATGTTACATTGAAGGTCATGTTGCTGCAATAAGTAAATGTGTCTCTTCTTCCATCAGACAATGTTTCTCAAATTCCAAGACATGTTTTGACTATGCATATAGCAGCAGAGCCACAGGATGACGTGAAACTGAGTAACAGAGTGTCAAATGTCATCTCCTCTGCACACATTAAAACAGAGGCTGATTTAGTGCCTTAATCACACGTTAACTATTATGGAAGAACAAATGTGCTGGAAGAGCAAGAGGAGCAGCAGCTGTGCAAAAAGAAGGTGCAATTTAAGTTGCAGAAAGAAATTGCCGCACGTATGGCTAATGTGCTAAAGGCTTCAAATATGGCAAATGCTAAAGGTGCTCCAGCAGGACAGTCCTGTGGTGCAAGTTCCTGTATTGAAAAGGCATAGAGGGAAGTAAAAACACTCGATGGCAATGTTCATTCATTTCTTCCTCAAGTGTTTGAGATGCATGAACAAGACCCCCAAGAGGTGCTTACTCTCAGTCTGCACTAATGAGGCACTCTGAACCCATGTCATATCCAACAGCTCAAAGAACCTTCAACTAACAGCTGTAGTGACTGCCTCTAGGGGTCACCCTATGAAAGGATATGTAAAGCTAAGGCCTTACTACAGGAACATTTTGGTAATGAACAGAAAATTACATTCGCAACATGTAAAAGGCTCTTTCTCAGAAACATACCAAATCTGAAGATGTGTAAGCTCTTCAAGACTGCAGTCTTGGAGGCTGTTGCAATGCCATGGAAGAACTATATTACATGCATGAGCTTGGTATGTCTGCCAATATGTCGATTGTTATAAAAGAAATTGCCCTCTATGCTTAGGGATAAGTGGAGAGTGGTGGTTTTTAAACTGCAAGAAAGGCACAACCATAAAAGTGCTTTCACTGACATTTTTGATTTTAATGAAAGGCAAGTAAAAATTGCAACAGATTGAGTGTTCGGGAACATACAGGATGCTACATCACCTGCAATAAGCAAAGGTGAACAAAACTCAGTCACAGTTTCATTCTATAGCTAAAGGAAGCAGCTTTGCTACTACTGTGGCCACTGAGAAGTAAAACCTGGAACTAATAGAAGGGAAATGGTCTCATCAGCCAAAGAAGTTTGGCTGTTCTGCGAGGGTTAACACACTTTAAATTTGTGTCCTTAGCTGGAGAAAAGGGCTCATAGATTGCTCCCAAAGGTACATGGAGTTAGTCCTGACGAAGGGCCTCGGCCCGAAATGTCGACTGTACTTCTTCCTATAGATGCTGCCTGGCCTGCTGCATTCCACCAGCATTTTGTGTGTGTTGCCTGGTGTCTACTTTGGCTGTTTATGAACAGGACACATCAACAAGGATTACAGGAAGCATCTTTCATGTAAGGTCTGCGGTGGCAAACATCCTGGCATATTTCATGTTCACTCTGACAAAAGGGGTGCGGAATCGAAATAAGTCATGAAAGAGTCAGATACACCAATGAGTAGTGCCCTGGTATCTAATGGCTTCCTACGATTCCAATATAAGTGAAGTATAGTAAGGGCAACAAGACAGTTCTTTCCTAGATCAAGGAAGTACAGCAGTGTTCTGCAGTGGGCCTCATGAAGAAGCTCAGCCTCAGAAAAAAGGGCACATTCTCTTATGCACCATAGGTCAAGGAAAGATAAGACTATACGGTATAGGAGCAGAAAGAATTTAAGTGCATTTTTCATCCCTTTGGCAGGTTCACTTCATGGTGGAACATGGGAAAGATTGAATGGTTCTGTGTGAAAGGTCCTTAATTACAGAATCTTGATGAAGAGGGTTTCCATACAGTTCTTTATGAAGTAGAGGCTAATATCAAGGGTCATCCGATCCCTTCCGATCTTCTGATCCCAATGATTTGGAAGCATTAACACCTGTTGCTTCTGAAAACCTCACCATACTTAACCCCAGGAGAATTCCAAAAGGAAGACTTTTATGCTTTTTGTACATAGATGTGTGAGGGGATCCTGGAGTGCCCCTATTAGCTGTTTGAAGAGAGACAGAGAGAGACATTCATCATTGATGGTTTGTTTGGAAAGGAGAGATAGAGTTATTTACCACCAATATGTTGCTTTTGAAAAGAGAGAGAGAGACGAAGATCAACAGTTGGACTGTCACTTTAAGGCATTGGAAGTAACTTTGGATTTTTACTGAGTTTGGAGTTGGAGACAGTACCAAGCAGCTCCTAAGTTGCTATGGTGACCGAAGGCAGTGTTAATTAATGGACACTCGATGTTATAATTTTCAGCACATTGTTGATATTTCTTCAAGGACTTGTTGCCTGCTTGTGCACTCTTTTACAGACAAAGGAGGGAGGGACTCTTTGAATGACAGGTGATGCTCAGCCTGGTGAAATACATGGGAGGTCAGATGATACAGACCTCGGGACACATGATCTGGACACCGAATGAGCATTGTTATGCCTGCAGAGAAAGTGAGTTTTGGAGGATCAATCAGGCAGATTGATCCAACTTGCTGTTCCAGTTTGAAGGAGAAGGGGTTGACTGGTGGGGAGTTGTCTATGTGTCCACCCTCGCCTGGGTGATAGCTCCACCATAGAAGACCGGTCCCCCGGTTAAAGTCACAGTTAGTGACTTGTAAAGGATTTCGGAGGACGACGAGAAGATCGACGGTATCAGCTCACCTGAAGACTCAATGCACTCTCTCTCTCTCTCCATCACAACTCAACTAAATACCACGAACTGAACTGAACTGAACTTTACTCAACATCGTAATACTGTATCTTTTTACCCCTAGCCTTAAAGAAGCTTGGTTTTTTCATACATATATATATTCCACACTTACTTTTATATATAATCATTGCTAACCTGTTTGATTTATTTACATTTATATTACTGTATTGCATAGTTACTAATAAATATTAGTAGTTTATAGCAATACGAGACTCCAAAGTGTTTCCCATCTCTGCTGGTTCTTTATCCCCGTCACGGGGTACGTGACAGATGGAAGCAGGTTCAATACATGTCAAACTTGTTTTGGAAACGGTTTGTCAAGGAGTATATACCACAGTTACGAGAATGCCTGAAATAAAATGCAACTTCATCCCAGAAGACATTGTGCTTATAGTTGTTGACTCAGTGCCTCGAAACTCATGTACCTTGGGAAGAGTCATTCAAGTCTTTCCAGACAGAAAAGTATTTGTGTGGCAGATGTGCATCAAGACCATGACCAGCTATCTGGACAGGCTTGTAACCAAGATCTGTCTTCTACTGGAGGCAGAGGTTTGAGAAGCTATAGCTACAGCTCTAGAAGCTTCACTTACTCTAGTTGTTTGATTTCATGACTTTGACTTGACTTACTGACTTGACAGACAGTGGTGATAAAGATCACTCTGAACTGGGCTAAGCGCTGTTAACCTCTGGCCTAGATAACTGTTACACAAAAAAGAGAATATTTGCATAAATGTTAAGATGTTATCCTTGAAGATTGCATGTCTCTTATTTTTTGTAGTCTCTTATTATGTTGTAATAATTAGGGTCTGGGATGTAGACACCATTTATCTATTGTCTGTCCATTATAGATTTTGATAACTTGTTATGTGGGTCAGAGTATGGTAGAAGCTAATGAGTATAGTTACGTATTCATGCTTTGTCTCAGTTAGTTTAGTTTAGTTGAGAATGTGTGAACCGGAGTGATTTTTTGTTGTTGATCGCTTAATTATGCTAATTTGAACAGTAATTACTTATTTCGTTATATTGCTAATTTAGTTTCGTTATTTTTTCACTAAAAGTTCATTCGTCTTTGCTGGTTTCGTAATGAAGGATCAAATATACTTTTTTCGACTTGGAAAACTGTAATACTATGTAATACACAGTAATATAGAACCGCTATATTTGCCGTTGGCCTTATACTCCATCTTCGGGTTTGATCTTCCAAGGTGTATCACTTAAACAGTTTTCTGGATTGAACTCCATCTGCCACTTCTCTGCATCCTTTCTATATCCTGTTGTAACCTACGAGAATCCACAACACCGCCAATCTTCACGGCATGTACATATACTGAGATACGTTGAATAATTTGTTTTGAGATCGTTTCATCACATCATTACATTGAGGTAGTACAAGGTGAAAGCAATAACGATGCAGAGAATAGGTTACAGTTACAGAGAAAATGTGGTGGAGGCAGACAAAATGGTGCAAAGCCAGGACGAAGTAGATTGTGAAGTTGAGTCTAACTTATTATACTAGGGCAATATTCAATAGTCTTGTATCAGCAGGATAAAAGCGTCATTGAGCCTGGTGATGTGTACTTTCAGGTTTTTGAATTTTCTGCCCGAAGGAAGAGGGAGAAGAGAGAATGCCTTAGGGGTCTTTGATTATGTTGGCTCTTTACCAAGGCAGCAAGAGGTGTCAACAGACTAATGGAGGGGAGGCAGGATCTGCTGAGTTGTATCCACAACTCCTCAGTGTCTTGCAGTCTTGGGCAGATATTTGTCATATTAAGCTATTATGCATATGGATGAGGTATTTATTGTGGTGCATCGATAAATATTAGTGATGGCCAAAGGGGACATGCCTGATCTCTATCTTCTGAGGAAATGGAGGTGCTGGTGCACTTGGGAAGTGTGCATAAAGTCATTTTAAATTTAACTATATTTGTCTAATTCAAAAAATGTAACTCATTATTGTTATTCCTGTTACTATTTGTCAAAGATTGCGGGAGGAAAAACATTTCTAAAGAACAGTTGGTTGTTCAAATTTAAATACTTTTTTCAAAGTAGGTCTGAATGTGCTACTTTAACATATTGACTTAAATTGTGTTTTCTTGTATTTGAAGACAAATGCAGGAAGTGAGCCCGATTCTGAAGATGAGCATGTTTGCTGTGAAGCCTTGGAGGTGATGACACTGTGCTTTGCACTGGTTCCGACAGCACTGGATACACTTAGTAAAGAAAAGGCATGGCAGACCTTCATAATTGATTTGCTGCTCCACTGTCACAGCAAGTAAGTACAGTTTTCGTAACTGACAGATGGAATGGAGTACTAGATTCTGGGTAACAGAATATCATGTGTGAAACAATATTTTGTTTCATTATTTATACAAATTAAGTTGATTTGTTGAGATATGAGGGCTTAATAAGTAGATATGGAATATAAAAGATGAATCTGTGTGAAGGAAATTTACAAATTGGTTTATATCACTGTTAATAGTTACATTAAGGTACAAGTGGGCAAAAATAAGTGTTATAATGCATAAGAAATGTATAGGGATCAATTTGAATGTTGACTTAATTTGCCAACTTATCTTAAAGAACAAAATAAGGAATGTTTCAGCTTAGTACTTCAGCTTTGCACAGAATTGCTTGGCATTCCAAAGTTGAATTGGTAATGGATAAACTACTAAAACTAAAGCAAATATAAGTCATTAAATTTGCATATTTATACTGAAATATTAAGTGGTTTCATGGACTTGATTTTTCTTCTATATTTTTGAACATTCAGTTATAGACCTTAATTATTTAAGGAAGCTTCATGGTCAGAAATCAGTTTCTTTTGTAACTTTGATCAGTTTGTTGTTCTGATACTCAATCTGTCACTTCGAATTGAAGATTTTAAATGATATGAATAATATTTTAAAAAAAGCTGTGTGAAATTTTAATGACATCTGTTAATTCACTGGGTTGATTAATTTGAGGCTGCTTTTCATGATTTTTGACATTTTTGGAAAAGACAGCTGAAGGGACTTCAGACCATCCTTGCGTGGAATGGAACTGTCAAAGAATTTGTATCCATTGTGGAGATAAGATGGGCATGACCAGGAAACTGGAACTGGAATGTTCTATTGTACTGATTGTAGGCCTTTCACTTCCCTGAACAGAGACTCAACTACTCCACTTACACCAGCACTGTCCCACCCCCCTTCATCAGGTTACAGATTGCAGTCTTTCTTAATAATTCCTGGAACTCCAAGTCAAAGGTGCAGCAAGGTGAACTTGTGGGCCCAAGCTGCATCAATTTTTTGGGGGCGAATATACAACAACATCTGATTCTATCTTGTTTATATGCCTTCTGTCAGCACTTCTACTGTTACATTTATGATTGTATTAGTGCTGTTACTTGCATTTATGTAGAATGGTAAAATGTCAGTGCCTTTGCTGGTTTCCACCCAGCTCTGTCACTCATAGGATGTACTTCTGACTCTTCCATTCATTTATTTCACATCTCTTATTTCAGTCTCAGTGAGAGGTGAGCTATCAATGTATACTTTTGTACCCCTTTACTCCCCTAGCTATTTAGACTACACCATTCCCCAGTTTGTTTCCTTCAGAATTTCCACTTTGCTCTGCTGTTTTCTCACTTTTTGTGTCTACTTTGCTGAAACTGTGCGCGCGCACACACATACACACACACACCATTCCCTCCAGGGCTCTTCTCTTGCCTGTATTGGTTCTTGTAGACATTACATTCTTTCCTTCACCCCAACAGTCTTTTACATTGAGTATTCCTTTTACCAAAATGCAATATCATACATTTCCCAACACCATATCCATCTGCCACGTTTTCCTCATTCTTCCAACTTGTCTATGTCCAGCTGCAATTGCACTGCTTCCTCAGCACTACCTACCCCTCCACCTATCTTCGTATCATCTGCAAAATTTGTCACAAAGCCATCAATTCCATTATCTAAATCATTCAAAAACAATGTAAAAAGTAGCGGTCCGAATACCAGTCCCTTGGAAACACCCCTAGTCACTGGCAGCCAACCAGAAAAGGCTGCCTTTATTAGCACTCTGCCTCCTGCCTGTCAGCCAAGCCTCTATCCATGCTGGTATCTTTCCTGCAATGCCATAGGATTTTATCTTTAATTCAGCAGCCTCGTGTGTCACCTTATCAAACGCCTTCTGAAAATCCAAGTAAATGATATCCACTGCCTCTCTTTTGTCCACCCTGCTTGTTACTACCTCTAAGAAAGTGTAACAGATTTGTCCAGCAAGATTTCACTTTACGGAAACCATGCTGACTTGAATGATTTTATCATTGGTTTCCAAGTACCTCGAAACTTCATCCTTAGGAATAGACTCCATAACCTCCCAACCACTGAAGTTAGGCTAATTGGCCTATAATTTCCTTCCTTTTGCCTTCTTCCCTTCCTAAAGAGTGGAGTGAAATTTGCAATTTTCCAGTCCTCCAGGACCATGCCAGGATCAAGTGATTCTTGAGAGATCATGACCATTGTCCATTTTCTCTTCAGCAAGCTCTCTCGGGACTCTGAGATGTAATCTCCACCCACATCTTGGCTACTATTTGAAGGCCTGTATATGATTCCCATAATTTTTTTTTACCCTTGCAGTTTCTTAACTCCACCCACAAAGGTTCAACATTCTCTGCCCATCATCTCTTACTAAAAATGTATTTCCATCTTGCGAACAGAGCCTCACCACCCCCATGTCTTCCTGCCTGTCCTTTCAATACAAAATGTATCCTTTGATGTTAAGTTTCTAACTGTGACCTTCTTTCAGCCACGCTTCAGTGATGCCAGCAAAGTCATACCGACCAGTCTCTAATTGTGCCACGTGTTTGTCCACCTTATTCCGAATACTACACGCACTTAAGTACAGCACCTACAGTCCTGCATTTGTACCCAATCATTGGCTTGACTGACCTTACAGTTACATTACACCCATCAGCTACTTGTAAACCTCTTGGCTCATCTTCTGCTCCATCATACTGGTTCCCGTCCCCCTGCCATATTAGTTTAAACCACTCCCAACTGCAAGAATATTGGTCCGTTCGGATTCAAGTGCAGCCCGTCCCTTTTGTACGGGTCATACCTGCCCCAGAAGAGATCCCAATTACAGGTATCCCCCGCTTTTCGAAAGTTCGCTTTACGCCACTTCACTTTTACAAAAGACCTACATTAGTACTTGTTTTTGCTAACCGAAAGAAATCCAAAGAGGATTTTCGCTTTTACGAAAAAAGGCGAAAAACAAAAATAGTGTAGAGTGTTTGTTTTGCAGCAAGCCGTTATAGAGGCAGAGTGCACGCCATAGATTTGAACTGTGAGATTTTCACTATGATTGACAGTGCTGCAATGACTTTAATTTTGAAAGGGCATGTAGGTTTAGGGCAGGTTTGCTGGATGTTTTGAGTGCTTACAAAGAACTGTATGATAGAAAAATGCGTGAACCTTCCAGTATGCTCGCTGTCTTCCCGATTCTGGTAAGTGAAACTACACTGTACATACATTATTTCTACTTTATATAGGCTGTGTATTTATCATATCATTCCTGCTTTTACTATATATTAGTGTTATTTTAGGTTTTATGTGTTATTTGTTATGATTTGGTAGGTCATTTTTTGGGTCTAGGAACGCTCAAAAATTTTTCCCATATAAATTAATGGTATTTGCTTCTTCACTTTACGCCTTTTCGGCTTATGGAGGGTTTCATAGGAACGCTCTACTTTCGTATAGCGGGGGAAACCTGTGTCCAGAAATCTGAATTCCTTCCCCTGCTCAAATTCTTCAACTACGTATTTATCTGCCACCTCATTCCATTCCTATCCTCACTGTCAAGTGACACAGGCAGCAATCCTGAGATTACTACTCTTGAGGTTCTGTTTCTCAGCTTCCTTCCTAACTCCCTGTATTCTATGTTCAGGATCTCCTCCCTCTTTCTACCTGTGTTGTTGGTTTCAATATGTACCACAACTTCTGGCTGTTCACCCTCTCTTTCAGGATATCGTAGACTTGTTCCAGCGTGTTCGGACCCTGGCACCTGGGAGGCAAACTACCATCCGTGTTTCTTTTTTGCATCCACAGAATTGCTTATCTGTCCCCCTAACTATAGAGTCCCCTATTGCTGCTGCCATCCTCTTTAATTCCCTGCCCTTCTGAGCCACAGGGCCAGATTCAGTGCCAGAGGCCACCGTTGCTTCCCCCAGGTAGGTTGTAGCACCATATACATTCTTTCTGCTTAATTCCTTTCTCATTCAAAAAAAAAATGGTCATCTCTTAGCATTTCCCAAAACAACACCTAGGAGATGCGATACTTGCCTTCCTTATTTGAGGGTTCCTTATCTAACCCCAGGTTGTTGAATAGAGATAATGAGGCTGACCAATTTCCTTGTTAACTGGAAGCCATATGCTAGTATAGCTTAAGTATAAAGAAACTGAAGAAGAAAAATGGCAAAACTTTTTGAACGAATTTGTAAATATGCAGATATGTTGTCAATTCAAACTAAAATTGAAATTATTTAAATTTTACAGAGCAGTTAGGCAGATGGCCCAAGAGCAGTTCTTTCTAATGGCTACCAGATGCTGTATGGGACATCGACCACTTCTTTTCTTCATCACTCTGCTCTTCACAGTATTAGCAGTAAGCAACTTTTCAAGATTCTATATAGCACTCTTAATACATTATTTATTTTGAAGTCTAATTGTAAAATGACATCATAATGGAGAATCAATCAGTTGATTTTTAAGCAAACATTAATGCATTAAAACTTGTTAACAATAATGATATTAACTGCATTTAATTTTTACTTGTTTTCCTGATGTCAGAGTACTGCACGAGAGAGGGCAAAACATTCAGCAGATTACTTCACACTTTTAAGGCATCTGCTTAACTACGCGTACAACAGTAACATTAACTTGCCTAACGCAGAAGTTCTGCTCAACAATGAAATTGACTGGCTCAAGAGAATTAGAGTGAGTAAAGTTTGTAGTTTAGAAAGTCAGATTTTAGAGAATATAACTAGAGGATTGTTGTTATTTATTCTGTCATTGGTATGATGGACATATTAAAATAGAAATTTTCCATTGACTTTTGTTTGTTGACATGTGGATCATCTTTTAACCAGGACAATGAATGTTTATTCCCTTCTGGTTGCTCATTTCTGGCACTGCAGTACAAATCATTGAAAAATTACAAGAAAGGAGCTGTGGTCCAACTAGTTGTGTGCATAGTTCTAGCCTTATGCCCTTCTCATATCACCAGTTGACTTGTCCTCCTGTTAAAGACTAATGATACTAGATTTGAAAGCCCTTCCTTCCTCTGTCTTTCGACACCTTCCTGTATATTGTGCATTCCTTTGCCACATTGTACCTCCCCAAATGCAGCACCTCCATCTTGTCTTGACTGAGATTCATTGCCATTTCTGCCCACCTCACTATAAGCCTTGACCATCTGCCCACAGTTGAGAGCAGAGTTTCCAACCCTTTTATGCCATGGACCAATACCATTAAACAAGGTGCCTGTGGACCCAGTTTAGGAACCTCTAGTCTAGAGCTTTCCTCCTCACTGCCAACCACCTGGCCAGTTCTTGTATAATTGAGGTAGGTTAATTTGCTGTAGAAGCTCAGATATGAAAACTACTTATGTTTTACATCTTTATAGTACTTACAAAATTGAGGCATGCATAAGTATTGCTTGCAAAAAGATGAATCTCAAGGTAGCAACATGTACGTACTTTGATTAATGAATTTGAATTTTGAACAGAAGAGTCAAGTACTTCTGGAATCAAAAATGTTATTTATTCTGTCCCGAGCAGTATATTTATGCACTCCAGATTATTGCACTACATGGTCATAGTAAAATTATTTTCTGTTTATCATGCTTCTGTGCATAACAGCAAAGCACTTTTGTTAACTATAGTTAAACACCATGCTCCCTTAGTTCCAAACACCTATATTTTACTATGCAGAGATGTAATGGACCAATTCAGTTATTTTTTTCCATTAGCAAACTGTCAGCTCTATCCTTCATGTATCATTACATTGTTTACTTTCACATTATGGAACTGAAGTATGAAAGGCATTAGAGATCAAATGCTGGCACATTTGAGTAACCCTCTCACTGGGGCTCGTATACAGACTTGGCTCATTAGCTAACTCTGCTAACAGCTCCTTGACTTAACAGTTAAAAGGCCACCTTTCATGAGCAATATATGTCCAGGCTCACTATGATTTGGGGTTCAACCAAACAGGAACATTGTGATGTTCCAATCAAAGAAACCTCAATTTGAGCGAATGCTGTGTAAATTCTGCCCATACACAATTATTGGTAGCCCAAAAATGAAGAAAATATATTTACCAGATTGTCAACTTTAACAAACAGTTACAGAAAAAGAAAATAAAATTGCATTTAAACCAGTCCAATCTGTACGTAACAGTGAAGCATATACTCGAGTATTTGAGGGTGTATTTCTTTACTCGTGCGCTGGACCCACGATCCACGTGAAAGCACCCACCACATTACAAACTCCCCTCGAAGACCATTTTGAATGATCTTGCTCTGTCAGGAGTATTGGTCCTTTCTCCTTGGAGCCATTGATCTGCACAAAGCACTTCTTGCAACGGGGGCTCTCCTTCCAATAGCACTCTGCTGCATCTTCCCTTCTGTCCTGCTCTGCAGTGCCTGCCAAAAGACCCCAAACTAGACTACTGTCCTTCAGAAAACTCCTCCCCACAACTCTCTAGAACCTTCTCTCACATCCTACAATCCAGATTGGCTGATTCGCTTTCCTAAGTTGGACAACATGGGTCCTTATCTTAGCCGAAGTCAAAACACACTTTCCAGCATGGCACATTGGTTTTACAGAAAACTGCTAATATAAACTACCTCACAGCATAGCAGTGGAAATCTTAACCAGGGCATTATATTTGAATTTCTCTTCTGCCACTCTGTTCAGGGTGTGTTTTCTTCCTGGAGCTCATTGACCATATATGGTTTGTATTTGGTTCTTCAGGTGGCTAATGTCTCTTATGACCCCATTTATTTAAGAAGAATTGCAGCCATTAAAATAAATAGTTTTTTTAAAATTTATTTCAAACTGCATATGTTTTAATTATTTTTTGGAGTTTACATGTATTTTTAACATTACTTCAGTTTTCATTTGTACCTTACCCTTCCAATATTTCAGATCATTGGGAAATTAAGAGATGTTTAAAAGTTCTTAAGACAGCAAAGCTGCTGTAAGGCCCTTTTGTGACAGATCTGGATTCCAGCATCTGACATTTAGTATCTGCTCACAAACTCAACTTGCTTTGTTGAATTATCATGGAAATGAGGCTTCAGTTGTTGGGAGCCATATAGTTGCAAGTTGTAAGTACAAATATAGGACACATACAAGATGCGTTTTCACAGCATGGTGACACAATTCAAGCCATTAAGTATTCTGTATACTACTCAGTAAACTCCAAGACCTGGGCCTTAATACCCCCTTGTGCAATTGCATCCTGGATTTCCTCACTTGTAGACAATTCAGTTCAGATTGGCAAATCATTTCCTTCGCAATCTTCATCAGCACTGCAGGGATGTGTACTCAGACCCCTGCTCTACAAATTTTACACCTATAAATCTGTGGCTAAGTGCAGCTCCTACACCATATACAAGTTTGCTGATGGCACCACTGTTGTGGGCTGTATCAAAGGGAGTGATGAATTAACATACAGGAGAGAGATTGAAAACTTGGCTGAGTGGTGTCATAACAACAACCTCTCACTCAATGTCAATAAGACCAAGGAACTGATTGAAGACATCAGTCCTTCCTTTTCAGTCCTGAAGAAGGGTCTCAGCATGAAACATTGACTGTTTCTTCATTCCATAGATGCTGCCTCCATCAATCTGATCCTGATTCTGAAAACTTGAATACGGATGTGGACAAAATGTCACTGCCAGTTCTACTAAAGCTACGAAATTCCTCTGGCAGTTTTGACCTGATTAATGCAGGATGATTCAGCCATTCAAGCTGAAATTAGCATGGAAAATGAGATGCTTGTGTAAACTTCTCCATCAATAGTTTTGTTCTAAAAACCTTAACAGAGCAGATAGTGGAAATCTCACATAAAATCAGAAAAATGCTGTAAAAGCTCAGGAAGTCAGACAATATTGCTCTCTTGCATTCTTGTATTATATGTTCTACTCTTGTATTATATGCTCTACTTGAAAAAGGAATTTCCTAAAATGTCCATGGGTGCTATTATGTAAACAAACCACTGTACAAGTTCTGTGATGATAGGGAGATGGAGTTAATATTTGAATGTGATGCGAGATCGTCAGCCTGCAATAGCTAACCCAAATATTATTAAGTACTATCACTATGATGGTGTTTGGTCAGAGCAGTTCAATCTTTTCATTTTATTTCCACCGTTTATTTCATTTCCCACGTTTCTTCAGCTCATTTCCCCATTTCTTCTTCATGTTTCCTTTTCCTGCATCTGCAATATATTTTCCACTTTATTATTTTGGTTTATTAGGCTTATTTCTACATTGAGTGTCTAAACATTATCTTATGGGAAAATACAATGGGAATTGTTAAACTTTTTTTAAAAAGCTCTAGTTTAAATTTGTATTGGCATATTGAAATGCTATTTGTTATAAAGATTGTGGAAATGTTGTTCTCTGTGGTTTCCTAAAAACAATAATGCACAACTAATTTTATTCCACTGATCCAGGAAAACCAAGTTGGAGGCTTCACTTGTGTCACAAATGCCATTTGAATTGGTTTTATATTCAAGATTGCATCTTTGAAATCATGAACTAGGTGTTCTAGGTGTGCCTGTTGGATGGTTTGCTGAGGGTGTTCGTTCAGTTATCTACCATAAAGTTTCAAAATGCTGGATTTGCCATATTGTGTCAAATCAGAATGTCTTTTATTAAATATATGTAACCTGCCTCTCTTCCGCTCCTAATCGCTCACTTCTGATCATTAATACGTGCTTCCCTGTCACCAATTGGGATGTCTTTACCACAGACTCAACCTATTAATTAACCTTCTGGGAGTCCTGCACAAGGACACCCAAGCCCCTCTGCCCCTCTGCCCCTCTGCACCTCTGTTTCAATTTTGTCTTTTTCATTTAGATAATAGTCTGCAGAGCGATAACTGGGACCCAGAACTAATTTGCGAGGGGGATGGGACCCAGAGCAATAAGCAGTGAAAGAAGTGCATGGAGTAAAGCCAGATCTAACATACAGAGAGGCTTTGAGGAAAGAGAAGCAGAATAAACGGTGTAAAGACAGTAAGGTAGAAGGGCTGAAATGTGTGTACCTCAATGCAAGAAGCATCAGGAACAAAGGTGACGAACTGAGAGCTTGGATACATACATGGAATTATGATGTAGTGGCCATTACAGAGACTTGGCTGGCACCAAGGCAGGAATGGATTCTCAATATTCCTGGATTTCAGTGTTTTAAAAGGGAGAAAAAAGGGCAGGAAAAAGGGGAGGAGGGGTGGCATTACTGGTCAGAGATACTATTACAGCTACAGAAAGGGTGGGTAATGTAGCAGGATCCTCTTTTGAGTCAATATAGGTGGAAGTCAGGAATAGGAAGGGAGCAGTTACTCTGCTGGGGGTATTCTATAGGCCCCCTGGTAGCAGCAGAGATACAGAGGAGCAGATTAGGAGGCAGATTTTGGAAAGGTGCAAAAGTAACAGGGTTGTTATCATGGGTGACTTTAACTTCCCTAATATTGATTGGCACCTGATTAGTTCCAAGGGTTTAGATGGGGCAGAGTTTGTTAAGTGTGTCCAGGACGGATTCCTGTCACAGTATGTGGACAGGCCGACCAGGGGGAATGCCATACTAGATCTAGTACTAGGTAATGAACCGGGTCAGGTCACAGATCTCTCAGTGCGTGAGCATCTGGGGGACAGTGACCACTGCTCCCTGGCCTTTAACATTATCATGGAAAAGGATAGAATCAGAGAGGACAGGAAAATTTTTAATTGGGGAAAGGCAAATTATGAGGCTATAAGGCTAGAACTTGCGGGTGTGAATTGGGATGATGTTTTTGCAGGGAAATGTACTATGGACATGTGGTCGATGTTTAGAGATCTCTTGCGGGATGTTAGGGATAAATTTGTCCCGGTGAGGAAGATAAAGAATGGTAGGGTGAAGGAACCATGGGTGACAAGTGAGGTGAAAAATCTAGTCAGGTAGAAGAAGGCAGCATACATGAGGTTTAGGAAGCAAGGATCAGATGGGTCTATTGAAGGATGGAGGGAAGCAAGAAAGGAGCTTAAGAAGGGGCTGAGAAGAGCAAGAAGGGGGCATGAGAAGGCCTTGGCGAGTAGGGTAAAGGAAAACCCCAAGATATTCTTCAACTATGTGAAGAACAAAAGGATGACGAGTGAAGGTAGGACCGATTTAGAGATAAAGGTGGGAAGATGTGCATGGAGGCTGTGAAAGTGAGCAAGGTCTTCAATGAATACTTCTCTTTGGTATTCACCAATGAGAGGGAACGATGATGGTGAGGACAATATGAGTGAGGTTGATGTTCTGGAGCATGTTGATATTAAGGGAGTGGAGGTGTTGGAGTTGTTAAAAATACATTAGGACAGATAAGTCCCCGGGGCCTGACGAAATATTCCCCAGGCTGCTCCACGAGGCGAGGGACAAGATTGCTGAGAATCTGGCTAGGATCTTTATGTCCTCGTTGTCCACGGGAATGGTACTGGAGGATTGGAGGGAGGCGAATGTTGTCCCCTTCTTCAAAAAAGGTAGTAGGGGTAGTCCGGGTAATTATAGACCAGTGAGCCTTACGTCTGTGGTGGGAAAGCTGTTGAAAAAAATTCTTAGAGATAGGATCTATAGGCATTTAGACAATCATGGTCTGATCAGGGACAGTCAGCATGGATTTGTGAAGGGCAGATCGTGTCTAACAAGCTTGATAGAGTTCTTTGAGGAGGTGACCAGGCATATAGATGAGGGTAGTGCAGTGGATGTGATCTATATGGGTCTTAGTAAGGCATTTGACAAGGTTCCACACGGTAGGCTTATTCAGAAAGTTAGAAGGCATGGGATCCAGGGAAGTTTGGCCAGGTGGATTCAGATTTGGCTTGCCTGCAGAAGGCAGAAGGTGGTGGTGAAGGGAGTACATTCAGATTGGAGGATTGTGACTAGTGGTGTCCCACAAGGATCTGTTCTGGGACCTCTACTTTTCGTGATTTTTATTGACGACCGAGATGTGGGGGTAGAAGGGTGGGTTGGCAAGTTTGCAGACGACACAAAGGTTGGTGATGTTGTGGATAGTGTAGAGGATTGTCAAAGATTGCAGAGAGACATTGATAGGATGCAGAAGTGGGCTGAGAAGTGGCAGATGGAGTTCTGGGCAGAAGTGTGAGGTGGTACACTTTGGAAGGACAAACTCCAAGGCAGAGTACAAAGTAAATGGCAGGATACTTGGTAGTGTGGAGGAGCAGAGGGACCTCGGGGTACATGTCCACATATCCCTGAAAGTTGCCTCACAGGTGGATAAGGTAGTTAAGAAAGCTTATGGGATGTTAGCTTTCATAAGTCGGGGGATAGAGTTTAAGAGTCGCGACGTAATGATGCAGCTCTATAAAACTCTGGTTAGGTCACACTTGGAGTACTGTGTCCAGTTGTGGTCGCCTCACTATAGGAAGGATGTGGAAGCATTGGAAAGAGTACAGAGGAGATTTACCAGGATGCTGCCTGGTTTAGAAAGTAGGCATTATGATCAGAGATTAAGGGAGCTAGGGCTTTACTCTTTGGAGAGAAGGAGGATGAGAGGAGACATGATAGAGGTGTACAAGATAATAAGAGGAGTAGATAGAGTGGATAGCCAGCGCCTCTTCCCCAGGGCACCACTGCTCAATAGAAGAGGACATGGCTTTAAGGTAAGGGGTGGGAAGTTCAAGGGGGATATTAGAGGAAGGTTTTTTTACTCAGAGAGTGGTTGGTGCGTGGAATGCACTGCCTGAGTCAGTGGTGGAGGCAGATACACTAGTGAAGTTTAAGAGACTACTAGACAGGTATATGGAGGAATTTAAGGTGGGGGCTAATATGGGAGGCAGGGTTTGAGGGTCGGCACAACATTGTGGGCCGAAGGGCCTGTACTGTGCTGTACTATTCTATGTTCTATGTTTGTTGTTCCTTTTATCAAAGTGCATTCTCATACGTTTCCCAACACTGTATTCTACCTGATGGCATGAACATCGACTTCTCTAACTTCCGCTAATACCCCACCTCCCCCTCGTACCCTATCCGTTATTTATTTTTATACACACATTCTTTCTCTCACTCTCCTTTTTCTCCCTCTGTCCCTCTGACTATACCCCTTGCCCATCCTCTGGGTCCCCCCCCCCCCCCCGCCTTGTCTTTCTCCCCGGACCTCCTGTCCCATGATCCTCTCATATCCCCTTTGCCAATCACCTGCCCAGCTCTTGGCTCCATCCCTCCCCCTCCTGTCTTCTCCTATCATTTTGGATCTCCCCCTCCCCCTCGCACTTTCAAATTTCTTACTACTATTCCTTCAGTTAGTCCTGACGAAGGGTCTCGGCCTGAAATTCGACTGTACCTCTTCCTTGAGATGCTGCCTGGCCTGCTGCCTTCACCAGTAACTTTGATGTGTGTTGCTTGAATTTCCAGCATCTGCAGAATTCCTGTTGTTTACTGTATTCCATCTGCTACTTTTACCCCCATTCTTCCAACTTGTCTAATTCCTGCGGCAATGGCATTGTTTCCTAAGCACTACCTACCCCACCACCTATCTTCGTATCATCATGCCTGTCAGCCATTTAGCCATTCAAATATTTCCTGTAACACCATAGGAACCCCATCAAATGCCGTCTGAAAATTCAAGTAAATGACATCCACTGCTTCTCCTTTGTCCGCCCTGCTTGTTAACTTCCTCAAAGAACTCTAATGGATTTGTCAGACAAGGTTTCACTTTATAGAAACCATGCTGACCTTGATTTATTTTATCATTAGTCTCCAAGTACCCCAAAACCTCGTCCTTAACAATAGACTCCATAACTTCACAACCACTGAGGTTAGACTAACTGGCCTATAATTCGCTTTCTTTTGCCTTGTTCCCTTCTTAAAGAGTGAAGTGCCACTTGCAACCTTCCAGTCATCCGTTACCTCTTCAGCAACGTCTCTGGATTCTGGAATATATCCATCTGATCCAGGTGACATCCATCTTAAGACCTTGAGTTTGCCTAGTACTTCTTACTTTGTAATAGCAATGACACTCACTTTCCTCTGGCACAATGCTCATGTTTTCCACAGTGAAGACAGATGCAAAGTACCCATTAAGTTAATCTGCCATTTCTTTGTCCCCCATTACTGCCTCACCAACATAAATTTCCAGTGGTTCATTATCAACTCCCACCTCCCTTTTATTCTTAATATAACAAAAAACTTTTGGTATCCTGCTTTACATTATTGGCTAGTCTGCCTTCATATTTCATCTTTTCCCTTACAGCTTTTCAAGAAGCCTCTTGTTGGATTTTAAAAGCTTCCCAATCATCCAGCTTCCCACTCACTTTTGCTATTCTATATGCCCTTTCTTTAGCTTTTGTCGAGTCCTTGACTTTCTTTGTCAGCCACGGTTGCTTACCCCTGCTGTTTAAGAACTTCTTCTGTGGGACATAAATACCCTGCGCCTTGTGAGCTATTCCCAGAAACTTCAGCCGTCTTTACTCTGACATCATCACCGCCAGTATTCTCCTCCAATCTACCTGGGCAAACTCCTTGCTTATGCCCCTGTAATTCCCTTTATTCCATTGTGACACTGATACATCTGACTTGTACTTTTCCAACTCAAATTGCGGTATGAATTCAATCATATTATGATCACTGCCTCCTAAGGGTTCCTTTACATTAAGCTCCCTAATTAGACCTGGGTTATTACACTAGGCCCCATCTAAGATGGCCTTTCCCCGAGTAGGCTCAAGCACAAGCTGTTCTAAAAAGCTATCTCATAGGCATTCAACAAACTCCCTCTCTTGCCATCCAACACCAGCCTGATTTTCCCAATCCCCTTGCATATTAAAGTTCTGCATTACAATTGTTTCATTACCTTTATTGCATGCTTTTTCCAGCCCCCTTTGCAATCCCAGCCCCACATTTTGGCTACTATTTGGAGGCCTATATATGATTCCCATAATGTCTTTTTTCACCCTTGCAATTTCTTAACTCCACCCACAAAGATTCAACATTCTCTGACCCTATGTCACCTCTTTCTAAAGATGTAATTCCATCTTACAAACAGAGCCTCACTGTGCATATGCCTTCTTGCCTGTCCTTTCAATACAAAGTACAGACATCCCACCTCCCCCGGAAGGTCCGGGAACCTCCCGCAAATTAATAGTGGCTCCCTGATGCCCGCAAATTATATACAATGTCCCAGAAATTGATTTATTTGAGAGCAAGCATGAGAGAACGCGCGAGAGAGCGAGCGCAAGAGCAGGAAAGCAAGCGCGTGAGAGCGAGAGAGTTCCAAAAAAAAGTCAGAGTGGCAGAGTATTCCAAAAAAAATATAAAACGTACATCACCCCTGACTACACTAAAGTGTACCCCTGCCTAATAGGGGTCAAAAATAATGACAGTGTTGCTCGCTGCACTGTTTACAACTGTGACTTATCTGTTGCCCATGGTGGGTTAAGACTGTAAAAGACATGTTGAGGTGAGTTTAACAGGTTTCGTTCATTCATTAGCATAGTTAACGTTATTTAAACTAGCTGGCTAGCTACTAAGGAGCTACTCTATTGCAGTCATCCCACCTCTTCCGGAAGTCTCCCGCAAATTGATGGTGCTACCTCCTTGAAATGAATTTTTGCAGGGTGGGATGTCTGAAAGTATGTCCTTTGATGTTAAGCTCATAACTATGGCCGCCTTTCAGCCATACTCAGTGATGCCCACAATATGCTACCGAACAATCTCTAATCATGAGTTCGTCCACCTTGGTCCGAATGCTACGCACATTTAAATACAGCACCTTCAGTCCTGCAGTCTTCACCTTTTGAATTTTGCCTCTGTGGTACAATTTAACTCTGCTCTGTGGGCATTTGTACCCAATCATTGGCTTGTCCTTCCTTACATTCATGTTACATACATCATCTACTTGTGAACCTGCTGGCTCATCCTCAGTTCTGTCATAGTGGTTCCCATTCCCCTGCCGTATTGGTATGAACCACTCCCAATAGCTCTAGTAAATTTGCCCGCAAGAATATTGGTTACCGTCAGATTCAAACACAGCCTGTCCCTTTTGTACAGGTCCCACATGCCCCAGAAGGGGTTCCAATTGTCCAGAAATCTTAGACAGATTTGGAGAATGGGCTTAGAAGTGGCAGATGGAAATGTATGGTCATGCATTTTGGTAGAAGCTATAAAAATGTAGACTATTTTCTAAAAGGGGAGAAAACTCAAAAATATGAAGTGCAAAGGGTCTTGGGAACCCTCATGCAGGATTCCCTAAAGGTTAACTTGCAGTTTGAGTTGGTGGTGAGGAAGGCAAATGTAATGTCAGCATTCATTTTGAAAAGATAAGAATATAAAAACAAGGATGTAGTGTGAGGCTTTATAAAGCACTGATGAGGTCTCAGTTGGACCATTGTGAGCAGTTTTGGGTCCCTTATCTAAGGAAGGGACCTTGCTGACGTTGGAGCTGGGGTTCAAGGAAGCTTCACTAAAATTGTACTAGGAATGAAAGACTTTATCATATGAGGAGCGTATGATAGCTCTGGGTCTGTACTCACTAGAATTTAGAAGAATGAGGAGCAATCTAATTGAAACCTATCAAATGTTGAAAGGCCTCAATAGAGTGGGTGCAGAGAGGATGTTTCCTATACTTAGGGAGTCTAGGACCACCAATGGATGCAACCTCAGAATAGAGGGAAGTCCATTTAGAGTACAGGTGTGAAAGAATTTCTTGAGCCAGAGTGCAGTGAATCTGAGGAATTCATTGCTACAGGTGGCTGTGGGGGCCAAGTTATTGGGTGTATTTAAGGTAGAAATTGATAAATTATTTATAAGTCAAGGTGTGAAAGGTTACGGGAAGCAGGCAGCAGATTGGGATTGAGAGGGAAATGGACTCATTGGGCTAAATGGCCTTATTCTGCTGCAATGGCTTATGGTCTTGCTGCATCATTGGGTTTTAGGAGTAACCAAGCTGGCAGCCAGGGAACGTTAGAGGTTAGAATTTGAAATATACAGTGGGATTTCAGTTCTTGGCTGAGGGATTGAAAACTATGAGAGCTGACAGAAAACTCCTGAACAATTTGCTTGCAAATTAAAGCTAATGACTGGTTTGTTGCTGGCAGGACAGGAAGTCAAATTGTACTGTTCAAGTGCGTAGTAGTCAAATATTTGTTCACATTTGAAAGTGTGCAGTGGATGAATGAAATCTTGCTAATAGGAAAAGTAGAAATTAGAACAACCTACTTGCCAAGCAAGCTTGATAGTTCTGAACAAAATTGAAAAGTGGCATGTTGCTGAGAGAGTTGAGAGAGGTTGAAAAATGTCTTTTTGGAAGAGAGAGTCAACTAGTTATTTCCTTAATGACTGCTAATGGGGAAATATGACAAATAGGTCCTCATTTCTCAGATTTCTCCTTGGTGGAGTTGTCTCTTGTTGTTTTCTCTTGAATTTTTTCACCACAGCTAGGCAAGCAGTATCTTATGTTTGTCTTATCAGTGCACAGGAATACATAATAACCTGTTCTCCCACCCCCACCTGTAACACCTTACACAGCTGCCTGGCCAGCAACCCCCTTTGCCTGCCCTCCATATCTTCCATCTTTCCACTCTAGACTTGCATGTAATATTTAACTGAGAATCTTCACCTCTTGGCAGGTATGATGTGCAAGTTATGAGTTTTAGGGATAAACTTTGTGAAAGTTCTGGTTCCCAAGCACATTGCTAAGTACTTAATAACGTAAAAATTATGTTGTGTAGTATGGTTATTTAACATGGGTAATATTTAGCCAATGTAGAAAGAGGAGAGTCCTACTAATGAATAATCAGATAATTTGTTTATATAGTTACTATTTGGTGGAGGAGTAACAGAGCTGAACTCAAGGCAAACTGCTCTTCAAGTAGTGCTGAAAAATGTTGATTTCATTCAAATGGTGTGTTGATTTATCATATCATGTAAAATGCTGTCAGAAATGGTATTCCCTCAGCAGTGTATTATAGATATTAGATTTGTTGCTCATAATACTGCCAAAGTAAAGGAGTAGTTGAAGGGGCGAGCATGAAAATGTGTACATGTCAGAGCCTATCTGCTTGCGAAAGTTAAATATTGTCACAAGACTGAAGATGGTGCATATTAGTAAATGATATCTTATGTTCATTTCTTTGCATTGTAACAGTATTTGGTCATAATGCCTTGATGTAGGTTTTGAATTTAATTATCAAATGTTTATAATTGTATTCATAAATATTAGGATGAGGTGAAGCGAACAAGCGAAACTGGGGTTGAAGAAACAATTCTGGAGGGTCATCTTGGAGTTACAAAGGAGCTGTTAGCATTCCAGACACCTGAAAAGAAATTTCATATAGGTTCAGAAAAAGGAGGTGCTAATCTCATTAAGGTATGTTTCAACAGCAGACTGGATTTTGCATAAAATGAATGTTTTAGATCACTTGAGTATTGTCACAATTTTTTCATTTTGCTTCTACAGATACTGGCAAATATTAACTGGTTGTTAAGAAACTCTGTACTGCTAATGTAAATATTGCATATTGAATTTAGGTTTCAGCTGCTGTCAGTTTAAGTTCTTTCATAAGCATTATAGCTATATTTCAATGACAAGCTGTTACTGCTTAGTATTTGATTAATGGATTATAAAATGAAAACTTGTTTGCAGTTAACTTTTAGACTGACACTGTCCTTGTATTGTTAAAAAATTATTTTGAAAATAAAATGTATTGAGACCTAATCTCACAGGGGATCTTAAATGTAGGTCATTTAATGTTGGCCCCAAGAAATCAGTAGTTTGCTTGTGCTCAGGATAGAATACTATATGAACAGCCTAACTAAGAAAGAATGGGGGATGTAATTATATACAAATTAATGTGCAGCTTAACTAACTTGGACCTACAAGAAGTGATAAAATGTATTTTAAATTGCATCTTGGAACAGAAAGTGTTTCAAGTGGAAGTAGTTAAATGTAACAGCAGAATTGGATATCAGAAGCTTACTGCAGAAAATCTGTCATTTTTTTTGAAATTTTCAGCAATTGTCATATTCCACACTTCAAAGTTCCAACATTCCTTTACTCCTCTATTCTTGTTCGAGTCAGTGTAACACACCTCCAGGCAGAATTTTACAATTATCAAATTTTCACATCCTCTTACAGATGGCCATAACTTATCTTAATTCTTCTCGTCTACCCTTTCACAGGTAGTTTATTTTCTTTCTTCCTCAACCCCCTCCTGTCTCTACATCTAAAGACACTTGTTTGTTCAGTTTTCCAGTTGACATGAAAAGCATGAGCAGTAATTGTTTCCATCTGCAAAGATACTGCTTGATTTGATATGTCTGGAGTATTTTCTACCTCTATTTTATACTTTTACCCTCCACGGTTCTTTTGCTTTTTAATTGCAATACAACTAAATGAGTTGTGTCATAAAATTAAGAGATTTCTGCACCAACAACTGAAAATGTTAACCTTAAATGAAGACACATGTTGAGACTCGGCATGCATTTTAAAGTTGTGTGCTGCTCCTTATTGCCTGGATAATTTATGAACTTCAGATATGAAAATACTTGGGATTCATACAAAAAGTTGCGAGTAATTATAGCTGCATGTCATCTGAGATAAATGTTTCAAAGGTGAACTGGAGAGAAAATATGCAAGAACACAACATAGGAATATCCACCTGGTCCATTAAGCCTGCCCTGCCTTTCAATATAATGGTTCCACAACTCCTTCTCTGTAAAGTTGAAGAAGTTGGATATGGTTGGTGCTTTCAGAGCTTTGGGTTTGAAATTTACAGACTTTGACCAATAGTGATCAATGGCAATGTACTTGTTATCAAGTATATGCAACTTGGAGGAGAACTAACTAAGTATTTTTATAGCCTTACAGGTGGTATACTCTGTCAGTGCCTTTGAAGAAGCTTTGCTGAGTTGCTGCAATGCATCTTGTAGATGGCAATTATGTCCAAGGAGCACGTAGCGGAGGAGTGAATAGAGTTTAAGCCAGCAGCTGCTCGGCATTGCATAATTAAACTTCTCAACTGTTTCCCTTACTAGAAAGGATTCAATTATACAGACCTGTGTCTTATAGATGATGGAAATTGAGATAATGGCGTTATCCTTCAAAGAATACCCAACACCTGTCCAGTTCTAAGAGACTTAGTTCATAAATGACTGGTCCTAATTAGCTTCTGATTAATCATCAAGCACTTCACAAAAAAACTGACTATTTAGCAATTAGTCAAAGAGAAATGGTTATTGCTTCAGACTTTGTGGTATGAATATGACATACCACTTTATCACCCAAAGTCTTAATGTTAGCTATGTGTTATTTGGGTTCACTGCTTGCAGAACTACTGCATTAGCTAAGGAGCCATGTCTGAAACTGAAAGTAAAAATAAATGACTGTCCCTACTTCCAGCATTGATAGAGTGAGAGCTGTTGAAACAGATAAAGAACTCCTGATTGATCACTGGAAGCTCATCAGTTCACTAGCAATTGGAAGAGTTTTTCTCTCATTTACAATTGATAATCATTTCCAATTTACTATTATTCCTTAAGCTTTACTTGGTCATATACTGATTTGTTAGGACCTCACTTCTGCCGTTCAACTCCTTTGTCCACATTTAGACCAAGGTTATGAGCTTGTTTGAGAAAATGTCTACCAGACAAAATCTTCAACCCTTAATGTTAAATGTGCAATCAATTTGCTACAAAAACTTGCACTCAGTTTTATTACTTTTGTAGAAGAAAAAATGCAAGGTTCTATCACAAAAATATTTTCAGGAATTCATACTCATTGTGAAAGCTAATGCATAATTTGTTACAGGTGTATACACTTGTAATGTTATGCCATAGAAATAATGTATTTGTTATGCAGGTTTTCTCCTCTTCATCTATGCCATTGCATTCAGACCTCGACTGAGCAATTGCTTTTATTTTACTATTTATGTAATAGTAAATTCTTCACAATATCATTGGTCATCCAGGAGATTCTGTATTTATTGATAATCTTATATTTAACTTGCATACATATAATGTCAGTATTTCGTGTAATTTTTTAGTAAGCCAATGTCAGTCAAACTTTAAGATTGTTCTGATTGGGGAATAGGTAAGAGTGCAACTCTCTGAAATGAAAGTATATTCTTCTGTGCTGCTATCCATTATCACCAACATGAAGGATGAAGCCAGACATTGTGGTTGTCTTGTTGAGTGATTAGTTCTGTATTTGTGTCTCTTATCCTAGAATATTTGTTCTGAGGTTTCTGTTCAATATGTCAAGAAAAAATGAAGTGGGGTCTTTGGAATTTTGGAGTGCATCAAGAAAGTGAACTTAACAGTTATGAAGTAATCTTTACTGGAATTATTACAATGTCCAAATAAATCCAATATTTTCCATTTACAAATTGCTTTGCATTTTCAAACTTTTGTGCAACTGCCAGATTATAGTGATCGGACATTGTGAGCTTTACTACAGCATCTTTAAAGCATTAACACAAACTTGTGCGGTTGTCTGACATCATTTAAAGAAATGTAAAGGACTTTGAAAACTAAGGTTCCAAAGTTTTATATTGTCCTCAAAGTATGCTCATTGATCCTGCACAACATTAAGTAATGGATCTGTCTTTTTCTGTTTTGCTTTTGCAGGAACTGATAGATGACTTCATATTTCCAGCCTCTAATGTGTACCTACAGTACAAGAAGAGTGGAGAGTTGCCATCTGAACAAGCGATTCCTGTCTGCAGTGCACCAGCTGCAATCAATGCTGGTTTTGAATTGTTGGTAGCATTGGCTGTTGGTTGTGTGCAAAACCTCAAACAAATAGTGGACACTATAACAGACATGTATTATGCAGGTATATGAAAATTAGTTGCAGGATGATTTGATGTGTATTCAGATTAAGTTCAAAAGTTCAGATTGTATTTATTATAGAAGTATATGTGCAGTAATATGTATATGCAGTAACCTGGAGCAATAGAATGTGAATTACATAGGACCATAAGTTTAATGAGTCATATCACCAGGATACGTCTAAGAATTTTGATGACAAGAGCTGAAAGTAAGATACAAGCTAAAATAGGTAAAGAACAATGTGGTTTTGTGAAAGACAAAGGTATAAGAAGTGCAATATTGATGTTAAGGGCTATCAGGACAAGCTATTCAAGTGCAAAAAGATTTGTTTGTTTTACCGACTACACAAAAGCATTTGATAAAGTGAAGCACAATAAGTTATTTGAGATATTACAGAAAACTCTAGATCTAGATTCAAAAGACCTCCATCTAATCAGAAATCTACTGGGAACAAACTGCTGCTGTAAGATTAGATGGAGAAGTGAGTCCGTTTACAAAAGAGCGGCGTTAGACAAGGGCATGTTTTCTCCCCTGATTTATTTAATGTGTACAGTGAAACAATATTACAAAAAATAAGAAGCAATTTCAGATATGCAGATGACACTATGTTAATTTCAAGTACGGTGGAAGAACTACAAAACTTAATTGCTATAGTCGTTGAAGAAAGTGCAAAAATGGGTCTATCTACCAATTGCAACAAGACAGAATGTATGGTGATATCCAGAAAGAAAGAGAATCCTATCTGCAGGCTGAGAATAAACGGGGAAGACATACAACAAGTACAGAACTTTTGCTACTTTGGAAGCTGGGTGACATCATGTGGCAGGTGCGACATGGCCATCAAAAGAAGAATAGGGATGGCAAAAGACACCTTTACGAGAATGAAGAGTATACTGATCAATACTAAACTAGGCATGACAACCCGCCTCAGAGTACTGAATTGTTATGTTTATCCAGTTATGTTATATGGCTCAGAATGTTGGACAATATCCAGTAACATGAGGAATAGAATTGAAGCAGCAGAAATGTGGTTTTTGAGGAGGATGCAAAGAATATCATGGACGAAACGAATATCTAACGAGGATGTCATGAACAGAGCAAACACGAAAAGAGAAATAATGTATGAGATCATGAAAAGGCAATGTAACTTCATTGGACATGTGATTAGGAAAGAGGAGTTAGAATGCATGGTAATTATGGGAAAGACTGAAGGGAAGAAAGCAAGAGGAAGACAAATGATGATGGAGGCAGCAGCCAGAGAACTGGAAATGAATACCAATGAATTGATCCACTTGACCCAAAACGAGAGTGTGTGGGCCATGGCAGTCAAAGCTCAAACTGGGCACGGCACCTGATGATGATGATATATACAGTGTACCACCCTGAGATTCGTCTTTCCACAGACAACTACGAAACAAAAAAAACACCATGTTCAAAGAAAACATCAAACCCCCAATGCGTAAAAAAATTGAACAAATCGCACAAACAGCAAAAAAACAAGCAAGAAGCACAATATAAAACATCAAACCACAGAGCCATCGAAACAGTGTTCTACATTGTGTTCAGTACATTTCCTTTTAGCGCTGTCATTTGTTGACTGCAAGCTGCAGAGCCAATCTGCCCTGATCAAAATTGCGCCAAATAGCATTTAAAAAAGGAACTAGCCAGAAGCACTTATAACATGAACTAAAGAGACCAATCCACAAACTGCATTGATTAAACCTTGCACAAGACCGAAGACTCCAGCAGCAGTGAGCAAGAGGAAGAGAGAGACTGGTCAAATGTAGGCAGGTGACGCTAAACGCCTGCTTGCCTTTCACTCTCATTCGTGTTGATTTCAATCTTTCTCAACGTTTAGATCAGTGGAAAACGGAGTCCGTCATTGGCTCACGCCCCATCTCGAGGCCACACACTGCTTCAAACCTCATCAAACTCCCTCGGATACGGCGACCCTGAAAATACACCATCAAAATGTAAATCACAGGTTCTAATAGTAGCAGACTTGGATTTGAAAGAAGCAGTAGTAAAGTAGTGGTTGTGTGATCTGTCTGAAGGGCATCGCCTTTGGTAGTGTTGTTTGCTGGCGCCATCTTCTTGCAGATCTAAAAGCTCAGTGGAAGCTATTTTTTCAATTCAAGCCCACTACAAAGATTTGAGCACGTACTCAATACTAAAAGCAAAGTTATCTAATTATTGCTGTTTGTACATAAATGGCTTGCTATAGGTTTTGTTACATTGCGACAGTGACTGCACTTCAGAACTATTTATTTCATTTCCTGTTGATATACAGTGCCTATAAAAGGTATTCACAACCCCTCCCCCTCCCCCTTGGAAATTTTCATGTTTTATTATTTTACAACTTTGAATCACAGTGAATTTAATTTGGCTTTTTTGACACTGATCAACAGAAGAAGACTCTTTCATGACAAAGTGAAAACAGATTTCTACAAAGTGATCTAAATTAATTACAAACATAAAGCACAAAATAATTGATTGCAGAAGTATTCACACCTCTCCAATATGCACATAAATCATCACTGGTTCAATCAAGCTGTTTCAATTGATTGTAGTAAAAGTACACCTGTATCCTGACAAAAACTACACCATGAAGACAAAGAACACTTCCAGCAACTCCACGAGAAGGTTATTGAAGAGCACAAGTCAGGAGAAAATTGAATATTCCTTGGAGTACAGTTAAGACAATCATCAAGAAATGGAAAGAATATGGCACAGCTATAAATCTGCCTAGAGCAGAGAGTCCTCAAAAACTGAGTTACTGTGCAAAAAGGGGACGAGTGAGGGAGGCCACCAAGAGACCTATGACAACCCTGAGGAGTTACAAGCTTGAGTGGTTTTAGATGGGAGAGACTGTGCATACAAGAACTGTTGCCTGGGTGATTCTCCAGTCGCAGCTTTATGGGAGAGTAGCAAAGTGAAAGTCACTGTTGAAAAAAACTTGCATGAAATCTAGGCTAGAGTTTGCCAGAAGGCATGGAATAAGGTTCTATGGTTTGATGAAACCAAAATTGAGCTTTTTGTCCACCAAACTAAACATTATACACATCATCAAAAACTCACCATTCCTACTGTGAAGCATGGTGATGGTTGCATCATGCTGTGGGGATGCTTCACTGCAACAGGCCTTGGAAGGCTTGTGAAGGTAGAGGGTAAAATGAATGCAGCAAAATACAGGGAAATCCTGGATGAAAATATCTGCAAGACAACTGCAATGTGGGAGAAGATTTGTTTTCCAACAAGACAATGACCACAAGCATAAAGCCTAAGCAACACAAGAATGGCTTAAAAACAACAAAGTTAATGTCCTGGTCTGGGAAAGTCAGAGTCCAGACCTCAATCCAATTGAGAATTTATGGCTGGACTTGAAAAGTCCCCATACAATGTGACAGAGCTGGTGCAGTTTTGTAAAGAAGAATGGGGGGAAATTGTAGTGTCCAGAAGTGCAAAGCCAATAGAGACCTATCCACAAGCAGTCAAGGCAGTTATTGCTGGCAAAGGTGCATCTACTAAATACTGAAATACTGACTTGAAAGGGGTGAATACTTATGCAATCAACTATTTTATTTTTTAAATTTGTAATTAATTTAGATCACTTTGTGGAGATCTGTTTTCACTTGACATGAAAGAGTCTTTTTCCATTGATCAGTGTCAAAAAAGCCAAATTAAATCCACTGTGATTCAGTGTTGTAAAACAATAAAACATGTTGGAGTATGTGTGTTGGAGTGGGCTGTGCAATATAGGACAGTGCTGAGGGAAATTAGGTGTGGGTTAAGAGTTCTGGAATATTTTGAGCATTACGTTTCTTGCTGAGATGCATGAAATCTCAGTAAAAGAAAATATATGGAAATATCTTATATGCCTGGATACATTTCACTGTGGGTTGGAATAAAAAGCATAGTGACTACAACAAAGTTGCATGAACAATATTTCAGTTGTTTTGTTAATAGAATCACAAATTAAATACATAAGCTGTTTAATAGTATCTCAGTTGTAACACATTGATTTGTGTTGTAAGATGGAGAACATTAATGAACCTCAGTGTGGCTCTTATTCATCATAAACTTTGTTTTGCCATCAAATGGTAACACAATTTTGATGTTTTACTTATAGATTATTTTACTTGTTTGTTGAGTTGTGTCAACATGGAAATTATTGACTAAGAAGGTTTTTTATGCTTCTAATACATCACAAAGTACTGTTTCAGAATTAGGATCATCTCTGCCAATTCACCACACCAAAGCTAGAATAATACAGTGGATTACAGTTAAATGGGACATATCAGGACCTGTGCATTTGACCCAATTAAGTAGCTGCTCTAATTAGCCGAAGTTTCATGGAAATAGTTAAAAGGGTTTTAAAAAGACAAGCTACCGTTTAACTGGGTAACAAATTTATGTAATTAAATGAAAAACAGAACAAATTAGAACACTTATCAATGCTACTACAGTACTATAAAACTGTATTGGTTCCTAATAGTTATCAACAGAGGAATTTATGCAGTGTATGCTGCCGTGTTCTTTTGATTGGCTGTAAATGAACAAAATGAGCGCAGATGCTTAATGTAGATAATGTACTGCCTTCATCCAATTCTTTTGACGATCACAGTCTCCAAATCTTCATTTTCATTGTAATATTCAAGATGATTGTCAATACCGTCAAATTCTTCGTAGTACTTGTTGAAGTTGTGAAATCATTTCATATTCCCTTCTGGCCAGTTCTGGCATCTCCCAGCCTTAATGTTTGAAAATCCAATGAGTAAAGCAGTTCTGAATTGTCTTGCTGCTTATTTCTCACCAACTGACAAATCTCACCCATTTTGAACACAAACACACACAACTGATGCTATTTAAAAATTGTTCACTCTATGCACGATGTAGTGTCTAACTACCATGTAAGTCCACGCAACTGAAGCTATTTAGAAACTGTTCGGCAACAGTCTCCTGCCCTGATTTAATGGCATGGTGTCCCAAATAAATGAAGGGAATCCTGGCTATTTTCTCAATTTTTGTCCTTTACGAGTTGGCCCAATAAGCAGCTGCCCCTATTAACCCATGGCCCAATTAGCCGGAATCCACTATATGTGCAGAAATATTAATATCTTTAGCCATTATTCAGACCATAGATTTTAAAACATTTAATTTTGAAATGAACTTTCAAAGAAACCTGCTACTTATTTTTCTTCAAAGAACCACCATTAAAATCTCATTAAACATATTGCCATTTGGATAGAAACATGAATTCTAGTTATCTTCCAGTCTGGAATTTAAAATAAAATTATTATATGGTCTAATTTTGATCATTTTCAACTTTTTACTTTTAAGTAAAAATTGCTTAACTGCAAACTGTTAATGATAGATATATTTTAAATAGTTGCAGTACCTTTGAAGTATTAACTGCTGGCCTTTTTGTTCAGGTTGCGAAGCACTGACAGAGTGGGAGTATTTGCCACCAGTGGGACCACGTCCATCAAAAGGATTTGTGGGGTTAAAGAATGCTGGTGCTACTTGTTACATGAATTCTGTTATTCAGCAGCTGTATATGATTCCAGCTATTAGAAATGGTATCCTTACTATTGAAGGCACTGGTAGTGATGTTGATGATGATACTTCTGGGGATGAAAAGCAGGACAATGAGGTAACTACTGAAAACTATACCAAAATTAAAATAATTAAATGTTCTCTTGGCCAGATTCTTTTTATGCATGAAAATTAATGTTTTTAATCTTTCCTTTGGTAGATTATGCTTCAGTACCCAAACTATTATTAAACTTGTTAGGTAACTACAAAATGCTTTGGTAGATTATGCCCAAACTATTATTGAACTTATCAGGTAACGATAAAATGCTGAAAATGTATTCAGATGTTTATTTAGTTGTGGGTTTTTTTTTTGAAATTTTACTATCCTTTTCAGTTAGGTTAAAACTTGTTTGAGAAAACGAGTCTCAATACTGAAATTTACAAACTACTTAAAGTATAGGAAATAATTCAGACATTTGTAAACACAATAACTATACTAAAATTAAAATAATTAAATGTTCTCTTGGCCAGATTCTCTTTGATCAAAATAACAAATAGCTTATTCATACAGAAATTCATACAGTTGAGGGGTGAACATATTGTTATATATGTATTTTTTTCATTTTCAAATCTTTTTATTATCGATCCAAAATTAACAAGAGTACATCGAAGTAAACGTCACTTACAATGCCTCAAAGAGAAGAGGAAAAAAAAGACATATTAAAAGATTGAAAACTTTTTTGTGACAAAAAGAAAAAAACCCTACTAAAGGAAATAAAAAGGTGAGAGAAAAAAAACCCATTGGGTATTCAACCCTGGAGCCATACGTTATGCAAAAAGCTTCTTTAAAAAAAAGATAAACATCAGACAGCCAGCAAAAAAATAACAAACATTTACAATTAGATCGTGAAGGAAATCTATCAATTAACTCCAATGATAATAGCAAGCCAATGAACACCATCTTTTCTCGAAATCAAACATGGGTTCAAAGTTTCGACTTCTAAATTTCTCCAAACGAAGACAGAGCATCACTTGAAAGAACTACTGTGACAAAGTGGGAGCCAACGCATCAACAGAATGGCCGTCCTCGCAATCAATGTGACAAATGCAATAACATGTTGATCAACAGAATGGCCCTCCTCGCAATCAATGTAACAAATGCAATAATGTGTTGATCAGACAAAGAGATACCGTTCATATTTTGAGGAATTATTCCAAAAAGTGCAGTTAATTTGTTAGGTTGTAAATTAATTTTTAGTGCTTTAGAAATTGTAGAAAAAACTGACTTCCAGAACTGTTCCAATATAGAACATATGTATATTTTGAAGCTTCTGTCCAAGGTAGCTTAGCAAAAATGAATTTTACACTTTGCTTTACCATTGAGAAAACATACTGTAAAGAATTCTTTATTTGCAAAGTAATTGCAAATTAAATGTTTGAGTTATTTAAAACTGCTATTGCATGCAAGGACCTAATATGAATCGTGAATTTCTCTGAAATTAAAATTTAACTATTATTGGTCAGATAATTCCTTCATGCATAGCACTTAAGGAGATTAAGCATCAGTTAAAAGCAAAATTTTACATGGCTATTCTTACTGTTTCTCCCAACCTTTTAATCTAGTCCGTCTTTCCTTATTTTATTTCCTTGTATCCAACAGTAAATTTGCCCCTCATCACAGCCATCTTGTTCCTTCTATGTGTTTTTTTTTTTGGCATGTGCCTGCGTGTGTGCAAGTCTGCGTGTGCGCGCATCCATCATGATGTCTTTTTTTTTACAAGGCGCGGAGCAAGAGAGAGAGACTGTGTGGCGCGCCGCTCCTCTCACAGACATTTTCGCAGCATTTTCCCTTTATTTTACGAGGTCGTGTTGCAATTTCGACACTCAACCCAGCATGGATGGAAAGCGTACTCGGGAGCGAACGCAACTGGTTTCGAACCCGGGAACCTCCACTCCCGGGTCCGGCGTCAATGTCATTGCGCCACCAGCCAGCCTCTATATGTTATTTTTAATCCCTAAAATAAGATGCAATGTATTTTTTTAAAAAAAGACATTCTGATTTGAATGGCTAATCCAGCATTTTGAAATTTTGTTTGCGGCGGAACTCAATGTGGTAGATAACTGAAATAACACTCCCAGCAAACTATCCAACAGGTACATCTAGAACGCTTTAGTTTGTGTTTACAAATACTGTGATCTTTAATATGAAACCAATTCATACATCAGTGATAATAAACCTCATTCTGATTTATATATTTTTAACTATAATTTTGCTACAAATGTAAAGATATCTTCTATTAATAGTTCTGTTAATTTTATTTCAACATTATTTAGCATTTTTATTTGGATTTTTTTTACAGAGTAATGTTGATCCTAGAGATGATGTTTTCAGTTACCACCACCATTATGACAAACCAGTAATTGGGAAAACAGAAGATCGGAAAGAGTACAATATTGGCGTTCTGAGACATCTTCAGGTCATTTTTGGGCATTTGGCTGCCTCCAGATTGCAGTACTATGTGCCTAGAGGGTTCTGGAAACAATTCAGGTTTGTAGTTTAAAGGGTGTGCCTGCTCCTTGTGCAAAAATGCTAGTATTAAAACCTAATTCCAAAAAGGAAAGTTGGAAAGTGTATTACATCTGTTGACATTGTTAAAGAGGAAATGTAATCATCGTAGTTTTAAAATGCATTAACATTGTATTAACTTTTCTTCTTTAAAGGAAATGGGAATTAAATGTGCACGTAAAGTGTAAATAGAGCAATTGCTAGCAGATTATTTAACTTGGACTGAATGCAACATCTGGGATAACCATAGCGTAAAATTAGTGAATCTGAAGCAAACATATCGAAGAGTCTTCTTGTTTAGTATAGGGCAAAATATCACTTTTTCTACTTGTAACTCTAGGCTTTGGGGTGAGCCAGTCAATCTGCGAGAACAACATGATGCTTTGGAGTTCTTCAACTCATTAGTAGATAGCCTGGATGAAGCGTTGAAAGCTCTTGGCCATACAACTATGCTCAGCAAAATTCTTGGTGGTTCCTTTGCTGATCAGAAGATATGTCAAGGCTGTCCTCACAGGTGAATTTTTAAATTACTTAACTGAAAATGCCTGTTCTACTGTTACTCAGTAGTGATGAAGATTGCAGTTGAAATAAATGATAGTCACTGATTGATCAAAGTAACATTACTATTTGTTTCACTATATTATTGCATTAATTAAGAGGTTTGTCCTGTTTGGCTGCATTTATGTTGAGACATATTAGTGTATACTTATGAATTTTATTCTTAAACATATAATACATGCAAGACCTTGACAAGGAGTTGGATCATTATGGCATGGGACTTTTTGATTTAAGGAGCTAGTTCTGCAAGAGTAGTACAGCCAGTTCCATTCTCAAATGCTTTCCATCCAGATCGATTTTTGTTTTCCTTGGTTATCTAACATAAGGTCATATCTAAATGAAAGATTGTTCCACAAAAATTTTTACAGAAATGGAAGGTCCAAATTTGAGAAGGCGTTATTTTAAATGTGCTCAGAATGGAACTGTAGAATTCCAAATCTTTTATAGGTTTTGAGCAGGCTTTGATGTGAATTTTTGTTATGTTAAGGAAAATTACTGATAAAGTTATTGAAGTTGATTTGTCCTAGGATGCTGGCCTTAAGAACTTTTACAGTTAGGGGTATTAGACCTCGAACAATATGTAACTATCTTTCTGCAAGTTATGACTCCAACTGTTGGAGAATTTTCTTCTTGCAGCCCTTTTTTTTTTAACCAGGTCTAATTGATGCCACACCTTGCCTCGATGTCAAGGTATCACTTTCATCTCTGGAATTTAGCTCGTTGATCCATATTTGGATCAAAGCTTGATGAAATCTAAAACTGAGTTTTGGTCACACTGAGTATTAAGTAAATGTAATTAATAAGTAAACTTGATAGCGATATCAATGGCAAATTCCATTATATTGTCGATAATTAAGAGTTGTCCTGATTAGCCAGTAATTAGCTAAGGTGGGAATTCAGGAGAAAACCAAGGTTGATCATCTATTTGGCACTTCTGACTAGACACAGCTGTGAATGCTTTTGCATGTTTTTCACAATTACATGCTATGATCCTCAGGTTTTGAGGATGTTCTCAGAGCCAACATTTCCTGTTGATCGTCTCACTACACACCAACATTTATAGCTAACTGTAAATCTTTGATCTAATAGGTTTGATGTGAAATTGCTGAGTTCTACCTATTGCATGTTGTTACTGTTGTTTGGCACCTGCAGTTCTGTATTATCTCATCACTAGTCTGGCAGATCAATGTTTTTAACTGTGCTTAATGCTGATTCTGGCAAGGCCTCCATTGACATCATGGGAATGTGTAAGTGATCAGATCTGCTAGATATCAAAATGCTGACCAGGAATTAGCAGAAGGCATCTTGTAGCATTCTTGTTTTAGATAATTATTCTTGCCATTTTCTGCAATCTGTGTGTTGTAAACTTGTTGGAATTGTATTGAGCTCAGAAGGAATCTGGCACATTGGTGAATGACTGGTCAACAGATAATTAAATCTTAGGTTGGAGCTGGGGAAAAAACAGCAAAAGCATGTGAAACTCCCTTTTACTGGATGTCTCTGGAAATGTGACTCCTTAGTCCCTCGCTGACAGCCACTGGATTCTGCAGCGAGAAACCTACCTTTCTTAGGCTTCATACATCTAGAGTATATATGACTTTGGTCCTACCAAATCCAAAAGATTGGGTTGTCTCACCCACCCAAAACCCAGTTTGTGTGGATGCTAGCTTAAGCAAATAGTTATTAAAGGAAAGAGAGAAAAAAACAAAAAGGGCCCATACAGTTAAACAGTCACATTTGCATGGTGGAACTCAAATCTTGAACTTCTCCGTAACTCGTGCACTGGACCCTCGATCTGCGTGAAATCACACACTACCTTCCAAATGTCGCTCAAAATCCATCTTGACAAAACGGGCTCTCCCACGGGAGTATTGTTCCTTCCTCCTCGAAGCCATTCATCTGTACAAAGCGCCTTGTGCAACAGGGACGGCATCCTCCACCATCTTCCCTCATGTCTTCTCCCAGCTCCCGCCAACAAAGACTTCTCCCTCCAGCACTCCCCATTCTACCATCCTGATCGGCTAACAGATGCCAGGTACCACTTTCTAAGGTGAACATCAAAGCCTCTTATCTCAGCTCAAAACCAAACAAGCCGATAGCAGAACAGACTGCTGTTACAGAATTCTAAAATGAAATGCCTGCAGCATAGCAGTAAAAATCTTAACCAGGTCAATACACATGAAAGAAACTGTGTTAATTCAAGCCAAATTAAATTGAGAGTTTGGCAGAAGAAAAAATAAGAACAAACCACATTAAATAAAAATCATCCAGAAACTTCAGTTTCTGTCCTCCCTTCAGTCATAGGGAGAAGCAGCAGTTCTAGTTTGATGTGACTTTTCCTCACTAAATAGCAACTCTAATCTTGTGCATCAAGCTTTGTTTGTTTAACAATTCAACATTTCTTAAAACTTATTCGAGTTAAACAGGAGTTTTGCATTTGGCAATACTGAGGGTATTATTTCACATCTGAGATGAAATCTCACTTACATTCTCATACTCACACACATTATCCCTTTCACTCAATTATCCGAGTTTTGAATCTCTTTCACCCTTATCGAAGGTCAAGCTGTGGCCACTACTGGGTTTCATCCTGATACCTGGCAAGGGCTCTGGCCTGGCACCTGGCACATCTTCCAGTTTGCATTGTACAGTCTTGCAATGTGCTTTCAGCTGATTGCAGTGTCCTGGTGCATCTTTTTCTGGTTGTTAGACAGATTTTTTTGTCACTCCAAGGAAGTGGCTCATGTCTTTCTCATGGCTGATGAGCAGAAGCGAGTCATTTGGATCCTCTTGCCATTGAACCAAGACCCTCTGAGTCTTGCATGGATGCTGGTCAGCAACAATCCTGTTTAAACCTTGAGAAAAGGGAAACCTTATCCCAGTTCCCATGAGGAGATTGGTGGTCTTAAATTACTTTAATACAAAGATCATAAAAGACACAATTATGAATGATAGTTATGGAATGAGTAGGGGGAAACTAACTCTGGTCAAGGAATACTCTTGAAAGTTGGATGACACAACAGTCTAATCACCAACATTCATTTTCATCAGCGAGTATAAGACCTCAGCATCTTGATACTGGCACCTGTTAGATTATGCCATCTTTTAATTGAGGGTGTGTATTACTCATATCTTGAGATCTGCCAGTGACTTAGATTCCAACTAGTTTGCTCGATCATTTAGATCAGCCTGGCCCAAAAACAATATCAATAACTGAACTACTGCTGCAAGAAATTTCATGTCAAAGACCTCAAGGATAGCACAAAGCATTTGTCAGGTGGCTCCACGTGACTTGACTACTTTAAAGCAACATGAGCTAGTTGCTACTGTGTTTCAACAAAGCCTGTACTGCCCAAATTTAGAGTAGATAAAGATATTCTTGACTCCTCTAACAGAAAATGCAAGCTATAGTTAAAAACAGTCAAAAGATCAGTACTAAACTGACCACAAAAACAGTTTTTTTCAGAATTGAAATTCCATTAAGTGGAGAATAATAACACTGCAGCCACCTAACGACAAGTATTCAAGAAAAAAATCTGGTGGCTTAAAGAACAACTGGTTGATGTAAAGCAGAGTGCAATCCAGCAACTGGCCAGTAACCAGTGTGAATTCTTAAGCACTGTCAAAGCCATCTACTGTCCAAACTCTGCAGCCCACCACATTGCCAAGAATAGAAGAGAAGTTGCCGACCAATATTCTAACCATAATGTGAATGTCCAAGACAAGACTGCACAAGATCCAGTCTAGCTTTACTGCCATCCAGACAGATGAGATTGAAAAGACCACCTGTCAACTGAAAAACAAGTCTTTGTTCTGTCAATCAAGAAATGACTATGAACACTCTTCAAGATTCATGGCCCTCACAAATTCATCTCCATAATGGTGTCCTATAGGATAACATGCAAGCCGTGATTCTAATCGATGGGTCAACTAGATCTAACATCTGATGCTCAGAGAAACAGGTTGATTTACTGGTCGAGCCATCCTCCACTTCAGTCTGCCAGTTTTTCTTTAATGATAATGCATTGTCTGTATTATATTTAAATTACTCTGTAGAGACATGCCAAGCCAGCTTCAAAACACCTACGAAATCTGCACACTCAGCTACCTACAAGGGGAAAACAATTACCAATAAATTCCTGTTCAAGTTGTTCAGGAGTCTGACAGCCTGATTTATCAACTTGCACCTTCATTTAAAGGTCAAATCTTAAAAATTAGTCTAATAAATAATGGAAATATTTTCACATGAACTGTAGCAGTTTGCCACCAGTAGCATACCATAAAGATATGCAGTAAATGATACCCAAATGTTACATTATATGTTTTTCTTTGGCTGATCTAGGCATTGAATATTGGAACAAAAAAATGCTTTGAGTATATTCTGAATGCTAGTTTTTAAAATGGCATTTTTCTAAGTAGTGATTTTATCATATTGGTTACAATTTTTTTTCTTTCAGGTATGAATGTGAGGAATCCTTCACAACACTGAATGTTGACATTAGAAATCATCAAAATCTGCTTGACTCACTTGAGCAGTATGTTAAAGGAGATTTATTGGAAGGTGCCAATGCATATCATTGTGAGAAATGTAACAAAAAGGTAATGAATTTTGTTTTCAGATTTTATGAGGCTAAATTCTTCAGCCAATATTCAAAATCAGGTTTAATATCACCGGTATATGTTGTGAAATTTGTTAGCTTTGCAGCAGCAGTACAATGTAATACATAATAAGTATAGGGAAAAAATGAATTACAGTAAGTATATATTTATGTTAAATAGTTAAGTTAAAGTAAGTAATGCAAAAACAGAAATTCTGTGATTCTGTCAGCTGTCAGAGCTGCATAGCATCTATGCATTTGAGCTCACTTGGTGGCAGTATTTCACAATATTGTGTGTGTGTATATGTATACATTTTGTGATTTTTTTTTTTAAATGTTAATAATCACTAACTTTCGTGATAGCCAAAGTGCCTCAAGTATCAAAATCAGGATCTGGCTGTTAGTGCATTTACAACCACTATATTACCATCATATTTTTTTCTTTCACTGAATACCTGTGATTTGGATTAGGGATTTTCATTCACCAAAACAAGAAGTAATGATGCTATTATTTTGGAGAAATCATTTTCCTTGATCTCCAAAATGTATACAGCTTTGCTTGAAGAAGTTTAATGCAAATTATGAGCTACAAACAGTCACATCTCAATTGTTAGAGAGCTAAAAGCACTTTGCTGTTTTATTTGATATATCTAATTTGCTGATGTTTCCTAAATAGTTTCCTGGTTGTAAACGTCCAATTCTCTTTGAACTGCTAGAACTGTTTTGATGTAGCATTTGATCATCTATTGTATGACAGGCAGCTAGAAATAAAATATTTCAGTTTTAATGCTGTAGAACTTTATAATAAGGAAAGTGAGTATGAGCAGGTTTGGAGAAGGAGAAAAGTGTAAAGATTCCTGCAGCATTTTCTGTGTTGCTCAAGGTTTCCAGCATCTACAGTATCTCTTGTGATAGTTTAAATTATCATTATGGTTGACACGCCATTGTGGGCTGAAGGGACGGTTCCTGTTCAGTACTGTTTCATGTTTAACTGAAGCCGCATTATAGAAAGCAGTATAAAGAAGCCTCATCCAGATTACATCCTAGGAATCATTCTGTGCCCTCTCTAAAGCATCCATAACCAGAAGTGCGAGTAGTACTCCAAATGTGCCCTAACAAATTTGTATACAGCTGCAACATGACTTCCTGATTTTATACTTAACACTACAACTGATGAAGGCAAGCACGCCACATGCCTTCTTTACCACCCTGTCGAATAGTGTTGTCGTCTTCAAGGAGCTCTGGACTTGAACCACAACATTCCTCTGTAAATCAAAGCTCTAAGGGTCTTGCCATTTACTATATAATTTCCTCATGCATTTAACTTCCCAGACTGCAATAATTCACAGTTGTCCACATTAAATCTGCCATTCCTCTGCCCACTTTTCCAATGGATAGTATTCTAGCCTACTGAATCCTTTAACAAATTCCCTCACTGTCCACAGCTCTGCAACTTTTTATGTTATCTCCAAATTTGTTAATCAGCCTACCTACATTTTCATCTAGACCCTGTGTGTATGTATGTACATATGTGCATACATAAAACGTGGACGAGACTGGAGATGATTATGGACTTCAGGATGGTACAGGTTGACCACTCCCTAATGCACATTAATGGCTTTTCCATGGAGAGACTCAGGAGCACCAGGTACTGGTGTGCACATTTCTGTCAATCTCACCTGGTCCCTCAACACAACCTCTAGCCAAGACAGTACTTCCACCTTCTCTTCCCCAGCCCTTTCCCAATTCTCACCACATTATACTGAAGCGTTACTGAGTGTCCTGACCAGCTGCTTCATAGTTTGGTATGAGAATTGCAATGCATCAGCTCACAAGACCCTGTAACAGAGAGTGAAAGAGGAATTTCAGATTTAATGTGGACAACTGTGAATTATTGCAGTTTGGGAAGTTAAATGCATGAGGAAATTATATGGTAAATGGCAAGACCCTTCGAGCTTTGATTTTCAGAGGGATGTTAATCCACCTTAATGTTTTTGCAAAAGCCCCAACAACACCACCATGTTTAATATATCCTTAAAGATCAGTTGACTCACTGGCCTCATTCTCCTTCATATCTTTCTCTTTGGTGAACACAGGTGCAAATTATTCATTTAGTGCCTTGCCCACCTCCTCTGGTTCCAGACATAACTTACCTCGTTTGTGCTTCACTGGATCTAAATGGAACGCTTTTGCTTTTATTATATATGTAAAATATCTTTAGGTTTTCTTCATTTTTTACTTGATATTTTATGGCCTCTTTCAGCTCTCTTGATTCCCTGTTTAAGTTTTTTCCTTCCTTAATATTCCTCAAAGGCCTTGTCCAATTCAACTTCTGAAACCATGTAAATGTTTCCTTTTTCTTTGACTAAATTTGCAACTTCTCTTGTCATCCATGATTCTTGAACTCTGCTATTCTTGTCTGTCTCCCTCACAAGATCTTGAATTCTGACCAGCTAATCTTTCAGTGATTCCCACATGAGATGTCTACTTCCCCAAAAACAGCCATTCCCAAGCCACTCACCCTAGCTCCCACCTAATATTGCTGAAATTCATCTTTTCCTAATTTAGCATCCTTTCAACCCAAAATGAGATTCTAGTCTTTATTCATAACTTTTTTAAAACTTAGGGAGTTTTGCTGTTCCAAGATGCAATCCCACTGAAACTCTATAATGTCACCATTCTAAGGATCACTGATCACAATCCCACTGATCAGTTGTTCCAAGATGCAATCCACTGAAACACCAATCACCTAGCCATGTTGATTTCACAATACAAGGGTCTAGTATGGCCCCTTCTCTGGTTTCTCTGTCAAGAAACCCACTTGGATACACCTTAACAAATTCTGCTGTAACACTAAGAGAATCTCAGTAAACACTGGGGAAATTAAAGTCACCAGCTGCAACTATCCTGTCACTTTTCCATATTTCCATAATCAATCTACAATTTGTTCTTCAGTCTCCTGGCTGTAATTGGGGGCCTATAATATAACATAGCATATGTGCTAAGCCCCCATGATGCAAGAGAAGGGATTCTTAGTGTTGCTGTGCAATTTTAATTGGTCCTGCTATTACATTTCATCTATTAACAATGGTGATACTTTGATGAGCTCTGTAGATTCAATAGAGATCCCTTAACTGTTCAATATTTATGGATTTACTTAGGTAGACGGAGCAAATCATTTCCCTTAATATTTTCATGTGCTCCTTGCCATAATAATCTGTGTGAAGAGTAGTTCACAGCATTTCCACGTACCCATACTCATTCTTTAGCCGCATCTTTTTAAAAGCCTACCTTTATAAATTTCAATACGTTTGCCAGTGCATTCTCCAGTTTTGAAGTTCAAGACTGTTAAGGACATTAGGGCAGTTAGAAATGTGGAAAACATCTGGATTTGAAATTGAGTCTTCAGCTTCCTTAAGTCCAGTTTATTGGAATCTAGTTCCTGGTGGAAAAACAAAAGGAGTTGTCTTGCCAAGCTGATAAATTTTCTCTAATTCTGTGCAGTTTGTGAGCCCAGTGAAAAACAGCTTTTTGTTAATAGATACAAAAGGGAAGTTTTTTGGCTCTATTTGTATTTCTTCTCTGGTGATTTTAATTTAATCCTACACAGTCTGGCATGGGAGCTTGTTTCATATCTAAGTTTGATTTTTCTTTTGTCAGGAAGAAGGGTAAATGAGCTGAGAAAAGTAATAGGCTGTTGAACCTCTGACATATGAACTCCGTTGTCCACATTCAATTTTTTCAATCCACTCAAGATTTTGGATTGAAAGAAGCTGAATGAGGACAAAGCAGTTTATAAATGTTCATGAAGCTGCATGTGGCTGGAAATGAAATTTGGTTCTTGTGAGTCTCATATTTGAATAGTCTCTTCACACATGTCGAATATGTGAAACAGCTGGTAACAACTAATGAATGATGCAGAATGTCAGCTTCCGCTTTGGGTGGTGCGGGGGGTGTGGGAGTGGTAGAATATTATCAAATAATGATTTGTCTGAGTCAGGGACATAAATTTCTCAATAGTTAGCAGCAAAATTTTCTTAAATCCTTTGTCACGCAATGTTTTCTGTTTTTCAGGTGGATACAGTGAAGCGTTTGTTAATAAAGAAGTTGCCTCCAGTTTTAGCGATTCAACTCAAGCGATTTGATTATGACTGGGAAAGGGAATGTGCAATTAAATTCAATGACTATTTTGAGTTTCCTCGAGAGCTGGATATGGAACCATACACAGTGGCTGGGGTTGCCAAATTGGAAGGAGATGACATCAACCCAGAAAATCAGTTGATCCAGAATGACCAGCCAGATAATGAACAGCCTGGTAGCACGAAATATAGACTAGTTGGTGTGCTAGTGCATAGTGGTCAAGCTAGTGGTGGGCATTATTATTCATATATCATTCAGCGAAATGGTGGAGATGGTGAAAAAAACAAGTGGTACAAGTTTGATGATGGTGATGTAACAGAGTGCAAAATGGATGACGATGAAGAAATGAAAAACCAATGTTTTGGTGGTGAATACATGGGTGAAGTGTTTGATCATATGATGAAGCGTATGTCATACAGGCGACAGAAACGATGGTGGAATGCTTACATCCTTTTTTATGAACGAATGGACACATTAGATAAAGATAATGAATTAATTAAGTACATCTCTGAGCTGGAGATCAGCATTAAACCACACCAGATAAAAATGCCAATTGTCATTGAGCGAAGTGTACGGAAACAGAATGTGCAATTTATGCACAACAGAATGCAGTATAGTTTGGAATACTTCCAATTCATTAAGAAACTTTTAACATGTAACAGTGTCTACCTGAATCCTCCACCTGGTGAGTATACATTATTTTTTATTGATAACATTGCACCTTTAAGAATACAAAATATTGTCATTTCAGTTAAGTAGTACTGCTACTATATCTTTCAGGATGTGTTGTGTAAATGTGAAAATGTTTATAAAAACATAAGAAATAGCAGGAGTAGGCCATGTGGCCTGTTGAGCCTACTTCGCCATTCAATAAGATTATGCCATCAACCTACCATTTTGCCATAACCCTTATTTCATATGCTATGCAAAAATCTATCTAACTGTGTCTTTAATACACTTAATGAGGTAGCCTCTACTGATTCCATGGGCAGAGAATTCCACAGATTTAGTACTCTCTGGAAAAAGCAGTTTCTCCTCAACTCTATCCTAAATCTGTTTCCCCAAATCATGAAGCTAAGTCCCCAGTTCTAGACTCATTTACCAATGGAAACAATTTTCTTGCCTTTATCTATTCTTTTCATAATTTTGTGTTATAATATCCCAAGTCATTCTTCTGAGAGTGTAGTTTCAGGCAACTCGATCTCTCATTATGAGCTAACCCCATCATCTCTGGAATCAACCTGGTGAACCTCCTCTGCCTTGCCTCCAAAGCCAGTATATCCTTCCTCAAGCAAGGGAACCAGAACTGCATGAAGTATTCCAGGTGTGGCTTCATCAGTACTCCATTGAATTGCATCATGATCTCCCTGCTCTTAAATTCAATTCCTCTAATAATGAAGGCCAACATTTTATTTGCCTTCTTGATAGCCTGTTGTATCTGCAAAGTAACCTTTTGCAATTCATGCACAAGTGCTCTCAAGTCCTTCTACACCACAGCATGCTGCAATTTTTACTCCATTGGAGTAATCTGATCTTCTGTTTTCCCTTCCAATAACTTACTACTGAATAGTTTAAAATTGGAAGGCTTCGATCGAGCAATAGGATAATCCAACTTCCCTTTGCAGTCAGTAACAGCAATTTAAGTATATAAAATATGATAGCTAGATGAATTAGAGAGGAAAAGATTTTTCAAAGTATGTTTGGGTTCTGCTGCATAAAAAGATGGTCGATACAGAAATGTTTACATTTAAAAGGAACTTGGATGACCATTTGCCATAATATGCATCATTGTTGACTGGGAGTTGGAAAGTAGTATTGAGCTTAGTAATTATTTTCATCAACAAAATTATGATGAGCCTGTTTCCTTTTGTGCTATAATATTTTAATTCTGTAATCAATTCCCAGTTCATTTGCAAGTATATTTATTAGTAGGGAAGCTGAGAGAGTTCATTTACCTCATTAACTGAATTCTCACATGAAGAATAGTTGTGTCATTTTTGCACTGAAAATAGATTAAGTCAAAAGTGCAACTATAGAACTTGGACCTGCATTATATGGAGAAGTTGAATAGGCTAGAACTTTATTCCTTAGAATGGTAACATTATAGAGGTATATAAAATCATGAGTATTATAGATAAGATGAATGTGCATATTTTTCGCAGCAAAGTCAAAAAAAAAAGAAGCAAGGATATAGGTTTAAAGTGAGAAGTGAAAAATGTAAAAGGGACCTTGGGTATTTTTTCATGAGGAGGGTGTATGGAATGAGCTGCCAGGGCAAGTGTTTGAGCCAGATAAAAATACCATGTAATTGTCATGGATAAGAAGGTTTTAGAGGGAAGTGCAGGGAAATGGGTCTAGCTACATGGACACCATGGTTGGTATGTGCAAGTAAGCCGCAGGGCCCGTTAGCATGCTGTATTACTCTGACTCCACAGGGACTCATGAATGTTGGATTTATGAATTTTGTCTCTGAACTTTACCGAATAACATCCCATTCTTGAGCCAAAGGCATGCTTCTGTGAGACTTGCAGAATAGCATGCTAGTAGTGACATTCCCATGTGCCTTACATCCTTTTTTTTTTAGGTGAGAGAGGTTATAGATTTATTTATTTATTTGCTTTTGGTGGGGGAGGGGGAAGCATCAGAAAATTGATGCAAGACATTCTGTAAAATTCATGCTTTGTAGTCAATGGTTGCCAGTGCTGGGGAACATGGTTGTTTGCCAGGGAGATGGATTAACAATCAGTTTAATTATCTTGTGCACTACATTCCAGACAAGCTGAGAGTATTCACTCACGTTCCTTAAGGATGGTGAAAACAAGGCAAATAACATTAAGCAGATCAGGCAGTAACTGTAGAAAGAGATAAGAATAAACATCTTAAGCCAAAGTCCTTTGTTGGAACTGGGAAAAAGAGAAACCAGGTTATTTTGAAGTTGCAGAAATAGATGGGACAAAGAATATTCTGAATGAATCCAGGGGCACTCTGGTGAATCCAGTTAGTAAATGAGACCAGTCCGCGGGTGTGGGGGCGGAGGGAAGCTGAAATGAAATGGAAAAACTGTGAAATGCAGGCCAGAGAAATAGGAAACAGCATTAGTCAAAAGAGAAAAAAGCTGAAATAACGTCATAGATAAGTAACCTAGGGCAAAACTAGCCAATTTTGATATAAATAGAGAAGCAACTTTGCTAAAGTTGAGTTTAAATGGTTCCTTGTAGATGGAACGTGACACCTTGTGGAGATTTTTTTTACTTTCTTTTAATATGCATGATTGTAAAACTGTGCTCTTTATTTAAAGACTAGTCAGTCTTCAATAACATATTATCTGCATTTTTACGTCTGATGTCAACTTGCAGTTGATGGAAATGGACCTGCTCCCTTTTGAATGAATAAGAAAGTGAAAGTTGATAACATGACATATTTAAAGGAAACTGAAAGAACCTGAACTGTCAATTCATCTCTTTTCTTTTAAAAATGTAATTATGACCGGTCTTTCTGCATTACTTACTCATGCTCAACCTGCCTCATTTATATTCTACATTCTTTCATCCTGCATTGGTGGCTCCCTGAGCTACATTTGAAAATATTTTCTTTTTCTGCTTACGTGACCATCTCATTTTCACCCTGGATGTCAGTCTCTGTTCACTTCTATCCCCCATCAAGAAGGCCTTAAAGCTCTCCATTTCTTTCTCAACAAAAGAGCCTACCAGTTCCCCTCCACCACCACCACCCCCTCCTGCTAGCCGAACTGGTCCTCGCCATCAACAATTTCTCCTTTGGCATTCCCACTTTATCCAGTATGGGCACCCGCATGGGTCCTGGCTATGCTTGCCTTTCTGTTGGATATGTAGAACAGTCCATGTTACCAAGCTTTCCCCAGTGATGCATCCCAATTCTTCCTTAGCTTCATTGACGACTGCATTGGTGCTGCTTCATGCACCCATGCTGAGCTTGTCAATTTCATCAACTTTGCCTCCAACTTCCACCCTGCCCTTAAATTTACTTGATCCATTTCTGACAACACCCTCCCTTTTCTCAATCTCTCTGTCTCTGTGGAGGCAAATTGTCCACCAACGTCTTTTATAAACGTACCAATTCCCATAGATATCTTGTTTATACCTTGGTAAAAAATGCTATTCCTTTTCTTAGTTCCTTCCACATCTGTTCCCAGGATGAGGCTTTCTTGTTCAGAACATCAGAGGTGCCCTCCTCCTTCAAAAATGAGGTTTCCCTTCCTCCACCATTGATTCTGCCGCAGCTCCTCCATTTCCCGGATATCCGCACTCACCCCATCTTCCCTCTGTCTTAACAGGGATAATGTTGCTCTGGTCCTAGCTTACCATCTGTGAGCCTCCGCATTCAACACATCATTCTCCATAACTTCCACCATCTCCAGAAGGATCCTCTTCCCCACTCCACTTTTCACAGGAATCACTCCCTCCGTGATTCGCTTGTCCATTTGTTCCTTCCCACTGATCTTCCTCCTGGCATTTATCCCCACAGGCAGCCAATGTGCTACACTTGCCCATTCCCCTCCTTCCTCATCTCCATTTAGGGCCCCAAATGGTCCTTCCAGGTGAGGCGACACTTTACCTTCAAATCTGTTGGGGTCATCTATAATATCCGTTCCCAATGCAGCCTCCTCTACAGTGGTGAGATCCCCAATATAACTTGGGGGACGGCTTTGTCAATCACCTCTGCTTCATCTGCCATAAGTGGAATTTCCCAGTGGCCTACCATTTTAATTCCTGTTCCCATTCCTCTTCCGACATGTCAGTCCATGACCTCTTGTGCCACGATGAGACCACTGTCAAGGTGGAGAAGCAAACAGTTCTTATTCTGTCTGGGTAGCCTCCAACCTGATGGCATGAACATCGATTCCGGTTTTAAAAAAAAAAGTTTTCCCTCTTCTTCCATTCTCCACTCTGGCGTCTTACCACTTCTCCTTCCCTTTCTCCCATGGTCCAGTCTCCTCTCCCACTCATCTGGCTTCACTTGACACTTTCTAACTATCCTCCTTCGCCGCCTCCACCTTCCTATTCTGTCAGAATGGGGTGTCTTCCCCCTTCCTTTCCAGTCCTGAAGAAGGGTCTCAGCCTGAAAAGTCAGCTGTTTATTCATTTCTCTAGACGCTGCCTGACCTGCTACATTCTTCCAGCATTTTGTGCGTGTGTGTTTGTGTTGCTTTGGATTTCCAGCATCTGCAGAATTTCTTGTGTTTTCACTTTTCTATTACTTGTTGAATTATTCCTTAAACACCTCTTAAAGGGACATTTTCAGCTATTCAGCTACTGCTCACTTGCATTTCTTTGTTTTTGTATGTATTCTCTTTAATCAAACTCCATATGAAGGAATCAACTACCTCACTTATATTTCTACCTTGTTAAACAGAATAGATTTGTACCTAGTTCTGTTATAGCACAGACCCTCCAAATTCAACCCTTCAAATTGCCATTCATTTGGCTATCCAAGGTGAAAATGAAAAATAAGCCAACAGGTATTTGGAAATCTGAAATATAAACAGAAAATGCTAGAAGCATTCAGGACATCGTGCAGCATTTGTGGAAAGATAGACAGTGGATATTTCACTGCACTTCAGCACCCGGTTTTCAACCTGAAACATCTAGCTGCCTCTCTTTCCACCAATGTTGTCTGACCTTTGAGTCAGTGGTAAAGTCAGATACACTAGTGAAATTTAAGAGACTACTAGACAGGTATATGGAGGAATTTAAGGTGGCGGGGGTTATATGGGAGGCAGGGTTTAAGGGTTGGCACAACATTGTGGGCCGAAGGGCCTGTACTGTGCTGTACTATTCTATGTTCTAAGGAAGCCTTGTTTCAGATTTGGAATAATTAATACAATCAAAAATAGGGAAGTCTCAATAATTTGGGCCCAGGGTATGTTGAGTTAACAAAGAATGTATATCCAGCTGAATGTCACTGTTTTTGGAAATGTGCACAAAATTGGTCCCTTGGATGATGAACTAGGAAGAATTATATTGAGGAACAAGAAAATGTTGAATATTTTCTGTCTTCACAGAAATATGTAAAGCAATTTATTCCTTCATATGGAGGACTTCTGTCTTGCCCATCTTCCTCACATCTTTCGTCCTTGTTCCTGGAGTAGGGTCTGGATCCAAAATGTAAACTATTCCTCTGCTTGACAAATGCAACATGCCCCACCAAGTTCCTTAAGTTTGTTCTTTGCTCTGGCTGTCTGAGTATAATGTATATTTAGATTTACAATACAGATGCATTCAGGTGGCCAACAGTTGGGCTTTACACAAATTGTTGTAAATAAACTCTTGGTGGAACTGTTTTAAGGACAACATTGGAGACTGGGGAGGAATCAGAAGAGATGTTGTTTGGGGTAGGAATAATTTCCACCAGGCAGTGGAGGGGGAACTGGTTGGATCTATGTTCTAGAAAGGAATGGAGGGTGCCTTCCCCAAGGGGAGTGAAATTGTTTTGAGATTTGGATGTCCTAAGTAATGATAGAGGCAGTCATTAGAAGTTGCTAAAATGATGGAGAGCATGCAAAGTGGGAAGGTTCTGGACATAAGGGGGACAAGAAAGGGTAATGGTATGAGGAGACAAGTTCAGTGCGGAAAGAGCAGGCAAGTAAAAACAGTGGGTCTACCAGAGCAGCCTTATTTGTAAATCTTGGGTAGGCAATAGAAGTGGGCTTTACAGGGGTGGGTAGCTGTCAGGTTGGAGGCTGTGGAGAGGATATCTCGTAAGTTAAAAATTGTAATGGTATGGGAGACAGTGGCCCAATTATCCAAATTCTGCAACCCTTTGTCTCCATTTATCTCTTTCCAGCCTCTGTCTTTGCCTCCAGATAAAGGATATTGACCTAAAGTGTCAACTATCCATTTTCCCCCTCAGATACAGTATGATCCATTTTTCTCCAAAAGTTTTTTTTGTTTTGGATTCCAACATTGGCAGTGTTATGTAGGAAAAGGGTTATTTTTAGGGTTGGTGCTCAGAGTAGAACAGTTTACAACCAAATTCGATGTGAAAGAACTAGATGAAACGTATCAAAATTGGCTGATGAAATGGCTGAGGCAGATATGTTAGCAACATATATTAAAAGGGAATATATAAATTTGTCACCATCTGGAGGTGCAGGAAATGTCTGAGGATGTCCTATTGAGCATGAGCATTATGGGCTGGCAGAAACAAGTCGTTATCCTTAGAGGAAGGGAGTGAAGGAAAAGGGACAGCATGAAAAATAAATACGTGTGATTGCGCATCTTGTTGGCTAAAGTTAAGTACTTTTAGTTAGAAGCAAGTATATTGGAATGCAAGTTTCTGGCATTGTGGGAAAAGATGGTAATTTCAGAAAGAGCCTGGCAGAAAGGGGAAAAGAGCTTGCAGGGAACAGGGCTGGGAGGTAGTTTGGTCATGGTAGTGCAAAGCTTGGCAGGCTTGATGGGTTTTGATACCAGTCTACATCTAGAAATGGAAATGAGGAAGCAGAGAGAGAGTGAAATTGGGACATGGAGTAAAATAGAGAAACGTGGGAATTTACAGACCAATAGAAAATTTCCAACTGGTAAGACTGGAAAGTGACACCTGAATACACCAATTATCTTGAACCTCTTCTGTGGTTACAAACTTTCTGCTGAGGGAAATGGAAGATGTTGGTCCTTCCTGGTTTTTTTAAATTGGGCTCTTTTTTCCTTGTTAAATTCTTCAATTAAGTGTACCCTTGTCAGTTGTTTCAGAAACGAAAACTACATATTAGCTAGCCCTGATAACCGTGGATCTCCTCTTCACTCTTTCAATGCAATCTGATTACTGTAGTATAGTGACCAGAAATCTATCTAACACCCTGAGCTCTAACCAGTGATTTATAGTTTTGGTATGATCACATGCTCAAATAAAGGCCAAGTATCCCATATGCAGACTTATAGAAACACTCTCAACAAAAGATTTTTAGATCCTCAAGAACTCCCTGTTCCACTATATTTCTTGATATCCACTCAGTTGTGTTCATTGTATTTGCCAGTTTTGTAGTTATAAAGTCAGAATTTTGATGATATCCTGCAGTCTAGAATCTGCTACTTCTTGATCAGCCACACAGCAAATTTTGAAATCATCAACGTAGTTCTCTGGTCCCATGAAAAAACATTGGTTTGTTAACCCCAGCAGAAACCTGTGGCATTCAGTCCTCCAATTAGAACTCCCCATCAATAGTTGATTCTCTGCTTTCTCCTTGCAAGTCAATCAGTCCAACTTTCCTTGCCATTTTTCCCTGAATCCATCGAGCTCTTACTTAACCAATCTGCCCTTTGGAAATGTCAAGTGTCTTGTTGAAGTCATTGATGGGCATCAAATGCACATTTAAATATAAGGCAATGAACACCCCAAGGGATGATGCCTTTGGAATTGTAATTTCTAAACTCTATTACTAATGGCTTATTATTGTCATGTGTATCCAAGATACAGTGAAAGCCTTTTGTTTGTATGCCATCCAAGCAGATCATTCCACATCCTGGTACATTAAGTTGGTTCAAAAAGGAAAAACAATGAAGGGAACATTGTTAGCTGCTTTTGCAGACTAAGAATTGAGATTCCAAAGAGTAAAGCATTATAATGTATGCATAGATCTGCTGAAAGCACCATGGAAGAGCTGCCATCTTGGAGTGAACAACTGTTCTTTCCAAACATTCCATGCACTTTCTTGTCTTTCTAATGCTCATCTACTGAGCTGTAAATATTATTATCTGAAAGAAATTTGTATCTGAATGAATCAGCAGAACTATGGAGCCTGTTGTAAAGATCTATCAGTATTTTGTTGGCTTTATCAGAGTCCATTTTTCAGATAGTTTTTTGTATTGCTGTTCCTTAGCTCTGGAACTGAGTTATTGTAGATTTCAAGGATAGATATCGTGATATAGACTTTTAAGTTCAAAATCTTTATGCTAATAATGTAATTATTGATTTTTAATCAGGTTCAAATAAGAAAATCTGTTAGTGCTTCAGTAAGCAATTGACTTTCTGTTGATATACTCTCCTTATGCAGGACAAGATCATCTATTATCAGAAGCTGAAGAACTAGCTATGATAAGTATTCAACTTGCTGCAAGATTCTTGTTTACTACTGGGTTTCACACAAAGAAAATAGTCCGAGGTCCAGCAAGTGAATGGTGAGTGACTTGTGATGTTGGTTTTTGCAACCCATTGTCTATTCTCATTGAGCTAACTGAAGTAGTTGCAGTATTTTAGAAAATGTTGAAGAATTCAAGAGGAGGAAAAATAAATCAGAAGCTTGCTATTTTCAAGCATCAGCAGTATTTTGTTTTGAAAACAATGTTTATATCAGTATCCTTTGCCAATGCAAAACTTGAAACTTGACTGATTTTATTTTTGTCTTGTGCATGATTTTCTTTAATACTTCGGGGAATTGATAAACTAGGATTTTGTGATCATTCCTATAAAATCCATTGTCTATCAGTTTTCAAATTGTAAATTCCATAGTGGTAATATTTTAAAGCCTTGGAATATAAGCAAATTTAGTAATTTAATATTGTTAATGTTATTGAATTAAACTATTTTTATCCCATGCTGTGAGAAATTAATTTTTGAACACAAATTCAATTTTGATACAACCTCAAATATAACTCTTTGGCTTGTAACGGTCTCTTTGAATATAATCAAAGAGTAAAACTTGGTACTTTGCAAGGTCAGAAGAGAAATTGGTGCTTTCTCCATGACACTGTTACAGGAAAGATTTCCTTTCTCAATCCATGGATTGGTGAGCTGTGCTCTGCCCAGTCTCTTACTGTGAGCCTTTTGCTTTCTCCTGATTGTAAAATTGTATTGCTGAAAGAATTCTTAAATGGACATAAACAGAAAATAAAATTAATTCACTTTAAAGGTATTTGACTATGATCATATTTTTAAAAATATTTTTCAAGTGGCTGTTAATCAAATGACACTGAATATGCTTGTTAAATGTTGCAACGTGGATGATTTGAACATTGAGAGAAATTGTAATGCCACAGGTGAATGCATAAATTTGGGAATCTAGGAATTAAATCAGAGACTAAACCATGTGATCTGTAAAGCTGAACAACGCAGTTATCTATCAAGCAGAACAGGTTTTTCATTTAAGAACAGTTCTATGTTCTAAGCTTATAGTCTTCAACGTACAGTTGAGAAAAGCCTCTTCTTTACCCTTCACAGGTATGATGCACTGTGTATCCTGCTTCGTCATAGCAAGAATGTACGCTGTTGGTTTGCACATAATGTTCTTTTTGCCTATCCAAATCGCTTCTCAGAGTACCTTCTGGAGTGCCCTAGCACTGAAGTAAGGAGTGCATTTGCTAAGCTTATTGTATTTATTGCACATTTTTCATTGCAAGATGGACCATGCCCTTCACCATTTACATCCCCAGGACCTTCCTCTCAGGTAAGAGAATTCACAGCTGGAAAAGTAACGAGTTTGTTTGGTTTTGTGGTAAAATACAAAATTTTAGCATTTTGTCCTCTGGAAAAATGACAACTGACTTCTATGTACGTACTCAGTAATTTCTGCTTTTCTTTAAAGGTATTTTTGTGCTTTCTGTATTTTTTCTTTATACTTTCTGTAATTTTGTGCAATAGTTTTCTGTTAAATTCCACATTTCTAAGACAGAACTTAGCATCAGCACTTTTTTTTTCATTTGTTTCCTGTCAGCTTGTCTTCTGCGTCATGGAATGAAATAAACTAAGTTTAGGAGCCCTAGCATATTTAACAGAGTAAAATTTAGACTATTTGAAAAGATAGACATCAAACCTGACAAAGCTTTAACAACTTGTTTCTGAAAATGCTGTAGCTATTCCTTAACTTTACTGGACCAATTTTTGGTGGGTGTGACCATTGATTCCAAGGGCCACATGTTCAACTATTTAACCAAAACTAAATCCTAGATTTATTCTGAAGCTGACAATTCAGGATATATTTCATGACAATGTCATACCTGTTGCTACTCTTCACCATTGGACTCCTATTGATTACGGTAGGGATTTAAGATTTGTGGATTTAGAAACATAAGAGATTCTGAAGATGCTACAATTTCAGAGTAACACACAGAAGTGCTGGAATAACTCAGTAGATCATGGAGCGTCTGAGGGAAAGGAATAAAGAGTCAGTGTTTGGACCAAGATTATTCATCAGAGCTGGCAAGTAAAGGTTGAGAAGACAGAATAAGAAGGTGGGGGGAAGGGGAAAGGGTACAAGCTAGAAGGTGATAGGTGAAGTCTGGTGAGGGGAAAAGGTAGGTGGGTGTGAGAGGGGGAATGAAGTGAGAAACTGGGAGGTGATAAGTTGAAAAGTTAGAGCTGAAGAAGGAATCTGAGAGGAGAGTGGACCTTGGGAGAAAGCAGAGGAGGGGCAGCAAAGGAAGGTGATAAGCAGGTGAGGAAGAGAGAAGGGTTAAGAGGGGAGCCAGGATGGGAAATGGAAGAAGAGAAGAGTGGGTGGAGAGAAATTATTAGAAGTGGGAGAAATTGATGTTCATACCATCAGGTTAGAAGCTACCCAGACCTGAGAGTGACCACATTGTGGAGGAGGTCATGGACCAACATGTCAGAATGGGAATAGGGTTTAGAATTAAAATGGTTCGCCACCAGGAATTCTGTTCGACAAAACGATCCCCAGTTTATGTCAGGTCTCACCGATGTCGAGGAGGCTGCGCTGAGAGTAGTAAAGGGTAACTGAAGTTGAAAACCTCACACATGGCAAAAGACTTAGTCTACAAAGCAACAGTGATCACTGCCCTCTGAATGTCTTTTTTTTTAAGTATTGTTTTATCTGCAACTTTACATTCTTCTGGTACTGCTCCAAATTCTGGGCAATTTTGGTGGAAGCGTTGTACGCTTTTGGTACATGATTTGTTCAGAGTATAATGACCAATCAAAGAAGGGTTGATTTAAGAGATAGGGAAATGGTGTGTATTACCAATCTGTAGTTGTATGTTATTTGAATGTATTTAGTGTCTTATAAAACACCAGGTTAATAATTGTTTTATTATTTAACAGGCTTTTGATAATTTAAGTCTCAGTGATCACCTTCTCAGAGCTGTTCTGAATCTACTGCGACGAGAAGTATCTGAGCACGGGAGGCACTTGACACAGTACTTTAATCTCTTTGTTATGTATGCAAATCTAGGTAAGAATGTACTTTCAGTTTTACTGCATAATTGCCAAACTAACGGAATTTTTTTTAAACTGCCAAAAAGCGTTTGATTTTTATTCAGATGTTCTTTTTCGCAGTTTGTGGGAGAAGGGGGAATCAGATGTTTGAAAATGTTTTGGAAGTTGCTTTCAACTGTGGTTTAATTACATCACCATAAAATCACCATGCAATGTTATAATTTCCTTTACAATAAAGTGGTAGAGACTTAACTTAAGGACGTTTGAATGTTTATTGCCAATTGGCTTTATTCACACTTGTCAGTCTCATTGTATTATAATGAACCCATTTCAAAAAGAGAAATTAATTTAAGCAGTATCTTAAGAATTGGTTGCTTCATGTTATCTTTTTCATTATTGTATTTCATCTCTTTCACAGTTTTAATCAAAAGCTGTGCTATTAAAATTGTATGATTTTTGGGGAAGGAATGTTATTCCAGGAAGGCATATCAGTTTATTTTCCAAAAACTGAGGTGCATGTTGGAAAACTGAATTGAAAATAGAAACTACAGGAAATACTTGTCATGCAGAAAATTTGTAGCGAGGAACAGGGTTTGTTTCTGGTCAATGATTTTTCATCAGAATGAAATCGTTGAGAAACAAATTTATTCTGACTAAATGACTCTCAGTCAAAAGCAAATGCCTTTTAACTAAATGTAGACACTACAAAAATATAAAAATGGCGTGTGTGTCTGAAAATATCGGTGAAGCAAAGATAGGGGAAAAACTAGTACATATAAAAAGCAAACTAAAAGTCATGATAAATGGTGAGAAGAGTCTGTGATATTTTGTTGGCTTCATGAAAAGGCATGTTAAAGCAACTCAATGCCATGCCTTGTATGGAATTTTTTGATTTTGGATGCTGTACCTTGGAGAAAGTACATCAAAATCTGTGTATTTTATTAAAATTTGCGTCTGCATTATTTACCTCATCATTTTGTTTTACTTTTTAAAAACCCATGTTTGCATGACTTGCTGAATACTTCACTATCCAAATAAAACAGAAATTTCAAAATTAACATGTTTACTTATCTTCAAATAATTTTGAGCTGAACTATTTTAATGGAAGTTTTTAGAAATATTGTTATCTCGTTCCCTGCATACAGATGTTGTGACTTCATTGCAATTTGTCAATGGTTCCATTGTTTCTTAAATTTTGTTTCTACCAGGTGTGGCAGAAAAGACACAATTACTTAAACTGAATGTTCCTGCAACGTTTATGTTAGTAGCTCTGGATGAAGGCCCAGGACCACCTATCAAATACCAATATGCTGAACTGGGAAAACTTTATGCTGTGGTATCACAGTTAGTCCGTTGCTGTGATGTATCATCACGCATGCAGTCCTCAATTAATGGTAAGAAACATAATGACCAAAATAGTGCCTTCAGAACCTAGAAGATTATTTGTAAGCAATCTTTGTAGTTTTTTCAGGAAGCAAAAAGGACAAAATACTCATCCATGCCAGCCAGAGTTGATGCTTGTGCATATTTAGTTTGTTTTACTTAAAAGAATTGTGTTAGAATTTAACCATAGAAATGGAAGGAAGAGTCGGCAATGCACTTGAACAATGAAAGTATTTGAACTTCAGTCTATTTAAGAATGTGTCCCATAATTCCATTTGTGACCAAAATGTATTAAAGTTCAAAGTACATTTATTATCAAAGTACAGTGGCGTGCAAAAGTGTGGGCACCCTGGTCAAAATTTCCGTTTCTGTGAATAGCTCAGCGAGTAAAAGATGAAATGATTTCCAAAAGGCATAGAGTTAAAGGTGACACATTTCTTTAATATTTTAGCAAGAAAACTTGCTGATTGCGGCCAAAAAGTTCTATTCAAGATGTTCAAAGGAACATCTAAACAAGCCTGATGCATTTTGGAAACAAGTCCTGTGGACTGATGAAGATAAAATAGAACTTTTTGGCCGCAATGACCAAAGGTATGTTTGGAGAAAAAAGGGTGCAGAATTTCATGAGAAGAACCTCTCTCCAACTGTTAAGCACAGGGGTGGATCAACTATGCTTTGGGCTTGTGTTGCAGCCAGTGGCACGGGGAACATTTACTGGTAGAGGGAAGAATGAATTCAATTAAATACCAGCAAATTCTGGAAGCAAACATCACACCATCTGTAAAAAAGCCGAAGTTGAAAAGAGGATGCCTTCTACAACAGGATAATGATCCTAAGCACACCTCAAAATCCACAATGAACTACCTCAAGAAGTGCAAGCTGAAGGTTTTGCCATGGCCCTCACAGTCCCCTGACCTAAACATCATCGAGAATCTGTGGATAGACCTCAGAAAAGCAGTGCATGCAAGATGGCCCAAGAATCTCACAGAATTTAGCAGCCTTTTGCAAGGAAGAATGGGTGAAAATCCCCCAAACAAGAATTGAAAGACTCTTAGCTGACTACAAGAAGTGTTTACGAGCTGTGATACTTGCCAAAGGAGGTGTTACTAAGTACTGCCATGCAGGGTGCCCAAAGTTTTGCTTCGGGCCCTTTTCCTTTTTTGTTATTTTGAAACAGTAAAAGATGGAAATAAAAAAGTAATCTTGCTTAAAATATTAAAGAAATGTGTCATCTTTAAATTTATGCCTTATGGAAATCATTTTATCTTTTACTCGCTTAGCTATTCACAGTAACAGAAATTTTGACCTGGGTGCCCAAACTTTTGCATGCCACTGTATGCATACTATATACAACCTTGAGATTCATCTCCTTATAGGCAGCCAGAAAACAAAGAAGCCCAATAGAACCTACTGAAAAAGACTGTCATGCACCCAAGGTGTGGGGCGAAAAACATGCAAATGATAAAAATAAGCAAATAACATTCAGTACTGAAGTTCACGTAAGTGAGTATATATTTGCGAATCCACTCACAACCAATCCAGGAGCCTGTTGGTTACAGGCCACAGCCTCAGTTCAGCACAGAGACGAGTAAACCTTGCAGTTAACCATGGCCTTCTATATCTGAGCATATACTTCTATTTATAGAATAGATAATTTCAAATATTTACAGTCCTTTGAGGAAAGAAATTTCTCTAGATCAAGTAATTCATCTCCTGTCTTGAGGTAACACCTACAGTTCCTGTTGCAGTATGTTAACAAACTACTTTCAGATGCATGTTTCACAATTATGTTTGACAGAATAATTGGGTTTCAAAGCTTCCTAGTTTAAGTAACCCATTGTAACTGAAGTAATATTCAAATCTTTATATTGTATAGTCATGGTACATTTCAAAAGAGTTATTGTGAAATTGAGTATTTTCATTGTCTATAAATATTGGTGAACTATTGCTCAGTTAACAGTAGCATTTTGCTTATATCAAATGGGATTTTTATTTTGTAAGGAACATGAACTGGTCTTATTGAAACCTTGTTTGTGTTGACACGTAGTGGGCAATGGGTAACCCTAGGTAATTTCTAAAATAAGGACATGTTTGGCACAGCTTTGTATTGTATCGAAGGGCCTATATTGTGCTGTAGGCTTTCTATGTTTCTATAAGATTAAAATTATATTCATGTGTTTCTCAGTCTTTGCACACTTCTGGAGAAGGATGGAAGGACTTGAAGAGAAACTAAGTTAGTTTAGAGAAAAGTTCAATTCTTTGTACAATGGAACTGCAGCCATTTCTATTCTGTTTATAGGTTTCTAAACCTATAAATATTTTTTTCTTTTAGGAAATCCACCCCTGTCAAATCCTTATGGTGACCCTAATTTGACCCAGCCTATAATGCCAGTCCAGCAGAGTGTGGCAGATATCCTGTTTGTACGAACTAGTTATGTGAAAAAGATTATTGAAGACTGCAGCAATTCTGAAGAGACCATCAAACTGCTTCGCTTTTGTTGCTGGGAAAATCCACAGTTTTCTTCCACTATACTCAGTGAACTCCTTTGGCAGGTCTGAAAATAACTTTTTGGGGATGGTTGGGGTGGATGCTGAGGATTACATGAAACAAAATCAGTAGAGATATAGATTGCACAATAATACAGATACTGAAAATGGGAAATAAAGACAATGATAAACAAAAAAAATTAACATTGGCAGCTTCTGTTAAGGGAAAGATAAAATTTAATGTTTCAGGCGAAAAAATCATTGTCAGATATATGCTAACATTTTTGAAAGAATTTGGAACCAATGAAACATTCTGGTGGGTAGAAGTATAATGCCTGAAAAACTTTAATTTTCATGCTTCAATTTAAAATTAATTTCACCTTTCCCCAATTTCATTTGTAAATTCAATAAATTATAATAGAATTAATTTTCTATCTTTTCCATACTCCATCTGCTTTTCTGAAGTTATCGTTTCCTTAGTTTGGAAAAGTAAAGTCACCATGTTTTTAAACAAGAGATTGAAAACTCTGTTTTCAGAGGTCATGCATGATTCAAGGTTGGCATACAGGTACAACAAGCAGTTGAGGGAGGTGTAAATGCTATTTCCTTTTTGCAAAAGGGTTTGTTAGATGATTTTAATGAGAGCACATTGGGAGCACTCTGCAATATTGGCAGGGAAGGTGTGTTTTGATGAGCATGTTATTCTGAAATCTAATCTAAATTTGAGTAGGATTGACCTGAACTCACTAGTGTTCGGAAGATTGAAAGGTGACATTGTTAAAGCTTTAAATACCTGAGACGTTTACCTATAGACGCGCAGAAAGGCTATATTTTCAAACCAGAAAGAGAAGTACTGTAGTAAGATTAGGATTTACATTTCTAGAGGTGAGTGCTATGAATGTTCGGTTTTAAGAACAAGAGTTAGCCATGTGACCTCGAGTCTGTAACCCCCATCTCAGCCTTGAATATGATTAAGATAGCTCTGTATTCACTGATATTCAGGGTAAGAAATTTTAAAGGTTCACAGGCTTTGGATAGAAGTAATTCTTCTTCATCTCAGTCTTAAAATATTTTGGTAATATTCACCATAGCTTTGGATTTCCAGTGTCAGTTGTTATGTACTATATAGTATTTACAGCACTGTTAAGGATTATTCAGCTAGACATTACAAGCAACTGACTTTTGTGCCTACTTATTTTGGACTCCATTTCAATAGGAAAAGACTTGTATTTATCAAATTGTCATGTGCCTTCCTAATTTTTTAAACAGTCCTATTAGGGTATCTTTCAACTTTTTTTTAAAAGAACCCCCCCCCCCTCCCCGCCCAGGCAATTATGTCTTTTGTGGTAACTTTAGTCTTCCAGTTGTGGCATCATCCTTCGAAAACTTCATCTGTGAGGTGTTTGCTCTGACACATAGGGTTTGTGGATTAGGAAAGGGTTTTAGGAGATGATGATCAAGGTCCATGAGAGAAAGCTAGTTTAAAAGGAGATCAGATATGCAGTGGGTTAAAGCAAGGTAACTTGGTGGACGTAGAGTAAAGATCATGGAATTATCTTGGAAGCTGTCCTTGGCTTCTGCGGCTCGTCACAATGCAACAAACCAGAAAGATGCCTTGGATGGAGAATATGCACTCCTGGGGGGGGGTCTGTACACATGTCTCATACTGGAGAAGGTGTGAAAAAGGAAGAATGGCTGTGACTGCACTCAATGTTGTCACATCCAAGCCTTAATGCTACAAAGTACAAATGACTAAAAGTTTTTTTTTAAAAATTACGAAATTGCTGTTTCTTTTCCATTTTGTATTTATTTCTTTCTCTCTGCATCAGTTCCCTAAGAATGAATTTTATTCTGTATCTCAAATTTTTGGGTAGTGATTTGTGAATTTCGTAAGGGCAAATTTCCATAATTTTTATGGCTATAACGTAGGGGCTCTTGTGCATTTCAAAAGAGGTGTTTACATTGTTCCCTCCTTTCCTGAGATAACTTATTGTGATTAACATTATTTATACATTTTTTAAAGTTTTGATCTCAAACTGCATTACTTATCTGCATTGTTACTTTATTTAAAAACTGCTCCACATTTGATATTTAATTTAACTTTTATTTCCCCCCCCCCCCCCCAAGGTGGCATATTCTTACACCTATGAACTTAGGCCCTACTTAGATCTTCTGTTGCAAATCTTGCTTATAGAAGATTCGTGGCAAACCCACAGGTGAGTTGTACAGTACTAAATGTACAATACATCTTGAATGTTCTGCAGCAAAGTGCCTTAAAGAGTTTAGTAAATAATTACAATTAAGTGTAATGTCTAAATGAAATGAATTTGGGATGCCTCTATCTTTTTCTCTTACTGTCCCATTTTTCCTTCTCCATTAAAGGCATAATATGGCAGTAGAAAGCAAATGCACAAGTCACTGTGCTCTGTTGTTTCAGCAGAATATGTTTCTTTGTGAAACTGTTAGCTTTTTGGTCATTGTAGTTTAACTCCAGTTTTGAATTTCATGCACTTGAATTATTGCATTGACAAGTAGAAATGTCAATTTTGTTTTACTTTCTGTACCCACAAATGTAACCATTGAAGTGTACCCACTGGCTAAGCTAATCTGTCATAATCAATTGATAATAAGTTATATGATGACTTTATCAGTGAGCCATTAAAGAGCACTAGAAGTTAATCTGTATGCAAATATGGGAATGTCATTTTTGAATCATCACCGTTTTTACTTATGTACCAAGAACACGACCAATGATGGAAGAAAAACTTTTGGCTATACTTGTGTATCAACACATCCTTCTCTATTGACTATCCACATACCTGAGTACACTATCCAATTTTTATTTATAACTTCACTAATTCCAGAATTTCAATTTGCAATCAGTCTGCTGGATTCATGTGATTGTAATGATAGTGAAGAACCGATATCACTGATGAGACTCCTGAAAATGGTTAGGGTATCTTGCTAATGTTTAATAAACCATTTACTTTGAGGTTTTCACTTAGCTAAATACATTTCAATTTCCAAGTTTATAAAATTCTGCAATAACCCTCCAATTAAATCTTCCATCTATAATTCATCTATTTTGATTTCATATTTGCTTTTTGCTTGTTTCTAATCAGTTCTCTATCGAATCCCAGCCAACGATTGTTCTTAGACTATTTGAGAGCTCAATGATTTTACTCTCAGCATTTGTTATTACCATAATCATTGTGCCAAATGTTTTTACCATGCAATCATAGCAATAAGTTGCATTCAAGTCAAATGCAGTTTTAAATTATGATATAGATTATAAGCATATTTAGACCATAAGACATAGGAGCAGAATTAAACCATCTGGCCCATCATGTCTGCTCCGCCATTCAATCATGAAGGATCCTTTTTCCCCCTCTTCAACCCCAGTTCCCAGCCTTCTCCCCGTAACCTTTGATATAGATGCCATGTCCAATCAAGAACCTATCAGTCTCTGCCTTAAATACGCCCCAATGACCTGGCCTCCACAGCTGCATGTGGCAACAAATTCCACAAATTCACCACTCTTTGGCTAAAGAAATTTCTCCACATCTCTGTTTTGAAAGGGCGCCCCTCTATCCTGAGGCTGTGCCCTCTTGTCCTAGACTCTCCCATCATGGGAAACCTCCTTTCCACATCTACTCTGTCTAGGCCTTTCAACATTTGAAAGGTTTCAATGAGATCCCCCCCCCCCCATCCTAAATTCCAGCAAGTACAGATCCAGAGCCATCAAATATTCCTCATATGATAACCCTTTCATTCCTGGAATCATCCTTGTGAACCTCCTCTGGACCCTCTCCAATGCCAGCACAACTTTTCTAAGATGAGAGGCTCAAAACTGTTCACAATACTCAAGGTGAGGCCTCACCAGTGCCTTATAAAGCCTCGGCATCACATCCTTGCTCTTATATTCTAGACCTCTTGAAATGAATTTTAATACAGCATTTGCCTTCCTCACCACCATCCCAACCTGCAAGTTAACCTTTAGGGTGTTCTGCACAAGGACTCCCAAATCCCTTTACATCTCAGATTTTTGGATTTTCTCCCCATTTAGAAAATAGTCCGCCCATTTATTTCTACCACCAAAGTGCACGACGATGCATTTTCCAACATTGCATTGCATTTGCCACTTTCTTGCCCATTCTCTTAATCGAAGTCCTTCTGCATCCTACCTGTTTCCTCAGCACTACCTGCCCCTCCACCAATCTTTGTATCGTCTGTAAACTTGGCAGCACAGCCATCTATTCCATCACTTAAATGATTTATATACAGCGTACAAAGAAGTGGTCCCCACACTGACCCCTGCGGAACACCACTAGTCACTGGCAGCCAACCAGAAAAGGATCCTTTTATTCCCACTCTCTGCCTCCTGCCAATCAGCCAATGCTCTAATCATGTTAGTAACTTTCCTGTAATACCATGGGCTCTTAACTTGGTAAGCAGCCTCGTGTGGCACCTTGTCAAAGGCCTTCTGAAAGATATTTATCATCTTTTCTGTTTGCCCACTTTAAACAAATGAAATCTAATGCTTTTTCTCCTTTTCAAATAATCCTACACTTTGACATAATGTAGCAGGTTAATTTTTTTAAGAAGTAATGTTTTCAGTATGGGATCCACCTAAAAGTTAGGTGTTGTTTTTTTTTGAAAATTTGCCTGATGTGGATTTTTTTTTTAAGTTAAATTCTTAAAGTGTACTTAATGCTGTGGAATAAGCACATAACTTGTCAAGATTACCACGTCTGGAACTTAAATTACTTTGGGTGTTAATGCATTGGAGAGTTTTAAGAACCAGCGTTATGATTGTAAATTAGGACGAGGGGAAATGAGGTGGTGTCCAATCCAGCTTTTCAAAATGAATAAAAGATTTAAACAGGTACTCTAATTGGAAATGTAATCATGAATCTGGGGAGCATTAGTGTAAATTTTACTAAATAGTAATTAAGGAACTCTTCCTCCTATCATTTTGTGTATTTGACTAACCTAAGTGTATGTCAGTTGCTAACACTGTGGATCTTATTAATTCTTACTCAAATTTTATTCCATTAGAATGGTAGGCTGAAAGTTTACATTTAAGTTCTTCATATAGCATGTTTTAGATATTGTGCTATTAGCAGAAGTGCCAATTAATGGGAGGTCATTTTCTCAGAGGCACAAGTGTGAGATATTACCACTGATGCTCTGTTAAGTCATTAATATGGTGTTCCTGCTACAGCCCTTCAAATGGGTTGCCTTTGTTCATTTACCTGTAAACTGGTAGATTGTGTGAAGGATCTGTAAGAATTTATGACACCACTTAAAATTTATTACAACTCAGCAGTATATACGCATATATAAACTTAAGCAAAACACAAGTGGTGAGATAACTTCACATCTTGAGTCTATACACTCATGCAGAAATTTGATTTGAAAAGGTTTTCCTCTTTCTTACAGGATTCATAATGCTCTGAAGGGAATACCTGATGACAGAGATGGGCTTTTTGACACTATCCAGCGTTCGAAAAACCATTATCAGAAGAGAGCATATCAGTGTATTAAGTGCATGGTTGCCCTCTTCAGCTCCTGTCCTGTAGCCTACCAGATTCTCCAGGTAAATCTCTTTCTAAATAAGGTGTTCAATACAATCACATGAGCTACCTCTAAAATTTTGCATGGTCTTTCTAACTCAGTTTTATCCTTACTAGCAATGTCCCTTGCATCTGATCAGCCCAAGAATAAAATGTCACATTTTTGTTCATAGAAAAAATACTCATAATTTAGTGGCTTATGAAAAGAAATATTGATTCAGAATCCCTGCAATGGAGTGAAAACGTTTTCTAGAGCGGATTTATTTACGTTATGAACTTTAAGGAATTTCTGTCTTTCGATTCTGCATATTTCTGTCAGATGTTCACTCATTCTTCTCTTCTCTAAAGGGAAAAGTTCCAGGTTGTTAGATCAGTTCTTGTACCTGTAGTCTCTGATCTTGTAAATCTTCTCTGGATCTTTTCTCTGCCTCTACATCCCTCATATGATGACATCAGTATCATTTGTGGTTTTATATTCTTTCCTCAAATGGTAAAGTCCAGTATTATCCATTTTTTAAACCTGTTCTGCCACTTTCAATAACTTGGGCACCCAAACCCCCAGTCTCTGCTTGCATTCTGTTTAATCTTAAGTTGGAACTTTTTAATTTAAGTAACTAAACCTTGTCTGTCAATTGCTGGTGTGTAGATTACTGATATATAGATTTCAGCATGGACTAGATGGGCCATTACATACTGGAGAATATTGTTTAGCAAATTGGATTTTCAAATACAAGTACAAAATTGTGAAGGAATTGTTTGGGAGTACTTCCAAGGACCAAAATATCTTCCTGTTTTTAATATAATTCTGTTTTCTTATTCCCCTTGCTCATTTCTTTCAATTCATATTAAAAAGCATGTGGCTATTACACCAAGCAGAGTTTAAAGCATTTCTGAGACTCATTCTTGCTGGAAATCATACTACATTTTAATAAAACAAATTTAAATTCAGGTATTTCATGGATAAAAAGCAACATAGTCCATAAGTCTGGTCACTGTAACTACCTACTTAGTTACCTTTTAATGCTAAATAATTTAACATTGGTCTGAAAAAAAAGGATCTCATTAGAAAATAATATTCATATTCAGCCAACTCCATTTCACTGTTCAAATTATTATTCTTAACTCTGTTAACATTTCTAAAGATACACATTTCATCATATTCATTCCCTTAAAATTAGCATTGTGTTGTTCATATTTCAGTATTATTTGAATAATATTGTAAATATATTGTTTGATTAAGCATTCTTTGTTCAAACAATTCATTGTGGGTTATATGTAATACTGCGTGAATGGCATATGTCATCACGCCACCACGCCATGCGTACTGTACGTGCCTACTTAAAGTAAAATCGAGGTTAAACTCACTCCCAGCCCCATTGTTTTCCTTTCAATTAGTTTTTATATTTTGGAGTTACAAAATATAACAGCAATAACGAGGAAGTACTAAATAAACTTGAGATGACTATCTATCTGTTGAAGCACAGAGAGACGGTAGAGTTAAAAAAAAAACACAGTGGGACATTCGCATTTTTTTTTAAAAAGCAGTACAGCTGATGTTCCTTTGGAAGGGAGAGGGAGAAGTCGGTCAGTTTTTTTTTAAAAGGGCAGAAAGTGGACAAATTCACAAGTTCATAAACGGTGGGTACTGGGTGATAATCATAAATTTTAAAAAGAGCAAAAGTGACTGGCTACATCAGAAAGATGGAAGCGATGGATTGCACGAAAGATAACTGGCTGCTGTATATGGAACAAATTAAGCGTATTTTGAAGCAAGTGAAATAGCCATTGACAACCAAGTGCCAGTTTTGCTGAATGCATTGGGTTTAATGAAATATAGTTTGGTTAGAGCTTTGACTACTCCAACAAAACCAGCCAAAACGAACTTTGCTGATATCGTGAAAGTAATGCAGAAACATTTAGAACCCGAAACCATTATTGATTGCAGAATGCTTTAGGTCTCATAAGCAGGATCAAAAGAAAGGAAGGTCCAATTCAGTGTACATGGCTGAATTGAAGAAGTTGAGCATTATTAGTTTGGTAATGGGCTTATTGATGCACTGAGAAATCGTTTAGTTTGTGGAATCTTGCAAGAAAGCATTCAAAAACAGCTAATTGAAGCACAACTCACATTTAAAAGAGCATTTGAAATCACTGTATCAATGCAGGCAGACACACAATTGGGTTGTAGTCAGAAATGAAAGTGAGCGTGAACAAAATTGCAACATCTGAACAGTAACCTGCCTTGCCAAACAAATTGTGTTACCATTGTGGCAGGGGCTCACTTACACCAGTCCAATGCAGATTTAAATGTGAAACTTGCAGAAAATGCAACAAAGGTAAATGGACTGCACAAGAAAGAGAAAAAGATGAAAAGTCAAGTTGCAGTTTCAAAAAGAGCATTAATCTCCTTGCTGTTGATGAAAAATCTGATGATGAGAGTTATACAGAACTGCATAGCCTTGAGATTTACAATATGGAAACTACCAAGGGACAAGCAATATGGCTTATACCAGAAGTGAACAGTAAATTACTTAAAATGTAATCGGACACTGGCTTGGCTGTTTCAGTCATTCCACAAAATGAGTTTGAACAGCATTTCCAAGATACTGAACTGAAGCCTGCATACAATGCCTATAAAAGTATTCACCCCCTTGGAAGTTTTCATATTTTATTGTTTTGTAACATTGAATTACAGTGGATTTAATTTGGCTTTTTTGACACTGATCAACAGAAAAACTCTTGTGTCAAAGTGAAAACAGATCTCTACAAAGTGATCTAGATTAATTACAAATATAAAACACAAAATAATTGATTATATTAAGTATTCATGCCCCTTTAATATGACACATCAACTCATCACTGGTGCAGCCAGTTTGGTTTTAGAAGTCACATAATTAGTTAAATGGAGATCACTGTGTGCAGTCAAGGTGTTTCAATTGATTGTAGTAAAAATACATCTGTATCTGGAAGGTCCAATTGCTGGTGAGTCAGTATCTTGGCAAAAACTACATAATGAAGACAAAAGAACACTCCAAGCAACTCCGTGAAAAGGTTATTGAAAAGCACAAGTCAGGAGATACAAGAAAATTTCCAAGTCACTGATCATCCCTTGGAGTACAGTTAAGTCAGTCATGAAAACATGGAAAGAATATGGCACACCTGTAAACCTGCCTAAAGCAGGCTGTACTCAAGAACTGAGTGACCATGCAAGAGGGGGTCTAGTGAGGGAGGCTACCAAGAGACCTATGACAACTTTGGAGGAGTTACAAGCCTCAGTGGCTGAGATGAGAGAGACTGCGCATACGACAGCTGTTGCCTAGGGTGCTTCACCAGTTGCAGCCTGTGGGAGGGTGACAAAGAAAAGGCCACTGTTGGAAAATAAACTCACATGAAATCTCGACTAGAGTTTGGCAGAAGGCATGTTGGAGAGTCTGAAGTCAGCTGGAAGAAGGTTCTATGGTTTGATGAAACCAAAATTGAGGTTTTAGGCTATCAGACTAAATGCTATGTTTGGTGTAAGCCAAACACCACACATCATCGAAAACACACCATCCCTACTGTGAAGCATGGTGGTTGCTGCATCATGCTGTGGGGATACTTCACTGCAGCAGGCCCTGGAAGGCTTGTGAAGGTGGAGGATAAAATGAATGCAGCAAAATGCAGAGAAATCCTGGAGGAAAACCTGATGCAGACTGCAAGAGAACTGCAACTTGGGAGAAGATTTGTTTTCCAGCAATACAATGTTCCCAAGCATAAAGCCAAAGCTACACAGGAATGGTTTAAAACAGTGGTCCCCAACCACCGGGCTACAAAGAGGTGCTACCGGGTTGCGAGGAAACGATATGATTTGGCGATATGAAACGATATGAGTCAGCTGCACCTTTCCTCATTCCCTGTCATGCACTGTTGAACTTGAACACCATCCCCCCCCCCCCCACCGGTCGGCCGGTCCGCAAGAATATCATCAATGTTAAACTGGTCCGCAGTGCAAAATAGTTTGGGGACCCCTGGTTTGAAAACAACGAAGTTAGTGTTGTGGAGTGACCAAGTCAGAGTCAGGACCTCAATTTGTGGCTAGACTTGAAAAGGGCTGTTCACCCACATTCCCCATGCAATTTGACAGAGCTTAAGTAGTTTTGTAAGGAAGAATGGGGAAAAATTGCAAAGCTGATGAAGACCAATCCAGACAGACTCAAGGCTGTAATTGCTACCAAAGGTGCACCTACTAAATAATGACTTGAATGGGGTGAGTACTTATGCAATCAACTATTTTGTGTTTTGTATTTGTAATTATTTTAAATCATATTGTAGAGATCTGTTTTAACTTTTGACACGAAAGAGTCTTTTTCTGTTGATCAGTGTCCAAAAAAAACAATTAAATTCACTGTGATTCAACATTGTAAAACATGAAAACTATCAAAAGGGGTGAGTGTTTTTTATAGGCACTGTATATCCTATTAAGAGCTTGTACTGGAGGGAAAGCTAACTCAAAGTTCAAAGTACATTTATTATCAATTACATGTATGTCACCGTATACAGCCCTGAGATTCATTTTCTTGTGGGCATATTCAATAAATCCATAATAGAATAATAACTAGAATTATTGCAAGAATGCACAAACTTGGATGTTCAACCACTGTGCAAAAGTTAACAAACTGTGCAAATACAAAAAGAAATAATAATAAAACAATAAGCAATAAATATCGAGAACATGAGATGAAAAGTCTTGAAAGTGAGTCCATAGGTTGTGGGAACATCTCAGTGGTGGGGCAAGTGAAGTTATTCCCTTTGGATCAAGAACCCCATAGTTAAGGGGTACTAACTGTTTCTGAACCAGATGGTCCTGAGGCTCCTGTACCACCTTCCTGATGATGGCAGCGAGAAGAGAGCATGACCTGGAAGGTGGAGGCCCATGATCAACTGGACTGGTCCACTACTATTTGTAGGATTTTCTGTTCAAGGGTGTTGGTGTTTCTTTCTATACCAGGCTGTGATATAGCCAGTCAATATACTCTCCAGTACATGTTTATAGAAGTTTGCCAAAGTTTTACATGTCATGCCAAGTCATCACAAACTCCTAAGGAAGTAGAGGCACTGCCATGCTTTCTTCATAATTGCAGTTATGTGAGGGCCCAGGACAGGTTTTCCGAAATGATAACACTATGATAACTCCCGTGGGAATGACATTTGTAACAATGAAATAAAACAAGCAACAAGCCACATTAGGCTTGTATGCGGTAAAAGCAGGAGGACCATCATTGTGGGAATGTGATGAGACGACTGCAACTTGATTGAAGATCCATCCACCATTTGCATACCACAAAAATGTTCAAGGATGAAATTGGAAAATTTAAAACACATCGGGTAAAATAGTGCTAAATGAAAGTTTTGCCAAGTTTTACAAAGGCCTTCTGGTTTCTTATAAAATATCCAGTAGCCAGTGAGCTAGATCACATGGTGGCTGAAGAAATTTTTTCTAAGGTTGAGTGGAGGCCATAGGCAATGCCAGTGGTCCCAGTAGCCAAGAACAAAGGATCTGTCAGGATCCGTGATAATCTTAAGGTCACCATCAATTCAGTACTGAATGTAGATTAATACCTTCTGCTCAGGATTGAGGATACTGTATCTTTGCAAATCTTTCTGGAGGGAAACACTTCAGCAAAATGGACTTGGCTGAAGCCTACCTACAGATCAAGATAGAAGAAGAGTCTAAAGTGTTTGTCACCATAAACACTCACAAAAGGGCTTTATCACTATAATAGGCTTATTTTTGGAGTCTCATGGACCAGGTGCTGCAAGGCTGTCTAGGCACTCAGTGTAACCAGGATGACAAGGAATACATTCAAAATCTCAAGACACGTTAAAAAGATTGGAAGGTTATGGGCTCTGAGCACGATGCAACAAATATGAGTTCTTTAAACAAAGCATCACTTACCGTGGTCACACTTTTGACACACAAAGATTTCACAAGTGTGCTGAGAAAATTCAAGCAGTGGTGGATGCCTCAAAGCCAAAGGACGTGTTGTAGTTGTGGTCCTTTTTAGGAATTGTCAATTATTCTAACAGGTTCCTGCCAAACCTGACTACTGTTCTCCACCCTTTCAACTCATTACTACAAATCAGGAAGAAATGGCAATAGGCAAAGCAGTGTCAGGTGGCTTTGCAAAAGTCAAAGGAACTGGTGGCATCAGGCATATTATGATCTACACATCCCCAGAAGAAAGATATTCAGTGCTGTCAGAACCACTTCTTACAGTCTGAGTCAACTCTACAATCTCAGAACCTGAGATTGTTTCACAGCCAGAAGTCTAACCTGCCAAGCAGAGTGATCCCCTTTGTCAGGAAAGACATTATCCCACTTTATCCCAATAAGAAAACCTTCACAGTGATTAAATCTTTTGGTAGAGGTTATTGCTGCTAAAGGTGGTTCTACCAGTTCTTAAATACAAGGGTTCACATACTTATTCCAGCCTGGACTGTGAATGATTAAACAATATGTTCAATAGAGATGTGAAAAGTACAATTGTTTGTGTTTTATTAGTTTAGGCAGATTGTGTTTGTCTATTATTGTGACTTGGATGAAGATCAGACTACATTTTTTGAATAATTAATACAGAAAACTAGGAAATTGCAAAGGGTTCACAAACGTTGTCTTGCAAGTATATATGTATATATACACATTGTATATGTATACATTTGCAAGGCAGGTGCGGTTCGTCAGCCTTGGACGGCAGCCGCCTAGGAGAAGGAAAACTGATTTTAAACCACTGCTGTCTTGCGGCTATACCCACCCATGGGAGAGGCTTCAGGAGTAGACCTGGAGTAAGAAATCCAGAGTGAGTGTTCCTACGGCACTTTGATGTTGTTTACAACTTAACTCTGGCAACCTCTACGACAACACTGGTACCACGCTGTATGGGCGCTTGCCCTTCCCTTGGACTATATCAGTGACATGGAGAGGGGGATCTTGCTACATGGGCAAATTGTCCTGCTTGTGCCCTGGAGAGGCCACAGTCCACCAGAGGAGCAAACCCATGATCGCCTGGGGTCGATGGCTACGTACTATATGTGTACAAGTTGAGGTGCATTCTATATTGAGTTGGAGTTTATAGCTAAGCAGGGAAGAGTGTTGTGTATTTAATATTTCAGTATTATTTGAATAATATTGTAAATATATTTGATTAAGCATTCTTTGTTTAAATAATTCATTACAAGTTATATGTAATAGTACCTGAATGGCATACATCATCATGCCACGAAGTCATATGTACACGCCTCACTTAAAATAAAAAAGCAAAGTTATACTTGCATTCTAGGCTCCCTTGTATTTCTTTTATTTAGTTTTTTTATGTTTTGGAGTTATAAAATGTTACAAGTATCCATTTAAGGGCATTCACCTGAAGCTGCTTGAGCAATGGCAATACTCTGCTTCCATACCAATTCATTATGCAGCTATATTGTTCCATTTTGAGGAAGCCTGAAGCTATTTTCACCAGTTTCAATTTTATATCAGGAAGTATGATAGAGCATCATGAAAAAGATCTTGGATTGTCATTCATCTCTCTAACCACCCCGTATCCAAATTCCACCTTGGAGGAAGGAAAGGCCTTTTACCTTTTAATTTCCCTCTTGTATTCTCAGAAATAACTTTAAATAATTTGCTAACTACATCCAGACAACAAAAGAAATGTTTCTTTCTCTGACATGCCTCGGTTGCGGGTCACATTGCTACACCATCAATAATTTGATGCCACAAGACTTGGCATTGTATAATAACCTTCACATGTTAGTGTCCTTTCATACGTTTACCAGTAATGTCAAATTAAGTGAAAATGAGCTGTGAAGCTGATGCAGAGTATGCAAAGGGGTACCAATAGATTGATGTGACAGGTGGGGAAGTAAGAACAGACAAGCTGAATTTTCTTTGAATGATAAAAAAGATTTTAGAAATTGTGAAGCAGTTTCAAGAAGCTATTTAGCCTACTACTTAAAATCAAGGAAAGCTCTCATTCAGAAATAAAAATATGAATTATGCCTTGACTTTCATAACCTCAGAATCAAAAGACTTGACAATAAATGGGTTCCTTTTCAAGGGTGGGTATCCTTACAAAATAGGGGGGAAAAGTTTTTAATATATAGATTTACTGAAATGTTTTTCCAGAGTAATGGTGACCTGAAACGAAAATGGACATGGGCAGTGGAGTGGCTTGGTGATGAGCTGGAACGGAGGCCATATGCTGCAAATCCTCAGTATACCTACAACAACTGGTCACCGCCTGTGCAAAGTAATGAAACCTCAAATGGTTACTTCCTTGAGAGATCACATAGTGCCAGGATGACTCTTGCAAAAGCATGTGAACTGTGTCCTGAAGAGGTAAGGCATTAAACATTGTAGAATTCTTTTTAAATCTTGCTGCCTTATATTTTCAGTATGTAAAAATAGACTTGATCATTATTCATCAACATGTGGTTTGTGCAGTCCTTCCTTCCAGACCTCTTTTTTATTTTGTAATAGTTTTGCAATTCACCTCTCCAGATTTATTTATTATTATGCTATACATCCATATGCTGTGCTTCACACTTATAGTCAATTTGTTGATATTGTAGGAGCCTGATGATCAAGATGCACCAGATGAACATGATTCATCCCCACCAGAAGATGCTCCCTTATACCCACATTCACCAAACTCCCAGTATCAACAGGTAAATACATTTTTTTTCCACTAACTTTTATTTTGCTGGTTGAACTTGATTCGAAAAAATCTAAATTGTTGGACTTCACTTAAGTTAGCAATTTATGGTTATGCTAGCATGGATGAAAAACTGGAAGATGAGCTGACTAGCAACAGGCAAAGAATGAGAATAAAGGGCATTTTCTTGGTTGGTAACTTGCAGTGTTTCACACAGGTTAGTGTTGAGACCGCTTTTCATGTGATTTGGATGACAGAATTGATGGCTTTATAGCCAAGTTAGCAGCTCATACAAAGATAGGTGGAGGGACAGGTAGTGTTCAGGAAGCAGGGAGTGTGTAGAAGGACTTGGACAGATTAAGGGAATGGGCAAAGAAGTGGCAGATGGAATAGAGTGCAGGGAAATGTATGATCATGAACTTCGGTACAAGGAATAAAGGTGTATACTATTTTCTAAATGGGGAACAAATTCAGAAATCAGAGGTGCAAAGAGACTTGGGAATCCTTGTGTATAATTCCCAAAAGGTTAACTTGCAGGTTGAGTCAGTGCTAAGGAAAGAAAATGCAATGCCAGCACTCATTTCAAGAGGACCAAATATAAGAGTAATGATTTACTGCTTAGGCTTTATAAGGAAGTGGTCAGACCACACTTTTGGGGTATTATGAACAGTTTTTGGACACCATATGTAAGAAAGGACTTACTGGCATTGGAGAGGGTCCGGAGGAGGTTCATGAGAATTATCCTGGGATTGAAAGGGTTAAGTATAAGGAGTTTTTGATGGCTCTGGGCCTTTATTCACTGGAGTTTAGAAGAATGAGGGGGATCTCAATGAAACCTATTGAATATTGAAAAGCCTAGATAGAGTGGATGTTTCCAACAGTGCAAGAGTCTAAAACCAGACGATTTTAGAGTCTAGCTCCAGAATACAAATTCACCCTTTTAGAACAGAGATAAGGAATTTTTTCTGCTAGAGGGTGGTGAATCTGTGGAACTCATTGCCACAGACGGCTGTGGAGGCATTAAAGCGGAGGTTGATAGTTTCTTGATTAGCAAGGGCATCAAAGATTAAGGGGAGAAGGCAGGAGAATGAGTTTGAGAAGAATCATAAATCAGTCAGTGATCGAAAGGCAGAGCAGACTTAATTGATTTAATGACCTATTTCTGCTCCTATAAGTTATCAACTGTAAGATATAGGAGCAGAATTAGGCCATTTGGCCTATCGAGTCTGGTCTGCCATTTCATCATGGCTGATCCAGTTGTCCCCTCAGCCTCAATCTCCTGCCTTCTCCATGTATCCCTTCGTGCCATGACCAATCAATAATCTATCAACCTGTGCCTCAAATATACATAAAGACTTGGCCTCCACAGCTGCCTGTGGCAAAGAATTCCACAGATTCACCACTCTCTGCCTAAAGAAATTCCTCCTCATAAAGGAAGCCCCTCTATTCAGATGCTGTGTCCTCTGGTTTTAGACTCTCTCACCATAGGAAACATCCTCTCCACATCTCTCTATCAAGGACTTCCACCATTGGATAGGTTTCAGTGAGGTCACCACTCATTCTTCTGAATTCTAGGGAATACCAGGCCAGAGCCATCAATTTTCATGTGACAAGCCATTCAATCCTGGGATCATTTTCATGAACCACCTTTGAATTGAACCCTCTCCAGTTTCAGCACATCCCTTCTAAGATAAGAGGCCCAAACCTGTTCACAATATTCCAAGTGAGGCCTGACCATTGCTTTAGTTATGGTCTATGCTGAATGAATAAAGCCAATCCTGAATTTCCATATGGCACTTCCTTATTTTAGTTGTACACTTAATTCAGATTTTAGTGCCATAGATAAATTCAGTGGAGAAGCAGGCTTTTTAGTCCACTGAGTCTGTACTGACCAAGCTTGATCACTGCCTGAAAAAAATAATGAAACCTCAAGTGGTTACTTCCTTGAGAGCTTCTACATTAGCCCATGCCACCACCCCTCACCCTACGCCCAAAGAATCAACCAGTCATCTGGACATTAATGGTAATTTACAGTGAATATTTAACCTCTACCAACACGGCTTTAGGAAGTGGAAGAAACCCACGCAAGTCAAAGTGAGAATTTGCATAGTCCTTGCAGACATAGCTAGAGGGCCAGCAATGAAGCTGGGTCTCTGGAGATAGGTGGAAGTAACTCTGGCTATGATGGCAGTAGACCTTGGTCATAAAACCTCAGTGCCTGAGTGTGAATGAATCCTTTGTTTTTTGAAAAAATGCAGTGGTTCTCTGATACCAATCTTGAAGTACACATCGTCAAGTAAAACCTTGAAAATGTTGCATTCTCTTGGTAATGCAGTATAATTTCAACCTAGATTGTTTTATCATCTCAACTTCTGGGATCAAGTCCCATTCCTTTCCAAGTAGTTCATCTTATTCTGTTGATTGCTTTACCGTAAAGGTTGTTTCCTTGAGATAAAGTCAGCAATTTACCTTGTGTACCAAGTGCGAGGGGTGGTTGATAAGTTCGTGGCCTAAGGTAGAAGGAGATCGGTTACTAACTTCAAACTTTCTGCATTATCACTCAGAGCTGAACTGCACGTGCATGTAATGAGAACGTCTTGGACCTCCAGGTGATCCACAGCAGGGGTGATTGATAAGTTTGTGGCCTAAGGTAGAAGATGGGTTATACCACTCTCGTTACGTGCATGTGCAGTTCAACTCTTTGAGTGAAAATGCAGAAAGTTTGAAGTTAATAACTCATCTCCTTCTACCTTAGGCCACGAACTTATCAATTACCTCTGCTGTGGACCACTTTCTGGAGGTCCAAGATGCCGACTTCTACAAAGAAGGGATCATCGGTATGCTCCAAGACAGCTGGACTAAGTGTGTAAATGTAGGAAAAATAAATGTGCTAGGTTTTATAGCATTGACTCTGCCTACCTTGGGCCACAAACTTATCAATCACCCCTTGTATATTATTTATCCCTGTTATAGTGTTTAAAGTACAGGATGAGTTGGTTTTGTTTCTTTAATTTTATTTTTTACTTTTCATCTCTTTTTTACCTTTTGAAATAATGAGTTGTTCTGTATGTCTTTCCTAATAGTCCAATGAAGATTGACAGTTTTTCACATTCATGCGTACATTTAAGTTGTCCTGTGCTATTATAGTACTTCTGATTTTTTAGACATAATGAAGCATCCTGTATTTTTCTTGCACAGAATTTTATGCCTGCATAAAATTAATTCTGCTCTTAATACCATTCTTTATTTTTTATTTGCAGAATAACCACGTGCATGGTCAACCATACACAGGTCCAGTGGCACATCATATGAACAACCCTCAGCGAACTGGTCAGCGAGCACAAGAAAATTGGGAAGGCAGTGAAGACATTCCTGCATCACAGACAAAAGATTAACACATAATTCTCCAATGTACCCAATAAAGACACTGGCTCAAGCACATGCCCAGGCCTTACAGTTCACTTCTCTGGGTCCGTCTACACCAGTGAAACAAATACCTTTTTAAAAAAAAATACTGTCCGACCTGGAGTGGGAAGAGTCTATTCACTGTCTGCCCTGCAGAGCAATGCTGTTGACATATAACCTGCCTGCAGTGGAAAAGTGTATAGTGTTTTGTAATAAATGGCCTGATGCTAATGTATAAATGGCAAGGTGTATATAGTATATTAATGTTTGACTGTTAAATCCTCAGCAATGCAGATTTGCTTGAGGAGTGTTGCAGACCTACAGATCTAAGACACACAAATCTAATCTTTGCTTTATCAGCTGTGCTCAGCTTTGAGGGTAACCTGCCGAATGGCAGTGTGGATCAGATTATTTTCAAGATACATGGCCATGTCAACCAGACAGAAAAAAAAACATGTTAACTCATGCCACCGGAGTTGCTTTTACTTTGGGTTATTTGATGGTGACTTTTTAACATTTGGTTGATGTGGGACACTGGTGATGTATTGTTGCTCTGGATTTCTTTTTCATTGCCTTTTTCATTCTGGTCTTAGTTGAATCATTTTGAAGCTCTAGTTATGCTGTAACATTTAGCATGGCTTCACATCAGATTAGTGTAGCCAATGAAAGATGATCCTAATGACAGCAGTTTTTTAATCCCTGAGCAAAAAACGTGCTCTGCTCAGAGCTTTTTTTCCTTTTCTGTTACACCTTGATGGTTCAATTGGAGAAAAATGTGAGTATAAGTGGCTTTCAATTGCACATATATTCAGATCTAATATTTGACAGTCTATGGGTGGGATAAAGGATTATTAGTTTTGAATTATAGGAATTTAAAGGAAAAAATATATGCAACCGTTGCTATGCCAGGATGCCTGGAGCATAATAGACAGTACATGGTGTGCTTGTTTTATTTCCTTGGTAGAGCTTACTTAGATTAACTTCTAAACTTCCCTCTTACTGCAACTCAGTGAAGTAGAATTAAATCAAGATGTACATGACTGACACAGTGGGGACATCTCACTGATTTGTTGCAGTCACAATTCTACTGGAAAGCAGAAAATTGTCTTAGCTCCTTGCCCATCCTGTCAGCCTAATTCAGATATAAGCAAGATTGTAATTTTAAGAAAAACTGCTGGTTAGTCATGATTCTTGCAGGATTCTCACTCAATTCCAAAAGTAGCCTTTTGTTTATGGATTTTGAGGAAATAATCAGTAAATACTGTATTTAAAAAAAAATTGGTAACTTGAATGTGTATTTTTTTGGAATTTGTCTCAAACCAAATACCCCTGCAAAACAGACTCAACCCATCCTATTATATTTAAATATTTTGCAGTTTTATTTTATAGAAATTATTTTGCTGAATTCAAAAGAAGAACATGAATTAAAAGGAACATTTTGTCCTGTGTTCTTATTTAAAAAAAAACAAAAAAAAAAATTGACTGTGCAGAGTTCCATGCCATGTGTGACTTTGGTTTTGGCCATGATGTGACATTGAATTCTGAAACTACAGTCGCACTGTGACCTTTCACTTGGAATTTTTTTGTGCACAGAGGTATACTTACAACTAAACTCCCCCTAGCAACAATAAAGAAATTGAATTATTGACACAGTGAACACTTTGTCTTTCATTTCATTTGTTAATAAACTTGATTTCTCCAATGTCTGTAAACTTGAAGAAACAAACTGCAGTCAACTGTGCATTTTTAGGATGATGTCCAGTCTTAGAAATATCTGTTCAACAATAGTTCCAAACATTTCCAAGCAAGCCAAACCAAAAGGTAGTGTGTTAGTAATTGCTTACAGCAAAGGAATGTACTATGCAGCAGCTGTATTTTAAATAGAGGTATTGGGGAAGAGCAACACCAGAGGCTATCAATATGAAGTAGTCAACAGGAAATCCATTTGGAGATTGAGAAGTAACCTCATTAGCCAGAAAGTGATGAGAAATGTTGAAGTTCCTATAACAGTGAGCAAATGAGATGATTTAGGGAATGCATTAATGGAGGCCGGACGTGAGTAAGGGAGGATAGGCTGAAGCATGTTAATGCCTAATACATTTACATTAGGGAAGCTAGGTGGAGAGTTGAGTGGATCATAAATGCCATTGTGAATTGTTTGGGCTGAATAATCATTTTGTGGCATATGTGATATGGAAAGATGATTGATAGGATCTATTGTAATAACAGAAATATTAACATTTACAATCAATACTGGATGTTTTTTTTTCCTCTCTCCAGTCTCTGCACATGCTTCCAGTGCGTGATAGATTACCTGCTTTTTTTTTTGTGTACCCCTATATTTGGTAACAATCAATCTGAATATGGCCCTGCCTTGGTATTTGCATTTCAGCAAGGATAGTTTTGATTGGAAGCAAGAATACTTTTGATTTTATCTTCATTTAATTGATGCCCAAGAAGTTATTGTTGTCAGTGATATCGTAACAGAAAAATAATTTAAAGTAAGTTTGCTTTTACAGCATTATGTGGTTCATTTTACTCACTCAGGAATATGAATACCAAAGGTTAACAAGGGGAGAAAAGGTCATTTTCCTGACTCATCAGGAGTACACATGAAGAGAAGGTTGTGTGCTGCTGTGTTACCCTTACAGTATTTACTGTCAGTGCTATTATGAATAACAGTATTAGAAGGTGCAGGATATCTATAAAAATTATAATCAGTAAACTTCAAATTTAAGCTTGATGTTAAACTTAAGGGTATGAACTTCTCATTAACAGAGGAATTATGAAGTTAGGGACATAGTATCTGACTCTGAAGTTGGTAATCTAAACCTAGACTGAAACAGGCCCTTTGGCCTTTACAATCTGTGCCAAATTGTTCTGAGTTGTCCTATTGATCCACTGCTGAACCATAACCCTACCATGCATGTAGTTATCCAAGCCTCTCATAAACGTTGCAGTCTAACCTGCATCCACTGCTTCAGCTGGCAGCTCATTCCACTCTCACCACCCTCTGAAGTTCCCCTCAGGTTATTTCACCTTTCAGCCTTAACCTTTGATCTCTAGTTCTCGTCTCACCCAACCTCAGTGGAAAAAGCCTGCTTACATTTACCCATTCTATATCCTTCAAATCTCCCCTCATTCTCCAACTCTCTCAGGTTTTTTCTTGTCAAATTATTCTGTACTCATCTTACTGATCTTTCCTGCAAGTGACTGGAACTGCACACAATACTCCAAATTCGGCCTCACGAATGGCTTAAATTTCAATGTAACATCCCAACTCCTGTACTCAATATTATGAAGGCCAATGTGACAAAAGCTCTTTATGACCCTAGCTACCTGTGGCATCACACTGAAGTAACTATACATCTGTATTCCCAGAGCCCTTTGTTCTACCACATGACATAGTGCCCTAGCTTTCACTGTGGATGTTGTATCCTGGTTTGTCCTCCCAAATTGCAACACTTCACTCCTGTCAGCATTAAATTTCATCTGCCATTTTACACCCATTTTCCCAGCTGATACAGATCCTGCTGCAAGCTGATAGCTTTCCTTGCTGTCCACTATGTCCCCAATTTTGATGTCATCACAAATTTGCTGATGCAGTTTACATTATCATCAAAGTCATTAATCAGTGACAAACAGCTACTAGTTGCAAGCACCCAGTATGAGAGGCAATCATCTGCCTCCACTCAGCAGCTTCTCCCACTACGAATGTTGAATCCAATTATCTCATCCTGAATACAAGGTAACAGAACCTTCATCAGCCTCTCATGAGATTTTATTAAATCCCTTGCAGAAGTCTGGATATCCACTGCCTTTCCTTCAACTTTCTTGGTAACCTTGAAAAACTTAAAAGGTTACCAAATAATTTCCTGTCTTATTTAGACCCTCCTTAAAAAAAAATACATCAGCTATCCTCCAATTCCTCATCCATGGTTCAGAACATTTCAAATTTCTGCTAGAGACCCTGCAATTAATGCACTATCCTTCCCACAAGACTTGAGGGAACACATTGTCAAGCCCTGGGGGATTTATCCACCCCAATTTGCTTCAAGAGAGTAAACACCTTCTCTTCTGTAATCTGGATCCATGGCCTCACTTCTTCCATTTCTTGAGTAAATGGGTGGGGGAAAAAATCCATTTGAGGTCTTCCATCTTTGTTTAGCTCCATGCATAATGGCTATGCTGATCTTCAAATGAATCTATTTTGTCCCTTACTAGCCTTTTGTTCTTAATGTGTATAAGTATTTGGTATTCTCCTTTGCCATGTCAATCAGAGCAACCTCTTAGCTTCTTTTGAGTCCTCCTGACTCCATGTTCTCTTGGCATTTCTCAAGCACCTTCTTAACCAGACCCAATATATCTTCAAAACCAAGGTTGCCTAAACCTGCTACCCTTTCCTTATATTCTAACAGGAACGTGCAACCTCTGTACTCACTTTTGAAGGCCTCCCACTTATTGCAAGAAAACCTATCCCACTCCACACTTGCCAGATCCTTCCTCCAATTTAGAATCTCAATCCAAGGACCAGTCCAATCCCTCTCTATAATTATCTTTAAACTAATGAAATTTTGATCACTGGCTCCAGTGTTCCCCGACAAATACTTGTCACCTGCCCTGTCTGATTCCCTAATAGGGGTACTATTACACTCTCCAGCTGAAATTGTCCTGAATGCATAACAATATCCATCTGACCCAGTTTTACATTAAAATCACCTAGCCTTAATTGAGTAATACTCAAAATACATATCAAAAAGGAAGTTTGTAGAACTAAAAAGAGGGAGGGTGATCGAAACAATTTCTGTCAAGTGTGGCTCTTCAGAGTTACAACCACCTTTGCTGTGTGCAGACGCTTTTATTCTGTGCTACTCCCATGCTCCCCAATGTTGGAAAAATTAAAATTTAGTTTGCTATATTTGATTGTGTTAAAAATCGAGTGTTTACTAATATTTTCATTTTACATGTATTTTAAAAACTTTTTATTGTGACAGAAGGACATATATTACACCAAGACATTAATTCTCTTTCTCCTGGACAGTTTTGGTACCCCGCAGTCTACCAGTACGACGAGCAGCAATGAGACCAACTTTACGCCCAGCAGGAGCATCTCTCCTGATGGTTGATGGCTTCCCGATGTGCTGGTGGTTACCACCACCAAATGGATGTTCTACAGGCTATGGAAAAATAAAACCAGATTAACAAATCTCAGTATATTATTTCTACCAATGAAATGCCTCTGCTTTAATGAATGCATAGTTTTTCGTGTTTTACTCATGTCCACCTAGATTAACATTTTATACTCATGCATCTTCATTTCAAACATCTCAACTGAAAACAAAGGTTGGTGTTGTGGACAGTGTAAGTTGTTAAATGTTATAGCAGCATGTTTACAGGATGCAGAGTTGGGCTGAGAAGTTGGCAGATGGAGTTCAAGCTGGAAAAGTATGAAGTGATTCACTTTAGAAGTTCAAATTTGAAGTAGAATGGCTGGAGGGATCTGGGGTCCACTCATTGATTCTTCAGAGTTGCTGCACAGTTCAACGGGGTTGTTAAGGTATATGAAGAATAAGATGCCGTATAGTGTTGGCCTTCAGTAGTCAACAGATTGAGTTCAAGACCACACTGCTAATATTGTTTTCAGCTCTGGCTGCCTCATTGTAGGAAGGATGTGGGATCTTTAGTAGCTGCAGAGGAGATTTACCAGGAAGCTGCCTGGACAGCATGTCTACTGAAAAAGTCACTTTGGACTTTTCTCTTTGAAGCAAAGGATGAGAAATAACTTGATGGAAGAGGCAAAGAACAAATGAACACTTTTTCCAAGGGCAGAAGTGGCTAATGAGGGGGCATAATTTTAAGGTGATTTGAGGAAACTACTAGGGGGGTGGGGAATAGAAATCAAGAGATTAAGTTTTTGTTTACCAAATGGTGGGTGTTTGAAACGTGCTGCCAGTAGAGGCAGGTACATGAAGCACATCTGAGAGACTTAGAATAGGTACACAGATGATAGCTAAATGAGAGGGTATAGTTAACTTGATCTTGAGGAAGTTAACGGGTCAGTACACATAGGCTGAAGGGCCTGTACTATGCTGGAATGTACTAATAACCTTTTGGACACAAACTAAACAACAACCACTATGAATTATAACTGCAAGTTTGAAAGTCTCCTAATCATTAAATCCAAAAGTTGAGAATCAAGGGTAACAGTTAATTAAAGCAGTTAAAGTTAACTTTTGGAGCCTCACATTGGACTTCTTAATCAAGTAAAAAATAAAATTACTAGTTTGGCCAAGGAAGTAAGCAAAGGAGGGAGGAACTGGAAGGTTCAATCTGACATAGAGCACAGTCATCACATTGCAGAGTTCAGAGAGGCTGTGGTAGCAGTATAAACATGGAACTACATACTTTGACCGAAGAACCAACAAATAAGGAATTAACAAGCAGAAAACTATAGGGAAATTAAAGCAGACAAGCAGAATGAAAAAGAGCCACTGTTGGATATTCTGTGCCTGCAACAAAACTTTAAAAATCCAACATTGGAGAGTGGATAATACAAGAGCAGCTAATACATGAATTGGTTGTGGAATGAGTCAAATTGCAGTTACAATCTGAGCTATGTGTTTAAACCCATTTTAATATTAGGTAAAGAAACCTCTGACTGAAGAAACTCTAGAATTGAGTTGTAGAAAAAGTGTACATGGACATTTCAAGTACTGAATGGTTCAGATTGTTTCTAAATGAATGATAGATACTAGGAAAAAGCAACCTAGGAAGATAGACCAACAAATTTAATGAGAATAAATCCCAGAGTGAAACAACTGGACCAGAGAAAACATTTAACAAGTGGTTGCTTATGCTATTTAAACTTACATTCATAGCCACACCACGGACACGTGGCCAGCAATTTCTCTTGGCCTTGTACTTATGATAAGCCCGACCAGCCTTTAGTATTGGTTTATCAATACGACCACCGCCAGCAACAACACCTGCAATCAAAGTAAAACACTTGCAAACATTCAGCAAATATATGAAGAAATCTGGACAAGAAATCTTTAATATGGCTACTGGAGAAAGTTTTCAATTAATAATTTGCAAGTTACTCTTATTTTAAGAATCATTACTTAGGTAATAAAACAGATTACAGAAGTGCACAGTGCAAACATTAAACAAAATTTTTTACATAAACAATTGCACATTTTAAAATCAGTCAATACATGAAACAAAAAGGATGGTAAATTAAATCTTACCAACAACAGCTCTGTTGGCAGAAGAAATAACTTTCTTGGAACCTGATGGCAACTTGACACGGCTTTTTTTGGTCTCGGGATTGTGAGAGATGACTGTTGCGTAATTTCCAGAAGCACGGGCAAGTTTACCACGGTCTCCTGGCTTTTCCTCCAAACAGCAGACAATGGTACCTTCTGGCATGGTACCCACAGGGAGAACATTTCCAATGTTCAACTGAGCTACAAACAGATTTTGAAAATTATTTCAAACATAATTACAGAGCTTACTTACAATTGTAAAATACAAAGTTAATATTGAATCAACAACTGATAATATAACCATTTGTATACAATACACAAGACAACTACCTCTGCCACCCTCAAGCCAAGATTTTTATTCTATTTTTAGCACGGTCCTTTTCCAATCTCACTTCACTCCTGAAAAGAAGCCAGAACAGTAAGACTTCAAAGCCAAAGGGTTAGGAGATAACAAAAGCTATATATTCCAGGTATAACTTAACAAAATTGGGAACAAAGAAGCCTAATGCAGCGTTTAGAAAGCCTGGTGTTGAAGTACACCAGCTTCTGTCTGAATGGTGACTTGGTTCTGCTCCGATTCACCTACTAAAGCAACAAGTCTACAACAGATTCTACCTCGTTGGCTCTTCACTCAACCCTGGAAACTCTGGAAAGCAAAGATGTATACATCAGGATACTCTACCAATTACAGCTCAGCATTTAATACTATCACCCCCTCAAAACTAATCAGACCTGGGCCTCAATACCCGCTTGTGCAATTGGATCTGGGTTTCCTCACTTGTGGATAATTCAGTTGGGATTGGCAAAAACACCTCCACAATCTCCATCAGCACAGGAGCACTGCAAAAACGTGTACTCAGCCCCCTGTTCTACTCACTTCACACCCATGACTGTGTGGCAAAGTGCAGCTCCAACACCATATACAAGTTTGCTGACGACACCACCATTGTGGGATGTAGCAAAGAGGGTGATTAATCAGTATACAGGAGGGAGATTGAAAATTTGGCTGAGTAGTGTAATAAACACCTTCTCACTCAATGTCAATAAAACCAAGGAACTGATTGTAGACCAGGAGAGGGAAACCAGAGCTCCATTAGCCAGTAATTATCGAAGGATCAGAGTGGAAAGGGTTGTAACTTTAACTTCTTGGGTGCCACTATCTCAATGAATCTGTCCTGGACCCATCATACAAGTGTTGCAAAAAGGAAGCACGACAGCACCTCTACTTCCTCAGGAGTCTGTGGAGATCTGACAAGTGACTGAAAACCTTAGAGAACTTCTATAGGTGTCAGGTGGAAAGTATGCTGGCTGGCTACATTACAGCCTGGTACAGGAATACCAATGCCTTTGATCGGAAAATCCTACAGAAGGTAGTGGATTCTGCCCAGTATATCACAGGTAAAACCCTCCCATCCACTAAGCACATCTACATGAAACGTTGCCATAGAAAAGCAGCATCCATCAAAAATCCTCACCACCCAGGCCATGCTCTTTTCTCGAGGTTGATATCAGGTAGAAGGTACAAGTGCTTCAAGACTCGCACCACCAGGTTCAAGAACAGTTGCTACCTCTCAACCATCAGGCTCTTGAACAAAATGGGATAGCTACACTCAATTAAGGACTCAGTTATATTGTTATTTTATGCTTACTTATTATATTTATATCTGCATTTGCACAGTTTATTTACAGTTAACAGTTCCTGATGCCTACAGTTACTGTTCTTTAGGTTTGCCAAGTATACCCACAGCAAAAGAATACAGTGGATTCTGGTTATTAATCAGAGCAGCCGCTTATTTGGAACAACTCAAACAACAAAACTAAATAGAGAATTGCTGCGATTCCCTTCATTTGTTTGGGGTACTATGCAGCTTAACAAGACTGTTGCCAAACAGATTCTAGCTAGCAAACAGTCTTAAATAGCACCACTTGCATGAGTTTGTCTTCAAAAGGCAGTGATATTTGTTAATGATAGTTGTCAAGAAAGAAGGAGTAAGACAATTCCCAATTGTTTTGCTCACCACCGTTTCAAGGAAGTGACAATGAAACAATTTCACTACTTCGACAATTAGAAACTACGAAATATTTGAAGGTATCAATCATCTTGAAGATTGAGGATGCAGTCGTCTAAAGTAATATATGAAGGCAGTCTGCATTAGGTGGCAGCACTCATTTTATTTATCGCACGCACTGACGAATTCCTCCATTGATAACTGTTAGGAACTACTACAGTTTTATAGTACTGTAGTGCTACAGATAATGTTCTAATTTGTTCTGTATTTCAGTTAGCTATCTAATTTGTTACTCAGTTTGTCTTTTTATATTTTCTAACTATTTCAGCTAATTGGGACCACTGTTTAATTGGGCCAAAATGTACTGGTCCCAGTGTACTGGACTCCACATATTGAATTCTCCTGAGGGTTTCGGAGTGCAGTTGCGTACCCCAATGAACAGCAAAGATGAGGGAAAACCACACAAAACAAAGACATGAGATTTGAGAATCTGCTGGGCACTCCAGGTATTGTGAAGAGGTCCTAACCTGAGCCCAGGAAAGATGCAACAACGAGCAGGCACTACCGCCTCTACCTCCATGCAAGGATATTTGTCAAGCTGCGTCAGATTGACATAATGAAAAGTATTCTGACTGCTTGTTATCACGGCCTGGTATGGAAGCTCCAATGCACAGGAACGCACGAAGCTTCAGAAAGTGGTGCACTCAGCCATCATGGGTACAGCTCTCCACCACCAATGCCAATATGACACCTATAAGAGGTCATATTTCAAGGAGGAAACAATCACCACCCAGGCTGTGCCCCATTCTTGATGCTGTCATTGGACAGGAGACAAAAAACCTTGAAGAACCAAAGCTGAAAGTTGAAAATAGCTGTTTTTTCTCACTGCTACCGGGTTCTTGACTGGACCTGAAAACCCTAATGTTATCTCAGACTGCATCTTTCTTGCATTAGATGTAATGGTGACATACGAAGAACGCAGATGCTGAAAATCTGATGCAATGCACAGAATGCTGGAGGAACTCAGCCAGCATCTATGGAGGGGAACATAAGTTACCTATGTTTTACATTAAGTTTGTCATGTTTGAAGTGTACTATAAAGCTAATTTTCACATGAAAGCGGCAAACATTCATGGATTACACGCAAGGCTAATTACAACTGAGAAAACGCAAGACAGAACATTATGGAAATAGCAATACAGGAAAATAATTGTCGAACAGATTTCACAACATATGCCACAGGTTTGTGCTAGTCCACCTACACATCTTGAAGAGTTCAAGTTAAGATTTCAGAGGCTTTTTAAACTTAAATCTTTTAAAACTTTATGAAATCCCTTAATCCAAAATGCACACTGATCTGAGACTTCTACATTAAAACATCTACAAAGAACATCAATTACCTTTCAGAACAACTTCAATTCAGACATACTAAATACGTTAAAATTAAAGTCGTGATCTATGAACCAGGTTGGTTAGCACTCCACTTCACAATAATGGATCGCTACAACACTAAATGTGGCAGCTTTTAAAACTGCATGACACTGCACATTTTTCTCAACTTACCCTTCTTGCCACAATAGATAAACTGGCCAGTGTGAATACCTTCAGCGGCAATGAATAGTTCAGTTCGTCTTTTGAACCGGTAAGGATCGCGGAATACTACCTTTGCCAAAGGAGCACCGCGGCCAGGGTCATGAATTATATCCTGCAGAGTAAAGCAAGCATCATATTACATTTTAAATCAACTATGCCAAAAATCTACTCCTTTAAGATAAGTAACAGTTCATATACTTAAATCAGCTGCATAGACTAAAAGGACTTAACTATAAAACTAGAAATTCAAATGGGGTTTGACTTTCAGTACTTACCTTGACAATTCCCTTGATGTAACCATGGCGTTCAGCAAAGTCCACTGCCCTCAACTTTGCAGCTCCTTTTCTATGTTTTACATGGGCTCTGAAGACGGAGCCTGCGCCCTTTCTCTGTCCTCTGATGACACGACCCATTCTGCACTACTGCAAGCACAAAATATTTTTCAGCCATTATTCAAATAAAAAGCAAACATTAAAAAAAAATCAGTACTTTACTTCCATTGTAAACTGAAAGCGGGTATTCCCCACTGACATTATACTTCTGTCATTAACACTAAAACATAGTTACTGAAGTATTTTCGTAGCTGTACTTTTAAGAACGGAGTCACGGCCAATTTAATGGACTTAATGTGACAGATCAGCTTTCCATGGGGTATCATCAATTCCAGCCTTTCCATCACCTTGCTTCTCCCTGTGAGGATACTATTAACCACCAATTCCTACAAATGCCCGAGAGGTGAGGGGAAGCGGCGAACTCAACTCAAAGGCTCCATGTTTGTTACGGGGGAGCTCGATCGAAACGTATTTTAACCAGACATAAATTCGGATATTTAATAAATAAAAGTTACAGCAGTGACAACGAGATAACGATGTTCAATATTTGGGGGGAATATTAACCGGATGGCAGCCAAAACTGCAGATTAGAATCGGATTATCCCGGTGCCCGCGTCCCACATCGGCCTACCCAGAGCAGGAGTCTGCGCGGAAAGGAAGGAGTCACGGTTGCGCGACCACTACTTCCGGAACGTTTTTGTGGGGGAAAAACTTTTTCTCCGCAACTAATCCACAGGACGTAAGATAACCGGTAGTTTGTTATTATATGAGCTGTTAAATATAATATAAATCTTGTTTTTGATCAAAATCCAAAACAGTTCGCGACCTGGGTTCTCTGTTGCATTATGGACAATGTAGTCCATAGATTTTTGTGACGTCTTCCTTCCAGCTGTCAAAGTTCAAAGTATATTTATTATTAAAGTATGTATACTTTACACAGCCTTCAGATTCGTCTCCTTTCAGGGAGCCACAAAACAAAGAAACCCTCCCTAAGAGAACCCATTAAAACAAAAGAAGAATCAGAATCAGAATCAGAATTAGGTTTATTATCCCCGCATATGTCGTGAAATGTGTTAACTTTGCGGCAGCGGTGCAATGCAATACCTTGTAATACAAGGGAAAACTTTGAATTGCAGTAAGTATATCAAATAGTTAAATAAATAAGTAGTGCAAAAACATAAATAAAAAAGTAGCGGGGTATTGTTCATAGTTTCAATGTCCATTCAGGAATCGTGTGGCAGAGGGGAAGAAGCTGTTCCTGAATCGTTGAGTGTGATCTTTCAGACTGCTGTACCTCCTTCCTGATGGTAACAATGTGAAGACGGCATGTCTTGGGTGGTAGGGGTCCTTATTGTTGGACGCTGCCTTTTTGAGGTATCTTGGATGCCACAGAGACTAGTACCCATGATGGAGCTGACTAATTTTACAACTCCGCAGCTTATTTCAATCCTATGCAGTATTACTGTCCCCTCCCATACCAGACGGTGATGCAGCCAGTCAAAATGCTCTCGACAGTACATCTGTAGAGGTTTTCGAGTGCTTCAGGCGACATTCCAAATCCCTAATGAAATATAGCCCCCGTTTGCCTTCTTTATAACTACATCGATATGCTGGGTCCTCAGAGATATTAACATGCAGGAAACTTGAAACTGCTCACTCGCGCCACTCTTGCTACCTCTATAAGGATTGGTGAGTGTGCCCTGATTTTACCCTTTCTGAAGTCCACAATCAGCTCTTTGATCTGACTGACATTGAGTACATTTTTGTTCCTTTGCCACTAATCAAGTAGCTGATATATCTCTCTCATCACCATCTGAGATTCTGCCAACAATTGTTATATCATCAGCAAATTTATAGATGGCACTTGAGCTATGCCTGGCCACATAGTCATGGGTGTAGAGAGTAGAGCAGTGGGCTAAGCACACACCCCTGAGGTTCGCCAGTGTTGATCGTCAGTGAGGAGGAGATGATTTTCAACGTGGATAATTGCAGTGTTATGTTTGGAGCAGTCAAACCTGGGTAGGACTTTACAATAACAAGTCTTGTGGAACAGAGTGGCCTGGGAATACAAGGGCACAGATTATGAGAATGGTCACACAAGTAGACAGGGAGAGAGAGAAGGCATTTAACATGCTGGCCTTCATCAGTCAAGGTACTGAGTTTTGGAGTAAGGACATTATTTTGCAATTATATAGGTGGTTGGTGAGGCTGCAATGGAATATAGTCTGCAGTTTTGGTCACCCTGTGATAGGAAATGCACTGGCAAGCTGGAGAGGGTGCAAAAGAGATTTATGCTACATTGATAGCTAGGAGGGCCATTTTGTTGAAGTGGAAGGATACATCAGCTCCCATTTTGTCACAATAGTTCTCTCAAGTGATGCTATGTCTTAGTTTGGAGAAAATTAGAAGTCGAACCTTTGAACCTTTATTTGATTTTGAGAGAAGATGGGGCTCATTTGCTTGTTATTATCATCTGAGCTAATTGATATAGTTTTTCCACGATCTAATTGTAAATTTTTTAGTATATTTTCTTTTCTTGCTGGCGGTTTGATGTTTATTTTTAGAAGCTTTTTGTATGACGCATGACTTCGGGGTTGTACACCTAATGGGTTTTTTTTCTCACTTTTCTGCTTAGTAGGTTTTTTTTGTTATCACAAAATTTTTTTTCAATCTTTAAGATAATGTCTTTTCTGAGACATTGTAAGTGTTGTTACTTCAATGCACTCATGTTATTTTTTCTGTATAATATAACAATAAAAAGATTTGAAAAGAAAGAAAGAGATTTATGCTGCTTAGACTAGAAGGTGAGTTATAGGGAGAGATTGGTCACACTGGATTTTTATTCCCTGGAGCACAGAAGAATGAGGGGTAACCTCATAGAAATCTACAAATCATGAGGAGTATAAATAAGGTAGATGGTCATAGTGTTTTCCTCAGGGACGGGGAGTCCAAAGCTATAGGGCACACATACAAGATAGGAGAGGAAAGGTTTTATAAAGACCTGTGAGTTAATTTTTTTTTTTGGAATACCTGGAACGAGCTGCCAAAGTATATGGTCAAGGCAGGTACAATTACAACATGTAAGAGGCATTTAGTTAGGTGGAGGGGAAGGGCTTGGAGGGTTATGAGCTGAATACAGGCAGCTGGGACGGCCAAGGAGGCTGCTATGGTCAGCATGAAGAAGTTGGGCCAAAGAGTCTGTTTTTGTACTCTCTGACTATAAATTTCCAGTTCAAAGAAGTCCAATGTCAACTCAAGGAATAACACCTTCCAACTTGGCTAGTCCTGATGAAGCCAACGACTTGCAACAGTAAATAAACATTTTTAATGTTTATTAAAAATGATGGGAATCTGAAATAACAACAGAAAATGCAGGAGAGACTCAGCAAGTCTGGCTGCATCTGTGGAAAGTGAAACAGAATTAACATTGCATATTAATTAAAACCCTTAATTAGATCTGGACGGGTCTTCAAGCTGAAACATCCTTCGTTGAGCCAGAAGCATACTAAACACATTAGAAATATGCTGAGTTCTTGCAGTATTTTGTGTCTCTTGTTCAGAAGTTCCTCTCACTTGTTTCCCCCTATGTAATTGCTGTCCCAACCTACACAATATTTGGGTAGTTGAAGTACTTTATCACCAGTAACTCATTTAAGGTTCTCTGCAAACCTGCTGTTCCACATTTTCCCCACTTGATGACTGCCTATAGTATTAACATTTCAGACGAAAGACTGCCTCATCAACACCATGAAGGAGAGAAAACAGGTTTGCATAAAGTTCTAGTTCTGGCAAAGGGATCTGAAACGTTAACTCTGTGTCTCTAGACATGACCTGTTGAGTGTTTCCACAATTTTGTGTTCTTATTTCTATTTGACTAGTGCTCCATCCACCACAATAAACATTTATTCCCTCCACCATAGGTTGGAGTGTGTGCCAGTTATAAAATACATTACATTTACTCACCTTGGCTTTTCTGGCAGGACTTTCCAAACTTGCCACGTCTTCCACCAAGGACAAGACTTCAGACATGTGGAAACACCGCCACCTGCAGGGTTCCCTCCAAGTTATATGCTGTCTTGACTTGCAAATTCCTCTAGTTTTGTGGGTTCCAAACTGTGGAGTCCCTTCCAGGCAGTACGTTGAAAGGACCTTCAAGGAAAGGACCTCAGTGGTTCAGGAGGTGGCTCAACATCCTTTCAAATGCAACTTGAGAAGGGCAAGCAAGTTGGCCTTGCCAATATTGACCACATCCTGAAAAATAAATGAATAAAAATGCTACGAATCTGAAAGGTGACATTCAAAGTTCAAAGTAAATTTATCATCAAAGTACATATACGTCACCATATGCAGTCCTGAGATTTATTGTCTTACGAGCATGCAGAATAAATCTATAATAGAATAATAACCATAATCGAAGCAATAAAAGACCGTACCAACTTGTGCATTCAACCATTGTGCCAAAGTCAACAAACTCTGCAAATACAAAAAGAAATGAATAATTATAATGAATAAATAAGCAATAAATGTGGAGGACATGAGATGAAGAGTACTTGAAAGTGAGTCTATAGAGTGTGGGAATATTTCAATGATGGGGCAAGTGGAGTTGAGTGAAGTTATCCTCTTTGGTTCAAGATGATTGCAGAGTAATAACTGTTACTGAACCTGGTGGTGTGAGTCTTGAGGCTCCTGCACCTTCTTCCTGTTGGCAGCAGAGGGAAGAGAGCAAGCCCTGGTTGTGATGATGGATGCTGCTTCGTGTAGATATACTCAGTGGTGGCGAGGGCTTTATCTGTGATGGCCTGGGCCGTAAGCACTACTTTTTATAGGATTTTCTGTTGGAGGGCTTTGTTGTTTCCATACCAGGCTGGATACAGCCAGTCAATATACTCTCCATTGCACATCTATAGAAGTTTGTCAAAGTTTTAGATGTCATGCCAAATGTCATATAAATGACAAAGACAAAGTTTTAGATGTCTTCCGGAAAGATGGTGGCGTGACTGGTTGCAGCAGCTTCTACGAGCTCAGTGAAAGTGCTGCTGTGCTACTTAAACGTACTTAATAATGATCACAAGATCCTGCTATGCATTAAGGGGTCTACACCACCTGCGAGTTGCTGCACGCTGATGGAGGTAATGAAGGAGCTGCACAACGTGCTGCTGCCTGAGTCAATGGAGGCTCATAGTCTAATAGTGAGTGGCCGTCATGGTCGCTTTTCTTGTGATCGCAAAGACCCCTTTGGAGATTGTTAATCTGGTGTGCCGCAAGATCTATTTGCTGATTTATTGGATGAGAGCAGTGGCAGATGGAGGGGAACTCCCTGGCCTCAATGATAGTGAGAACTAGGCCTAAAGCCTCAGTGCCACCTACTTGCAGCCACCCGGAGAGAGTGGACAAAGCCGCTGCTCTTCGCAGGGGGCAGTGCAGCGCGGTGTCCAGAACGCAGTTAGAGCTGCCTTCTCAGGGGTTCGCTCGGCAGAAGACAAGCTCTGCTGTTGCTGACTGCAGAGTTTCCTTTTTAGGCTGCACTCAATGGGCTCAGGGCCTCAAGCTGCGGGGCCACTTCCTTTTCAGCTGCCAGAGGAAAAGGTGTCCAAGTTGGCACGCTGTACCAGGGGCAGCATAGCAGTTTTGTGGTGACTGAAAATTACAAATGTACTAAGGGATCTGGACTATATACATATCTATTTGTGTGGTTGTGTTTTTATTAATAAGTTGCACTTGTACATGTGAGGACTGGGCCTCAAATCTATTGATTCGCCTAATGGGAGTTAGAGCTCAGGGCGAGAACTGGGCCTCAAACCTATGGATTCACCTAACGGGAGTTAGAGCTCAGGGCGAGGACTGGACCTCAAACCTATGGATTCGCCGAATGAGAGTTAGGGCTCAGGGCGAGGACTGGGCCCCAAACCTATGGATTCACCTAATGGGAGTTAGAGCTCAGGGCGAGAACTGGGCCTCAAACCTATGGATTCGCCGAATGAGAGTTAGGGCTCAGGGCGAGGACTGGGCCCCAAACCTATGGATTCGCCTAATGGGAGTTAAGGCTCAGGGCGAGAACTGGGCCTCAAACCTATGGATTCACCTAACGGGAGTTAGAGCTCAGGGCGAGGACTGGACCTCAAACCTATGGATTCACCTAACGAGAGTTAGAGCTCAGGGCGAAGACTGGGTCTCAAATCTATGGATTCGCCTAACAGGAGTTAGAGCTCAGGGCGAGAACTGGGCCTCAAACCTATGGATTCGCTGAATGAGAGTTAGGGCTCAGGCCGAGAACTGGGCCTCAAACCTATGGTTTCGCCTAACAGGAGTTAGGGCTCAGGGTGAGGACTGGGCCTCAAACCTATGGATTCACCTAACGGGAGTTAGAGCTCAGGGCGAAGACTGGGTCTCAAATCTATGGATTCGCCTAACAGGAGTTAGAGCTCAGGGCAAGAACTGGGCCTCAAACCTATGGATTCGCCGAATGAGAGTTAGGGCTCAGGCCGAGAACTGGGCCTCAAACCTATGGTTTCGCCTAACAGGAGTTAGGGCTCAGGGCGAGGACTGGGCCTCAAACCTATGGATTCGCTGAATGAGAGTTAGGGCTCAGGGCGAGAACTGGGCCTCAAAGCTGCAGACTTGCCTAGCGAGTGTCGGGAGCCCGTGGACAGATAATATCGGTGGGCTGGTGGGCTGGACTCAGTGGTGGAGAGGAGGCCTCGGGACTCTTATTACACAATTGCGATCTTGTGTGTGACTGTTGGTAATGTGTCATTGCACCTTGACCCTGTAGTAACGCTGTCTCATTTGGCTGTATTCATCAGTATTCATATATGGTTAAATGACAACTAAACTTGAATTGAATCTTCATAAGCTCCTAAGGAATTAGAGGTCCTGCCGTGCTTTATTTGTAATTGCATTACATACTGGGCCCAGGACAGGTCCTCTGAAATAATAACACAAAGGAATTTAAAGTTGCTGACTGTCTCCACCTCTGATCCTCTGATGAGGACTGGCTCATGGACCTCTGGTTTCCTCCTCCTGAAGTCAATAATCATCTCCTTGGCCTTGTGAAAATTGAGGAAGAGGTGGTTGTGATGACACCAATCAGCCAGATTTTCAATCTCCCTTCCTAAATGCTGATTCATCACCACCTTTGATTTGACCTACAACAGTGGTGTCATCAGCAACTTGAATATGGCATTGGAGCTGTGCTTAGTGACACAGTCATAAGTGTAAAGCGAGTAGAGCAGGGGCTAAGCACACAGCCTGGTGGTGCACCTGTTCTGATGGAGATCATGGAGGAGATGTTGTTGTCAATCCAAACTAACTGGAGTCTGCAAGTGAGGAAATTGAGGATCCAATTGCACAAGAAAGTATTGAGGCCAAGGTCTTGAAGCTTATTGATTAGTTTTGAGGGGGATGATGGTATTGAATACCGAGCTGTAGTCAATGAAGAGCATCCCGATATATGCATCTTTCCTGTCCAGGTGTTGCAGTGTTGAGTGACGAGCCGATGAGATGGCATTTGCTGTGGACCTGTAGCTCTAGTAGGAAAATTGGAGTGGATCCAAGTTGCTTTTCAGGCAAGAGTTTATATGCTTCATCACCACCCTCTCAAAACACTTCATCACAGTGGATGAAAGTACTAATGGATGATAGTCATTGAGGCAGGTTACGATATTCTTCCTTGACACCGGTATAACTGAAACCTACGAGAAGCAGGTGAGTACCTCAGACTGCCGAAGTGAGAGGGTAAAGATCTCAGTCAACACTCCAGCCAGTTGATCAGCACGGGTCTTCAGTACTTGACCGGGTACCCTGTCTGGGCCGGATGCTTTTCATGGGTTCACCCTGCTGAAGGCTGCCTACACGTTGGTTTTTGAGACTGAACTCACAGGATCATCAGGGGCTGTGGCAGTTTGTGATGCTTCCTCCAGGTTTTGACAGCAAAAGTGAGCATCAGAGTCACTGGGCTCGTCTGGATTTCACTTCATGAGGGGGTGACCGCTCAAGCTCTGCCACAACTGCCGAGCGTCTTTTGTTGATTCGTTCAGTCTGGAGTTGCCACTTTGTCCATGAGATGGCTTTCCAGAGATCGTACCTGGACCTCTTGTAACTTTCTCAGTCACCAGACTTGAATGCCTCTGATCTGACTCTCAGCAGATTACGGGATCATGCAGGGCTTCTGGTTGGGGAAGGCTCTGGATGATATCCTCAACTGTTTTAATGAAGTTTGTAACAACCATGGTGTGTTCTTTGAGAACCACAGATGAGTCCTAGATAACAGCCCAGTCCACCGACTTGAAGCAATCCTCCTCTGCCTCCCATTACCACCTCTTTGTTGTCCTAATCTCTGGAATTTTCCCCTTCAGACTCTGTCTGTGTCCAGGTAGGAAAAGGAGAGCCGAGCGATCGGATTTCCCAAAGTGTGGTCTGGGCAGGGAACGGTAAGTATTCCTTACCTGAGCATTACAGTGGCCTAGTGTGTTTGGACCTATTGTGTGAGGCCAATTTAAAAACCATGTTATCAGATTTACCGCCCTAACATAATGGTAGTTACAAGATATATTTCAATCGTGGAGCAATCTATGCCATTTAAGACTAATTGAATTAGAAGAAGAAACCGAATAGAAGTTGATTCTTAGCAATAAAAGAACACAAACTGTTCCCTAATGTTAATACTAGGGGTTGATGAATGCAAAGAAACATGAACAGGTGTATGAAAAGATGATTAAAAACTAAAGCGTAGAATAACTGCTAAAAATAATTTTCAGGCTGTCCTGTGGTAATGAACTTGTACTATCTTTACAGATGTTCTTCAGTCAATTTTGTGTGTAAGTTGAAAATACACAAAAATCACTTGATGTGCAATTATACCTCCATAGTATTGAAATGGATGGCATCAAAAGCACACAGGAAAGAACAATTACTAAAAGTGGATTGAGGAACACACTCAGCAGGTCAGACAGCATCTATGGAGGTGAATAAAGTCAGCATTTCAGCTGAGACCCTTCATCAGGAATGGAGAGGAAGGGGAAGAAATCAGAATAAAAAGGTGGGGAGGGAGGAGTACCAGATGGCAGGTGATAAATGAAACCAACTGAGGAGGAAGATGGTGAGTTGGGGAGGAAGGTGAAGTAAGAAGCTGGGAGGTGATAGGTGGTAGGGGTGAAAGTCTGAAGAAGAAGGAATCTGATAGGAGAGGACAGAGGACCATGGGAGAGGCACGGGGGAGGGGGAGGTGATGGGTAGTTGAGGAGAAGAGAAGGGATAAGAGAGGAGCCAGAATGACAAATGATAAAAGAGATGAGGGGGAGGAGGAGAAATTACCAGAAGTTAGAGAAATCAATGTCGAAAGAGAGAGGACAGCAGTTCTGCCAATGTATGTACAGTCAGCCCCCCTTCTCTGCGGGGGACTGGTTCCGGGACCCCCCCCCCCCCCCCCCGTGGATACCAAAAAATGCGGATGCTCAAGTCCATTATATAAAATGGCATAGTGTTTGCATATAACCTACGCACATCCTCCCGTGTACTTTAAATCATCTCTAGATTACTTATAATACCTAATACAATGTAAATGCTGTGTAAATAGTTCTTATACTGTATTGTTTAGGGAATAATGACAAGAAAAAAATGCTCAAACAACAAGCGCTGGAGAGAGAACTTCCGGGTTTTCCGGATCTGCGGTTGGTTGAATCCGCTTATGCAGAACCCACGGATAAGGAGGGCCGACTGTCCATATATCAGACTAATGAATTTAAATATATTGCAGGGCATCATTCATCTGTAGGGGGATCCATAAATCAGGCATTCATAACCCAGTGATGGCCTGTAAAATGTTTAATAATGTGCAGTGTGCATAAGAAAATGGGGATCTATGTGCAATCAAACATTCTGATGGCCCAGATCATGTCAGGGTCACAGAATATTGTCGTGGAGAGATCAAGACTGGAAATTTAAATTTACAGGTTATAAAGTATTTAAAATCAGATAGGCTGTGAAAATTGGGAGTCAGATTTGTTGCATTTATAATATTTACTGTAATCACAACAAAAGTAATGCAATAAAAACATGTAAATAGAAATGCATCCATCATGTTATTTGGTGTTGTTCACCGTGTAGATAAAGTGGAAGGGAGATGCATGAAGAAACATGTAAGTATTTTATTTAGAGATACCACATGGAACAGCCCTTGCAGCCTAGTGAGCCACTCCACTTAGCAACCCAGTGACTTAACCCTGGACTAATCATAGGGCAACTTACAGTGATCTATTAACCAATTAGCTGATATGTCTTTGGACTGTGGGAGGAAACTGGAGCACCCGGAGGGAAGCTGCACATCCACTGGGAGGATGTACAAACTCCTTACAGAGGATGCCTGAATTGAACTCTGAACTCTGCTGCCTCAAACTGTAAAAGTGTTGCACTGTTAAAGCACAATGGAGAATCATCGCATCAGGAATTAGCAATCTAGAGAGGATTAGACACCAGAGGAAGGGTCCAGGTTGATCTGGAATTTTGACAATGAGAGAAAGTGTTCGGAGTCTAGATTGAAGGTTAGGCTGAAGAAGTAGACTTAGAGCTGAAAGCAGTACAAGAAGAGGTCAATATCATGCTGTACCTGGAGTTTATTAAAGTGAGATGAAGTTGTGGCCTCTTCTGAGAAGGGATTGTTTGAGTTTATAAGGGACAGATCAGGAGAGATTGTGAAAATCTTGCAAGGGGTAACACCAAGGGAGGCATGGGGTTTGAGGACAATGAAGGGAGAAAGGTCAAGTGAAGGGTTAAAAATCAAGAGCTGTTGAATTTTGTGCTTAATGGTGGTTAAAAGGAAGAAAAACAATGCGGTACTTGGTGAAGTGGAATTAAGACAGAGTGAGTTAATGCTGAAATACGTAGCATTAAGAGTGGATTTTTGGATGCAATAAGAGTGACTTAAGAATTGATTTCTTGCGCTTATCCAGTTTAATGTACTGCATATAGTGTCAAAGGGTCATAGAGTTGTACCCCACAAAAATATACCCTTCAGTCTTTTGCTTGTCTACACTAATCCTATTTGCATAGTAAGTGCCTATTCTTCCGTACCTTTTCTACTTGTGCCTATCTCGATGCCTGTTAAATATAGTAATTGTACCTGACTCCACCACCTCTTCTGGCAGAAAGTTTCAGATATCAACCATACTCCAGGTTTAAAAAAACTTTCTCCTAAAACTTCCCTTAAAACTTATTCTTTTCACTTTAAACCTATGCCTTCTTGTATTTGATACCCTGACTATGGGAAAGATGATTCTGACTACCTACCATATCTATGTTTTTTATAATATATACATATATTTACTGCTATCAAGCCTTGTTTGTTCCAAGTAAACCAAACCCATCTCTCCAATTTCTCCTGATAACTAAAATCCTCCAATCCAAATAACATTCTTGTGAACCAAGTCGTGCTACAACACACCCATATTCCTTTCTATGGTGTAGTCACCAGAAATGCATGCAGAACTGGTGATGCTGTCTAGTGCTCTTTTTAAATTGCAATGCTACATTTGTATTCTGTGTCCCTGAAGGCAGGCATGACATATGTTTTCTTCACCACCCCAACTATTTGCATTGCCATTTTCAAGGAACCTGGACTTGAATCCCAAGGTCTCTCTGTTTCACTAACATTCCTGAATGCCCCCATTTGCTGCATATATCCTACCCCTGCTTGACTTCACAGAAAATTCTTCCTCACTCTTGGGATTAATTTCCATTTGCTAATTTTCCACCCAATTTTCCGTCTTGATCTGCATCCTATAGTGTCTTTAGACAACCTTCTTGCTATCCACAACATCACCAACTGTGTGTCATTCATGACTGAATAATCATACCACCTACATACATATCCAAGTTAGTAATATATATCACAGTCAACTAGAGTCCCAGTATCAATCCCTGTGGTCCACCGACTTCCTGACTTCCAATCAGTCAAGTATCAATCCACCACTATTCTCTGCTTCCTATCACTAAGTTGGTTTTGGATTCAATTAGCCAGTCCATCTTAGATTCTATGTGCCTTTACCTTCTGGTCAGTCTGCATTATCTGTGTCACTCAGCTTTATTATAAACATTACCTTTGTTCTCTACACACCTCCCAGTTTTTTGCAATGTAAATGTACTTGTTTTCTGACCTTTCCTTGAACCGATTAAATGTTTTTTCTCTTTCTTCCCTCATAGATGCTGCATGATGTGCTCAGTATTTTCAACATTTTCCCTTCTTATTTGAGAGTAATATCATTGTGATTATGCAGAGCTTCTATAAAATCATGGTCAAATTGCAACAAGGATATGGTGTCTAAGTCTAATTACATTGTGATGGACTTAAAGGAAGTGCAGAAAATATTCACTGGTACAAGTTCAGAGATGAGAGACTTCAAGTACACGATGGAAAGGAGAAAGTAAGCTCGCTGTTCTGAGCAGAGAAGGTTGATAGAAAATAATGACATATGACATAGGAACCTGGAGGAGCATTAGATAGTGTAGCCTGTTGTGCCATTCATAGCATTCTTCCATATGTGAACTAGACCTCAACATCATTTTCCGATTATTTTCCATAACCAGTACTCTCCTATGGTCCAAGTATCTATCTATCTCAATCTTGAATTTATTTGAGTGACTCTGTCTCTGCCTTGTTTTGGTGCAGACAACTCTGAAGAATTGATTATTGACTACAGGAGGAAGGAGCCAGGGATCCATGAGCCAGTCCTCATTAGGAGAATGGAGGTGGAGAGAGTCAGTAGCTTTAAGTTCCTTGGCATTAACAGATCAGAGGGTCCAACCTGGAACTAGCACTTACATATCATCACAAAGAAGGCACGATGGTGGCTCCACTTTCTTATAAGTTTGCATGTCATCAAAACTTTGACAAACTTTTATGGATGCATGATGGAATGTTGGTTACACCACAGTTTGGTATGGAAACACTTTTCACTTTATGAATCTCAATGCATTTGGCATCATAGCAATGGAAAAGGCCATTGAAGAAGGGTCTCAACGTGAAATGATGACATACCTTTTGCCCAGGTGGAGATGCTGCTTGATCAGCTAAGTTCTTCTATTTATTTCAGTTCTATATTTCAGCATCTTCAGTCTATTTCGTACTGATATTCTACTACAAATTTTCTTCAAGGGACAAAGTAGTTTTCCTTCACTATATGACAGGATTTTGAAGAGGTTTTTTCTCCTCTCTACAATGGGACCTCGATAAGCCTCCCTTTCATTGTTCTCCTTTGGGAGTTTCTGCTCTTAGATAACATCCTTACTAAGATCACTACATGCACATGTCTTTCCTCAGCACAAATACTGCCACAAAGTTGTTCCACATATTTTCTAGTTCTGGTTCTAGACCTGATTTGACCTCACCAAATTTCCACAGGAATACCACAGCCTTGCTGTTGCCTCACAGACCAGGACTGTGCGATTGACCTCCTCCCAGGTACCAACACCATCCCCCCCACCCGTGAGCCCCGAGGTCATCTGTTCTCCCTCTCTCATCCCGAGATCCAACCCATGTATGACTACATTGCCGAAGCATCACAGCATGGCTTCATTCAACCATCCCAGTCTCCGGCTGGTACAGGACTCTTCTTCGTCAAAAAGAAAGATGGGGTATCTTTATCCCTTCATCGACCACAAAATCACCATTAAGAACCGCTACCCTCTCCCCTAGGTGGATAGTGCATTTGAAACACTCTGCAGGATCCAGATCTTCACCAAACTGAATCTGCAGAGCACGTACAACCCGACCCAAGTCTGCCAGGGAGATGAGTGGAAGATGGTGTTCATAACACCTACTGGCTGTACTTCGTGATTCCTTTCAGACCTTCCAACAGTCTAGCAATTTTCCAAGCTTTCATCAACAACATATCTGAAACACGTGTTCTTCTACCATGATGACATCCTCATAATCTCCAAGGACCACCTTTCCACATCTGTCACATACGTTCAGTCCTTCAGCACATCTTTGAAAACCAACTGTCCTGAAAAATGCTAGTGTCACACCCCAGTTTTCTCCTTCCTGGGTTATGTCCTTTCACCCCAAGGCATAACCGTGAACCCTGAGAAAGCGCGTGCCACCATTGAATGGCCCTGACTGTGCTCCCTCAAACAGCTGCAGCCTTCTTGATCTTCTCCAGCTTCTGCTGCTGTTTCATCAGCCAAATTGTTGCCCCTCTCACCCTTCTCACCAAGTCACCTACCTCATGGATAACCTGGTCTGTTGCCATGGACCACGCTTTCAAGGAACTCGAGAGACGATTCACCACCTGCCCCGTTCTTTCCCATCCGAACCCCTCTGAACCTTTCGTGGTAGAGCTGGATGTGTCTAATACAGGTGGTGGGACCATCATCTCCCAGTGAGTGCTGGATGGGAAGAGACACTCTTATGCCCCCTTCTCACACAAGGTCAACTCTAGACAGCGCCATTATGAAGTAGGAGATGGAGCTAGTCACCATTAAATGGGCCTTGGAAGAATGGAGACATTGGCTGATGGAAACTGAGCCTTTCCTAGTACGGACTGGAACGCCTTCTATGCCCACTTTGAAAAAGAGAACATAACAACAGCTGTGAAGATTCCTGTTGACCCTGTGATCTCTGTCTCAGAGGCCGATGTTTGGCTGTCTTTAAAGAGAGTGAACCTTCGCAAGGCAAAAGGTCCCGATGGAGTACCTGGTAAGGTTCTGAAAACCTATGCCAACCAACTAGTGGGAGTATTCAAGGACATTTTCAACCTCTCACTGCTACAGGTGGAAGTTCCCACTTGCTTCAAAAAGGCAACAATTATACCAGTGCCTAAGAAGAATAATGTGAGCTGCCTTAATGACTGTCGCCCAGTAGCACTCACATCTACAGTGATGAAATGCTTTGAGAGGTTGGTCATGACTAGACTGAACTCCTGCCTCAGCAAAGACCAGGACCCATTGCAATTTGCCTATCACCACAATAGGTCAATGGCAGACGCAATCTCAAAATCTCTTCCCACGGCCTAAGACAACCTGGACAATACAAACACTCATGTCAGGATGCTGTTCATCAACTATAGCTCAACATTTAATACTATTATTCCCATAATCCTGATTGGGAAGTTACAGAACCTGGGCCTCTGTACATCCCTCTGTAATTGGATCCTCAACTTGTTAACTGGAAAACCACAGTCTGTGCGGATTGGTGATAACATCCCTCCCCGCTGACGATCAACACTGGTGCACCTCAGGGGTGTGTGCTTAGCCCACTGCTCTACTCTCTATAGACACATGACTGTGTGGCTAGGCATAGCTCAAACACCGTCTATAAATTTGCTGACAATACAACCATTGTTGGCAGAATCTCAGATGGTGACAAGAGAGCGTACAGGAGTGAGATATGCCAACTAGTGGAGTGGTGCTGCAGCAACAACCTGGCACTCAATGTCAGTAAGATGAAAGAACTGATTGTGGACTTCGAGAAGGGTAAGATGAAGGAACACATACCAATCCTCATAGAGGGGTCAGGTGGAGAGAGCGAGCAGCTTCAAGTTCCTGGGTGTCAAGACCTCTGAGGATCTAACTTGGTCCCAACATATCAATGTAGTTATAAAGAAGGCAAGACAGCAACTATACTTCATTAGTAGTTTGAAGAGATTTGGCATGTCAACAAATAACACTCAAAAACTTCTATGGATGTACCATGGAGAGCATTCTGACAGGCTGCATCACTGTCTGGTATGGAGGGGCTACTGCACGGGACGGAAAGAAGCTGCAGAAAGTTGTAAATATAGTCAGCTCCATCTTGGGCACGAGCCTACAAAGTACCCAGGACATCTTCAGGGAGTGGCAGGGGTCCAGTGCTGCTGGAGTTCACCAGAGCAACGCTCCGGCACCTCTGTTAAAAAAAAGTCAAAATAAACAAGCGAGGAATTTAACAGCGGCCACATATTAAATAGAGTGAATTTTATGGAAGAGGGGGTGGTGGCTGGTGGGGAAAATACCACTAATAACATTAGGATAGTTGATCGTTTTTGGTGAAATCCTGGAGCTGTGACTGTTTTTGAAATCCCTCCTCTCTTGACCCGTTGTCCCGGCATACCCTGCTGTAACCTCCCGCCATTTCACAGATCCTCAGTCTCTCTTCAGCACTCGTTGTCTGAGCATTGTTCACCGAGAATATAATAATCTTAGATCTTTTGAAAAGTGGCATGTTGCTTGCCGAAGTGGGCCGTAAGGTCAGTAAGAACGAATCAAGCATTCGTGTAATAAAGCAGAAAGAAGCTGAAGTTCGTGGAAGTGTTAGTGCTACCCCTACAACGGCAAAAATGGTCTCTCTGGTTCGTGATAAAGAGCTTGCAAAGACTGAGAAAGCATTAAGTGTGTGGCTAGAGGACATGTCACAGAAGCAGATCCCTGTTGATGGCAAAATTATGCGTGAAAAAGCACTTATCCTCTATGAGCACTACTGTGAGGGGGTTGAGGAGAGCGAGAGGAAGGAGTTTAAGGCTAGTAAGGGATAGCTGGCTAGCTGTGTAAAGCGCTACAGTCTCAAGAACTTAAAGATCACGGGAGAATTGGTATCGGCTGATGTACCAAGTTTCCTATAATGGAGCCGATCGAAGTACACGCTTGAAGTCTCTCAGAAAAAAAATTGTTGATCACAAACTATCAAAAGCTCACACTGCTGCTCTAAGTGTTGAAAATATAGCTAGTGAAGATGCTCTTGGAAAATTATGTGACACCACGAATGCTTCGCATCTAAAGGCAACTTGTTCAATTTTTCGTTCTGCATATTATTTAGTGCAGAATGACAGACCATACTCTGATCACTTTGGCTTATTGGAACTTCAAAAAAAATGGTATTGACATTGGAATTGGACTGCATTCCCACACTAGTGCTACAGAGGTAATTCATCACATAGCCATTAATATGAAACAAAAATTTGCCAGCATATCAGGCAGATAAATGGCAAATTTTCTGTTCTCATTGATGAATCAACAAGCCTGAGCATTAAGGCCGCCCTAATAGTTTATTTGAAATGTGAAAGTGATAAGGAAGGTGATCCCCATTTTATGTTTTTAGATCTAATTGAACTGCCTGATCAGAAAGCTGCGACTATTGCTATGCATCTATTGAACTGTCTCAATAACCATGGGTTTGATGACTCTTACTTGAAACAGAACCTTGTAGCATTTGCTAGTGATGGGGCAAGCATAATGCTTGGTGTCAAATCTGGTGTTGCTACAATTCTCAAGGAACACTACCCTGATGTGATAATTTGGCACTGTCTTAATCACAGATTAGAACTTGTAGTAGGCGATTCAGTGAGAGAAGTTCATGGAATAAATCATTTTCAATCATTTATGGACAAATTGTACTCTGTTTACAGTAGATCACCTCTAAATCAAAATGAACTGTCTGAGTGTGCCTCTCAACTAGAACAACAAATTTGCAAAATAGGCCGTGTTCTGGGCACCAGGTGGGTAGCTAGCTCGTTTCAAACAGTTTCAGCAGTGTGGCAAAATTATAAAGCACTGTGTTTTCATTTTGAAAAAGCAATGAAGGATGAAACAAGATCTGGGAGTGACAGAAAAACCTATATGAAGGTCTGTTGAAAAGACTCTCTTCAGAACAGTTTCTATTGGACTTAGCTCTAATGTATGACACATTGCATGAACTTGGTTTACAGAGTGTTTACAGAAACGCACTACTACGATTGTTTATGTAGACAAACTGATCCAACGGAGCATAAGATCACTGCGTGGACTGAAAGAGCAACCTGGTACAAAAACTCTAGAAGCTGAAGAGGCAGTTGAAAAGGGGAAGTTTGGAGAAATTACCTTAACAAACAACAACAAAATTGTCTCCATTGATAATCTACAGTTTCTTACTAGTTTTGTAAACAATTTGCAGCACGTATGTTCACGGCAACATCCTTGAAAGGTTCTCAAACTTCTAAACCTCAAAGTATGTATAAATCCCTGCTAAATGGAATGTGCATCCTTGATAAAGATAACTGGCCTGCTGAAATACCAGCTAATTATGGAGAAGCTGCAATATCATCTCTCTGTAAGAGGTTTAAGCTTTCTTCTTCCTCTGTAATAAATGCCTTCAGAGATTATGTGGAGGATCGTGGATGCCGCATCCCAGGTTTACACCCATTACTGAGTTGGTCACAAGTTATTCCTATTAGTACTGCTGAGTTTGAGAGGATTCAGTCACATGAACTTGATAATAACAACAACATACTCAAGAATTCTCATAAATCATGTATCAGCACTTATGTTTGTTAAGCCACACAGACCTCCTCTAGTTCAGTGGAATTCTGAGCCGTATGTCACACCATGGCTGCGGTACCACAGATCAGCAGATGACACCAGGACAAGAGTTGCTTCAGACCCCTGAACACATATTACACCTGACCCTTTGTGGAAATTATTGTGAAACTTCTCATTGGTGGTATTTGGTAAGTAGGTAATTACTTTTAAATTGGTAAAATACGTAATTACCGTCTTTTCCTTTACTTGCTTGATAATTATATTTTATGATAATTAGTGAGTGGAACCATGCAATACTTTGTCATATTATTAAATTAAGTATTATATGTTTTATTGTACCAGTTATACACAGAAATGTAGTAATAGGCTATAATCTTGTCAATGTCTTAACTATCACTATATCTCTGTGGAGTTCTGGAATTCATATATTTCTTTCATCTTGGTTTAGTGCTTGATATTATAAGAAGCCCTATTCATATATATATGTCACACCCAATTTGTGTGCCTGCTCATTACATGAATGGGGCAAGGAAGTTGCCCAGTACATGAAATGAGCAGGTACACAAATTGGGTGTGACATATATATAGAGAGGTGTGGTCGCGCTGATACGCAACGAGTGAAAACAACACACTGAGTCGAGCAGAGTCTGGTTGAACTGTTTACTATTTCAATCCGCGCGCGCTTAAGTGCCCACTCCCAGCATCCCCCACTCTTTGCGGAGCGGAAGTGATGTCGGCTTCCAGGCCGAGGCCTGCCCCGCACTAAGAGCCCTCTCGGTTGCCGCTGGCTGCGGACTCGCCCGCGACTGCTGGAGCCTGCTCGCTTGCCGTGTGGGCAAGCCGCCAGATGACCCCCACCCCCACCCAGAACTGGCGCTAGGAGGTGCAGAGTCCACAGCCTGCACACTGTCAGTACTTTTAGGTGGCTGGCCTTGTTGTCGTGGGGGTGTCACCGCAACCGGGCGTTCAAGGTCTAGATGCGCCGGTTTGAGACGGTCAATGGTAAAAGTCTCTTCACGGCCGCTGATGTCGAGAATGCAGGTCGTCCCATTATGGCGCACCACCTTGTAGGGTCCTTCATATGGTCGCTGCAGGGCTGGTCTGTGCATGCCTCGGCGAACAAAAACATACTTGCTCTGTTGTAGGTCCTTGGGCACAAAAGAGGGTGTTGTTCCGTGATGGGACGTTGGGACTGGGGCAAGTGTTCCAAGCCGCTCCCAGAGTTTAGTTAGGACCCCAGCAGGTGTGTCCTCCTGGCCACGGGGTGCTGGCACAAACTCACCGGGAACCGTGAGTGGGGCACTATAAACAAGTTCGGCCGATGATGCGGCCGGGTCCTGCTTGGGTGCCATGCGGATGACAGCAGCACCCAGGGGAGTTCATCGACCCAGTCTGGCCCTCAGAGGCGTGCCATCAGGGCCAACTTCAAGTGCCTGTGGAAACGTTCCACCAGGACGTTGGACTGCGGGTGGTAAGCAGTCATTCGGTGGAGCTGGGTTCCGAGGAGTTGTGCCAGTGCAGACCACAAAGCCGATGTGAACTGCACATGCCTGTCTGAAGTGGCATGGACTGGGAGTCTGAACCGTGCCGCCCAGATGGTAATCAGGGCTCTGGCGCATGTCTCTGTGGCCGTGTCAGTAAGTGGGATAGCTTCCGGCCACCTCGTGAACCTGTCCACCATGGTGAACAGGTATCTCGCTCCTCTCAAAACCGGCAGTGGGCCGACGATGTCCACGTGGACATGTTCAAACCTCCGTGTCGGCTGGAAGGGTTGCAGTGGGGCCCTCATGTGCCTCTGGATTTTGGAGGTTTGACAGTGCATGCATGTCCTGGCCCAGTAGCCGACCTCCTTGCTAGGCCGTGCCACACAAACCTGTCTGCAATCAGCCGGATGGTCACCCGAATGGAATGGTGGGCTAAACCGTGCAACGCGTCGAAAATGTGGCGCCTCCAAGCGGTCAGGACAATGGGCCGAGGTTGCCCGGTGGACACATCGCAAAGGAGCTCATTACCTTCGGGCCCAATGGGTATGTCTTCGAGGCGGAGTCCTGAGACTGCGGTTCAGTACACTGGCATATCACTGTCCAGCTATTGCGCCTTAGCTAATGCTGCATAATTCACCCCCAGAGACAGAGAGTGAACTGATTGGACGGAGGTGCGTGACAGCATGTTGGCTACCACGTTGTTCTTCCCAGAGATGTGCTAAACCCCGAGATGTACGACAGGTGGCTTTGCTGGCAGCCCGAGCACGGGTCCAACACTTTGGCAAATGCGGAAGTGAGGCGTTTGTGGTCTGTGGAGACTGTGAACTCCCTCCCTTCCAGGAAATACCTGAAGTGCTGGATGGCAAGGTACAGGGCCGGTAGCTCCCTGTCGAAAGTGCTGTACTTAAGTTCCGGGGGTCGTAGGTGCCGTCCCTTGGTGTGGGTGTTACGTGCTCCGCTGCTGGGGTGTGGGAGGGCCGGGCTTTCGGCCGTGCCACAGCACTAATTTCGATGGTGGTTCCACCATTTTGTTTGGTGCGCCAAAGCACATCCGTGTGGACAGCCACCCTGCGCGGGTCTCTGAAGTCTTCATCTGCTAGCAGGAGGCGGATGTCTTCTGGCATTTGCTCCAAGAAGATCTGTTCAAAAAGCAGGTAAGGCTTATGGCCGTCTGCCAGAGCTAGCATGTCGCTCATCAGGGCTGATGGCGCGTGGTCGCCCAGGCTGTCCATATGCAGTAACCGCCCAGCCCGTTCACGGCGGGAGAGGCCAAATGTGCGGATTAACAGGGCCTGGAGTGCCTCGTACCTGTCTGTTGCCAGGGGCTGATGCAGAAAGTTGATAACGCGGCCCGCTGTCTCCTGGTCGAGGGCGCCCACCACATAGTAATACCTGGTGGCGCTGAGACAATTTGCCTGACCTGGAACTGGGCCCCTGCTTGCTCGAACCAGACCAGGGGTTGAGTGGTCCAGAAGGTTGACAGTTTAAGGGAAACTGCATTCTGCAGAGCTGAGTCGTTCATGCTAGGTCCAAATGCCGTTGGACTGTCAGGGTCACCAATGTAGTCGAGCTGATACGCAACGAGTGAAAGCAACACACTGAGTCGAGCAGGGTCTGGTTGAACTGTCTACTGTTTCAATCTGCGCGCGCTTAAGTGCCCGCTCCCAGCATCCCCCGCTCTTTGCGGGGTGGAAGCAACGTCGGCTTCTGGGCCAAGGTCTGCCCCGCACTCAGAGCCCCCTCGGTTGCCGCTGGTTGCAGACTCGCCCACAACTGCTAGAGCTGGTTTGCTTGCCGCGTGGGCAAGCCGCCACAGAGGATATAGGAAATGGCAAGAATTTTGTCAGCTCCGGCACCTAAAAAATTAGCACTGCACCCCTGGGGAGTGGTGTCTCAGAAAGGCAGTGTCCATTATTAAGGACCTACAGCACCCAGGGCATGCCCTTTTCTCACTGTTACCATCAGGTAGGAGGTACAGAAGCCTGAAGGCACACACTCAGCGATTCAGGAACAGCTTCTTCCCCTCTGCCATCCGATTCCTAAATGGACATGGAAGCTTTGGACACTACCTCACTGTTTTTAATATATAGTATTTCCGTTTTTTGCAAGTTTTTAAAATCTATTCAAAATACATATACTGTAATTTATTTATTATTATTTTTATTTTTTTTCTCTCTTCTATATTATGTATTGCATTGAACTGCTGCAGCTAAGTTAACACATTTCACGTCACATGCGGTGATAATAAACCTGATTCTGATTCATATCCAATTAACAGACCAGCCAGCTCATCCCACGACTGGCTCACTGGGCCCCTTTCTTTGAGCAATTCAACATCACCATCTCCTACTGACTCAGCTCAAAGAACTCTAAGGCGGAAGCCCTGTCACGAACGTTTGACTCAGCTGAATTGGAGATCAACCCCTACCCCCCAGCCATCATTCCATCCTCATCCAGATTGCCTGAGACCTTGAGAACTAGATCCACCAGGCACTGCAGCACAAGCCTGCCCTGGTCAACGCCACTGACAATTGGCTGCCAATAGCTATGTGCTCTGAGGCACTCCAGTGGACGCACTCCTCACCCCGCTCCAGCCATCCAGGTGTACGGCAGACTCAGGATTTTCTGCAACACCAGTTGTCAGATGTACGTCAGTTTGTTGCTGCCTGCCCTCAATGCCTGTGGTCCCACATCGGCATGGATTTCATCACGGGTTTCCCACCTTCCAATGGGCCATGGTAATTACGACAGTGGTGGACCGGTTCTCTAAGGCAGCCCTCCCAAACTTTCAGCAGCCACTCAAATTGTGGACCTGATTTTCCAACATGTACTTCACTTCCACAACTTCCCTCAGAACATCTCCCACTTCCCGCGAGCCTTCTGTTGGTGAGTTTGTCCTCTGGCCATTATCCACAGACCACTACAGTCAGAAAGAGCCAATCAGCAAGTGGTGAAATTTCTGTGATGCTTCACTGCCTCTAACCCTTTCATATGGAAGAAGTATGTAGATTGGGCCGAGCTGTCCCACAAGTTCCAGTCCTCCTCTGCTGCAGGTATGTCACTCTTTGAAGTGCTTCATGGCTGCCACTCTCCGTTGTTCCCCTCGGAGGAGCCAGTGGTGGAGATCCCATCGGCCAGAAGCCTGATTTGCTGCCACCAGAATGTTTGGGAGAAGGCATGGAGGGCTATCCTCTGCTAAACACACCTACTGCCACCAGGCCAACCACTGACAGAGCCCAGCCAGGCATCCAAGGCTCTCTTACCTTGCCATCCTTGTCCTTCCTTCTCATAATTTGCTCTGCTCCAATCTAATATTCTCTTGCAAGATCTGTACTTATCCTTATCTATAGCTATCTTAAAACTTGAGCATTATGGTCACTGTTCCCCAACCGCTCACTAACTGAAAGTTTGGTCATCTGGCCAGGCTCATTACCCAACATCATATCCAGTCCAACCCCTCCTCTTGTTGGACTACCTACATGCTGATTTAAAAAAAATCCTGGATGCACCTAACAAATTCTACCCCATCTAAACTATTTGTACTAAGATTCCAGTTTATTTTAGGGAAGTTGAAGTCCCCCATGACAACAACCCTATTATTTTACCACGAGTTCAAGTTTAATTGCCATTGAAACATACATGAATACCCAAGAATACAGCCAAACAAAACAGCGTTACTCTGGGGCCAAGATGCCAAGCAGAATACCAACAGTCATACACAGCACAAGGCACACATGGCACGTGTAAGATAGCGAGGAAACAATCAGTTACAAACAAAAAATATATGTAGCCCAAGTCCTTAAGAAATATGGTCTGAATATTGTTGGTGCATGGGTGTTATTGCAAGAACAAGCAGTATTCAGCTATCAGCAGACAAACGTACACATGCATGCAATCCAGCTTGTCATTCCACCAATCAAATGCTAGGCAGCAGTCCCAACGGGGGGGGTCCAGCCCCAAACCAAGCAAGGACGCCATGTTTCACTGCTTCTGGTATCTCCTGGACTGCTGCAACAGGCAAGACTGCGTCTTGAGGCCTAGTCTGAGCTCCCCTTCATCTGTCTCACCAACAAACAACGGAAATGGACTTGCAGCATTTTACATTACCAATGACCAACAGGGTCTTGTGGTCGCAAGAGAAACATCCAAGACAACCACTTGCTATTAGTGCCTTGGCCCACAACTCCAATGACTTTCTGTAGCAGGTGGTGACACAGTCCGCACCAAGCCCTGCTCCTCCAGTTCCTACACCGACAAGCAGCTTGCTGATGGAGTAGACCTGGAGTACTTGATGTTTTTAATGTCCAGCATTGTCTTGAGATTGTAAAAAAGACAAAAACACCAATTGGTCTGAACGCACCACCATTTTACCAGAAGTCTTAAACCTTTCCTTAATCTGCCTTCATATCTGTTCCTCAATGTCCCAGTGGCTATTTGGAGATCTATAGTACAATTCTATCAGATTGCACCCTCTCTATTTTTGAGTTCCACCCATATAGATTTAGTAGATGAGCCTTCCATTATATTCCCTCTAAGAGCAGCTATTAGATTAGATTAGATTATGAGGTCACTCAGTCCTCGTTTATTGTCAGTTAGAAATGCATGCATGCATTAAGAAATGATACAATGTTCCTCCAGAGTGATATCACAAAAAAAAAGGACAAACCAAAGACTAACACTGACAAGACCACATAATTGTAACATATAGTTACAGCAGTGTAAAGCAATACCATAATTTGATAAAGAGCAGACCATGGGCACAGTAAAAAAAAGTCTCAAAATTCCGATTGACTCCCGATAGTCCCGATAGCAGGCGGCAAAAGGGAGAAACTCTCCCTGCCATAAACCTCCAGGCGCTGACAACTGCCGATGCATTGGAAGCACCTGACCACAGCCGACTCTGAGTCCGTTCGAAAACTTCGAGCCTCCGATGCCGAGCACCGAGCACCATCTCTGCCGAATGCTTTGACCCCGCCGCGGCTGCCAAGCAACAAGCAAAGCTGAGGACTCGGGGCCTTCCCTTCCGGAGATTCTGGATCACACGGTAGCAGCGGCAGCGAAACAGGCATTTCAGAAGTTTCACCAGATGTTCCTCCGTTCTCTCACATCTGTCTCCATCAAATCAGGATTGTGCACGGCACCCTTCTTGACAGATATCATTCACCTGAGTGGCCGCTGCACGCTGCTTCGCGGTGCCATCTTCTCCTCCTCGCACTTTTATTGTCCTATGATATTGTCCTTAATTAATAGTGCAACTCCCCCACCTCTTTTACCCCCTCTCCATCAATTCTAAAACAACAAAACCCAGGGACATTAAACACCCATTTCTGTCCTCTCCACCAAATCGCTGTAATGGCTACAACATCATAGTTCCATCATAGATCTGAGCTCTAAGTTCTTCACCTTTACCCATAATACTCCTAGCATTAAAATACACATTACAAACTATCCATCCCATTGTATATATAATTTTGCTCCTGCCTGTTTTACCGACCCTGACATCTACCTTCCTCTGCATCCCTCCACTTTCTGATCTGGCCCTCTGGTTTCCATTCCCCTGCCAAACTAGTTTAAAACTTCCCAAGTAGCACTAGTAAACACCTCAGCCAGAATATTGGTTCTCCTCCAGTTTAGATACAAACCATCCCTCCTGTATAGGTCACCCCTGCCCCAGAAGAGATTCCGTTGATCCAAGAACCTGAAACCCTATCCCTTCATCAGTTCCTTGGCCACTCATTCATCTGTACTATAATCCTATTCCTGCCCTGACTAGCAAGTGGCATGGAGAATAATCCAGAGATTACCACTTTAGCAATCCTGCTCTTCAGCCTCTTTGCTAATTCTCTATGCTCTCTGCACAGGACCTCATTTCCCTTTCTACCTATGTCATCGGTGCCAACATGCACCACAACGTCTGGCTGCCCTTGAGAATATTCTGCAGCCGCTCCAAGACTTCCTGGACCCCAGCACCTGTGAGGCAACACACTATCCTGGCATCTCTTTCTCAGCTACGAAATCTCCTGCCCATCCCCCTAATTATGAAATCTCCTATGACTATCACTCTACAATCAGAAATGGCACCACAGCTTTGTGAAGGAGTGTGGCGACCCACTTTCTGGCACCCACGAACCGGCTCACTACAGCGCACGCAGGCAGAGGGCCAGCACCAAAAAGGGCGCCGGGCCATCTTCACCAGCAGGGGGAAAATCCGGCACGCGGAAAGGGTCTGGGAATAGGCATTCCCCACAGCAGTCCCGCCCCAGGGAGGGCGCGAACGGGCAGGCTTTAAAGCAGGCCGCGAAGTTTGAATAAACCTCTTTCATCGCAACTCTAACTCACCGACTCCGTGTGGTTATTCTAGCGCTGTGTGTAGCACACCGCTACAATTGGTGACCCCGACGGCCCAAACGATATTTGGACCAGAGATGACCGACGCCACATCTGTTCACGCAGTTTCGTTAAAACTGCCAAGCTTCTGGACGAAGCGACCCCATTTATGGTTCGAACAAGCAGAAGCACAATTCCACATTCGGCAGATTACCTCGGAGTCCACTCACTACTACTACGTGCTGAGCTCCCTCGACCAGGAGACAGCTGCACAAGTTGAGGAGTTTATACAGTCGCCCCCAGAGGACGGCAAATACACAGCATTCAAAGCCCTGCTCATAAGGACTTTCGGACTCTCACGGCACAAACGAGCACGCCGCTTAATGCACCTGGATGGTTTGGGAGACAGACCACCGTCAGCATTAATGAACGAAATGCTGGCCCTGGCTGAAGCACACAAACCCTGCCTCATGTTTGAGCAGGCGTTCCTAGAGCAACTGCCCGAGGACATATGCCTGCTGCTGTCCGGCGCAGATTTCAGCGACCCCTGGGGGGTGGCGGCCCGAGCAGATGTGCTGTGGAATGCCAAGAAGGAGAGAGGGGCATCGGTCGCACAGATCACCAAGCCGCGTGCCCAACGACAGACCAGACCAGGCCCGGCAGCAGAGCCCAACGAACAATGCTGCTTCTACCACCAGCGGTGGGGCACAGAGGCCCGCCGCTGCAGACCACCCTGCAAATTCCCGGGAAACGCCAGGGCCAGCCGCCGCTGATGGCTACGGCGGCTGGCCATCAGGACAGCCTCCTATACGTCTGGGACAAGCAGTCGGGGCGCCGATTTTTGGTCGACACCAGAGCAGAGATCAGCGTCTTAACTCCAACGATTTACGATACCCGCAACAGAGAACCGGGATCCACCCTGAGGGCCGCAAATGGCAACACAATACGAACCTACGGCACCCGCACGGTGCGGCTACAGTTCAGCTCCAGCCGGTTCACGTGGGACTTCATACTGGCCACTGTGGCCCAACCACTCCTGGGGGTGGATTTCCTACGAGCCCACAGCCTGCTGGTCGACCTGCAAGGGAAGCGATTAGTCCACGCCAAGACTTTTCAAACCTTCTCCCTGGGTGAAGCACAGTTGCCAGCCCCACACCTGGACTCCATCACGCTGTCCGACGATGAATTCACCAGGGTCCTGGCGGATTTCCCATCAGTACTGACACCGCAGTTCACGGCAGCCATGCCCAGACATTGAGTACAGCACCACATCCCGACCCAGGTACCACCCCTCCACGCCCGTGCTCGAAGGCTTCCCCCGGACAAGCTCCGACTGGCGAAGGAGGAGTTCAAGAAGATGGAGGAATTGGGGATCATACGACGGTCCGACAGCCCATGGGCCTCCCCCTTCACATGGTGCCCAAGGCAACAGGAGACTGGAGACCATGCGGTGACTACTGCAGACTGAACGAGGCTACAACTCCAGACCGCTACCCTGTGCCGCACATTCAAGACTTCGCAGCAAACCTACACGGCGCAAGGATCTTTTTCAAGGTAGACCTCATCTGAGGATACCATCAAATCCCAGTACATCCGGACGACATCCCCAAAACAGCACTTATCACCCCGTTCGGACTTTTTGAATTCCTCCGAATGCCGTTTGGTCTAAAGAATGCCGCACAGACTTTCCAGCGGCTAATGGACGCGGTGGGACGCGACCTGGACTTTGCATTCATCTATTTGGACGACATCCTCATAGCCAGCAGTAGTTGGCAGGAGCATCTGTCCCACCTCCGCCAGCTCTACTCCCGCCTGAGCGAATTCGGCCTTACGATCAACCCAGCCAAATGCCAGTTCGGACTCGACACCATCGACTTCCTGGGCCACAGGATTACTAAAGGCGGGGCAACCCCCTGCCTGCCAAGGTAGACGCGGTCCGCAACTTCCCCCGACCCAACACAATCAAAGGCCTGCAGGAATTCGTGGGTATGGTGAATTTCTACCACCATTTCCTCCCCTCAGCAGCCTGAACCATGCTAATGTTGGGTAAGGGCAAGGACATTACCTGGGATGAAGAGGCCGCAACCGCTTTCGTTAAAACCAAAGAAGCCTTGGCAAATGCCGCGATGCTAGTGCACCCCAGAACGGACATTCCTACTGCCCTCACGATGGACGCATCCAACACAGCAGTCGGTGGCGTGCTGGAACAACTCATCGAGGGTCGCTGGCAACCCCTGGCGTTCTTCAGCCAACACCTACGACCACCCGAACTCAAATACAGTGCTTTCGACCGGGAGCTATTGGCACTATACCTGACAATCTGGCATTTCAGGTACTTCTTAGAAGGTAGGCCCTTCACTGCGTTCACAGACCACAAACCGCTTACCTTTGCGTTCATGAAGGTGTCCGACCCCTGGTCGTCCCGCCAGCAGCGACATCTGTCTTACATCTCCGAGTACACGACGGACATCCGGCATGTCTCGGGAAAGGACAACGTCGTGGCGGACGCACTTTCCAGATCTACCATACAGGCCCTGTCCCAGGGGGTGGACTATGCAGTGCTGGCAGAGGCACAGCAGGCAGACACTGAGATCTCCAGTTACAGGACTGCAGTCTCCGGTTTGCAGCTCCAAGACCTCCCCATAGGCCCAGGTGAGAGGACCCTACTATGTGACGTAGCTACCGGCCAACCCCGCCCCATCGTCCCAGCAGCCTGGCGCCGGCGGGTTTTCGAGTCCATTCACAACTTAGCGCACCCCTCCATCAGGACAGCCGTCCGGCTGGTCGCCAACAGGTTCGTGTGGCATGGACTGCGTAAGCAGGTCAGTGAATGGGCCAAAACGTGCATGCAGTGCCAAATGGCCAAGGTGCAGCGGCATACCAAGGCTCCGCCGCAGCGGTTCGAACCCACCCGCCGGAGGTTCGACCACATTCATGTGGATATTGTGGGGCCCCTGCCAGTGTCACGAGGAGCGCGGTACCTCCTAACTATGATACACCGGTTCACCAGATGGCCAGAGGCAGTCCCGCTCAGCAACACCACCTCCGAATCCTGCACCCGAGCACTGATCGCAACCTGGGTAGCCCGCTTCGGGGTACCGGCCCACATTACCTCCGACAGGGGCACCCAGTTCACCTCCAGCCTGTTGTTCGCTATGGCCAACCTTTTAGGATCACAGCTACACCACACAACTGCCTACCACCCACAGTCGAACGGACTAGTGGAGCACTTCCACCGTCACCTGAAGTCAGCTCTCATGGCCCGCCTGGAGGGGCCTAACTGGGTGGACGAACTTCCCTGGGTCCTGCTCGGAATCCGCACGGCGCCCAAGGAGGATCTGCACACCTCGTCGGCTGAGTTGGTGTACGGCGCACCCCTGGTAGTCCCAGGAGAGTTCAAGGGGGCAAGAGGAAGAACCCACAGCAGTCCTGGACAGACTACGGGAGAGGCTCGGTAACCTGGCCCCCATCCCCACTTCACAGCACGGACAGAGCCCGACCTGCGTACCCAAAGACCTGCAGAACTGTAAGTTTCTCTTTGTACGACGGGGCGGACACCGGGCACCGCTACAGCGGCCCTACGAGGGGCCGTTTAAGGTGATCAGGAACAATGGGTCCACGTTCGTGCTGGACACTGGGGAGAGAGAGGAGGTATTCACGGTGGACCGACTCAAACCGGCCCATGTGGACTTGGCACAGCCGGTCCAGTCTCAGGCACCGCGGCGCAGGGGCAGACCTCCCAAACAGAGGCCGATCCAGACCGTGGACATTGGGGGAGGTATCGCCGGTTCTGGGGGGGGGGGGGGGTTATGTGGCGACCCACTTTCTGGCACCCACAAACCGGCTCACAACAGCGCGCGCAGGCAGAGGGCCGGCCCCAAAAAGGGCGCCAGGCCATCTTCACCAGCAGGGGGAAAATCCTGCACGCGGAAAGGGTCTGGGAATAGGCATTCCCCACAGTAGTCCCGCCCCAGGGAGGGCGGGAACGGGAAGGCTTAAAAGCAGGCCGTGAAGTTTGAATAAACCTCTTTCATCGCAACTCCAACTCACTGACTCTGTGTGGTTATTCTAGCGCTGTGTGTAGCACACCGCTACAGGAGTTCCATTCCATCTGCAAGTGAGACCCTAGTTATCCCATCACCACACTTTAATTGTCCTTTGAACTCTTATTTTGACAGCTTCCTCTTTGGTTCCCTACACTGTTCCAATAAAGCCTAGCATAAGTTTGAGGAACATCATTTCTGAATTCAGGACATAATAGATTTCTTGATCCAACAATTTCAGATAACGTCATTTCTGCTTTTACTTTTGAATTGTAGCGAGAGCAGTATTTTCCTTTGGTTATTTAGTTTAATGATTTGCATCTTCCATCTACATCTTCCTCATACCAGTCTTTTGCTTCTTGTCCTACTAGCCCTCTTTGCCTTGCATTCCATTTACATCTCCTCTTGCCACTTCACACTGCATTTTAAAAACCATTAAATCTGATTTTTCTCCCATTTGAATGAAGTCCATTAACATGAAACATTTATTTTGTTTCAGATCCACAAATACTGCCTGGCCTTGCATTAGTTTCTGTTTGTACTCCAAATAATGAAGTTGTTTTTGCTCATTGGACATTTGATATTTATGGTGCAGAAAGAGAGTTTCCAATCCATAAACGGTGGGAAATATTAGTTCAGCTTCTCAGTCATTCCTTAGTTATAGAAAATTGATATAAGTCAGATTTTTTAGAGGTTCTGATGCTGAGGTAACCGGAATTTCTTGAGGCTAAACTTGAAGGTCAATGTCTGATTTATATTTGCTTTTGCTCTCTCTTTTATTATTAATTCATGAGATGCGGGCTTCATCAACAAGTCCAGAATGCATTGCTCATCCGCAATTCCCTGAAATGAGGAGCCAGTTAAAGTCAATTTCACTAATGGGTCTGGAGTCACATATAGGCCAGAATGTCCTTGTGGACATCAGTAAACCAGTCTGAAAGCTTCATGTATAGTAGCTCTGAAATTTATTCTAGATAAAATTAATGACATGAATTTAAATTTCTCAGTTGATATATTGGGATCTAAACTGATGACACTCAGTCAATGGTCCAGGTCTCTAGGTTACAGTGAGTGAGAGTGAAGGAAGGAAATGATAAGGCAAAAAAACTATAACAATGAATTTTTAAATTTCAATGGCACACAATTCCAAACAGGACAAAACACATAAAATGGGAATTCTGAGTTGATCAGTCTTGAGGTTAAGATCTCTAGTGGTTTATATTTGTTTTTGAGACATATACAGTTGAAGTCAGAAGTTTGCATACACCTTGGCCAAATACATTTAAACTCAGTTTTTCACAATTCCTGACATTTAATCCTGGAAAACATTCCCTGTGTTAGGTCAGTTAGGATCACTGGTTTATTTTAAGAATGTGAAATGTCAGGCAGTGAAACGCGGAAGATTTAAAAGGAACACAGCCGTATACAGCGGGCAGCGTCATTTTTTGGGCGGCAGATTGAGCTGGGAGCAGAGTGAAGGCTTAAGAGCTTTGGCTCAACGGGCTTAGGCAGAAATGGGCGAGGCAAAGTAGGTTTGGTTTTCAATTTTCCCTGTTTTTTGAAGAAAGGGGGAAGTACGAGTGTGAGGGCAGCTTGCTGTTCTCGGTGTCAGACGTAGGAGATCCTGGAGTCTCCCAGCCTCCTGGACATCCACATCTGCGCCAGGTGCACCGAGATGCAGCTCCTAAGGGACCGCGTTAGGGAACTGGAGCTGCAGCTTGATGACTTTTGTCTGGTCAGGGAGAGTGAGGAGTTGATAGAGAGGAGTTACAGGCAGGTAGTCACACCGGGGCCACGGGAGGCAGACAAATGGATCACGGTTAGGAGGGGGAAGGGGTTGTGTCAGGTACTAGAGAGTATCCTAGTGGCTGTGCCCCTTGACAATAGGTACTCCTGATGAGTACTGTTGGGGGGGAACAGCTTACCTGGGGGAAGCGACAGTGGCCGTGCTTCCGGCACAGAGTCCTGACCTGTAGCTCAGGAGGGTAGGGAAAGGAAGAGGAGGGCAGTAGTAACAGGGGATTCGATAGTTAGGGGATCAGATAGGCGATTCTGTGGACGCAGTCAGGAGACCCGGATGGTAGATTGCCTCCATGGTGCCAGGGTCCAGGATGTTTCTGATCGCGTCCAAGAGATCCTGAAGTGGGAGGGTGAGGAGTCAGAGGTCGTGGTACATATAGGTACCAATGACATAGGTAGGAAAAGGGAAGGGGTCCTGAAAGGAGAATATAGGGAGTTAGGAAGAGAGTTGAGAAGAAGGACCGCAAAGGTAGTAATCTCGGGATTAATGCCTGTGCCACGCGACAGTGAGAGTAGGAATGCAATGAGTTGGAGGATAAATGCGTGGCTGAGGGATTGGAGCAGGGGGCAGGGATTCAAGTTTTTGGATCATTGGGACCATTTTTGGCGCAGGTGTGACCTGTACTAAAAGGACAGGTTGCACTTCAATCCTAGGGGGACCAATATCCTGGCGGGGAGATTTGCGAAGGCTGCTGGGGAGACTTTAAACTAGAATGGTTGGGGGGTGGGAATCAAATTAAAGAGACTAGGAGAGAGGAGGTTAGTTCACGAATAGAAAAAGCTAGTAGACAGTGTGTGAGGGAGGATAGGCAGGGGACAGAGAACGGGAGCACTCAGACTGAAGATGTAGGGGAGAAGGAAGAAAAAGATAACGAAGTTGTTTGCACCATTAGGGATAAACAGAGAATAAGAGGTGGAGAGTTTCTTAAATGTATCTATTTTAAGGCTAGGAGCATTGTAAGAAAGGTGGATGAGCTTAGAGCATGGATTGATACCTGGAAATATGATGTTGTAGCTATTAGTGAAACATAGTTACAGGAGGGGTATGATTGGCAACTAAATATTCCTGGATTTCGTTGCTTCAGGTGTGATAGTATCGGAGGGGCAAGAAGGGGAGGTGTTGCATTGCTTGTCAGAGAAAATATTACAGTGGTGCTTTGGCAGGTTAGATTAGAGGACTCGTCTAGGGAGGCTATTTGGGTGGAACTGAGGAATGGGAAAGGTGTAGTAATGCTTATAAGGGTGTATTATAGACCACCTAATGGGGAGCAAGAATTGGAGAAGGAGATAGCAGATACCTGTAGTAAGCACAAGGTTGTGATTGTGGGAGATTTTAATTTTCCACACATAAACTGGGAAACCCATTCTATAAAAGGGCTGGATGGTTTGGAGTTTGTAAAATGTGTGCAAGATAGTTTTTTGAAGCAATACATAGAGGTACCAACTAGAGAAGGGGCAGTGTTGGATCTCCTGTTAGGGAATGAGATAGGTCAGGTGATGGAGGTTTGTGTTGGGGAGCACCTCAGGTCCAGTGATCATAATGTCATTAATTTCAATATAATTATGGAGAAGGATAGGTCTGGACCCAGGGTTGAGATTTTTGATTGAGAAAGGCTAACTTTGAGGAGATGTGAAAGGATTTAGAAGGAGTGGATTGGGACAGTTTGTTTTATGGGAAGGCTGTAATAGAGAAGTGGAGGTCATTTAAAGGTGAAATTTTGAGGGTACAGAATCTTTATGTTCCTGTTAGGTTGAAAGGAAAGGTTAAAAGTTTGAGAGAGCCATGGTTTTCAAGGGATATTGGAAACTTGGTTCGGAAAAAGAGAGATATCTACAGTAAATATAGGCAGCATGGAGTAAATGAGGTGCTCGAGGAATATAAAGAATGTAAAAAGAATCTTAAGAAAGAAATTAGAAAAGGTAAAAGAAGATATGAGGTTGCTTTGGCAAGTAAGATGAAAATAAATCCCAAGGGTTTCTACAGTTATATTAACAGCAAAAGGATAGTGAGGGATAAAATTAGTCCCTTAGAGAATCAGACTGGACAGCTATGTGTGGAGCCAAAAGAGATTCGGAAGATTCTGAACAATTTCTTTTCTTTGGTATTCACTAAGGAGAAGGATATTGAATTGTGTAAGATAAGGGAAACAGGTAGGGAAGTTATGGAAAGTATGATGATTAAAGAAGAGAAAGTACTGGCACTTTTAAGGAATATAAAAGTGGATAAGTCTCCAGGTCCTAACAGGATATTCCCTAGGGCCTTGAGGGAAGTTAGTGTGGAAATAGCAGGGGCTCTGACAGAAATATTTCAAATGTCATTAGAAGCGGGGATGGTGCCGGAGGATTGGCGTTTTGCTCATGTTGTTACATTGTTTAAATAGGGATCTAAGAGTAAACCTAGCAATTATCGGCCTGTGAGTTTGACGTCAGTGGTGGGTAAATTGATGGAAAGTATTCTTAGGGTTGGTATATGTAATTATCTGGATAGCCAGGGTCTGATTAGGAACAGTCAACATGGATTTGTGCATGGAAGGTCATGTTTGACAAATCTTATTGAATTTTTTGAAGAGGATACTAGGAAAGTTGACAAGGGTAAAGCGGTGGATGTTGTCTATATGGACTTCAGTAAGGCCTTTGACAAGGTTCCACATGGAAGGTTAGTTAGCTATTAATATTGAAGTAGTAAAATGGATTCAGCAGTGGCTGGATGGGAGACGGCAGAGATTAGTGGTGGATAACTGTTTGTCAGATTGGAGGCCGGTGTCTAGTGGTGTGCCTCAGGGATCAGTACTGGGTCCAATGTTGTTTGTCATATATATTAATGATCTGGATGATGGGGTGGTAAATTGGATTAGTAAGTATGCAGATGATACTAAGATTGGTGGAGCTGTGGATAATGAAGTAGGTTTTCAAAACTTGCAGAGAGATTTAGGCCAGTTAGAAGAGTGGGCTGAAAGATGGCAGATGGAGTTTAATGCTGATAAATGTGAGGTGCTACATTTTGGTAGGACTAATCAAAATAGTACATACATGGTAAATGGTAGGGCATTGAAGAATGCAGTAGAACAGAGGGATCTAGGAATAATGGTGTGTAGTTCCCTGAAGGTGGAATCTCATGTGGGTAGGGTGGTGAAGAAAGCTTTTGGCATGCTGGCCTTTATTAATCAGAGCATTGAGTATAGGAGTTGGGATGTAATGTTGAAATTGTACAAGGCATTGGTAAGGCCAAATTTGGAGTATTGTGTACAGTTTTGGTCACCGAATTATAGGAAAGATGTCAACAAAATTGAGAGAGTACAGAGAAGATTTACTGGAATGTTACCAGAGTTTCATCTCCTAAGTTACAGAGAAAGGTTGAACAAGTTAGGTCTTTATTCTTTGGAGCGTAGAAGCTTGAGGGGGGACTTGATAGAGGCATTTAAAATTATGAGGGGAATAGATAGAGTTGACGTGGATAGGCTTTTTCCATTGAGAGTGGGGGAGATTCAAACAAGAGGACATGAGTTGAGAGTTAAAGGGCAAAAGTTTAGGGGTAACATGAGGGGGAACTTCTTTACTCAGAGAGTAGTAGCTGTGTGGAACGAGCTTCCAGTAGAAGTGGTTGAGGCAGGTTCAATGTTGTCATTTAAAGTTAAATTAGGTAGCTATATGGACAGGAAAGGAATGGAGGGTTATGGGCTGAGTGCAGGTCAGTGGGACTAGGTGACAGTAAAAGTTCAGCACGGACTAGAAGGGCCAAGATGGCCTGTTTCCATGCTGTAACTGTTATATGGTTATAATAAGAGTAGAGAGAATGATTTATTTCAGCTTTTATTTCTTTCATCACTTTCCCAGTGGGTCAGAAGTTTACAAACACCTTGTTAGTATTTGGTAGCATTGCCTATAAATTGTTTAACTTGGGTCAAACGTTTTGGATAGCCTTCCACAAGCTTCTCACAATAAGTTGCTGGAATTTTGTTCCATTCCTTCGGACAGAACTGGTGTAACTGAGTCAGGTTTGTAGGCCTCCTTGCTCGCACTTGCTTTTTCAGTTCTGCCCACAAATTTTCTATCGGATTAAGGTAAGGGCTTTATGATGGCCACTCCAATACCTTGACTTTGTTGTCCTTAAGCAGTTTTGCCACAATTTTGGAGGTATGCTTGGGGTCATTGTCCATTTGGAAGACCTATTTGCGACCGAGCTTTAACTTCCTGACTGATGTCTTGAGATGTTGCTTCAATATATCCACATAATTTTCCTTCCTCATGATGCCATCTATTTTGTGAAGTGCACCAGTCCCTCCTGCAGCAAAGCACCTCCACAACATGATGCTGCCATCCCGATGCTTCACGGTTGGGATGGTGCTCTTCGGCTTGCAAGCCTCACCCTTTTTCCTCCAAATATAATCACGGTCATTATGACCAAACAGTTCAATTTTTGTTTCACCAGACCAGAGGACATTTCTCCAAAAAGTACCATCTTTGACCCCATGTGCACTTGCTAACTGTAGTCTGGCTTTTTTATGGTGGTTTTGGAGCAGTGGTTTCTTCCTTGCTGAGCAGTCTTTCAGGTTATCGATATAGGACTCATTTTACTGTGGATATAGATACTTGCCTACCTGTTTCCTCCAGCATCGTCACAAGGTCCTTTGCTGTTGTTCTGGGATTGATTTGCGCTTTTCTCGCCAAAGTATGTTCATCTCTAGGAGACAGAATGCGTCTCCTTTCTGAGCGGTATGACGGCTGCATGGTCCCATGGTGTTTATACTTCCGTACTATTGTTTGTACAAATGAACGTGGTATTTCATGCGTTTGGAAATTGCTCCCAAGTATGAACGAGACTTGACATTTCTGACCTCAATCCAATAGAAAATTTGTGGGCAGAGCTGAAAAAGCGTGTGCGAGCAAGGAAGCCTACAAACCTGACGCAGTTACACCAGTTCTGTCTGACGGAATGGAACAAAATTCCAGCAACTTACTGTGAGAAGCTTGTGGAAGGCTATCCCAAACGTTTGACCCAAGTTCATCAATTTAAAGACAATACTACCAAATACTAACAAAGTGTATGTAAACAACAGGAATTCTGCAGATGCTGGAAATTCAAGCAACACACATCAAAGTTGCTGGTGAACGCAGCAGGCCAGGCAGTATCTCTAGGAAGAGGTGCAGTCGACGTTTCAGGCTGAGACCCTTTGTCAGGACTAACTGAAGGAAGAGTGAGTAAGAGATTTGAAAGTGTATGTAAACTTCTGACCCACTGGGGAAGTGATGAAAGAAATAAAAGCTGAAATAAATCATTCTCTCTACTATTATTCTGATATTTCACATTCTTAAAATAGAGTAGTGATCCTAACTGACCTAAAGCAGGGAATGTTTTCTTGGATTAAATATCAAGAATTGTGAAAAACTGAGTTTAAATGTATTTGGCTAAGGTATATGTAAACTTCTGACTTCAACTGTACATAACCTCCTAGGTAAGAAACTGTCTGATTGTTAGTGTAAACCAACAGCAAATGAGGAGGATTTCATTTTTTTTTTGAAGGATTAAGATTATCTGACTATAGCAGCAATAAAGTACCATTTAAAAAAATAACAAAACAGTTAGAAGATTGTTAAAATAACACAGTTTAATACTCCAGGATTTTCCACTTCTTGCCAAGAGACCAGTGTAAATGCCTTGTGAGCCCAGTGGGCCAATAGCTCAAATGAAAATGTTGAAATTTGCATTCAGAGGAAGAGACAAAATTAAATCACTTTATGAATCACAAAGAACAACTAATTTTAGAAATGTGAAAACTTTAATAAGATGTTTAAAGTGTGTTCAGAGGGGATAACTACATTGCAGCAATTATTTGTTGTTAAAACATATGTTTCTCATCTGATTTCATTATCCACATTTGATCTTGAGTAATGAAACGAAGTCAATTTATTGATCTAGGAAACAGGAATATTGTGTTGTTTTGGAGATAAAAACAGAATAAATTGTACCCAGAGTGGATCCAAAACAGTTTCACCATGTTGTTATCAGGGTTCAAATTATGAGGACTGAATGTAGAAACTTTGCTAGTATCCCCTTGAGAATAGGAGATTACATAGTGACCTGATTAACACATAGAAATTGTTAGAAAGATATTACAGAGCAGATTTAGATTTATGAGCTGTAATTGAGTGGCTTCTGGCCTGCTGCTCAAAATTGCTGTCTGCAGTGTCCAGCTGGTTGCAGTCACCTGGATCCAGTGTGGAAGGTGCAACAGGCTGATGCGTCACAGCAAGGACCCCAGGAGCAAGTAGGGCTTAGAGCTTTCAATAGGGGGCAAAGCTGAGGCAATTTTAAATGTTACTGATACTCACATTGAAACAATTAAAAACAAGTTATAAATGAATAACTTACCTTTGCCTTTTCCCTTCTCATCTGTGGATCGGAATTCCCATGACTCTGATTTTGTGTTTGGTCTCAAATCTGAGAAATATTCCACAGAGTAAGCTGAAGGATTCCGTAGCCAATTGGGTTCTCAGAGACCACTGTTAGTGTGGAATGACTTTTTTTTTAGTTGTTTAATTGTTCAACACCATTCACCACTAGATGTTGCAGGACTGCAGAACTTCAATCTGATCCTTTATATGTGAGATTGAGATTAAGTTTGTCTGTAGCTGTTGCTTGGCATACATATAGACCAGTATCCACAACTTCCCCAGTCTGATAATTCAGTGTTTTTATGTGTGCCTGGTGCTGTTGCTGACATGGCATTCTGGGCTTCTCAATGAACCAAGATTGATCCCCTTGTTTAATGGAATTGTGGGATAAGGGATATACTGGACTCTGAGGTGACATATTGTGGTAATGTGCATTGCTGTGTTGTTGGTTTATGCACAGCACCTCATGGATTCCTGATTTTGAGTTGTCAGAAGTTTTGAGTTTGTCTAACTAAAATGCCTGCAGTGCTGGGAAAGGTCCTTTGTGTGGAGGACTAAGTGGTGGCCTCTTCCACTGACACCACCTTGCACAGACACACCTACCTAGGCTGGGTTGGTGTGGATCATATCAAGTAGTTTAACAAACAGGTTGGCTTACCCTTTACATGCTAATGAGTCTGGCAACTTTACCTTCAGGATGAAGTGAGTTTATTCTGCGGTGGTGCTTCATAACAAATATTGAAGTACTGCAGCTGGAATGTTTCTACTTTCAGTGCTTCATCCAAGCCTGATTTAATATAGAGAAGCAATGACTTCATGATTGAGAGAAGATAGTCAATGGTAATCAGCAGGAAGTTTCCTTCTCGTGTTTCCCTGATGCCATGAGATTTCGTGCTGTGTGGAGTCAATGTTGGCGATCTAGAGGGTTTCTCCCTCCTAACTACATATCACTGAGCTGCCAGCTTCGCTGGCTCAGTCCCATGGTTGGACAAATGCCAGCAATTTACTTATCTGGGAGTCGCTCAATGTTGACAGTTTTCTTTAGACCACTATTTCCCAAGGTGGGGAAATCATGAGATCTCATGATTTAGCCCATTATTTCCTATAGTGGTGAAGGCCTTGACCCTATGATTTAGCCCTCTATTTTCATGGGGAAATCATGAAAAACAAGTGGAAATGGGAATATAGATCTGTAATTCCTGGAAAGTGGTATCACAGGTAGATAAGGTAGATGAGAGAGCTTCTGGCATATTGACTTCCTGAAATTAGAGTACTGAGTTCAGGAGTTGGAATGTCATGTTGAAGTTCTGTAAGATGTTAGTGAAGCCAGATTTGGAGTTTTGTGTGTGGTACTAGTAACCTTCCTCAGGAAAGATATCAATTAGATTGAAAGCATATTGAAGGATGTTGCTGGGACTAGAGGACCCGAGTTAAGGGAAAGGTTGAATATACAGTGTACCCTCGACCATAGGAGAATGAGGGGAGATTTGATAGAGATATACAAAATTACTCAGGGTATAGACAGGGTAAATGCAAGCAGATTTATTCCACTGAGTTTGGGTGAGACTACAACTAGAGGTCATAGATTAAGGGTGAAAGGTGAAATATTTAAGGGGAACCGAAGAGAGACTACTGCACTCAAAGAGTGTTGCATGTGGAATGAGCTGCCAGCAGAAGTGGTGGATGTGGGTTCAATTGGAATATTTAAGAGAAGTTTGGATATATACATGGATATGAGGGGCTTGGAGGGTTACAGTCCAGGTAGGTAGAATAACAGCTCGTTATAGGCAAGTGCTGTACAACCCTATGACCTTAAAGTATGAGTTCCACATATATTTGGCTACAGTCCATAAGACATAGGAGCAGAATTAGGCTATTTGGTCCAATGAGTCTGCTCTGCCATTTCATCATGGCTGATTTATTAACCCTCTTAACCCCATTCTCCTGCCTTCTCCCCGTAACATTTGAAACCCTGATTAATCAAGAACCTATCAACCCCTGTCTTAAATATGGCCAATGGCTTGGCCTGCACAGCTGTGTCTGGAAATGAATTCCACAGATTCATCGCCCTCTGGCTAAAGAAATTTTTCATCATCTGTTCTAAATGGATGTGTCTCAATTTTGATGCTGTGCCCTCTTGTCCTAGACTCCCCTACTATAGGAATCAACCTCTCAACGTCCATTCTGTCTAGCCCTTTCAATATTCAATGGGCTTCAATGAGATTCCCCCCTCTTTCTTCTAAACCAGGCCCAGAGCTATCAAATGCTCCTCATTCATTCCCAGGATCTTTCTTGGGACACTCTCCAATGCCAGCACATCGTATCTTAGATAAGGGGCCCAAAACTGCTTACAATACTCCAAGTGTAGTCTGATCAATGTCTTATAAAGCCTCAGAGTTATATCCTTGCTTTTCTATTCTAGTCCTCTGGAAGTGAATGTGAACATTGCATTTGCCTTCACCTGAAAGTTAACCTTTAGGGAATCCTGCATGAGGACTCCCAAGCCCCAGTGCACCTCTAATTTTTGAATTGTCTCCCCATTTTGAAAATGGTTCACACCTTTATTCCTTCTGCACAAGTGCATGACTATGCACTTCCCTGCACTATATTCCATCAGGCACTTCTTTGTTCGTTCCCCAAGTCCTTTTGCAGACCTCCTGCTTCCTCAACACTACCTGCCCCTTCACCTATCTTTGTTTTGTACGCAAACTTGTTACAAAGCCATCAATTCCTTCATCTAAGTTATTAACATGAAATGAAGCGGTTCCCAACATCAACCGCTGCAGCACACCACTAGTCACCTGGCAGCCAACCAGAAAAGACCTCCTTGATTCCCACTCTTTGCCTCCTGCCACTCAGCCAATCTTTTATCCATGCTAGTTCCTTTGTTGTAATATCATGGGCTCTTAATCTTGTTAAGCCTCAAGTACAGCATGTTTTTAAAGACCTTCTGAAAATCCAAATCCAAAATCCACTGACTCTCCTTTGTCTATCCTGCCTGTTATTTCCTCGAGGTATTCCTACAGATTTGTCAGGCAAGATTTCTGCTTAAGGAATCCATGCCAACTTTGGCCTATTTTATCATGTACCTTCAAGTGCCCTGAAATCCTTAATAATAGACTCCATCATCTTTCCAACCACTGAAGTCAGGCTAATTAGCTTATAATTTCCTTTCTTCCTCCTCACTCCCTCCTTAAAGAGTGGAATGACATTTGCAATTTTCCATTCCTCAGGAATCATTCCAGAATCTAGTGAATCTTAAAATATCATCACTCATGCCTCCACAGTCTCTTCAGCTACCTCTTTCAGAGATTTGGGGTGTAGTCCACCTGGTCTAGATGACTTATCTACCTTCATACTTTTCAGTTTCCCAAGCACCTTCTCCTTAATAATAGCAATGACACTCACTTCTGCCCCTGACACTCTCACATTTCTAGCATTCTGCCTGTGGCTTCCACAGTAACCACTGATACAAACTACTTATTAAGTTCATCCGCCATTTCCTTGTTCCCTATTACTACCTTATCAGTGTAATTTTCCAGCAGTTTAATATCCACTCTCGTATCTCTTTTTATATATTTGAAAAAGAAAACTTTTTGTATCTTCTTTTATATTATTGGCTATCTTACCGTAATATTTTATCTTTTCTCTTATGGCTTTTTTCAGTTGCCTTCTGTTGGTTTTTAAAAGCTTCCCAATCCTCTACCTTGCCACTAATCTTTGGATCCAGCACCAATCTGATTTTCTTAATCTACCTGCATATTGAAATCCCCATGACTATCACAACATTGCCTTTTTACCTGTGTTTTCTGTCTCTCATTTTAATTTGTAACCAACATCCTGGCTATGGTTTGGAGGCCTGCATAACTCCCATCAGGGTCTTTTTACCCTTGCAGTTTATTAGCTCTACCGGCAAGGATTCTACATTTTCTGATCCTGTGCCACTTCCTTCTTGGGATTTGATTTCATTTTTTACCAACAGAGCCGCCCACTCCCTCTGCCCACCTGCCTGTCCTTTCAATACAATGATTGGACATTAATCTCCCAACTATGACCCTCTTTCAGCCAAGACTCAGAGATACTTTTATACTTTATTGTCGCCAAGCAATTAGTACTAGAATGTACAATCATCACAGCGATATTTGAATCTGCGCTTCACACTCCCTGGATTACAAATATTAAATATTAAAAATAGTTAAAATTAGTAAATATTAAAATTTTAAATTATAAATCATAAATAGAAAATAGAAAAATGGGAAGTAAGGTAGTGCAAAAAAATCAAGATGCAGGTCCGGATATTTAGAGGATACGGCCCAGATCCGGGTCAGTATCCGTTCAGCAGTCTTATCACAGTTGGAAAGAACAGACATCCCACCTCTCCCGGAAGTTCCGAGATTCTCCCGCATATTAATAGTGGCTCCCTGATGCCTGCAAATTATATACAATATCATGGAAATCAATTTTTTTGAGAGTGAGCGAGAGAAAGCAAGAGAGACCACGAGAGAGAGCGAGAGCAAGCAAGCGAGAGAGAGTGAGCGAGAAAGCAAGTGAGAGCGCAAGTGTGAGCGAGAGAGAAAACAAGCGAGTGCGCTTGAGAGCGTGCGAGCGACCACGAGAGAGAGAGAGCGCGCCATGGCAGAGTGTTCCAAAGAAAATATAAAATGTATGTCACCCCAGACTACACTAAAGTGTACCCCTGCCTAATAGGGGTCAAAATAATGACAGTGTTGCTCGCTGCACTGTTTGCAACAGTGACTTTTCTATTGCCCATGGTGGGTTAGGACTGTAAAAGATATGCTGAGGTGAGATTAACAGGTGTCATTCGTTCATTAGCATAGCTAACGTTATTTAAACTAGCTGGCCAGCTGCTAAGGAGCTACTCTATTGCAGACATCCCACCTCTCCGCAAATTGATGGTGCTACCTCCCTGAAATGAGTTTTTGCAGGGTGGGACGTCTGAAGAAGCTGTTCCCAAATCTGGCCGTACGAGTCTTCAAGCTCCTGAGCCTTCTCCCGGAGGGAAGAGGGACGAAAAGTGTGTTGGCTGGGTGGGTCGTGTCCTTGATTATCCTGGCAGCACTGCTCCGACAGCGTGCGGTGTAAAGTGAGTCCAAGGACGGAAGATTGGTTTGTGTGATGTGCTGGGCTGTGTTCACGATCTTCTGCAGCTTCTTCTGGTCGTGGACAGGACAACTTCCATACCAGGTTGTGATGCACCCTAGAAGAATGCTTTCTATGGTGCATCTATAAAAATTAGTGAGGGTTTTAGGGGACAGGCCAAATTTTTTTAGCTTTCTCAGGAAGTAAAGGAGCTGGTGGGCCTTCTTGGCAGTGGACTCTGCTTGGTTGGACCAAGTCAGGTCATTTGTGATAAAGACCCCAAGGAACTTAAAGCTTTTGACCTGTTCCACTTGCGCACCACCAATGTAAATGGGATCGTGCGGTCCGCTACTCCTTCTGAAGTCAACAACCAATTCCTTTGTCTTGCTGACGTTGAGGGATAGGTTATTGCCTTCGCACCATGCCACCAGGTTCTTAATTTCCTCTCTATACTCAAACTCAGTATAGCAGGAGACTGAGTACACAGCCTTGTGGGGCACTGGTGCTCAGAGTGATTGTAGAGGAGAGCTTGTCCCCTATTTTTACAGCCTGGGTCCTGTCTGTGAGGAAGTTGAAGATCCAGCTGCAGATCTGAGTGCTAAGGCTCAGGTTCCGGAGCTTAGGAATCAGCTTATTTGGAATGATGGTATTAAAGGCAGAGCTGTAATCAATGAAAAGGAGCCTTACGTATGCGTCTTTATTCTCCAGGTGTTCTAAGGAGGAATGCAGGGCCGGAGAGATGGCATCTGCCGTTGACCTGTTGCTCTGGTAGGCGAATTGCAAAGCGTTGAGGTTGACCGGTAGGCTGTGGTTGATGTGTGCCATAACCAATCGCTTGAAGCACTTCATAGCAATTGATGTCAGAGCCACAGGTCGATAGTCATTCAGGCATGTCATCTTGCTTTTCTTCGGCACCGGGATTATCGTTGCCTTCTTAAAACACGAGGGGATCTTAGACTGAAGCAAGGAGCAGCTGAAGATGTCAGCAAACACTCCAGCTAGCTCGTTTGCACAGGCCCGGAGAACCCGTCCCGGGATGCCATCTGGGCCCGCCACCTTCCTTGGATTTATCTTCAGGAAGGCCCTTCTGTCGTCCTCCTCGGTGACGATGAATCTCGATGTCACCAGGTCCGGTTCATCTGGAGGGAGTGGGACGCTCCTCTTCTATTCGTAAATTGCCCATAAATTCACACTTCCCAATCTTGAACTGCATTACGAGATCATCTACCTTATTCCATATTCTGTGTGCATTCAAATATAACACATTCAGTCCTGTATTCGTTACTCTTTTTGATTTTGGCCCTCATTCCACTGACTGCAATTTTGTCCTGTCATCTGCCTGTCCTTCCTCACAGTATCACTGCTTATAGTTGTACACCAACTGCCCCATCCTCAGCTGTATCACTCTGGTTCCCAATAGATTAAACACTCTCCAACAGCTCTAGTAAACGGGGTTCAAGTGTAATTGTCCTTTTGATACAGATCACAACTTCCCCAAAAGAGGTCCCAATGATCCAGAAATCTGAAAACCTGCCCCCTGTACCAATTCCTCAGCCATGCATCCATCTACCAAATCATCATATTCTGGAGCATGCTGTTCAGCTTTCTGTCTAACTCCCTATATTTTTCTCTTCTGGACCTCCTCCCTTTTCCTACCTATGTCATTGATACCAATATGTACCCTGGCATCTGTGTGTTCACCCTCCGCCTTTAGAATGCTATGGACCCGATTCGAGACATCTCTGACCCTGGTACCTGGAGGCAACATACTATCCGGGTGTCTCTTTCGCATCCACCGAATTTGCTTTCTGTTCCTCTAATTATGGAATCCCCTATCACTACTTTGCTCCTCTTCTTCACCCCCCCTCCTGAACCACAGAGCCAGACTCAGTGCCAGAGACATGGTTGCTGGGACTTCCCCCCCAACAGTATCCAAAGTGGTATACTTATTTTTGAGGGGAACAGCCACAGGGGTACTCTGCACAAGCTGCCTTTTCCCTTCCTGACGGTCACCCTGCAACTTAGTTCATGCAGAATAGAACCCAATCAAGGGCCATGGATTGGCCAAATTGATGAGGATGGTACTCATCTTTGCTTGTAATCTTTTGCCAGAATAAGCCTCAGAGTTAAACTGTTTAATTCCATTTTCCACTAACAGGCAAGCACGTGATTGGGCCTGTTCATCAGTGCGGATTGAGTGTAATTTCAGATTGTTATTGGAACAGTATCTCATCTTCCCCTGGGCATGCTACTGCCAACAGAACTCAAAAATGAATTCAAAAAATTCAGGTAACAAGTCTTTCCAGTTTGTATCTAAACTAGCTAATCCCATGAGAAGGTTATCCACCTGTAACATCAACAGTTTAGCTCTCTCCACAGACATCATCTGATCTGCTGAATATCGCAGTCGCCTTCTCTCCAGCAATTGCTGTGTTACTTCTCATATTGGTTGTTTTTCTCTATCCACTTTTCTTGTTTATTCCCTCTGTTTATACTCTTCTGTGATGTTGCAGTTAAATGGTATTCGGCATCTTCTCTTGGATGGCATTACTAATATTTGTGCCATGTAGATAGCCCCTTTGTTATTCCCATCTTACCCCTTATCTGCAACAAACAGAGTTGTGTTCTCATTTTCCTGTTCTAGTTATAGGTCATCAGCCCAAAAGATTAGCCCTGTTTTTTTCCTACACAGATGCTGCTGCTGAACACAAGCAGAATTTTCTTATTTTGTTACAAATTTCCAGCACTTGCAGTATTTTTTTGCTTTCCAATTTCCACCTTACTCTTTCATTTATTTTCCGTAAAGCGTCTACATCTCTCTTTTATTTATTTTCCATCGTCTCCAATGTTTTGTACCTCACGTTTGATTTTCCTTTCTCTCTCATCCTAATTCATTTCTTCTATAGACATCAAGTCTTGACCATCCGCTGGCATGTAGCAACAACATCATGTGCGTTCATTGTCCATTGTTTTCTCCCAACTACCTTTTTCCTTTCTCTGCGATTCAAAAAGCTGTAACATCTAATTTTACCTCGTTCTGATTAAGGGTCACCCAGAGCAATTATGTTCCTCTCGCCACAACAAAGTGTATTTTCTGCTTTAAAAAAAATCCCTCTCAATATAACTCAATTTCCATAAATTTCACGGTGATATAATCAAAAAATATGTAGATTAACCAGTCAATCGATTAAACATTTAGATCGAAACTTAGTGAAACGAGTCGTTTGCGTCAAGAAGTATCAGCGCATTTCACTGTATGTTTCGATGTACATGTGACAAATAAAGCTAATCTTTAATCATTAACAGTGACATGTTAATTCAGTAAGGAATTGGAATGGATATAGTTATCTTTAAAGAAATGAAATCAAATTAAGTAGGTAAGGAGGAATAGGAGCCTGTGAATGTTGACATCAAAATTACATTTTTGTACTTGAATCGTTTAAGAATTATACTATTTCTGGGTGCCAATGCCAGGCTAATCTATATATTTTTGTATTATTTCACCTTGAAATTTATAATTTCCAAGGCTTGTGGATGCACGGGAGGACTCTGTGGCCTTTAGAATGAACTTCGAGGCAAAATGAATGTTGCCGCTGGTAATCAGCAGAGACATGACATAAGTAACGCTGGGAGAAGGCAAACAAGTGAAACTTGAGGTGCAGGGGAGGCGGGACCTCAGCACCTCCAGCAGCAGCTCTCGCGAGAAGGCGCCCGTTCTTTTAATGAGAGCCGCAGCGCGCGACATGGACGTCGGGCCGCCGATTGGCCGAGGGCGGCGTCACGTGCGCGGTGCCGTTTCCCGGCGGTCTATGCGCCGGTTGCTGATTACGAGAGACGAAGGGACGAGTGCGGCAGCGGCAGCGGCGGAGTGGAGTCGGCGGGCGCAGTGAAACCTCCCGGAACAGCGCGGTTGCCTCTTCCCCTCTCCGGTTTTCACACATACACATCCTTCTCTTCTGCATCGGCGAGCCGTAAACCCGCTGAGGAATATTTCCAATAACCCTTTTTTTCCCTCCCTTGTTTCACGTCCCGGACAGGGGAAAATAACTTTGTTTTTTTTTCTGGTCAAGATTTTGTTCTCACTTTTTTTTAGTTATGAGTCATGTGGCCATCGGCAATGTACTGGATCTAGATCAGCAGGTAAGTCGCCGTCAGCCTCACTTGTGTGCCTTTTGCTCCGGTAGTACGGTGTTGAATGGTATCGGCTTGGCAGGTGGCGGTGGGCTGGGGAGGGAGGGAGCGGGTGTCCCTGTCGCCTCACTCCCTTCCCTTCCCTTCCTCCTTCCCTCCCTCGTCTCCTCGCACCCCCTCCCCTCCCGGCCTGGCCGGCTGCGGGAAGTCGGCCGACAATGGCGGCTTTTGTCTCTGTCGGAGCCGCCCCGCGCTGCCATGGGGAGGAGTCCTTTAAGTGGTGGTTGTTTTTTTTAAAGTGGGCTTTGTTACCGGTGGGTGACCGGGCTCATTTCCCCGTTTCTCTACCCCGCCAGCTGCGAAATGCGGCGGAGGCGAGCGATCCTCTGGTCCGGGCCTTTGTTTCGGCCTCGTCTCGCTGCCGAGGGGTGGGGGATGGTTCGCGTTCGGGGGTGGGGGGGAGAAAGCAGTCAAGAGCTTTATTTTTAATCCAGTTGAACTGTAACCAGAGGGGGTGTCGTACATTTCCGAATAAAATTTCGCTACTCTATTGGGGGAGTGAAGAGATGCGAATTGGACTTCCTTGTGGAGGAAAACTTACCACTAAATCCCGTAATGGCGGCCTTTGTGGTGAGTTGCCAGCCATTCCTTCCACCAGCTTCAGTAACAGATTAAATACTGACGTGGAGCATGTTGTAAAACCCTTCATTTAAAGCTCTCCTCTCGGCTTGACGCAGGCCGCTACGTTTCCTAAACAACCTCCTTCACTCAGAGCTGAGCACTTGGATTTTAAAAAATGGACAGCAAAGGAATACGGAAGGATGAATACTTGTTTTGGTTAAAGAGTTCTATCAGATTGGTTGTTTTCAAACCAGACATCTGACTTTCTCTCATATTCTGATCTAAAATACAAGATTTTTCGGTTTTAGGCTTAAACTCGTGTTCTCCCTTAATTGCCAATTGTTTGAATGATTACATAACTTTCTTGTATTACACATACTCATGAGAGCCTTACCACCTCTGGATAAACTTCCGATTCTATTGAGGTGATTGTTACAGTTACAGTGGCTGGGAGTTCTTAAAACTTAAAATTTGCTTGATCGTTTAACATCACCCTATAGTAAATGTGTCAATGTGGCCTTTTCGAATTAAATCACTTAATATTTATAACCAGATATTTTTAAAACACCGATCAATTGCCAAGCTATTAACTTTAAATAAGCGAAATGCATTATTTCAAAGCCAATTGTGGCTGAATCGAGTACTGTTCTTGTTTACTGAAGTCCGTGCGCTAAGAAACTGCGCCATCATTGTGTCTGGCGCAGCATGTTATTAGCTGAAGCATGAGACATCTATCCCTGCGGCCACAACAGAATTTTTGCGAAGTTCCGTTCCAAAAAAGGTTGCCCGACTGTTTTCGGTGTCGAGATAATAGCCTTTTCTTTTTGAAAGAGTATATGTAGAGTGCCGGCTTGGTAGGTGGGGGGGGGGTAAAGTGAGATATTAAAATGGAGTTATGTGTGATTAATTTCTGACGAAATCAGAGCGTATACGTGCTGGAGACTGACGGGCAATTGTTAGAAGGGCGGGGAAGGCTCGTCACAAAGGTTTAAGTTTCCTGTTAACGTAACGAACGTGCGATGCCATTTTTTGTCGTTTTGCGGTCATTTTTTATTGAATCGGAGGCCCACGATGCCAGAAACGACAGCTTAGTGACGACTGATTTTGTTTTGCACTGAGTTTTTTCAAATGCTGCTGTTCGCCGCTGATGAGATTCAGCAATGACGATTTTATCGTAAAACGTTGACTGAAAATACACGAGGATCACTGTCAGGAGGGCACTTTAAGTCAGGAACAGTATTTCTATTATGTCGCTGGCTCCTCTTTTCAACAGTCGTGGGTTGGATTTGTTTGTATTTCGTCATAGGCTTGTGCAGGCTCCCTTCCAGCGTAACGACTGAAGTGACGCCCTCTTCAGGTCATCGAAGAGCTTTTCCAAGCTGCTCTTTTCAAATGAAATCTTCAATCAAAAATGCCTTTACCATAAGCATATACACCTTTTTTGAACTTCGCGGAAGTTCAGATTGTTAACTTGTTTTTTCATCATTTTGGATGTATCAAGTCTTAAGGCCAGTTAATTAAAATTTCACTAAATTGAAAGGCATTTTGCTTAGGTGAAGAAAGTTGCATACTTTAATGTCAAATTTGGCACATTGCCCTTTTAAAGTTCAAGCAAAGCAAGACGTGTTGGCCAATAACTTGGAAATCAAACTTCATAAGCAAACTGATCGTTTATCTTGTTAGTAATTGAATTGTTAAAATTTAATTTGAAGCATGAAACATTACTGCTAATTTCAAGAAACATTTCTAAAGCATTGTGACAGTGCAGCTTCTGGTGACCACATGTTGGTCATAGTCAGGCAGAAGTTGTTTACACGTCTGGATAGGCAAATAGATTGAGAGGATGTTGATAATTCACTAATCAGTCTTTCAAAGATATTTTAAGTGGAAAGTTGCCAGAGGATCCCCAGGATCAAATATGGTTTAAACCTGTGTTTTTAAAAGTTACATTAAAGTTAAGCTCGTTCAAGTGAGTTTATTGTAGGCTATGTGAAGGAAATGAGAGAACCAGATTAGAATATGAAGAATTGGAATGTAGACTGGGAATGATGGGATCAGAGTAAACTGAGGAAATACAGATTATTAAAATGGGACTAATTTTGAAATATAGATTTAAAATGGATAACTTGAGCTTTGAAGTAATAGTTGTATTTAACTTTATCACATGTACATCAAAACAGTGAAATACGTAGTTTGCATCAAGTCAAATAAGCGGGATTGGGCTGATCAGTCTACAAGTGTCACCTACTTCTGGTGCCAACGTTAGCAACTAGAACTCCAGAGGAAGCCCGTGCAGTCATGGGGCGGGGTTATAAAGCAGTGGAATTTCAGCCCTCTTTGGTGATTGCTGGCACTGTAAAGCAATGTGCTGCTAACCACTGGGATACTGTTACCAGGACTGTCGATCTTGAGTGCATTAGAAACAAAGGTGAGAACTGGAAACATTACAAATTTTAACTTTAGGGCAATAAATATTTAAATATTTACCACCATGGGCTAGCTGATGGTTGTGGTTATTTATGATATAGCACTAGGATGTTGGGCCACGTTTTTATATTGACTGCACACTTCGGTCAACTAACGAAATTTAATTTGTAAATGTGAAGTATACTTCAATATAGTAAATTTCTCAAAGATGGGTTAGTAAAAATGTAACCTAGAAGATGTATCTTTGATCCTCTCGAATCTCAAATTTTGCCATTTCATCTTTTAAAGTTATGCCTTTTGGTATTTGGCATATCCACCCAGGGGTTGTGGGGAGAAGAGGAAGAACTACCATATTTATCCCTTTTATAAGTTTACACTTCTCTGGTCTTCCCTCAGCCTGTGCTGCAGAAGAACCAATCCAATTTTGTGCAATGTCATTAATCTGTGCAACACTCTGGTGAAACTCTTTTGCACTTTCAAGGCCTTCAATTCTTCTGTAATGCAGTGCAAGCAAATCTGCATCCAGTTCTCCAATTGTAACCTAACCCAATGGGTGTTGAAGAAGCCATACTTGCCTTCAATCTTTTGGTCATCTTTGAAACGTTAGCCTTTGTAATGTGCATGCTGCAGATGGAGTGAATGGAAAGATGTGGTGACTGAGCAGTGCTTACAGCGCTGCGCAGTTGTCATTAGCAGCGCAGTTGTCATTAAATGCTGCAATGCAATCCACTGGGATGTTTTCTGTAGTGCATCTGTAGAAGTCTTGAGAATCTTTTCTGCTTAGCCTGTCATTAGTCAGTAGGATAATGAGAAAATAAGCCATTGTCTTAAGAATGTTGTCATAAAAATGTGATTAAAAGCAACATGATACTTGGTTTGAGTGTTTTGGAGTGGGAGGAAAGAAATCCTTAATGCCATGCTATCAGAGGGTGACAAGTATGCATTGAGGGTGGCTGGTGGTATTTGGGAGATTGGGATGGTGTGGTGAGAGAAGCAGGAAAAGTGCCAGTAAATGCAAATGTGGATTAATACTTGGGTCAATATTTATATTGGCAAAATTGATTTTTTCTGGGAGTTGCAAATTTGACCTCCAGGAGTACAGGTCAACTCTTAGTCTTTGGAAAACCAGTATTTAAACATTGGACAGTGTAGTGATTTCCATAAAGGAACTTCACTGTACAAGAATAGCAAAGTAAATCTTGTCATGCTGCTTTTTCATATAAGGTAAATAGAATATGCTCAAATATTGAGATAAATAACAATGTTGTGATCTTGAAATGGGTATGTGGTAAGCTGTTTAAGAAATGACTAGTATGTGTTTAACTATCTTTCATGGAGAAGCGGTTATGGGGCAGGCCAGAGGAGGTAGGGGTATGGAGAATATTTGAGTCTTGAAATCTGTGATGCTGAGACGGTGATTATTGGTTAATTTAGGATTTGTTCACTGTATTTGAGGCTTAATGTAGACCACCCTCCCTCTTCTCTCCCCCCCCCCTCCCATTTGAAAAGTCTGTATATTTGGTACTAAATAATACTGTAACCTCAACATGGGCAATTTGGTTCAATCTGTAATGATTACTGCTAACTCCATTCAGTTCTATTCCCATCACTGAGATTTTGGTCCATTACCTTAATTGATGGCTTGAATCCATGTTAGTTTTGAAGTTATTCAATTGTTTCTAAATCCTAATGTGTTTGTGCGCCTGTACTTGCCATGTGAGACAAATTACAGTGGCATTCCATTGGTCAAGTAAAACATAGGTCAAACAGCTGACCAAGATTTACCCAAGTTCTTAGTAGTATTTTTCTTTTTCCATTCTACCAGTATAGCTTTGGCAAGACAAAGTCTAGTGCCAAATATGCTGTGAATGTCAATGACCCTATATTTTGACAAATTTGCGAAGTATTGTTTTCAGGAAAGCCACAGATTTGTAAAGGATTGTGTGGTTTTGAATGTTAAATGAGTACAGTGAGGGCAATTAAGAGAAGTTTTTCCATTACAATTCAATCATTCTACCCACAGCATTATACTTTTTGCCCTTTTAATAAAGTGAGTGGAAAACAATCTTTTTTCATGGTTTTGCTCTGAAAGTGGGAAAGAGACAGTTTTTCTTAAAAATTTTATTGATTATTTTGCATAGCAGAATAAGGAATATAAAAATGCTTTGGGATATTTTGAAGAGGCCTGCATGTCCTGCAGTTCCTTGTTACATCACTATTTCATTTATAGATGAGCTTCATTTTACAATCAAATTTGTTAACTGGGTAAAGTGATCATAATCACAGAAGCAGAGTTAGGCTTTTTGGCCCATCAAGTCTGCTCTGCCATTCAATCAGGCCAGATTTATTTTCTGTCAGCCCTGTTCTGCCTTTTCCCTGCAATCTTTGACAGCCTTACTAATTAAGAACATATTGATTTTCAGTTTTAAGTATACCTCCTGACCTGACCTCAACAGATATCTGTGGCATTAAATTCCAGTTTCACCACACTCTCAATTTCCCCCTTGGCTCTGATCTGAAGGGACATCTTTTTATTCTAGCAGGATTTGGCCCTAGACTGTCCAACTATTGAAAATGCCCTCTCTCTTTCCACTCTATCCAGGTTTTTCAATATTCAGTAGGCTTCAGTGAGATCCTCATTTTTATCTCCAGTGAGCGCATGCCCAAATATTCCTCATACATTACCCTTCTGTTCCTGGGATCATTCTCGTGAGCCTCCTCTCCAATAACAGCACATCCTTTCTTGGGTAATGGGGCCAAAACTGCCTATAAAATGCAGTTTGACCCATGTCTTGTAAAACTTCAGCATTACATCTTTGCTTTTGTATTCATTTTGAGAGGATGTGAATACTAACAATGCATTTGCCTTATTTACCAGTGACTCAACCTACAAGTTAACCTTTAGGGAATCCTGCACAAGAACTCTCAATTTTCTTTGTACCTTTTTTTTCAGTTTTCTTCCTGTTTAGAAATTAGTTTACCTCTTTATTCCTGCTAACAAAGTGCATGACAATACCCTGCACTGCATTCATCTGACTCCTTGCCCATTCCCCTAATCTGTCAAGTATTTCTGTAGACTCCCTCAACACTATCTCTAGTCTGGACTCTTGGCCACAAAGCTATTGATTCCATCATCCAGGTCACTAGCATGTGAAGAGTAGCAGATCAAAACTGACTCCTCCAGGTCAATGGCAGCCAAGCAGAAACTGCCGTTTTATTCTCACTCTTTGTCTCCTACCAGTCAGCTGATGTTCTGTCCATGCTAGTATTTTTCCTGTAGTACCGCTGTCTTTAATTTTGTTTAGCAGTCTCATGTGATTGCTTGTCAAGACTTTCTGAATATCCAAGTAAATAACATCCACTGACTCCATTGTCTGTACTGCCTGTTATTTCCTCAACGTTCAGAAGGATTTCCCCTTGAGGAAGCCATGCCAACTTTGGCCTATTTTATCATGTGCCTTCAAGTGCTCTGCAATTTCATCCTTAATAATGTACTCTAATGTCATATCAATCATTCAAGTTGGGCTGACTGGCCTATAATCTTTTATTGCCTCCCTTATAAAAATTAAAGATTAACTTTGTAATGTGTATATTAGTGACATTTGTTATTTCTAGTCCTCCAGAGCCATTCCAGAATTGAAAGATAATTAGTAATGCCTCTATATTGTCTTCAGTTACCTCTGTCAGAACCCTAGGGTGTAGGCCACCTAGTCTGGGCGACTTGGCTGTTGCTCAGAAATTTTAGGTAGATCTTTGAAACTGAAGTCAAAGTTCACTGTAGTTCATGTGTGTAGATCAGATGTTATTATTTAAGTTTATATTCAATGTTTTTGTGTCCGAATTACTGCAGCAGGGGGTGATGCACTGGTGTGAATTTCTGACCCCAACACCTGTGGGTTTGGCAGCTGAGCCTTAAATTTGCAAATGGTGTGAAAGGGAGCAAAAGCTTCACTTAGGGCACCACCAATACAGAAAAGGTGAGAACAAGCTTACTTTAAATCAATGCTGGTAAATTTTCTAAACTTCATAACTTAAAGCAGGAGGTGCTGCTTTTTGGCTAAAGATAATTCCATGGGGTTGAGGAGGAAGGGGGAAAAAAAAGCCATGATTACATGGCAAAGCAGACTCAATGGGCCAGATGTATTAATTCAGCTTCTATGTCTTAAGGTCAACCATTGCCTGAAACTTTTTCACATCTTTGATTCTTGTCAGTCAGTGAGTGGGTGCTGTCCGGCCGCGGCCGCTTCTTTGAGCTCAGCCCTTTCTTAGGCGGAGGCCTTGGGCAGGTCCAGGCACACGGTGCAGTGCCCAAGTTCATCATGTCTCTAACTAGGTGCACAGCATGCGATTTATAGATAGGTGGTGAGACTTTAATCTCTCCCACGGAAGATGGCCGTTGGCTCACAAGGAGCTCATCTGCCCTTTGTCAGGTCTTGTCTTTTCTAGTCCTGGGTGTCCTCACGCCCTCCTCACCAGACTAAGTCTGGTGGGGGAGCCGGCCCAAGTCGCCGACCACAGCTCTCGGCTGAGTGCCAGACACTCATCTCTCCCCCCCCCCCCCCCCCCCAAAATCTCTCTGAGTGTCTGGCGCCGGACCAAAAAACCATGGTTGATTCTTGACCAGCTTACTAACTGGTGCATCTTTTGCAGTAGTCCTCTCAAGTCCCTAGATCTATGGGGCAGCAGTGTAGGAAGTATATGGTCATGGAAGGAATAATGGTGTAGACTAATTTCTAAATAGAAAATTCACAATTAAAATGCAAAGAAACTTGGGAGTCCTTGTGCAGGATTTCCTAAAGGATAACTTGTAGGTTGAGTCAGTGGTAGGGAAGATAAATGCATTACATTCATTTTGAGAAAGCAAGGACGTAATGCTGCAGCTTTATAAGGCATTGGTCAGACTGCATTTTATGAGCAGTTTTGGGCCCTTTCTCTAAGAAAACTTGCTGACTGAGGGTTTACAGGAGGTTCCTGACAATGATCCCAGGAATGAAAGGGTTAACATTTGAGAAATGTTTGTCTCTGGGCATGCACTTGCTGGAGATTAGAAGAATGAGGGGGATCTCATTGAATCCTACTGAATAATGAAACGCAGAGTGGACATGCAGAGGGCTTTTCCAACAGTGGGAAAGTTGAAGGCCAGACTATCTGATCAGAATAGAGAAGGATGTCCCTTTTGAACAGAGATGAGGAATTTCTTTAGCCACCGGGAGGGTGAAACTGGAATTTATTGCCACATACATCTGTTGTGGCTTAAAGTGGAGGTTGATTAGGAAGGGTGTCAGTGGTTGTGAGGAAAAGGCAGCAGAATGGGGTTGACTGAAAATAAATCACCCATGATTGAATAGTGGAGTAGATTGGATAGGCCAAATGGCCCAATTCTGTTGTGTCTTAAGACCACTTTATCCAGCTAACAAATTTTTTTTTGTAAAGTGAAGTTCATCTATAAATAGTTTTAACAAGGAACTGCAGCATATGCAGTATTGCATTCTTGGTAATGTAATGGTTAGCACAGTGCTATTGCAGTTCGGAGTTCAATCTCGGTGTCCTCTAATTAGTCGGTATGTCTTTTCCGTGGAATGTCTGGGTTTCCTCCCACAACCTAAAAGTGCACTGGGTAGGTAAATCAGTCATTGTAACTTGTCCTGTGGTTAGGTTAGGCTTTAGATATTTCAGAAAGGACGGAGGGAGGCAAAAGGAGGGCGTAGTACTGCTGATCAGAGACTGACATGACTGCAGAAAAAGAAGACATGAGGGAATTGTCTACCGAGTCTCTGTGGGTGGAAGTTAGAAACAGGAAGGGGTCAATAACTCTACTGGGTGTCTTTTATAGACCACCCAATAGTAATAGGGACAGCAAGGAGCAGATAGGGGGATGGATTCTTGGAAGGTGTAATAATAACAGGGTTGTCGTGGTGGGAGATCTTAACTTCCCAAATATCAATTGGCTTCTCCCTGGAGCAAGGGATTTAGATGGGGCGGAGTTTGTTAGGTGTGATCAGGAAGGTTTCCTGACACTATGTAGATAAGCCTACAAGAGGAGAGGCTGTACTTGATCTGGTATTAGGAAATGAACCTGGTCAGGTGTCGGGTCTCAGTGGGAGAGCATTTTGGAGATAGTGGTTAGATCAGATTCAGCTTTATTGTCATTGTGCCAAGTACAGATACAAAGCCAATGAAATGCATTTAGCATCTGACCAGAAATGCAAAGAATAGTGTTACTTACAAAATAACTGCGAATTTTAAAAAAAAGTGCTACAGCAGACAAATATAAAAGTACTGAGACAGTACAATACAGATGCAATACTGCTTAACGCCGTGATGAGAGGTTCAGCAGTGTCACAGCCTCAGGGAAGCTCTTCCTGTGCCTACTGGTGCGGGAGCGGAGGCTCCTGTAGCACTTACTGGATGGGAGGAGAGTAAAAAGTCCATGGTTAGGGTGAGATGCATCCCTGATAATGCTTTTTGCCCTGCCCAGGCAGCGTTTATGGTAGATGTTCTCAATGGTGGGCAATTGGGTGCCAATAATCCGCTGGGCAGTTTTCACCACACGTTGGAGTGTTTTGCGGTCCGATACAGGACAATTGCTATACCACACTGAGATGCAGTTGAGTATGCTCTCAATGGTACAGTGGCAAAAGTCCACAATTCTATCTCCTTTACCATAGCATTGGAGATAGATAGGAACAGACAAGTTAGGAAAACGATTATTGGAGTAAGGGGAAATATGAGGCCATCAGGCAGGAATTTGGGAGACATAAATTGGGAACAGATGTTCTCAGGGAAATGTATGGCAGAAATGTGGCAAATGTTCAGGGGATATTTGTGTGGCACTCTGCATAGGTTCCAATGTGAAAATCTGTTGAAAAATCTAATCAAGAAGAAAAGAAAATTTTTACAAAAGGTTCAAAAAAAACCTAGGTAATGATAGAAGATTATAAGGCCTGCAGGAAGGAGCATCAGAATGAAATTAGAGCCAGAAGGGGCCATGAGCAGGCCTTGGCGAGCAGGATTAAAGAAAACCCCAAGGCATTCTACAAGTATGTGAAGAGCAAGAGGATAAGATGTGAGAGAATAGGACCAATAAAGTGTGACTGTGGAAAAGTGTGTGTATGGAACCGGAGGAGATAGCAGAGGTACTTAATGAATATTTTGCTTCAGTATTCACTATAGAAAAGGACCTTGGCGATTGTAAGGATGACTTACAGCAGACTGAAAAGCTTGAGCATGTAGATATTAAGAAAGAGGATGTGCTGGAGCTTTTGAAAAGCATTCCAGTTAGATAGGTCACCAGGACCAGAGGAGATGTACCCCAGGCTACTGTGGGAGGCGAGGGAGGAGATTGCTGAGCCTCTGGCATTGAACTTTGCATCATTAATGAGGACTGGAGAGGTTCAGGAGGTTTGGAGGATTGCAGTTGTTGTTCCCTTATTCAAGAAAGGGTGTAGAGATAGCCCAGTAATTTATAGACTAGTGAGTCGTACCTTAGTGGTTGGTAAGTTGATGGAAGAGATGCTGAGAGGCAGGATTTATGAACTTTTGGAGAGCCATAATATGATTAGGAATAGTCAGCATGGCTTTGTCAAAGGCAGGTTGTGCCTTACGAGCCTGATTGAATTTTTTGAGGATATGACTAAACACATTGAAGGTAGAGCAGTAGATGTAGTGTATATGGATTTCAGCAAGGCATTTGATAAGGTACCCCATGCAAGGCCTATTCAGAAAGCAAGGAGGCATGGGATCCAAGGGGACCTTGCTTTGTGGATCCAGAACTGGCTTGCCCATAGAAGGCAAAGAATGGTTGTAGACTTATTCTCCATGGTGGAAGGTGACCAGTGGTGTGCCTCAGGGATCTGGTCTGGAACCCCTTCTCTTTGTGATTTTTTATAAATGACCTGGATGAAGAAGTGGAGGGATGGGTTAGTAAGTTTGCTGATGACACAAAGGTTGGGGGTGTTGTGGATGGTGTGGAGGGAGGGCTGTCAGAGGTTACAGCAGGACATTGATAGGATGCAAAACTGGGCTGAGAAGTGGCGGATGGACTTCAACCCAGATAAGTGTGAGGTGGTTCATTTTGGTAGGTCAAATATGATAGAATATAGTATTAATGGTAAGACTTGGCAGTGTGGTTGATCAGGGATATCTTGGGGTCAGAGTCCATAGGACAGTCAAAGCTGCTGCGCCGGCTGACAGTGTGGTTAAGAAGGCATACGATGCATTGGCCTTCATCAACCATGGGATAGAGTTCAAGAGCAGAGAGGTAATGTTACAGCTCATCATCTTGTACATCTTATAGGTTGAGTGAACTTGGCCTTTTCTCCTTGGAGTGACAGACCTGATAGAGGTGTATATGATGATGAGGGGCATTGATCATGTGGATAGTCAGAGGCTTGTTCCCGGGGCTGAAATAGCTAACACAGTTTTTACGGTGCTTGGAAAAGTAGGTACAGAGGAGATGTCAGGAGTAAGTTTTTTTTTGCACTGAATGATGAGTGCATGGAACAGGCTGCCAGTGACAGTGGTGGAGGTGGATACTATAAGGTCTTTTAAAAGATCTCTGGTTAGGTACATGGCGCTTAGAAAAATAGAGGGCTTTGGGTAACCCTAGGTAATTTCTAAAGTAAGTACATGTTTGGCACAGCTTTGTGGGCTGAAGGGCCTGTATTGTGCGGTAGGTTTTCTGTTTCTAAATTGGGGTTGCTGGTAGTGTTGTGAAGGGCTTATTCTGTGCTGTATCTCTGAATGCTGTGCCACCATGCTACTCTCCATAGTCTCGGTATGTCCCATAGCATCTTTTTAAGTCTCAGCATTTGCATCCCGTGTCATTATAAGTTCAATACAATTAAACTGCTTCAGATGTAGGATTTCAGTTCCTTGTCTATAACACTTAGCTGTTGAGATGGTGATAACTGAGTTCAGCTGATAAATGTCTATTTTACTTTTCAGCTTGCTGGCCTAGACTTGACATCGTCTTCAGGTGATGCCCAAAGTGCTGGAGGGGCAGGCAGTAAGTGGCAGCTCCATTGAAGCTTTTTTTTTTTGCTACACATGCTATACAAAGATGAATGCATAATTTATCTAGTTCAGAATGTGTATACTGTATGCAACCTTGAAATTTGTCTTGCAGGCAGTCACAAAACAAACCCATTTTTTAAAAAAACACACACAAGGACTTTGTGGGGGGGGGGGGGCCAGAACAAATTATGCAAACAAAAATGTAAACAAATAACACAGAGCATTGGCTGCGGGCCAGTTCAGTGCTGCTGATCATTGCAGGCCACAGCTGCAGAGTCAGTATAGCACTGAAGTTGAATATTCAATATTCAGGTTTGCTGATGACACCACTGTGGGCTGAATCAAAGGTGATGATGAATCAGCATTCAGGTGGGAGATTCAAAATTTGGCTAAATAGTGTCATAATCTCAACCTGTCACCTTTTGGGCAAGACCAAGGAACTGATTGTAGACTTCAGGAGAGGGAAACCAGAGGTGCATGAGCCAGTATTCATTGGAGAATCAAGTGGAGAGGGTCAGTAACTTTAAATTCTTAAAACCGTAAATTGGGTGTCACAATCTTGGAGGTCCTGTGCTGGACCCATCATATAAATGTAATTGCAAAGGCAGCATAGCAGCACCTCTGCTTCCATTAGGAGTCCGTAGAGTGTCAGCATGTCATCAAGAACCTTGACAAGCTTCTATAGATGTGAGGTGGAAAGTGTGCTGACTGGTTGCATTATGGCCTGGTATGGGAGCACTAATGCCTTTGAACAGAAAATCCTACAAAGGTTGTGGATTCAGTCCAGTACATATGTCATGGGTAAAACCCTTCCAACCATTGAGCACATCTGCATGAAACATTGCAGTAAAAAAGCTGCATCCATCATCATAGATCCTTTTTCATTGCTGCCATCAGGTAGAGATACAGGAGCCTCAGTGCTTGCACCACTGGGTTCAGGAACAGTTAAACCTTAACCATTGAGCTCCTTGAACAAAAGGATAACTACAGGTATTCACTGAGATGTTCCCACAACCAAGTATCTCACTTTAAGGACTTGTTATTTCATTCTCCTGTTGTTTATTTATATTTGCATAGTTTGTTGGCCTATGCTCTTTCATTGATCCTGTTTACAGATTTGTTGAGTATGCCTGTAGGAGAAGAGTCTCAGGGTTGTACGTGGTGACATGTATGCAGTGATAATTTTTACTTTGAACCTCGGAATAATGGGCTGAACACCGACTCATTCTTCGCCCTTGGCCTTGGTTAAATTGTGCTGGGGGGGGGGGGGCGGGTAGTAAACAAATGCCATGGAACTTATAACTGCTGAGTCCCAAAAAGTGAGTCCAAAGCTGTGGATCTGGGGAAGTGACTCCTGACCAGGATCCCAATGGTTTCAGGTGATGCCCAAAGTGCTGGAGGGGCAGGCAGTAAGTGGCTTCTGAATTTGGCAGTGAGGGACCGAAGGCTTCTGCACCTCCTGCCCAACAGTAGTAGTGAGAAGAGAGGGAGACCTGTCTGGGAGAGTATCTAGTAGACACGTAGGAGGAATAGACATGAAAGAAAAGGAGGTGGGGTGGCGTGACTGGTTAAAGAGGAGATTAACGCAATAGAAAGGAAGGACATAAGCCGGGAGGATGTGGAATCGATATGGGTAGAGCTGCGTAACACTAAGGGGCAGAAAACGCTGGTGGGAGTTGTGTACAGGCCACCTAACAGTAGTAGTGAGGTCGGAGATGGTATTAAACAGGAAATTAGAAATGTGTGCAATAAAGGAACAGCAGTTATAATGGGTGACTTCAATCTACATGTAGATTGGGTGAACCAAATTTGTAAAGGTGCTGAGGAAGAGGATTTCTTGGAATGTATGCAGGATGGTTTTTTTGAACCAACATGTGGAGGAACCAACTAGAGAGCAGGCTATTCTGGACTGGGTTTTGAGCAATGAGGAAGGGTTAATTAGCAATCTTGTCGTGAGAGGCCCCTTGGGTAAGAGTGACCATAATATGGTGGAATTCTTCATTAAGATGGAGAGTGACATAGTTAATTCGGAAGCAAAGGTTCTGAACTTAAATAGGGGTAACTTTGAAGGTATGAGATGTGAATTAGCTAAGATAGACTGGCAAATGACACTTAAAGGGTTGATGGTGGATATGCAATGGCAAGCATTTAAAGATTGCATGGATGAACTACAGCAATTGTTCATCCCAGTTTGGCAAAAGAATAAATCAAGGAAGGTAGTGCACCCGTGGCTGACAAGTGAAATTAGGGATAGTATCAATTCCAAAGAAGAAGCATACAAATTAGCCAGAAAAAGTGGCTCACCTGAGGACTGGGAGAAATTCAGAGTTCAGCAGAGGAGGACAAAGGGCTTAATTAGGAAGGGGAAAAAAGATTGAGAGAAAACTGGCAGGGAACATAAAAACTGACTGTAAAAGCTTTTATAGATATGTAAAAAGGAAAAGACTGGTAAAGACAAATGTAGGTCCCCTACAGACAGAAACAGGTGAATTGATTATGGGGAGCAAGGACATGGCAGACCAATTGAATAATTACTTTGGTTCTGTCTTCACTAAGGAGGACATAAATAATCTTCCAGAAATAGTAGGGGGCAGGGGGTCCAGTGAGATGGAGGAACTGAGCGAAATACATGTTAGTAGGGAAGTGGTGTTAGGTAAATTGAAGGGATTGAAGGCAGATAAATCCCCAGGGCCAGATGGTCTGCATCCCAGAGTGCTTAAGGAAGTAGCCCAAGAAATAGTGGATGCATTAGTGATAATTTTTCAAAACTCTTTAGATTCTGGACTAGTTCCTGAGGATTGGAGGGTGGCTAATGTAACCCCACTTTTTAAAAAAGGAGGGAGAAAGAAACCGGGGAATTATAGACCGGTTAACCTAATGTCGGTGGTGGGGAAACTGCTGGAGTCAGTTATCAAAGATGTGATAACAGCACATTTGGAAAGCGGTGAAATGATCGGACAAAGTCAGCATGGATTTGAGAAAGGAAAATCATGTCTGACGAATCTCATAGAATTTTTTGAGGATGTAACTAGTAGAGTGGATAGGGGAGGACCAGTGCATGTGGTATATTTGGATTTTCAAAAGGCTTTTGACAAGGTCCCACACAGGAGATTAGTGTGCAAACTTAAAGCACATGGTATTGGGGGTATGGTATTGATGTGGAGAGAGAATTAGTTGGCAGACAGGAAGCAGAGAGTGGGAATAAACGGGACCTTTTCAGAATGGCAGGCAGTGACTAGTGGGGTACCGTAAGGCTCAGTGCTGGGACCCCAGTTGTTTACAATATATATTAATGACTTGGATGAGGGAATTAAATGCGGCATCTCCAAATTTGCGGATGACACGAAGCTGGGTGGCAGTGTTAGCTGTGAGGAGGATGCAGAGTGACTTGGATAGGTTGGGTGAGTGGGCAAATTCATGGCAGATGCAATTTAATGTGGATAAATGTGAAGTTAACCATTTTGGTGGCAAAAATAGGAAAACAGGTTATTATCTGAATGGTGGCCGATTAGGGAAAGGGGAGGTGCAACGAGACCTGGGTGTCATTATACACCAGTCATTGAAAGTGGGCATGCAGGTACAGCAGGCGGTGAAAAAGGCGAATGGTATGCTGGCATTTATAGCGAGAGGATTCGAGTACAGGAGCAGGGAGGTACTACTGCAGTTGTACAAGGCCTTGGTGAGACCACACCTGGAGTATTGTGTGCAGTTTTGGTCCCCTAATCTGAGGAAAGACATCCTTGCCATAGAGGGAGTACAAAGAAGGTTCACCAGATTGATTCCTGGGATGGCAGGACTTTCATATGAAGAAAGACTGGATGAACTGGGCTTGTGCTCGTTGGATTTTAGAAGATTGAGGGGGGGATCTGATTGAAACGTATAAAATCCTAAAGGGATTGGACAGGCTAGATGCAGGAAGATTGTTCCCGATGTTGGGGAAGTCCAGAACGAGGGGTCACAGTTTGAGGATAAAGGGGAAGCCTTTTAGGACCAAGATTAGGAAAAACTTCTTCACACAGAGAGTGGTGAATCTGTGGAATTCTCTGCCACAGGAAACAGTTGAGGCCAGTTCATTGGCTATATTTAAGAGGGAGTTAGATATGGCCCTTGTGGCTATGGGGATCAGGGGGTATGGAGGGAAGGCTGGGGCAGGGTTCTGAGTTGGATGATCAACCATGATTATAATAAATGGCGGTGTAGGCTCGAAGGGCTGAATGGCCTACTCCACCTATTTTCTATGTTTCAATATTAGCTGTTTGCAAAACATTGCTGTTGGTTGCTGGCAATCAATATATTGTACTAATGCTAAAATGGAAGTTCTTCTCTCTCCCCCTGCCCCAAAAGCAAACGAGTGCATACAGGTTTTTTGTTAATTTTTCAACCTAGGAGGAAATTGCACATTAACTGTGAAGGATTAGAGCTAATAAGTGATTGTTAATTAACGTGAATTCAAACCATAATACCTAGTTCCCACGCTGTCATTCAAGATAAATGGTACTTCCCTGTGATAAATATAAACTGAGTATAGCTAAATATAAAACAAGTATATAAAGACAAAAACAAAGACCTTAAAAACAAAGGCTATTCAGTTACAAGGAGCAGAAACCTGGTCCTGGAGTATGAGTGTAGTTTGAGGTATAAGATCATTCTTCAAAAAGATTTTGTAAAATGTTGTTTGGCATCTAAAGCATTAAAGCAAGAGCTAAATAGAGAGGTGCTAGAGGCATTACGTTTGTATCCATTTTTAGTTGAGGTAGATGAAAATTATGCACAATCTTATAGCACAAATAACTTTATGAAAAACTCAGGAAAAATTGGTTGTAATTTTCCAGCTGTTCCTGAAGGGGGCAGGGGGAAACCTGTACATTTAATGCTAATTGACCCAAAATTTTATTCAATTTGGTGAAGTGAATACTTGGGTGACTGTGACACAATAGTTCAGGAGTTTGTGCATGTCAGATATCTGACTGCCCTAATCCAGGCTGTACCCTATAGACATTCATCTTGGCTATGGCATTTATAGTCCTCTTCCTGAAACATGACCTCTGTCATCATGAAGGGTATTAGAACACCACTGGCAAATTCTCAAAGTTACACACTTTGCTGAATGAAAATATTCTGTTATTGTATTTAAATTCTTGAACCATAGTAAACGTATCCAATATTAAATTGTATTTTCTTAAACCATTAAGGAAGGTGAAACTGCTTAAATGCATATCTAAATTGTTTTGGTATGAGACTAACTAAATGCCTTTGCTAATGTTCTGTTTTAATTTTTGAATTTACCTTTCTCTAGATCTTGTACAGTAACTATTTTACCTTGGAGAAACTTTTCAAATGCTGAATATTGTTTTTGGATGTGCACAGGTTGATCTGGTGCATGGAAAAATTAATCTTTTGAATTAGGAACTGTTTAAAAGACAATTGAATTTTTGTAAATGAACAATAAGTTGCTTGTGTTACATATTTTCAGTGTTGTATGTACTTTTATTTTAGAAGGTCGTTATATTCCTCCACACCTAAGAAATAGAGAAGCATCCAAAAATGGTAAGTGTGGCATTCTCAGCTAATCTTGAATGATTCATGAAATGAAATTATTTTATGGCAGCCCAGTTATTTGGAGATCAGGTATTTAAGGGAACTGTGTTGGATGGGAAGAAGGGTGTGTGCACTTCTGAGATTTGTATCCAAAATTTTGTCTAATGGGGTTTTAAACTCTGCATGCAATGCTTTTGAGCTTGTTGCTTTGGATTGTAAGGCATTTTTTGTTTTCATAAAGCTCTAGTTTCAATTAATACTTTATCTTTTTGTCTTCCATTAATTTCTTTAATATTCATGTGACACTTGCAGTCTCGCTTGCTAGCAGTCAACTTGAATATCTTGGCTGTGTGCATTTCTCACACTTTCTGTGCCAATTCTTATCTAAGTGTTTGCAGAAATTTTGACCCAATCAGGTTTATTATTAAGTTATGAAAATTTTGCTGCAGTGGTACAGAGCAAAGATGAGTACTAAACTGCAGAAGTGCTGAAAAGCAGTGTTCATCAGAAATCTGGCAGAGGGGAAAGGCTGTTGTTTCAGTCGAAGTAAGCAGCTGAGAAGGAGTGAAGAAATCGGGTAGAAAAAGTCGTTTTTTTTTAAACACTGCTTGGGGAGAAGGGTCTGCACAGCGCAGGCGCGTGACATAGCGCGCAAAGGTTTAAAAAGCAGACCACCATATACAGCGGCCATCGTTGGAGTGGACTGAGTCAGAGTGGGAGGGCTTTGGCTCAAATAGGCTTCGGTGAGAACAGACAGAGGCCAGGGTAGGTTCCGGTAAGTTTTTTGTTCAGATTGTTTAGTGCAGTGAGAATGCCAGGCAGGATGCTGGAATGCTTCTCTTGCAGGGTGTGGGAAGTCAGGGAGCCCTCTGGTGTCCCTGACGACGACACCTGCAAGAAGTGCATCCAGCTGCAGCTCCTGACAAACAGCGTTAGGGAACTGGAGCAGGAGCTGGATGACCTGCGGATCATTCGGGAGAATGAGGAGATTATAGATAGTAGCTACAGGGAGGTAGTTACGCCAAAGGAGCAGAGGACAGGAAATTGGGTCACTGTCAGGCGAGTGAAGAGGAAAGGGCAGGCAGAGCAGGGTTCCCCTGTGGCCATTCACCTCAACAACAAGTATACCGCATTGGATACTGTTGGGGGGGATGACTTACCTGGGACTAGCGGCAGTAGCCGGATCTCTGGCACTGAGTCTGGCTCTGCAGTGCAGAAGGGAGGAGGGAAAAAGAGGAGAGCGGTAGTGATAGGGGACTCAATAGTTAGAGGTGCAGATAGAAGGTTCTGTGGTCGTGACAGAGAATCCAGGATGGTTTGTTGCCTCCCAGGTGCCAGGGTCAAGGTTGTCTCTGATCGATTGCATGACATTCTGAAGTGGGAGGGTGATCAGCCAGATGTCGTGGTGCACATCGGTACCAATGACATAGCAAGGAAGAGTGAAGAGGTCCTGGACAGTGAGTATAGAGAGCTTGGTAGGAAGTTGGAAAGCAGGACCTCGAGGGTGGTAATCTCAGGATTGCTACCTGTGCTAGGTGCCAGTGAGGGTAGGAATAGGATGCTCTGGAGGAGGAACAAGCGGCTGAGGAACTGGTGTAGGGGACAGGGTTTAAGATTTCAGGATCATTGGGACCTCTTCTGGGGCAGGTGGGACCTGTACAAGAGAGATGGGTTACACTTGAACCACAGGGGGACCAATATCCTTTCAGGGAGGTTTGTTAGTGCTATTGGGGAGGCTTTAAACTAGATTTGCAGGGGGATGGGAACCAGAGTGCCAGAGCTGACAGTGTGGCTGGGGTGAAAATAAATGACGTTGAAAGTTTCAAATCCGCTGATAGGTTGTGAGTGGTGGTAAAAATCTTCTGAGGTGTATATATTTCAATGCTAGGAGCATTGCGGGGAAGGCGGATGAGTTGAGGGCGTGGATTGACATGTGGAATTATGACGTTATAGCAATTAGTGAAACTTGGCTACAGGAGGGGCAGGACTGGCAGCTTAATATTCCGGGGTTCCGAATGTTTCAGGTGTGATCGAGGCAGAGGAATGAAAGGTGGGGGAGTAGCATTGCTTGTTAGGGAAAATGTTACAGCAGTGCTCAGGCAGGACAGATTAGAGTGCTTGTCTACTGAGTCCTTGTGGGTGGAGCTGAGAGACAGGAAAAGTATGGCCACATTAGTGGGATTGTATTACAGACCACCCAATAGTCAACGAGACTTGAAAGAGTAAATCTGCAGAGAGATAGCAGGCAACTGCAGGAAACATAAAGTTGTGGTGGTAGGGGATTTTAATTTTCCATACATTGATTGGGACTCCCATACTGTTAGGGGTCTAGACGGTTTAGAGTTTGTAAAATGTGTTCAGGAAAGTTTTCTAAATCAATATATAGAGGGACCAACTAGAGGGGATGCAATATTGGATCTCCTGTTAGGAAACGAATTAGGGCAAGTGACAGAAGTCTGTGTAGGGGAGTACTTTGGTTCCAGTGATCATAACACCATTAGTTTCAATTTGATCATGGACAAGAATAGGTCCTAGGGTTGAAGTTCTGAACTGGAAGAAGGCCAAATTTGAAGAAATGAGAAAGGATCTAAAAAGCGTGGATTGGGACAGGTTGTTCTCTGGCAAAGATGTGATTGGTAGGTGGGAAGCCTTCAAAGGGGAAATTTTGAGAGTGCAGAGTTTGTATGTTCCTGTCAGGATTAAAGGCAAATTGAATAGGAATAAGGAACCTTGGTTCTCAAGGGATATTGCAACTCTGATAAAGAAGAAGAGGGAGTTGTATGAAATGTATAGGAAACGGGGTAAATCAGGTGCTTGAGGATTATAAGAAGTGCAAGAAAATACTTAAGAAAGAAATCAGGAGGGCTAAAAGAAGACATGAGGTTGCCTTGGCAGTCAAAGTGAAGGATAATTCAAAGAACTTTTACAAGTATATTAAGAGCAAAAGGATTGTAAAGGATAAAATTGGTCCTCTTGAAGATCAGAGTGGTCGGCTTTGTGCGGAACCAAAGGAAATGGGGGAGATCTTAAATAGGTTTTTTGCGTCTGTATTTACTAAGGAAGCTGGCATGAAATCTATGGAATTGAGGGAATCAAGTAGTGAGACCGTGGAAACTGTACAGATTGAAAGGGAGGAGGTGCTTGCTGTCTTGAGGAAAATTAAAGTGGATAAATCCCCGTGACCTGACAGGGTGTTCCCTTGGACTTTGAAGGAGACTAGTGTTGAAATTGTGGGGGCCCTAGCAGAAATATTTAAAATGTTGCTGTCTATGGGTGAAGTGCCGGAGGATTGGAGAGTGGCTCATGTATTCTGTTGTTTAAAAAAGGATCGAAAAGTAATTGGGGAAATTATAGACCGGTGAGTTTAACGTCAGTAGTAGGTAAGTTATTGGAGGGAGTATTAAGAGACGAAATCTACAAGCATTTGGATAGACGGGCTTGTTAGGGAGAGTCAACATGGCTTTGTGCGTGGTAGGTCATGTTTGACCAATCTGTTGGAGTTTTTCGAGGAGGTTACCAGGAAAGTGGATGAAGGGAAGGCAGTGGATATTGTCTACATGGACTTCAGTAAGGCCTTTGACAAGGTCCCGCATGAGAGGTTAGTTAGGAAAATTCAGTCTCTAGGTATACATGGAGAGGTGGTAAATTGGATTAGATGTTGGCTCGATGGAAGAAGCCAGAGAGTGGTGGTAGAGAATTGCTTCTCTGAGTGGAGGCCTGTGACTAGTGGTGTGCCACAGGGATCAGTGCTGGGTCCATTGTTATTTGTCATCTATATCAATGATCTGGATGATAATGTGGTAAATTGGATCAGCAAGTTTGCTGATGATACAAAGATTGGAGGTGTAGTAGACAGCGAGGAAGGTTTTCAGAGCCTGCAGAGGGACTTGGACCATCTGGAAAAATGGGCTGAAAAATGGCAGATGGAGTTTAATACTGACAAGTGTGAGGTATTGCACGTTGGAAGGACAAACCAAGGTAGAACATACAGGGTTAATGGTAAAGCACTGAGGAGTGCAGTGGAACAGAGGGATCTGTGAATACAGATACAAAATTCCCTAAAAGTGGTGTCACAGGTAGAGAGGGTCGTAAAGAGTGCTTTTGGTGCATTGGCCTTTATTAATCGAAGTATCGAGTATAAGAGCTGGAATGTTATGATGAGGTTGTATAAGGCATTGGTGAGGCCGAATCTGGAGTATTGTGTTCAGTTTTGGTCACCAAATTACAGGAAGGATATAAATAAGGTTGAAAGAGTGCAGAGAAGGTTTACAAGGATGTTGCCGGGACTTGAGAAACTCAGTTACAGAGAACGGTTGAATAGGTTAGGACTTTATTCCCTGGAGCGTAGAAGAATGAGGGGAGATTTGATAGAGGTATATAAAATTATGATGGGTATAGATAGAGTGAATGCAAGCAGGCTTTTTCCACTGAGGCAAGGGGAGAAAAAATCCAGAGGACATGGGTTATGGGTGAGGGGGGGAAAAGTTTAAAGGGAACATTAGGGGGGGCTTCTTCACACAGAGTGGTGGGAGTATGGAATGAGCTGCTAGACGAGGTGGTAAATGTGGGTTCTTTTTTAACATTTAAAAATAAATTTGACAGATACATGGATGGGAGGTGTATGGAGGGATATGGTCCGTGTGCAGGTCAGTGGGACTAGGCAGAAAATGGTTTGGCACAGCCAAGAAGGGCCAAAGGGCCTGTTTCTGTGCTGTAGTTTCTATGGTTCTAATACATTATGTGGCTCTTCAGCTCCTGATGGCATTGGCTTATGCTCATGGGCTGAATTATAGTGAAATGCTTGAGTACTATTTGCATAGATCAGATTATTGCACAGTGGATTGATGAAGAAGGTGAAAATGCAATGGTGTAATAGCTACAAATTGCAGTGTGGATAGGCCATAACAAGATAGATTGAGACGAAGACTCATCATATCGTACTGGAGATTCATTTAATTGTCTTACTATGGTAAGATTAAAAAGCTGTCCATGAGCCTGGTGGTATGTGCTTTCAGGCTTTTGTATTGCCTGCCTTGTAGAAGACAAGAATGTTCTGGGTGGGGTCTTTGTTTATGACTGCGATTGACTATGGTCATGAGGGTACAGGGAGTATATTAGGGGCTGAGGACCCAATGTTGTGGTGCACTGATGATGGATATGTTGTTTATCCTTGAGGTCCCACATTTTGAATATGTCCTTGAAGGTGGGGAGCATTGTGATGCTACTGGATGAGTCTGTAACTACTGGATGAGTCTGTAACTACTGGATGAGTCTGCAGCCATTTGGAATCTTGTGCATTGGAGCCACCATCCCAGGCTGTGGTGCATCCTGTCAAATTTGCAGCAGGCTTTGACATACCAGAAATCATAACGAACTAATCCACTACAGCAGCCAATCTATCTTCTGTATGTGTCCTCGTTATGAGATTTTTGCCAACAACTGTGGTGTCACTGGTAAATTTGCAGAAGGTGTTTGAGTTGTGCCTAGTCAGATGAATGCCAAGCTGTAATTGATGAGTAGCAACCTGGCATAGGTGTTTCTGCTATCCAGGTGGTCAAGGGCCAAGTGAAGAGCCAGTGAGCTTGTATCTACTGTGGACCTATTGTGGTGGTGCAAATTGCAGTGGGTCCCAGTTCTTAGGCAGGATTTTTTTTCAGGACAATACCTCTCTCTCAAAGCACTTCATTACAGTAAACTAGTGCTACCAGATGGTAATTATCGAGCAAGTTCATTCTGCTCTTTGACACCAGGATGTTTGCTTCACTTCTAAAGCAGGTGAGACCCTCTGCAGTAGTGGGTGGTTGAAGATCTCCTAGAACACTTCAGTCAGTTGGTTGACATAATGTTCTTGGTACCCTGCCAGCTACATTATCAGAGCCTGACACTGGGTTCTCCCTCTTGATTGTCTGACATCCCCTCAGACAGATCACGGGGTTGTCAGATGTTGTAGGAATTTGCACAGTGTACTTTCTCTTTCAAAGTTGTGTGCCCAATTATTGTTTCTAACTTCACACAAATTGCCTTTTCACTCCCATGATGGCTTTGTTGGTTATACCTAGACTTATAGGGTTCTGGCTTGCTGGTCTTGAATGCCACATATTTAGCCCTCAGCAGACAATCTTCTGGTTTGTCTTCTGGCCTTGAAGGCGCACACTTGTTGTTGTAGGTCTTAGAGTTGGTGGCAACTGTATTAATTCTGTTCCAAAGATAAATCCCTGAATATGGTCTAGTTTCAAAGCAGCTCTGTAAGTGCTCTTCCACCTTCCTTAATCATACCTTTGGTCCTTACCACTGGGGCTGTGATCTCTACAAAAGAAAGTATTGTTCCCCTTCCTGAGGCTGAAGATTGACAGGTTCTTTAGACCAATGCTTTACACCCTGGGGTCTTGAAATGGTTACTGAAATGCTTATTTACCAGCATGGTTTCTGGATTCTTGATAATCAGGATATTATACAAACATGATACTGCTATTTAGAAAAAGATGGCATGAAACTATATCACTTGACATTATAATTCTATACACCACCATGATCAGGAACAGTTATTGCCTGTCAACCATCGGCTCTTGAACCAGATGGGATGTCTTTACTCAACTTCATTGTCCCATTGATTCTATTGTGGTTATTAGTTTTCTTATGGGCATATTCAGTAAATCTAATCTCAGTTGTATGGTGACATATGTACTCTATGAACAATTTACTTTGAACTTTTTGAATATTATTGCTTCTAAACTTAATTATAAATTCAATTTTATGATTAATAGGATGGCATTTTTGTGAATTGCAAGACTGTTCAGGCAGTTATGACTTCAATACTTAAAATCTAGAGTTTGTGCTAGAAGCCTGTTTCTAGAAGTGTTTTGAGGTGTAACAGGTTTGCTACACAAGGGTAGGAGACTGATTGATTGTATTTTTGGTATAGATAAAGGATTGCCCAATTGAGTTGGATAAGTTAATCTGGTTTTGGGATTGGTAACTTCAGAAGTGGGGATCAGTGCTGGTCTCAGCTGTTCATTCTATTGTCATGGAAAGGATGAGGTTTATTGTAGCCAGATGTACTGATAGAAAAAGACAGGTTGAATGAGCAAGAAGTTGGCAGATTGAGTATGGTGTAGGAAAATGAACTAGGAAGAGTGACACAAGTCAATTAGTAAGACTAAGATTGTAGCAACTGCAGGTACAGCTGGTTTTCTTAAATACACTACTTGCAATTTCATACAGATTGGTACTGCTACCATGGAAATTGCATGTAGTTAGTTCCTCAAAATGGAATGTGGCAACTGAACAATTACTGTATTTTTGATCTATCGACTGGCTTGGCTTGAGTTGACTTCAACCTTGATGGTTGTGCTTTACAGTCCTGTTTCAAATATACTTTTATTTGCAGTACCATTGACTTTTCTTGTCACATAGTTTAGGTAATATTTTCCTCATAATTGTCAACCTAATTGTAATTGTCAACTAAAATTATTTAAGGTGTGCCTAACAAGATATGGCAGTACCATGATCTTCCTCATGACATGAATTTAAGTGCACATTACATACCGAAGTATTTTAGGAGTCTTAAATTGGATAATAGAATGTGTCATTGAATTTTCCATATCTAATTGTATTGAAATACACATTCATTTTGGTTCATGTTTTGTGTTAAATTGAGCATTTGGCTCAGAAGTAACTTGCTGGCATTACTCCTGTAAAGAACACTAATCCTTTCATTGATTTAAGGCTTAAAAGGCTTAATAAAGCTATCAAGCTTTGCCAATTAAGATCTGAGCAGGAGTACCAATTAAATACCTGATCATTACCAATATGGATTGGAGTGCAAAGTGAAATTGGGGTCCACCATCAGGTTTCCTTTGGCCATTGAATTTACTGTAGGCATCCTGCTTATTCATTGTTCTCAACTGGTTCAAAGTTGAACACCTATTCTATACTTGGACAACAATCACAAGTAAATAGGAAGACTTGTTTGAAAATATTATTTACACCTAGAAAAGCTGATTTAAGAATTTGTACTTTCTAATGGATAAAGATGAGCTTGCTTGGTCCATGTAGTTAAATTGTCTGAATAGGTTAAAGAATTTCAGTACTCAAAGATGAGAAAACCTACAGATGCTGGAATTCCAAGCAACACCCACACAATGCTGGAGGATCTCAGCAGGACAGGCAGTATTTATGGAAAAGAGTGAACAGGTGATGTTTCAGGCCTAGACCCTTCGTCAGGACTCCTGACCCGCCAAGTTCCACCAGCATTTTTGTGGTGCAACAGATTTGAGTGATTTTGTCCTCCATGAAAAATCAGTGACCATCTTGTGTTCCTCATAAATGCAGCTCCTGGTTTTAAGAAATCTGTAGGAGCATGTTTTAGGTCTGCTGTCAGATTGACTTTTCCTGCAGATGACAAATCTGAACTTGTGTCCAAGCAACACACACAAAAGTTGCTGGTGAATGCAGCAGGCCAGGCAGCATCTCTAGGAAGAGGTACGGTCGACTTTTTGGGCAGAGACCCTTTGTCAGGACAATTGGTTTGGAAATTATTAAAATGTAGGCTGAACTGCAAGGCGACCAGATTGAAAAAGTATTGGCATATGAAATATTGGTGTGAAACACTTTGTTAATGAAACCCGAAGCTGAGTTGATAGAAGGCTGCTTTAAATGGGAAATGATAACTTGGTTATGCTGCTTTGAATCAATTGTCACATCATTTTTCAAATGACTACAGTTTCTGCACCTCAGTATAATAAATATTTGGTTTAAAAACCTATTTCTTAATGTTATCATTACACATGACTCTAGATAATTATCCTTTCAATTTTGTGAAAGCTTTATTTAATGTGAGCTAGCTGAACTACTGCATTTCTGGGTAAGTGGGGGGGCATGTTTAGTAGTGTAATTTAAGCTGTTCTCTGACAGTAATTTGAATAAGTTTTGTGTGCTTAAAGTCTGCATTATGAATATCCCTGAGCAGCAGACAGCCTCCAATCTCTGGTGGATCAGCTCACCTGTATAGACTAAATGAAGTTAAGGTTTGCCTAGTACGAAAACTGCATTTGTGTGCTAGGTTATACCCTAGTTTTCAATATAAAGTTTTGACTTGCTGTAGAATTGGAAAGGTTGGAAGCATGGTTGGGTGTGGGGAGGGGAGAGGAGTGGTGTTTTAGATATTGTATTGATCTAGGTGGCAGGTATGTTCTTTCGGTTCGTGCAGTTGCATGCTGGGGCCATGTTCCTTGCCATGTATGAATACTAAAACAATTGATTAGAATATTTCACAATTGACCAATGCAGCTTGTTTATGGTAGTTTTCTCTCGACTAGTACTTAAAAATCTTTATAGTGTGCTTCTTCTAGATGAATGTAAACTTGCCAAGTGCCCATGTTGTGGGATATTCAGTAATAGTCTGTTCAGGCAGGTTTTTCTCTGTTAGAAATCTACAGAAATACTTGCACCTTTTGGGGAGCCTTGCACTTCCAAAATTCCAAGTGATTATCTTGTTGCTATTTTCCTTGCTAGCAAGATTGAACACTGAACTCTGACTTAAGATGCCCTACTGGGGAAAAGCTATTCTTTTCATCGTAATAGTTTTTTTGATTCCAATTTGAAGTGTCCTTAGTATTAAGTCACTGACAAGCCCTGATTATAGCATGCTTTAAAGATATCCTTTTCTCACATGTACAGTTTAAAGGTGCAGTCATGCTAACTTAGTCAAGAATCTAATTTCAACATTCATCAAATGGCATGAGTGACCAAAAGCTACACTGTTTTCACAAACATGTGCCCTGCCTTCCAAACAGTTGTCCTGAGCAGATGATTAGCTTATCAAGCTGCGCATTCACCTAAGTTTTCACTTTTTGTGCCTGGATAACTTTGTGGAATGAATTTTATCAAGTTTGGAGTAACAATCTGCATTGAAATAGACTTTGTCACTATATAGGTTGAGAAATATAGAATTGTGACTGGATTCAGTGAGTTCCTCATTAGTACTATTCTTTCCTTTCTGAATTTCCTCAAGCATGCAGCTAAAATTACTGGCAAAAGGCAGTATTTTATCTACAAGAGGCTCCACTGGTTTGTGTGCATGTACAGAATGCGAAAGTTGAATTGCTGTCATTCCCTGTATTGCCTGAACTACTGATTTCATAATTCTAGCCTAATACTTTTTAACCAGGCTTGTAGTGATCATGATCACTTAGTTTGGCTCTTGCCTTGCATTTGATTCTCCCTCAATTTCTTGGCAGAAACAAACTACTTTTTTGAGAAATCTATGCTGACGTTGCTTCTGTGGCCCTGTGTCAAACTCCACAGGCTTTTCAACTTTTTGGAATGTTTTTGCTCCCTTTTGGATTAATTATTTCAAATTAAAGGTTTTATTCTTCCAAAGGTGTTTTGTAATGTAACCTCTGGATTTAGTTGCAACATGCCAGTTAATGTATTGTAGTTCCTTTATCCCTGAGGCATTTGGGATCTATAAACTGATCTGGGCCGTACCCTCCAAATATCCGGACCTGCCTCTTGGTTTTTTTGCACTACCTTACTTTGCATTTTTCTATTTTCTATTTATGATTTATAATTTAAATTTTTGATATTTACCAATTTTAACTATTTTTAATATCTTTAATATTTAATATTTGTAATCCAGGGAGTGTGAAGCGCAGAAACAAATATTGCTGTGATGACTGTACGTTCTAGTACCAATTATTTGGCGACAATAAAGTATAAGTAATTTAGTCTGAGGAATGAATAGTGTATTGAAATTTGAAGCAACATAAGATTTTAATGACCTAACAGAATAAAATTTTACTTTAATCCAAAATATTAGTTATTTTGTAGTTTCTAATCGTTCTCTTAAAATCACTATTTAAAGAAATAAAGCTGACATTTTGCAAACTTGAACTAGACCATAGCACGGTACAGGCACTTCAGCGCACAATATTGTGCTGACCATTAAACCCACTGCAAGATCAATCTAACCTTCCCTATAGTACTCCCTGTATTTTTTACTCCAGAGTGAATAGCCCTAGTTCCCTCAACCTATCCTTATTCCAGGCAGCATCCTGGTAAATTTCCTCTGCACCAAATCTCCTATGCAGCTTCTCTATAACTTCCACATATTTTGTATTATGAGGCAACCAGAACTGAATGCTATTTATTCCAAACCAGTGTTTTATAGGACTGCAACATTACCTTGCTCTTGAACCCCAACTAATGAAGCCAATTCCACTATATGCCTTAGCCCCTTTCAAATTGTGTGGCAACTTAGAGGGAATATAGATGTGGACCCCCCCCCCCCAAAAAAAAAACTTAAAACTTCACCTTCCGAAGCATGTCGCACTTTTCCTGGTTGAACTCCATCTACTACTTTGCCCACCTCAGCATCCTGTTGTATTCTGTGATATCCACAACACCAACCTTCATGTCATCTGATAACCTACTAACCACCTTTCTATTTCTTGGTCCAAGACATTTATAAAAATCACAGAGCAGAGACCTCAGAACTGATCCATAAGACCATAAGACAAAGGAGCAGAAGTTGGCCTTTTGACCCATCGAGTCTACTCTGCCATTTTATCATGAGCTGATCCGTTCTCCCATTTAGTCCCACTCCCCCGTCTTCTCACCATAACCTTTGATGCCCTGGCTACTCAGATACCTATTAATCTCTGCCTTAAATACACCCAATGACTTTGCCTCCACTGTTGCCCATGGCAACAAATTCCATAGATTCACCACCCTTTGGCTAAAAAAATTTCTTTGCATTTCTGTTCTGAATGGGCGCCCTTCAATCCTTAAGTCATGCCCTCTCGTACTAGAGTCCCCCATCATGGGAAACAACTTTGCCATATATACTCTGTCCATGCCTTTCAACATTCAATATGTTTCTATGAGGTCTCCCCTCATTCTTCTAAACTCCAAGGAATACAGTCCAAGACCGGACAAACGTTCCTCATATGTTAACCTTCTTATTCCCGGAATCATTCTAGTGAATCTTCTCTGTACCCTCTCCAACATCAGCAAATCTTTTCTTAAATAAGGAGACCAAAACTGCCCACAGTACTCCAAGTGAGGTCTCACCAGCGCCTTATAGAGCCTCAACATCACATCCCTGCTCCTATACTTTATTCTTCTAAAAAATGAATGCCAACATTGCATTTGTCGTCTTCACCACAGACTCAACCTGGAGGTTAACCTTAAGGGTATCCTGTATGAGGACTCCCAAGTCCCGTTGCATCTCAGAACTTTGAATTCTTTCCCTATTTAAATAATAGTCTGCCCGTTTATCCCTGCAGACAACTACCAATTACTGATCTCCAGACAGAATAACACCTCATCTACTACCACCTTCTGTGGTCAAGCTATTCCTGGATACATTTGGCCAAGTTTCCCTGGATTCCATGCCTCCTAACTGAACGAGTCGACCATGGGGAACCTTGTCACATGCCTTCTAAAATCCATATACACCACGTCCACTGCTGTGCTTTTGTCAAATAGTTTTGTCACTTAAAGAATTCAGTCAAGTTTGTAAGGCATGCCCTGCCCCTTGCCAACACTGAGAAATGACTTGCTGGTATATAATTCTCATTATTCCTGTTGTCCTTTTTGGACAAAGGAATAGGATTTGCCACCCTCCAATCCTCTGGTACTACTCTTAAGGCCAAGAGGTTGCAAGGTCATTACCAGAAGTGCCTTCCTTCATTTAGTAACCGGAGGTGTATCCTGTCTGGCTTTATGAACTTGTTTATCCTGGTTTACTAGTTGCTGCTGTACTTGGGCACTTAAACTTCAAATGACTAAAAAGCAATGGTATGAGGAATTACAGGAATTGGTTTGTGACAAATGGAACTGCTGTATTTATGCTGTTTTTATCTCTGCAAAATGTGTCAACAATTGACTAGTGTATTGTCAATATTGCATTTGGTGTACTATTTCAATTAGATGTGCTCTTGGGGTTCATCTGACTGGGAGGAACACTCCATGAACTACAAACGTCGGTAGATTGGATCACTGGTATTAAGGGTGTGCCATATTAAATTTACCACCTTTGGGTTTGAGTAAGACCTGCAGTTCTGATTTGTGCACTAGAATTTGCTTGAAAGTAATACTTTCAAAAGCAAGTTGTACTGCATCAGTTGCTTTCCAATTTAATGTTCACACTAGGGCAAATGATTTGCATCTGGTGAATTTTGACAGTTGCTGTTTCTTTTGCAGCTTGTAATCCACTTGGAACAAATCGCTCTTTTAATTTCTCAATGTTGAGGATTTGTAAGTCTGTACTTTCTTGCACTTGAGTGGAAAAAGCATGATGGCTTCAATTTATGTAGTCCTGTGCAGAACTCTTGACGGATTTGTTACTGTTTAAGTAACAAATGTCATTTTGAAAATTTCTTTCCCACTGGATGCTAACAAGTACATTTTAAAATTATTAATTTAGACTGCACTAAATCTTAAAGATGGCTACTAGGTGTCTTTACTGTAACACAGCACATCCTTGATTTATTTGACATATGGTACTAACATGCTTTTATAACTTGATCTTCCCAGTTTTAAAGCCAAATGTAGTTTGTAGTCTTTGCTGTATCTTGAACAAATTGTTCCATATTGGAAAAATCATGTGAGCCAGCAGTTTTGCGTACAATTAATTGGTTAGGAATGACATGCTTCTGGTATGCTCTTGCTGTCACCAACCACCAGCAGTGTTTTTGTGGGTATATTTCAAATAAGAGTTTGTACTATTGGTCAGACTTTTCAGAGATCCCTGACAGGATAGGGGTGAGTATCAAAGCTGTAAAGAGAGCTAGCTAGAATGCTTAGTACTAGTGCATGACAGCAGAACTCGGTACTAACGATGCATGTACAGCAGAGCATATATGGAAAGATGTTTGGAAGCAATGATGCAGCATGTTGTGAAGAAACTCCAAGAATGAAAATTAGCAACTATAGTTTGATCAGTAGAATCCTGCTTTTGGGTGGGAGACTGAAGGAACAAAAATTGCATGTCAGGTTTGAAATAGTTTTCAACCTGTACTTAGAAACATAGACACAAAACTACAGCCCAATACAGGCCCTTCAGCCCACAATGCTGTGCCAAACATGTACTTACTTTAGAAGTTACCTACAGTTACCCATAGCCCTTCATTTTTCTAAGCTCCATATACTTATCCAGTAGTCCCTTAAAAGACCCTATCGTATCCGCCTCCACCACCGTTGCTGGCCCATTCCATGCACCCGCCACTCTCCCTGACATCTCCTCTGTACCTACTTCCAAGCCCCCTCGTGTTAGCCATTTCAGCCCTGGGAAAAAGCCTCTGACTATCCATATGATCAGTTCAGACCTCTATCAGGTCACCTCTCATCCTCTGTCACTCCGAGGAGAAAAGGCCGAGTTCACTCAATCTATTTTCTTAAGGCATGCTCCCCAGTCCAGGCAACATCCTTGTAAGTCACCTCTGCACCCTTTCTATGGCTTCCACATCCTTCCTGTAGTGAGGTGACCAGAACTGAGCACAGTACTCCAAGTGGGGTCTGACCAGGGTCCTATATAGCTGTAACATTATTCCTCTGCTCTTAAACTCAATCCCACAGTTGAAGGCCAATGCACCATATGCCTCCTTAACCATAGAGTCAACTTGCACAGCAGCCTTGAGTGTCCTATGGATTTGCACCCCAAGACCCTCTGATCCTCCACACTGCCAAGAGTCTTGCCATTAATACTATATTCTGCCATCATATTTGACCTACCAAAATGAACCACTTTACACTTACCTGGGTTGAACTCCATTTGCCACTTCTCAGCCCAGTTTTTCATCCTATCGATGTCCTGCTCTAAACTTTGACAGTCCTCCACACTATCCACAACACCTCCAACTTTTGTGTCATCAGCAAACTTACTAACCCATCCCTCCACTTCCTCATCCAGGTCATTTATAAGAATAGCAAAGAGAAGGGGTCCCAGAACAAATCCCTGAGGCACACCACTGGTCACTGATGTCCATGCAGAATATGACCCGTCTACAACCACTGTTTGCCTTCTGTGGGCAAGCCAATTCTGGATCCACAAAGCAAGGTCCCCATGGATCCCATGTCTCCTTGCTTTCTCAATAAGCCTTGCATGGGGTACCTTAGTGTTCATTAATCTTGCCTCTCAGGAATTTTTCCATCAACTTACCAACCACTGAAGTAAGACTCACTGATTTATAATTTCCTGGGCTGTCTCTACTCCCTTTCTTGAATAAGGGAACAACATCTGCAACCCTTCAAACTGCCAGAACCTCTCATTGATGATGCCATTGCCAGAGGCTCAGCAATCTCCTCCCTCGTCTCCCACAGTAGCCTGGGGTACATCTCATCCTGTTCTGGTGAATTGTCCAGCTTGATGCTTTCCGAAAGCTCCAGCACATCCTCTTTCTTAAATGTCTATATGCTCAAACTTTTCAATCATCCCAACAATCACCAAGATCCTTTTCTGTGGTGAATACTGAAGCAAAGTTTAAGTATCTCTGCTATTTCCTCTGGTTCCATACACACACTTTTCCACAGTCACACTTGATTGGTCCTGTTCTCTTATGTCTTATCCCCTTGCTCATCACATACTTGTAGAATGCCTTGGGGTTTTCCTTAATCCTGCTCTCCAAGGCCTTCTCAAGGCCCCTTCTGGCACTCCCAATTTCATTCTTAAACTCCTTCCTGCTAGCCTTATCTTCTAGATCTTTATCATTGAACCTTTTGTAAGCTTTTCTTGATTAGATTTCAACAGCCTTCGTACACATTTCCTGACCCCTACCATCCTTTCCCTGTCTCATTCCTGTCTCTTCCCTGTCCCCTGAACATTTGCCACATTTCTTCCATACATTTCCTGAGAACATCTGTTCCCAATTTGTCTCCCAAGTTCCTCCCTGATAGTTCATATTTCCCCCTACTCCAATTAGAGGCTTTCCTAACTTGTCTGTTCCTATCCCCCTCCAATGCTATGGTAAAGGAGATAGAATTGTGATCACTCTCTCCAAAATGCTTTTCCACTGAGAGACCTGGCACCTGACCAGGTTCATTTCCTAATACCAGATCAAGTACAGCCTCTCCTCTTGTAGGCCTATCTACACGTTGTGTCAGGAAACCTTCCTGATCACACCTAACAAACTCTGCCCCATCTAAACCCCTTGCTCCAGGAAGATGCCAATCTCCCACCATGACAACCTTGTTATTATTAACACCTTTCCAGAATCTGTCTCCCTATCTGCTGCTCAATGTCCCTGTTACTATTGGGTGGTCCATTTTTAAAAAAAAAACCAGTAGAGTTATTGACCCCTTCCTGTTCCTAACTTCCACCCACAGAGACTCCGTAGACAATCCCTCCATGACTTCCTCCTTTTCTGCAGCCGTGAAACTTACCTCTGATCAACAGTGCCTCATCCCCACCTCTTTTGCCTTCCTCCTTGTCCTTTCTGAAACACCTAAAGCCTGGCACTCTAACCATTCCTGTCCCTGAGCCATCCAAGTCTCTGTAATGGCTGCAACATCTTAGCTCCAAGTACTGATCCAGGCTCTAAGCTCATCTGTTTTGTTCATGATGCTGCTTGCATTAAAATAGACACATCTCAAACCATCGGTCTGAGCGTATCCCTTCTCTATTACCTGGCTATCCTCCCTCTCACACCGTCTCCAAGCGTTCTGTGTGAGCCAACCACCCCTTCCTCTGCCTCTTCAGTTCGGTTCCCACCCACCTTTCTCCCCCCCCCCCCCAGCAATTTTAGTTTAAACTCTTCCCCAGTAGCTTAGCAAACCTCCCTGCCAGTATATTGGTCTCCCTTGGATTCAAGTGCAACCTGTCCTTTTTGTACAGTTCACACCTTTCCCAGAAGAGGTCCCAGTGATCCAGAAATCTGAGTCCCTGCCCGTGCTGTGTCTGTCGTATGGCACAGGCAGTAATCAATCTCGAGACTGATTACTGAGGTCCTGCTTTTTAACTTCCTTCCTAACTCCCTATAGTCTGTTTTCAGGACCTCCTCCCTTTTCCTACCTATGTCATTGGTTCCAATATGTACCACGACCTTCCCACTTCAGGATATCGTGTGTGCAATCAGAAACATTCCAGACCCTGGCACCTGGGAGGCAAACTACCATCCATGTTTCTTTCCTGTGTCCACTGAATCACCTGTCTGACCCCCTAACTATAGAGTCCCCTATCACTGCTGCCAGACTCTGTGCCAAAGGAGCGGCCACTGTTGCTTCCCCCTGTTAGGTCCTCCCCCTCCAACGATACTCAAACAGGAGTACTTGTTAAGGGGGACAGCCATTGGGGTACTCTCTAGTATCTGACTCTTGTCCTACTCTCCCCTGGCTGTTTCCCGCTTATCTGTCTCCTGAGGTCCTGGTGTGACTACTTGCCTATGGGTCCTCTCTATCACTTTCCTCCTTTCCCTGACCAGACGAAGATCATTGAGCTGCATCTCTAGTTCCCCAACCCGGTCCCTTGGCATTGATTTTTAATTTCTAGGTCAGTGAATTTGATCATCTGCTGCAAATTTTTTTCCTTAGATTTGTGACAGCAGTACCCTCTTCGTGTTCACAACCTGCCTAAAGAAATTGGTCATATTGATCTTGTCTGAACTTGACAGTTAAGACTTGCTAGTTGTGATGAACGGTGCAAGTTATGAATTGGCTGAGGGTTCTGACCTAGAAATGTGCAGAACATTCACTCTTTGAGTATAATTGCTAATATTGGAGAACAAATTCCTTTTTGTTCTAATGCCCTGGAAAACTGATATCCTCTAATTTGTCAAGAGGGATTACTTCTAAATAATTTTTGGTAGTATATTCTTTTTGGCTTTCATGGGGAGTAACATTCCATACGATGGAATTTTAATATTGACATCTTGGGTATAATTCTTGATTTCTTCTGCTTAACTGCACTGAATTGCTGAGCAGAAAATCAAATCAACTACATAATCTGCCTTTTTGTTGGCTTTGTGGAACAATCTATGTTCCAAACCTATTCTGGTATCTGTCCCCCACTTTTCCTTAGCTACATCGACTGCATTGGCGCTGCTTCCTGAATGCATGCTGAGCTCGTTGACTTCATTAACTTTGCCTCCAACTTTCACCCTGCCCTCAAGTTTACCTGGTCCATTTCTGACACCTCCCTCCCCTTTCTAGATCTTTCTGTCTCTATCTCTGGAGACAGCTTATCTACTGATGTCTACTATAAGCCTACTGACTCTCACAGCTATCTGGACTATACCTCTTCTCACCCTGTCTCTTGAAAAAGTGCCATCCCCTTCTCGCAATTCCTCCGTCTTTGCCGCATCTGCTCTCAGGATGAGGCTTTTCATTCCAGGACAAGGGAGATGTCCTTTTTTAAAGAAAGGGACTTCCCTCCTCCACCATCAACTCTGCTCTCAAACGTATCTCCCCCATTTCATGCACATCTGCTCTCACTCCATCCTCCCGCCACCCCACTAGGAATAGGGTTCCCCTTGTCCTCACCTACCGCCCCACCAGCGTCCAGGTCCAACATATAATTCTCTGTAACTTCCGCCACCTCCAACGGGATCCCACCACTAAGAACTGCCCCCCCCATCCCACTTTCTGCAGGGATCGCTCCCTACGCGACTCCCTTGTGCATTTGTTTTCTCCCCCCCATCCCTCTCCACCGATCTCCTTCCTGGCACTTATCCTTGTAAGCGGAACAAGTGCTACACATGCCCTTACACTTCCTCCCTCACCACCATTCAGGGCCCCAGACAGTCCTTCCAGGTGAGGCGACACTTCACCTGTGAGTCGGCTGGGGTGATATACTGCGTCCGGTGCTCCCGATGTGGCCTTCTATATATTGGCAAGACCCGACGCAGACTGGGAGATCGTCTCGCTGAACACCTACGCTCTGATCTTCCAGTGGCCACACATTTTAATTCCACATCCCATTCCCATTCTGACATGTCTATCCATGGCCTCCTCTACTGTCAAGGTGAAGCCACAGTCAGATTGGAGGAACAACACCTTGTATTCCGTCTGGGTAGCCTCCAACCTGATGGCATGAACATTGACTTCTCTAACTTATGCTAATGCTCCACCTCCCCCTTGTAACCCATCTGTTATTTAATCCTTTCTCTCTCTCCCTCTCCTTTTTCTTCCTCTGTCCCTCTCACTATACCCCTTCCCATGCTCTGGGTCCCCCCCCCCCCTTCTCCCTAGATCTCCTGTCCCATGATCCTCTTGTATCCCTTTTGCCAATCACCTGTCCAACTCTCGGATCCATCTCTCCCCCTCCTGTCTTCTATCATTTTGGATCTCCCCCTTCCCCTCCCACTTTCAAATCTCTTACTAGCTTTTCCTTCAGTTAGTCCTGACAAAGGGTCTCGGCCCGAAACGTTGACTGTACCTCTTCCTAGAGATCTTGCCTAGCCTGCTGCGTTCACCAGCAACTTTGTGTGTTGCTTGAATTTCCAGCATCTGCAGATTTCCTCGTGTTTGTGACCCCAACAAATTTTGTTTTGTGATCATGCCTCTATTTTTAAAGTTGAGTAGGGGGCTAGTTTAAAATCAATTTTCCCCATTCCGATCTGCTTTCCCAGAAATGAATCTCTGAACTTGGATTTCACCCTGTCATAAGTATATTCATCCTTGGAGATGAACTTGATCATTTGCTTGTTTAATGGTATAAATTTACAACTGTGCTGAAGCATTCTTCTAAAGATAAGTGAACCACTCTTGCTGTAAACCTATGGTGATCCATGAGGTCACTAGGTGTCAGTATCTGTTTTGAAATTTTTGTACCAAAGTGGATGATCTCCTTTATGCATGTCCTTGCCCGTTCATTCGTGTTTCCCTTGCCTTTTGAAGCTTTATTGCAGCCTACCCTGCCACCTTTTTGGACCACCAACAGGCTAGCACTGTATGTCACAGTCCTTGAACCAAAGTTTAAATTCACTTGGAATTGGAGATATTCTTCCTGTTCACATTCACTTTCCATGCCTAAATTTGTATTGCTTGTGTATACTTTAATATTAATAATTTTTACTTGACGTTTAAATCCCATTTTTCCTATAACTATATATTGTTAGTCCAGATAACCTAATTAAAATAGGGCAAGTGATATTTGATTTCTGAATTGATAATCTCATTTGCTAACTATACCCAAGTTGATTTAGGTGCATGGCTCCACCCCAACACCATCTTTACAAGTTGGGTTACTACACATGGTTTAGTCCTGCTGGGTATTTGAGATTACCGCACTTGTATGAATGTTTTGCTTTCCATTGCTTATACCCAGCAGCACCACATTGTTTCCACTCTTCAACTTTCCAGTGTCAGTAGTACTCTCTTAATGTTTCTTTGCTTTTGAAAATAACTATCCTAGAAACTGTGGGATTTTCTCATCTGTTTTTAGTGCTAATTTCATTAGTGAACTTTACATTTCCATTTATTAGAACACACCTCAAACTACATCCTAGATTTCCTAATGGTTATATTCTTTTCTTCCTGATCCTTCGCTTTTGTGCAGTTGCTGTTCTGAAGTACCGAGGTGGTTTCATATTACAAAAATGCCTCCAGTTAGAAAAATTGAATTTGTCCTACCTATCGTAACTTTGCATTGCATTTAATAAGTTTAAACTATCATCTTTGTGCTTTGGATTAAATGAGATATCTGCTTTCTAATCAATGTTGCTAATGCCCAATTTCCTGCAACCAGCTGCAGATAACAAATTGGTTTTAGTGTTTGAATCTATTGGTACATATTTGAAATTGTATCTGTTCGGATGCAGTTTAACCAGTGTTTCATTGGTCTAGGTAAGTCAACTTCTATTTGCTTTGGGCTTTGTACAAGGTAGAAATTTGCCAGAACTAAATTTCCCTGTTTTGGTAATCAAGAAGTTGGTTCTGTTCATCTGGAAGCTGAGTGAAAATTATATGGCTCACTTGTTCCTTGTATTCAGAATTACAGCTAAATAGCCCAACATCCATATCAATGAGTGTGTATTCTGGAGCTTGTCCTACATGCCTGCATTTAATTTAGCCCATATCCCTCTAAACTTATTACCTGTCCAAATGTCTTTAAACATTGTAATTGTACTACCACCTTTTACTTATTTGTTTACCTATTGTTTAAAAGTAAACTGACCTCCTGGGTATCTTTTAAACCTGTAAAGCCTTTTAACCCATGACCTCCAATTTTAAACCCCTTAAGGTTGCCCATTGGTCCCCATCATTGGGTGGGGGGGGGGAGGAGAGGGGTCTACAGCTCGTCTAGCCTCTCTGAATCTATTCCATTGTTTTGTCCTTGACTTAGATTTATTGTGCAAATGAGCAAGTTGCAATAGGACATTGAGAAATGTTTCTGGTACTTTTTCTTGACTCTAAAAATGTCTTTTCAGTACTTGTAAAATTCATTCCAGGTTAAGTTCTCATCATTCAAGACTTCAATACTATGTGCAATGTGAACTTTTGTTCTTAGCTTCAAATTTCTTTAGGACTCTAACAATCCATGCCATGTCCTGTGATTTCAATGAAGAGGCTGAATAGAACAAAGTTCGACTAACACTTAGGCTTCCTTTGAGGTATTAATATTTGGATGATTTAGTTTGAAGTTACATGCAGGTCACCATATGTAATGATAAAGTCAGGCAATGTGGTCATGGTTATCTAATGCAAATGCGACCTGTTGGAAATTTAAAGAATGATGGATCTTCAGTTTGACTTTTATTTGATTACATCTTGCAGTAACTGTACTATGACACCTCCAAACTTTACTTGATCTAACCCGGCCCTTAATTATGGCTTGGTGGGGATGAACAGAGGAGCCATATGTAAATGCCCTGTTTCCTCATGGCAAAAGATGCTTGCAGTCCCATATCCAGCAAATACAGCCCAGTAGTTACCCAAACACTTGTTCATATAGGGTGTCCATAAGTCTACTGTTCATAACCTGATATGGACCTGCACTTGTGCTTGAGGTTGTCACAAATTTAGCAGAATGAGCATTAGTAAACTGGGTGAATCTTTACAATGCAATTTGTTCCAGATTCCTCTAGGACTAATAATGAAACTTTAAGTTTGAGATTAAGATCAGTGGGAAAAACTTCAAAATTCTATGTTGGAGGAAAAAACGAGATTTGAATAGCTTGTTGAAATGTAGATTTTGGAGGGGTGGAGGAGGAAGAGGCCAGAATGATCTAAACTATTGCAGAATTCTGATTTACTGACCTGTTTGTCAGCTGTTGGATGAGCACAGACTGCCTGCACATTGAAATAAGGGTGCTGAGCTTGCAGTGAATTTTAAATGTCAAGGGTTTGTTTTCTAGGTTTAGCTTGCAAAGGGAGTTTGGTTATAGCATAGATTGTAAAATCACTTGGTAAAGTTTGCATTACTTTGGAAGTTTTGTACTGCATGTAGACTTACTGATTTGTATGGGTTTTTGAAGCCTAACTTGCAATGGCAGCAGGTAAGTGATAGCAGAGCTGTTGCTTATTAGACCAAAGTACTGGAAGCATGTTTTGCATCCCTACGCTTAATCCTGAATGCAGGTACACTCAGCAGTCAATTGGGTATTATTCTGATAATTTATAGGCTTATAAAGAAAGGAGTTAGTGAGACTTAAATGCTAAATCTAAGTTATGACTGGTTCAGGAACACTAACGTATTGCTTTTTCTACTGCCACCCTGAGCTCTAGCAAGTCTTAAAATACTTGCCCTTATGCAGGTTGATTTTATTTTTAGCATTTGAGGTCAGTTAATATCCTCTTAACGAGCACTTCTGATGTAGTATGGCAGACAAAATAATCCTAGATTGGGAAGCATTTGAATTGGTCTCTGGTATTTCCAATTCCTATGAAACTTCAAAGGTAGGTGTGATACTGGGGAAAATCCTGTTAAGAGGTTTTCAGCAGTTGAGCATTTAAAACTGTTGGAGCTGAGACTATCTAACTAGTAGAAAATTCTCAATCTGAACATGTGAGAAAGAAAATTGAAGAGCAAGTTGCTTGAGTGTTTGACTCCTGGAATGTAATGGTTAATTTCCACTCCCACTGAGCAGCTGCTTCATTTATGGATGTATAGTGCTCAATGGGGGAGGTAAATGAATTCTGGAACTGGGTGCTGTTGGTTACACTGATCAAACATTTTGCAGGTACGATGCAATCTCATTGATCATTTTGGTATTGTTGAAAGCTAACCTTCTCTCCCCTCATGCAAACTGTAAGATTCACCAAGCTGGGATTCTGGACGTGGAGGAAATGGCTCAATGAATGGGTACCATGATGGAAGAGACAGTCGGGTAAATGGTTATGACCGTGACCGCAGTGGGTTCAACAGTAGAGGATCCAGTCGAAATGACTCAAGTGGCCGAGGAGGTTATCGAAATCGAACAATTAATCCTGGTGCCCAGCAAAGTGCTGGATCAGGTGTGCAATACTAGCCTTATTGGAGTATAATGCTGATTGTTGAATCAGATCTTCTATAGAAGCTTATTATAGATGGAGAAATGGGATGTTTAATGGGCAGTAGATACTAACGGTTATATTAAAAATAAAAATTTGCCAAGCTATTTCAAGGCTTTAATTGTAGTTCTAATTAATCAGATAACTAAGATCGCTTGAAGGAAGGTTTAAAGTAATACAAAAAATGGGGTAATCTCAGTGATGGGGACAGGGTAACTGAAGGCAGGTATAAGTGGGACAATTGAAGGAAGCTAGTTTGAGTAAAACTGCTTAAATTGCTCCTGACTATGCCATCCTTAATCTTAGCAGGCAATCAATCTAATTCTACAGTTTGTTCCACAAGCCCCTAATTGAGGCATTCATCAGGAGTATATGAATTGCATATCCTAACAAAGATGAATCCTTAAAGATGTTCTAGTGTATTCCTGATTGTTCTGTACTAATCATTCTTTCAAGGCTGATTTTTTTTTTCCCAGGAGGGTGACAGCTTGTTAGATGCAAGCTAGTTCAATGTCCTGAACAAATTGCAAAAGGGATAAAATGCATTGCAAGCAACAGTAAATCACTTGTTGGATTCCATATTTAGATTAATGGAGTACTCATTTTGGAGAACTGGGCTACATTTTCTTTGCCAATGATTAGTCATTAGCTCTGCAATTGTAGGGCTTTTTTTTTGCTTCATAGATAGAATTTGTATACCATGGCAAGGATGGAATCGTGAGAGCTGTTTAACACACTGCTCTTAAGATAACCCACAGTGCTTATAATGTGGCATAGTATATTTTTAACATCAATCTGAAATCTCCCAAGTTTATTAGAATAATTTGAACTTGGAAATGTCATAGTTAGTGTAAATGTTTTGTTGCTTTCCTAAAATGATGCAATTTAAATATGCCCCAAATAATCTCTGCAGAACCTGTACTTTGAAGTTGGAGGTGATGACTATTGGGTTTCTAAAATTTATAAACTTCTGGGTATGTGCTTTTTTTTTTACCAAATATGGGCCAAAGCAAACTAGATTTTTGAATGTGGCTATCAGTGACACTGACTCCATGAAATTTTATCAGATGATGCACTTGATTATGATCTATAATTTAACCATTTATAATGTCAATCTAAGTGGGTATTGATTGGTAAGGTAACTGATAGCATAGAAATTCAATACCCATAGCTCTAAAATTTAGTACCTTGGATGGATATCTTTAAAACAATGCCAATTTACATGCAAGCTGTTCCTATTTAAACATTTGATATGGTATATCCTGACAGCAAAACCTCTGCATAATGCAATAGCAATGCTCTAATGAATTGACTCATGCAATTTGCATGATGCATTTTACTTACAAAGCTGCATAGATTGGGGCTTGTTGGAATAAATTAAGGTAATGCCAGTAATCTAACTGAGTTTGGGATAGTTTGGTGATTTGTACTTGGCCATGAACAGGCTTGGCAGTGGCTGAAGTATCAGTGGAGCTGGGTAATATACTTAATCAATTTGAGAAAATCGGCAGATGCTGGAAATTCAAAGCAATATGCAGAATGCTGGAGGAACTCAGTAAGCCAGGCAGCATGGAAAAGAGTAAACAGTCAATGTTTTGGGCTGAGGCCCTTCATCAGATCCTCCAGTAATTTGCACTGCTTCAGCAGTTTGAGCTTGAGTTTAGGAACTTGGAAATTAGGAATATTTAATGCAACTTGATTGGTAGTGGGATGGAACTAGTTTGAGAGCTATCTCAGGTGTTCTCTGAAGTGTTTGCTGTCAATCATAAAATAATTCATGATGGGTAGCCATATGCTTCCAAATTGGGAACGCTACAGTGTTGAAAGAAACTAAATGCTATTTGGATAACATTCCATTTTTATAAAAGTAAAGACTCCTTTTAAGGTTTTTAGTTGTCTGACTTGATCAATTTGTTGAGAGTACAAATTTCATTCATTATTACCACAAGTTGTATGAAGATGCTGCCACTAACTTTGTCCTCCACCCCTCTGCAGGGACCACATTCTTCATATCTTTCACCTACTCGTTCACCATCATCCAATGTCCTACTCTTCCAGTTGAGACAAAGATTCATGTATCTCTCCACTGCCTTTGCTAAATTCTTTCAGTTTGTGACCTGTCTTATTTCCCATATTTTATTCTGGCTATTTTCAGTGGATCAAGCATCTGTGGAGCCAAGTGTTTCAGGTTACATCTTTATACTGGGTCTCTGTTCAGGATGTCAGCTATCCCTTTGCTTCCAAAGATGCTGCTTGATCCATTCAGTTTCTCCAGTTCTTTGTTCCAAATCCTACTGTATACATAGTTAGTTGTATTTTCATTCCATTCAATCATAGTTTTGATCTAAAATGTAGACAACTTCTCTCTCCCCACCCCACCCCATTCAAACAAAAGATGCTGTTCAACCTGCAGAGTTAATTCAAAAAATTACTGCTTTTACTCACTTGCTTTGTATTGAGATAAGGATGAAAACGAGAATGAAAAATTTACAGACCAGGAGATGGCTGTAGCTTGGGAAATCTAAGATTATTTTGGGCTTTTTTTTGCAGTTCTGCATAGTTTAGTAGTTCACATCTAAAAATGGTTAATCACCATACAAGTCTTAAGTAATCTGTATTCATAGCACAGTTTAATTTATTGTCTTGATTTTAATGCAATGGTACTGAATGCTCATTGTTTAATGAAGTGTGGGAGGGGCACAAACAATTTCAAGACTTCTGGTGCCAAACTAGAACACAATTCTAAATTAAACTGGAAATCGGCTGCAGTAGTGGTTTTAATTTTGCAGACAGCTTCTATTTAAATTTTTAGATTGAAGCCCACCAAACTATTCTGCAAGTTCTGCTCAAGTCGAGTGTTCAGGCGGAAGAATATGCATTACTAATTCTTCTGTTCAGTGGTCTAAGCTGAAATTAAATTCATATGGGATTTTTATTCTTTAGTAATTGTAAACTTATTATACTGTCTTGGGAATTCCTCCATTAGAGAATCTTGGCTTAGTCGTTTTTCTTAAATCTCGGCAAGCATATGCATGTGACTCTTCATCAGACAATTAAGTTCTGCCCACATACTATTCCTCTAGAGATAGTGGGAATTTCAGAAGTGTAATGCATACAGAGATTAGTCATGTTTGTAATTTCATGGCTAGACTACAAAGACCTTGTACCTTGCACAGTTCTAACATTAAATTATGTTGGAATTTGAAAATGAATTGGGGTTTTCAGTAAAACAGGTGAATGTTTTTAAATTGTATTAATAAAATTTGGAATGCACCGGAATTACTAGACTTAATTTTTTTTGCTGTCTGAGGGCATTTGGGGCTATTAGTTCAAATCTTTGATTATTGGCTATTTTAGTAGTAGTGGCCAGTCTGCAGATAGAGGCTTTGTGCTTTATAGTCTGCCAAAATTGACATTTCTGAAGCACCACTTAATCACAACCATCCTTCAGCTTTTGCTTGCTTTAGATCTTGAATTTTCAGGGCAATAATATATCTTAAACAATAACAGGTTTTGGCTATGATAAAAATGACGGAGGATGGAACAACAAGGATGTCAGAGATCCATACAGCAGTTTTGGATCACGTGCTGACAGAGGAAAATCAAGTTTCTTCAATGATCGTGGAAGAGGAAGGTGTGTTGAATCTGATACTAGTAGCCCTGTGCAATCAATTGTATTGTTTGCTTTACTTATAACATAACCAAGTTTTTATAAGACATGGGAGAAAAATCAGGTTATTTGGCCCATTAAGTCTGTTTGACCACAGTAATTTATTATCCCAATCAATCGCTAATTTCGCCTTCTCCCCATAACCTTTTGATGCTCTGACTAATCAAGAACCTATCAACTTTCATTTTAAACATATTCAATGACTTTGTCTCCTCAGCTGTCTGTGGAAATGAACTCCACAGATTCATCACCCTCTGGCTGAAGAAATTTCTCCTCGTTTGTTTTAAAGTGATGTCCTTCTATTCTGAGGCTGTGCTCAATGGTCCTAGACTCCCCCACTGTAGAAAACCATTCTCACCACATCCACTCTGTCTGGGCCTTTCAACATTTGAAAATGAGATTCTCTCCCCCATCCCAATTCTTCTAAATTCTAGTGAGTGCAGTCCCAGAGCCATCAAATGCTCCTCATTCCTTTTGTTCCTGGAATGATACCTATGAACCTCCAATGGACACTCTCCAGTGCCAGCATATAAGGGGCCCAAAACTGGCTCAACAATACTCCAAGTGCAGTCTGACCAATGCCTTGTAAAGCCTTGGCATTAGATCCTTGCTTTTTGGTATTCTAGCCCTCTCGAAATGAATGCTAACATTGAATTTGCCTGCTTTGCCACTGACTCAACCTGCAAGTTAACCCTTGGGAAATCCTACGCAAGGACTCTCAAGTCCCTTTGAGCTGGATACTGGAGTACAAGTCTGGGAGTATCTATTTTGCATTAATCCACAAAGGGCAAGACCTGTATAATTCTCTTTGAATTTGTTTTGTAATTCCATTAGATATGATGACCGTGGCAGGGGAAACGACAGTGCTTATGACCACTTTGGAAGCCGCAATGACCGATATGGCAGAATGGATCGTGGCTATGGCTCCCGCGAAGGGGGAAATAGCCGTTGGGTTGAAGACAAACGAGATGAAGATGACTGGTCAAAGCAGCTACCACCAAATGAGCGCATGGAACAGTAGGTGTTGAATTAGTAGATGCCAATTTTCAAGCACTATATTTGTAAACCTCCTTTCATTTTTTGGGACTTGGGAAGTGGAAGTTGACAAAAACATCTGTGAATGGTGTAATTAAGACAACTTTGAACTGTGATGCTGATACACAGTTTACATTCAAACTTTCAGTTTCTAGGCAAATTCTTTACTGAAAACTACCTGATGGTATATTGGACAGAGCAGCTATCGCTGCAGATACTCCTTTGCCATATGTGCCTCTAGCACTTCTATTTCAGTATTTTTGTTGATTGCATTCAGTTGAGCATTTCCAGATATGGTGCAAATACACATTAAACTCTGCCTTGCCCCATTGACCTACACCCAGACCCCCTCCATACCGCACCCCTCCCATCCATGTGGGAGTTTGTCAAGCAGTTTTGATATTCAGGAAAAATAGATTTGCTTTTTTAATCATAGTGAGATGGGTTTAATATTTTTAATATTGCTTGTGGGTATAGTTGAAATGAAGTAGCGTTATATAGAGAGCTAAACAGGGCCCATTAATTTAGTGGAAACTTAAGCAGAGCCTTTATATTATCAAACCAAGTGTTATCTTGCACAGTAACTGTCAACAAATGGTTGTTTTGTTTTGGTGCCGCTCCTAGAAAAGGATTCAATTCATTGAGATCAAGTGTGGTCTTGGTTAAAAGCATCTTTATTCAAGGCTCAGGGAAACGGTTTAAAATTCTGTTTGTAGAGTTCTTTTTTTTTTAAATCTTTTAGGGAGTTGTTTTCAGCAAGCAACACAGGAATTAACTTTGAGAAATACGATGACATTCCTGTTGAGGCAACTGGTGCTAACTCACCACCTCATATAGAAACTGTAAGTAGTCACATCATAATTAAACCTATCGAGCTCTTTTTATTGCCAATCTGAATTAAATGTTCCTGTTTTTAATTCAATGTAACAACCTGAAGGCAATGCAGATGTGAAGGCCTTGACTCTGCATGTTGACTGTTTGTGTGAAGTGCGATTAGCAACAGAGGTGAGTGGAGAATCTAATTTGGTGCTTAAAGCTGTGGTTTTTTTTCTCCTCTTCTCTTCTCCCCCCCCAGTTTCAGGATGTGAACATGGGAGAAATAATAATGGCCAACATTGAACTAAGTCGCTATGATCGTCCAACTCCTGTGCAGAAACATGCCATTCCCATCATCATATCAAAGAGAGACTTGATGGCATGTGCCCAGACAGGTTCGTCAAATTTTGATCATTGGTGAATGTCTTAGCAGCTTGATGGAGGGGAATGTGTTTTAATGCTATGGTCCATTGTTTTCAGAGGTATCTTCTCCCATTCTCTCTTCTCTTTCTCCCCCCCCCCCCCCAAACTAAAGCACAATGAGATCAGATATAAGCCTATTTGGCAGATAGGCCCTGTACCCTCTGGTCCGTATCCGTAAAGTATTAAATCTACATCCTCTGAACGGTTTTACCCTGTTCTTCCTTGCAGAGCTTTTGTTTTGTGTCTCTTTACATCTATTTTATCTTAATTCCTGTCTTCTGAGCATAATTTGAACATGTTAATTTTTGATGCCAGCTGGCAATGCTCTGGATATTTTTGTTTACACGAGTTCAAATGCCCCATTGCTTAACTGGATGGATGTTAATTTTTGCCCAAGTGTATTTTTGGAGCTCACGTAAATTGGTTGGTTGTGTTGTAGTTTGTAAACATGGATCAAACTCTAATACGGAGTCGTCTTGTGTACTACAAACTAGAGTAAATCTGTTATCTTTAATTGCTCTTAATTCTCCTCTATTCAAATCATAAACCAAATTCCATGCATTTATTCTGTGTAAACTAATCTGCGGAAATTGCCAGTATACAAATTATCTGGAAAGTTAATTCAGTAGACTAACTTGGCTATTGTGTGACGTTTGCTTTCTTCTACACATCCTTGTAGGCTCTGGAAAAACAGCAGCATTTTTGCTTCCCATTCTCAGTCAAATTTATGCAGAAGGTCCCAGTGAAGCTTTAAAGTCTGCAAAAGCACAGGTAAAGAACTTGAATCTTGTTGCCTTTTCAGCTATATTTCCTTTTTCATTTTGCAACGCTAGTATATCTATCTATTCCACAGGATTCATCAAAATATGGCCGACGTAAGCAATATCCAATTGCTTTGGTTTTGGCACCCACTAGAGAACTTGCAGTGCAGATTTATGATGAATCCAGAAAGGTAAAGATTTAAAATTTTGATTTGGCTTTACCACGCTAGAAGTTCATTCACACTAACTTTGTGATCTGATTTTTATTTATAGTTTTCCTATCGTTCTAAAGTTCGCCCGTCTGTCGTATATGGAGGTGCTGACATTGGGCAACAGATCCGAGATTTGGAGCGTGGATGTCATCTTCTTGTAGCCACTCCTGGTCGTTTAGTTGATATGATTGAGAGAGGGAAAGTTGGACTGGACTTTTGCAAGTATGTGAGACTCCTTAGAAGTGCATCATTGGAAACAGCACTGAATTTGATGTACCTTTATAAATTCTTCCCTATGCAGCCGTATTGAGAATATGCAAGCTGAACACTGCACTGGAGCATGTGATTGAAACTGGGTTGCTGGAGTTGTGAAGTAATAAGCCTACTAGCTCCAGCACCGGTTCTGTATTTGATAAATAAGACAAATGTTTCACTTCTACGCTGCCCAGCCCTTGAGGGTGTGAGTGTTATTAACCTACCAATTAAATATCTTTAAGCTTTCCACTTCCCATCAGGCCTTGGTATACTGTACTTTCAAGTAATCTTATTGCACATAACTTCTGAATATAAGCAACATCTGAAATGAATTTGGATTGAAATAACCAGAATCATAGCTTCTAAGGGGATTCTTAACCACCAACTCTACTTTGCTCTACTTGTAGTTTCAAGGTGTTAGCTTTGGGTATTTTTGAGCAGGTAGATGGGCTAGACCAAACTAGCAGCTTGGTCATCGCCTTGACATAACTGGCTAGAACAGTGAAGGGTGGAAATGGGTGGTGTGATGCTAGTCAATCAGCTAAGGCAATAATCAGTGCTGAGCAAATTGTCCACTTGTAAAGACATGAGTTAACAAAGGTAATGAGTTGAAGGTAAATTCCAAACTAAGGAAAACTGTGGTAGTGCTATGTGGTGATTTAAATGCTTGCGAAGTTACCATGCAAACTGAAAATGGGATTAATGACGTGTGCAGAAAAAATGAATATTTCAAAGTGGAAGGTGCTTCTGTGGTTCGTTATTTTACGTGGACTTAATTGGGAGTAAGAGTTAAGCTTAAATGAAAATAGCATAAAAAATCATGAATACATTAAAGCCTTATTTTTAAGTGGAGAGCATTTCTTTTGATTCTGAATTAAAATAAATGTGAAATGGTGCAGCCATGCCATTTGTAAACTACCAGATACAGGTTGATCAGTAGTGAATGGTCTTGATTCTCAAGTAGCACCACCCTGGATTTTGCTTATCTTTTGGCTGTTTTGGATTTTAGTATGTATATATGAAATATAACAAAAAAAGCAATGTTATTTGGAGATGGCCTTTGGGAATGAAAATATATTTTAGTCACTAATGCAACTTTGTTCCTGAGGATAAATGGTAGTTGGGCTGTGTAAAGTTATTGATTTCCACAGACATGCTCAGCAGGAAGTGCTCAAGATTCTGGAAAATATGAAATTTGTTTTATACTCTTATGCATAAGTTTAATATCTTTTATTAGGTACTTGGTGTTGGATGAGGCTGATAGAATGCTTGATATGGGATTTGAACCACAAATTCGTCGCATTGTTGAGCAAGATGCAATGCCACCAAAAGATATGCGGCAAACTCTGATGTTCAGTGCAACATTTCCAAAGGAGATACAGGTTTGGCAATATTGTAACTGATAATTTTGGTGAATAAAATTTGTATTTAGCTTCTCTTGTATCCCTCCTCTTTCCAACCCCCCTCCCCCAAATCAGAAAGGGGTAGTGAGCAATGTAATTTGTAATGACCAACTCTTGTGCTGTGCATTTTTTTTTGCTTAGTATGTACTCTGGTTTTTGTATTAAGAGGTATTCATTTTAACAGCCAGCAAAATGCTGTCAATAAGAACTTTGATCTCCTGTGGGTTTGATAGTTGCCACTTTTGTTCATCTGCACTCTCATAAAACATAGCAGGCCTGTAGCAGGTAATGAACGATTTTCTCGCCAGATCTTTTGCACACCATGCAGATGCAATTTGCTTGCTAAATGATGCTTTTAAAAAGTCAAGTTTCAAATAGCACTCCACTTCCCATTTGCAAATTTTCCAGCAACTTTTGCAATGGGACAATACACGCAGGTAACACTAGTTTCTGTATTGTGCACAAATATTTCTAGTATCTGCACGTTCCTGACCTCATGAACTTCTGGTGTAGCAGTTCTTTTGTGCTTCATGCTCTTTGCTTCTTTGGAATTTAATATAGTGAATTAATTTCTTCAATAAAAACAGTATAAGTCAGTTCTAAAATCTGCAGACAAATTAACGCAAACTCCATGTTGTCAACGCTGTCCGCATCAGCCCTAGTGCCCTAGTAGTAAAAGATGTGTGCCCACGCACCTTAGAGGAAACTTTGCTGAGCTTATTGGTCACTTGACTCAGCTGTACTTAAAGCTGAGATGTTAGGTTAACCAGCTGCAGGTTAAAAGATATGAGATAGTGGCCATCACAGAGTCATGGCTAAATGATGGATGTGTTTGGGAGCTGAATATCCAAGGATACAGTGTATAGGAAAGATAGGAAGGTAGATAAAAGGGGTGGCGTGGCCCTGATGGTAAGTAACGATATCAAATCAATAGAAAGAAGGGACATAAGATCAGAAGAGGTAGAATCCTTATGGGTAGAATTAAGAAATGGCAAGGGTAAAAAGACACTAATAGCAGTTATATACAGGCCTCCAAACACTGCCGGGATGTGGACTACAAGTTGCAGCTGGAAATAGAAAAAGCGTGTCAGAAGGAAAATGTCAAGATAATTATGGGCAATTTTAATATGAAAGTGGATTGGGAAAGTCAGGAAGGTAATGGATCTCAGGAGAGGGGGTTTGTAGAATGCATACAGGATGGCTTTTTGGAGCAGCTTGTCCAGAAGCCCACCAGGGGACCGGCTGTTTTGGATTGGGTGCTGTATAATGAACCTGAGGTGATTAGGGAGCTGGAGGTAAAGGAACCCCTTGGAAGTAGTGATCATAATATGATTGAGTTCAGTTTCAAATTTGAAAAGGAGAAGCTGGTATCAGGTGTATCGATATTTCAGTGGAACACGGGAAATTACAGTGGTATGAGAGAGGAACTGGCCCAAGTGGATTGGAAAAGTAAGCTAAATGGAGGGACGGCAGAGCAGAATTGGATGAAATTCCTACAGGAAATAAGGAAAATGCAGGAAAAATATATTCCATGAAAAAAGAAAATCATGAATGGAAAAATGGCACAAATGTGGCTAACGAGAGAGGTTAAGGCAAAAATAAAAGCAAAAGAAACGGCGTACAAGGAAGCAAAAATTAGTGGGAAAAATGAGGACTGGGAGACTTTTTAAAAACTTACAGAAGGAAACTAAGTCATTGGGAAAGAAAAGATGAATTATGAAAGGAAGTTGGCGATTAACACAAAAAAGAATAAGTTTTTTTTAAATATATGAAGAGTAAAAGAGTGACGGGGTAGATACGGGACCGATTGAAAATGATGCTGGAGAAATTATAATGGATAACAAAGAGATGGCGGAGGAACTGAATGAGTATTTTGTTCTTCACACTGGAAGACATGAACAATATACCTGATAGCCAGAGGTATCAGGGGATAGAATTAGGTACAGTCAAGATTACTAGAGAGAAAGTGCTTGGGAAGCTAAGTGGACTAAGAATAGATAAGTCTCCCGGCCCGGATGAGGTGCACCCAAGGGTTCTGAAGGAGGTGGCTTTGGAGATTGTGGAAGCATTGGAAATGATCTTCCAGGAATCAATACTCTGGCATGGTTCCGGAGGACTGGAAGGTCACAAATGTAGTTCTGTTATTTAAGAAAGGAAGGAGGCAGCAGAAAGAAAATTACGGACCTATTAGTCTGACATCGGTAGTTGGAAAGATATTGAAGTCAATCCTCAAGGATGAGGTTATGAAATACCTCGAGGTGCATGACAAGATAGGCCGAAGCCAGCATGGTTTCATGAAGGGAAGATCCTGCCTCACCAACCTATTGGAATTTTTTGAGGTAATCTCGAATAAGATTGACAAGGGAGAGGCTGTGGATGTTGTGTATTTGGATTTTCAAAAGGCCTTCGAAAAGGTGCCGCATATGAGGCTGCTTAATAGGATGAGAGCCCATGGAATTATAGGAAAGATATTGAAATGGGTGGAGCATTGGCTGATAGGCAGAAAGCAAAGGGTGGGAATAAAGGGATCCTATTCTGATTGGTTGCCGGTTACTAGTGGTGTTCCGCAGGGGTCGGTGTTGGGGCCGCTTCTTTTTACGATGTATATCGATGATCTGGATTATGGATTGAATGGTTTTGTGGCTAAGTTTGCGGATGACACCAAGATAGGTGGAGGAGCAGGAAATGTTGAAGAAAGGGAAGGGTTGCAGAGAGACTTAGTCAGTTTAGGAGAGTGGGCAAAGAAATGGCAGATGAGATACAACGTTCACAAATGTATGGTTGTACATTTCGGAAGAAGAAATAATCGGGCAGATTATTTAGATGAGAAAATTCAAAAATCAGAAGTGCAAAGGGACTTGGGGGTCCTCGTGCAGGATACCCTAAAAGTTAACCACCAAGTTGGATCGGCGGTAAGGAAAGCGAATGCTATGTTGGCATTCATTTCAAGAGGAATAGTGTATCAGAGTAAGGAGATGTTGATGAGGCTCTATGGGGCATTAGTGAGACCTCATTTGGAATACTGTGTGCAGTTTTGGGCCCCCTATCTTAGAAAGGATGTACTGATGTTGGAGAGAGTTCAGAGAAGATTTACGAGGATGATTCCTGGAATGCAGGGGCTAACATATGAGGAGCGTTTGTCGGCTCTTGGATTGTATTCATTAGAGTATGAAGAATGAGAGGGGATCTCATAGAAACATTTTGAATGTTGAAAGGGTTGGACAGAGTAGATGTGGAAAGGTTGTTTCCCTTGGTGGGTGAGTCCAGGACAAGAGGCCATAGTCTTAGAATGGAGATAAAGAGAAATTTTTTTAGCCAGAGGGTCGTGGATTTGTGGAATTCATTGCCACATACAGCTGTAGAGGCCCGATCATTGAGGGTGTTTAAAGAGGAGATTGACAGGTATCTAATTAGTCAGGGTATCAAGGGATATGGGGAAAAAGCCAGAAATTGGAACTAGATGGGTGAATAGTTTAGCTCATGGGGGAGCTGCGGAGCAGACTCGATGGGCCGAATGGCCTACTTCTCCTTGTGATCTTTTTTGAGGACAGGAGGTGGTCAGGATCCCAGAGACACTGTGCTATTCGAATCCAATGCAGTAATAAAAAGGGGAACCTCTTTACTTGCAGCAGGTTTGTGAGCCAGGAATGGGTTTCAGTCTGACTGAATTCCAAAAGATGTGTTCCAGTAGAATGATACCAAAACTCTCTTCTGAAGAGCTGAGGAGAGGATATAGTTACTTGATATATTTTTACTTCGATGTCTTTGATTACTTATGCTAATAGGTTTAAATGAATATTGTATTAGATTAGTGGGTTACAACCAAAGGAAAAATGGCTAGAGTCGCTTTGGCACAAGGATGTTTATTAGGTGCGACACAAATCAAACTTACAAAAATCACCAAAAATAGTGAAAAGAAAACTGATGAATTTTGTGTGCTGCATGGACTAGTTCAACTAATTAGTTTTGTTTCTGATTACAATTATTCTGATAATGAGCAAATTTGTAGCCTACTTTGCATCCAAGGTAAATTAAAACAGTGGTACTGAGATTTCATTTAAGTTTTTCCAAGTAGCTTTAAGCTCAAGATTGTACTCCAAGGATGTTAACTTTATGTCATTTGGAAAGCTTGCCTAAGAGCTTAAACAATGTTTATTCTCCACACACTTTATGCTGACCCCAGTTAGACTTACTAATTTGAGTTTATTTTCATTTAGTGCTTGCCCTAGCCAAAATGTAACTTTATGTTGCATCATGTAGTCTGATGCAAGCCACCCAGACAGATGGGCTGCCTGGTTTTCTGGAAAGGATGGGACAGGAATAGCTTGCTGAATGGCAGGATTATAGAAGTAATGTATCTGCAAGGGTGACTGCTTCATAACAGTACAGAACTACTTACTCCCCCAGGTTCCAATTTAGTTTGCTACTTCTATCACAAGTATATTTAGTGGTTGAACTGCAAGTGTTGTATTCATCATCAAACTTCAATTAAAAATATAATGTAGGAAGTAAAATAGCAATTAGTACCCATGATTGAGTACTTAACCTTGCCCTCTTAACTTCACCCTCAGATACTTGCTCGTGACTTTCTAGATGAATATATATTTCTGGCGGTTGGCCGTGTGGGCTCCACTTCTGAAAACATTACTCAAAAAGTAGTGTGGGTGGAGGAGCAAGACAAGCGTTCATTTCTGCTGGACCTTTTGAATGCTACAGGTAAATGTCCTAATGCTGAGGTTAAACATTTGATGTTGCAGACCCATTAATTCTAATTTAAGTCTGGCTAAACCTTCTATACTTGCACTCTCGATGGAAGTATCCTTCAAGCAATTTTTTTTGAAGCTGCCCTTGGTGTTGCCCCATTTATTTCATTTCACAGTGCAATTAAAGTGGTGGCTTTTGCAAACATTCACCCGAGTTCTGTATCAATTAAGCTTTTTTCCTTAAAACCACTGGTGAATTTTGTTTTCCTTGTGGAAACTCTAGAATGGCTCTGTCACATCAGTTTGAGTGGTAATTTTTCTTCACTTTCCTAAACATTTTTCTAATGTTTGACAAATACTGAGTTCTGTCCTAAATGCCTTAAATTATTTTGGGATTTTTGTCTTGGGGTTGAAATAACTTGCATTGATGTCCAACCATTTCCCCCCTTTATAGGAAAAGACTCTCTAACACTGGTCTTTGTGGAGACTAAGAAGGGTGCAGATTCACTGGAGGATTTCCTTTACCGCGAAGGTTATGCTTGTACCAGTATCCATGGTGATCGTTCCCAGAGAGATAGAGAAGAAGCATTGCATCAATTCCGCTCTGGAAAATGTCCCATCCTGGTTGCCACTGCGGTAGTTGCTAAAACTTTTTTTTTCCCCTTAACTGTGACTAGCATACCTTTGTCCAAATACCATTTTACCATTTCCTCAATTACTGCCAAGTTTTTGGTCAGTACTGTAACTTTAAATTTTCACTGTTACAATCTATTGATTTGAATTTGCAGGTTGCAGCCCGTGGACTTGACATTTCTAATGTCAAGCATGTTATCAATTTTGATCTGCCCAGTGACATCGAGGAATATGTGCACCGCATTGGGCGTACGGGTCGTGTTGGCAATCTGGGTACGTTTTCTGGAAAAATGGGGGATAACCACAGCTACTTTATAGTGAAACAATATACTGGGTGTTTCAGGAGCATTAAAATGCATTTTGGATGCCTTTATAGGTCTTGCCACCTCATTCTTTAATGAGAAAAACAGCAATATTACTAAAGACCTTCTGGATTTACTTGTGGAAGCCAAGCAAGAAGTACCATCCTGGCTAGAGAATCTGGCATATGAGCAGCAGCACAAGAGTACTGGTCGTGGACGGTCCAAGAGGTGAAAAAGCATAATTGAACTTGAATGTTATCCCTAGTTTCTAAGGTTTATATGTAGCCATAGTTAATATATATTAAGGAAGAGATTGGCTTTATCGATGGTGGCCAGAGTATTAATGAATTTAAGTATATGGACAAAAATGTTGCCAAGTTCAAGGTGTTCAGAAGTCAGACTATTTGGTTAGTATGTTAAACTTGATATGACAACTATTAGGCAAAAGTCCAATTAGAGGAAGCTAGACAAGTACACTATCTCAAACTATCAACCACCCCAGTGTTATTTAATGTTAGTTAGTTGGTACAGCTTCAACTCTTGTCTTGAACCTGCCATAATATGCTCTGCATTTCCATTTTTGAGATGCTTGGCAATGAATTTCAGCAAGTAGGTTAGGTCAGTGCACAGATTTGGCCAGGTAAGGTCCATTGCACTCAATTTGGTTTGCTGGTTAACTAGACTTGGAAAGGTATTTGCCTTGCTGAATTTAGAGCCAACTGTAATCTGTTTCTGAAGATGGCAGATTTCCCTTCACCCTTTGTATTGTTTAATCATAATGTGTTGTTGCTTGACCTTTGTAACTTAGTGCATAAAGCCATTTTACATTAAAAGTGAACTTTAATTATATGGTTCAGGTGTAAGTTTTACCAGCTGCTCTACTTGAATTGTTAGTGGCATTTCATATGAGTAAATAATCCTTTTTGCATTATCTGCTTAGTCATTTAAGGGATTGCTTTTGATTTTCTATTTGTGATAAATGAATGGAAAACTGCCCTTTCCAAACAAATGATAGATATAATTTTCAGTTCTATATAGGTGTTTGTTGTCATTAAATGCAACAATGCCCTAATCAGTCAACTCACTACATTTGTATGTTCACTTGCCTGCAAATATCTATTGTTTGCATCACACTTGCTGAAGACAGGGATGCAGTGATTTGAATAGAACATGCTAACTTTCGTATTTCAGCAGGTTCGGATCTGGATTTGGTGGCAGAGATTACAGACAAACTAACAGTAGCTTCAACAATCGTGGCAACCGTAATACTGGCCATGGAGGGCCAAGAGGATACGGAGGAGGCAAGTTCCATGGGGGGGGTGGGGCAAGGGGAGGAGGGGTGGCATTACTGGTCAGGGATACTATTGCAGCTACAGAAAGGGTGGGTAATGTAGCAGGATCCTCTTTTGAGTCAGTATGGGTGGAAGTCAGGAACAGGAGGGGAGCAGTTACTCTATTGGGAGTATTCTACAGGCTCCCTGGTAGCAGCAGAGATACCGAGGTGCAAAAATAACAGGGTTGTTATCATGGGTGACTTTAACTTCCCTAATATTGATTGGCACCTGATTAGTTCCAATGGCTTAGATGGAGCAGAGTTTAAGTGTGTCCAAGATGGATTCCTGTCATAGAATGTTGACAGGCCGACTTGGGGGGAATGCCATACTAGATCTAGTATTAGGTATTGAACCGGGTCAGGTCACAGATCTCTCAGTGGGTGAGCATCTGGAGGACAGTGACCACTGCTCCCTGGCCTTTAGCATTATCATGGATAGGATCAGGGAGGACAGGAAAATTTTTAATTGGGGAAAGGCAAATTATGAGGCTATAAGGCTAGAACTTGCGGGTGTGAATTGGGATGAAGTTTTTGCAGTGAAATGTACTATGAACATGTGGATGTTTAGGGATCTCTTGCAGGATGTAAGGGATAAATTTGTCCCGGTGAGGAAGATAATGGTAGGGTGAAGGAACCATGGGTGACAAGTGAGGTGGAAAATCTAGTCAGGTAGAAGAAGGTACCATACATGAGGTTTAGGAAGCAAGGATCAGATGGGTCTATTGAGGAATATAAGGTAGCAAGAAAGGAGCTTAAGAAGGAGCTGAGGAGAGCAAGAAGGGGGCATGAAAAGGCCTTGGCGAGTAGAGTAGAGGAAAACTCCAAGGCATTCTTCAATTTTGAAGAACAAAAGGATGACAGGAGTGAAGGTAGGACCGATTAGAGATAAAGGTGGGAAGATGTGCCTGGAGGCTGTGGAAGTGAGCGAGGTCCTCAATAAATACTTCTCTTTGGTATTCACCAATGAGAGGGAACTTGATGGTGAGGACAACATGAGTGAAGTTGATGTTCTGGAGCATGTTGATATTAAGAGAGGTGTTAGAGGAGTTGAAATACATTAGGACGGATAAGTCCCCGGGGCCTGACGGAATATTCCCAAAGGCTGCTCCACGAGGCGAGGGAAGAGATTGCTGAACCTCTGGCTAGGATCTTTATGTCCTCATTGTCCACGGGAATGGTACTGGAGGATTGGAGGGAGGCGAATGTTGTCCCCTTGTTCAAAAAAGGTAGTAGGGATAGTCCGGGTCATAACAGACCAGTGAGCCTTGTGTCTGTGGTGGGAAAGCTGTTGGAAAAAGATTCTGAGAGATAGATAGAATCTGTGGGCATTTAGAGAATCATGGTCTGACCAGGGACAGTCAGTGTGGCTTTGTGAAGGGCAGATCATGTCTAACAAGCTTGATAGAGTTCTTTGAGGAGGTGACCAAGCATATAGATGAGGGTAGTGCAGTGGATGTGATCTACATGGATTTTAGTAAGGCATTTGACAGGGTACCACATGGTAGGCTTATTCAGAAAGTCAGAAGGCATGGGATCCAGGGAAATTTGGCCAGGTGGATTCAGAATCGGCTTGCCTGCAGAATGCAGAGGGTTGTGGTAGAGGGAGCACATTCAGATTGGAGGATTGTGACTAGTGTCTCACAACGATCGGTTCTGGGTCCTCTACTTTTCGTGATTTTTATTAACGACCTGGATGTGGGGGTAGAAGGGTAGGTTGGCAAGTTTGCAGACGACACAAAGGTTGGTAGTGGTGTGGATAGTGTAGAGGATTGTTGAAGATTGCAGAGAGACATTGATAGGCTGCAGAAGTGTGCTGAGAAGTGGCAGATGGAGTTCAACCTGGAGAAGTGTGAGGTGGTACACTTTGGAAGGACAAACACCAAGAGTACAAAGTAAGTGGCAGGATACTTGGTAGTGTGGAGGAGCAGAGGGATCTGGGGGTACATGTTCATAGATCCCTGTAAGTTGCCTCACAGGTAGGTAGGGTAGTTAAGAAAGCTTATGGAATGTTAGCTTTCATAAGTCAAAGGATAGAGTTTAAGAGTCGCAGGGTAATGATGCAGCTCTATAAAACTCTGGTTAGGCCACACTTGGAGTACTGTGTCCAGTTCTGGTCGTCTCACTATAGGAAGGATGTGGAGGCATTGGAAAGGGTACAGAGGAGATTTACCAGGATGCTGCCTGGTTTAGGGAGTATGCATTATGATCAGAGATTAAGGGAGCTAGGACTTTACTCTCTGGAGAGGAGGAGGATAAGAGGAGACATGATAGAGGTGTACAAGATATTAAGAGAAATAGATAGTGGACAGCCAGCACCTCTTCCCCAGGGCACCACTGCTCAATACAAGAGGACATGGCTTTAAGGTAAGGGGTGTGAAGTTCAAGGGGGATATTAGTTAGAGGAAGGTTTTTCACTCAGAGTGGTTGGTGCGTGGAATGCACTGCCTGAGTCAGTGGTGGAGGTAGATACACTCATGAAGTTTAAGAGGCTACTAGAAAGGTATATGGAGGGATTTAAGGTGGGGGGGGGTTATATGGGAGGCAGGGTTTGAGGGTCGGCACAACATTGTGGGCTGAAGGGCCTGTACTGTGCTGTATTGTTCTATGGTTTTCATGATATGCACTTCAAGTTTAAAAACTTTGCGGGTGTATGCATATTTAACTAGCCACGCCACCAGTGTTGCAGTATATAAAACCCATATGTTAGTACAGTAGAAATTTTAAAATATGAAGTGTAAACTGCACTCTTTTCTCTCAAACTTTATGTTCAAAATATCTTGGATTACAAATTGAAGCAAGAGTATCTAGCAGGCAGCTTGTGAATTGGATGGAGAAATGTCCTTTACAAATGCTTCGCATTGTTGAGGAAGATATATATTGCTCACAGTGCCAATGTTGTCCCTTGCTAATTGGATCAGCACTGAAGCGCAGCTTGGTGTATCAAATGATTAGATTTATTCAGGATTTACTAATCAGGCATGCATTAATTTGAATCATTTCCCCAATTGCTATGGAATGTTGATTAGTATATTACAGGAAAAGGCTTATTGGCCTACCATAATGCAAATTAACCTCTGCTATCTATGTGGTCTGTATTTTCCTCTCCATGCCTGTTCATATGTTTAAAGGCCTCTTAAGTGTTGCTATTGTATTTGCTTTCAACATCCAGTCGGATCTTCTCCACATAAAGACCTTGCCTCAAATCCCTCACTTAAGCCTTTGTCCTGTAGTATTTGACATTTTTCATTTTAGGGAGAAGGACAACTATTTTTTAATTTTTCTTACATTGCTGTGATACACTTAAAACTTGTTTCCATAAACCTGGCTACTGATCTTTTTGCTTCATTATAAGTAATCACTCACCAAAATTCCACCCTTAACTATTGCAGTGAAAAACCTTGCTCATGAAGAAAGTGTTAATTGGCCTGTAAGTGGTTAGTTAATGGTCAGGCTTTGTTCTTGTCAAATTGGAATCTCTATGTATAATTGTGGATTTCCCTTCATGGACCTGTGCTAAGGCCTAGCTAGTTGCCCTCTATACTAGTAGCTTTTGCAGAGAACTTGGTAAATTTAAAGTTCAGAGTACATTTATTATTAAAGTATGTATATCATATACAACCTTGAGATTCATTTTCAGAGCAAACAATTGAATTCAAGGAAAACCCACACAAAGATAATCTCACATCCAATGTGCAAAAGATTGAATAATTTTGCAACCGAAAAAAAAGCTAACTGCGCAGTCTCTGAACGTCCATAACCATGTGGTCAGTTCAGCACTTAGATGAGTAAAGGCTCATGGAATAGTGAGCACTGGTTCATCCTTGCCCTCTGCCTCTACTGCTTAATCTTTTTAATCTGGCTCAGCACTTAAATTGGCCAAAGTTCTTATCAAGCTGAGAGCATTATCCGCTCTTAGACCAGGCCCCAAGTCTGCTCCAACAATGGCTGTCGGAGCTATACCTGCATTCGAGTCCATTTCACCAAATCCTCCTTTGTACCACAGACGCCAAGTCACGTACACACCCCCTCCCAACAGGAAATTGCAGGCTGTGGATTGCAGTGCTTGTCCCAAACATGAATATTTAGTAGAATTGTTTAGTTCTATTAGCTGCCTGTGAAGTGCTCCAGTGCCATCTTTGCAGTCAGGTTCTCTAACAGACCGAATTTGTTTTCCAGGTGGCTATGGAAACTATTACAATGCTGATGGATATGGTGGAGCTTACAACTCCCAGGTGGATTGGTGGGGAAACTGAAATATTCCAGTGGATGTCACCTTGCCAAACAAGCTAAATGGAAACCACATGTAACTGAGCCAGACTATACCTTGTGTAGCTTCAAGAACTCGCAGTACATTACCAGCTGTGATTCTCTGGATATTTTTTTAAAGGAAGCTCAAATGCAAAAAGACAGCAGTAACAGAAGAACATGAACCCTAGCCGATGGAGAAAATGTGGCCGTAAACAGCACTAGAATTTGGATAAAGATGTTATACTGTGCTGCGTTAATAGTTTATCTCTGTAACTGAGGATCATTTGTATGTTAATGTACTGTGCCTTTATAGAGGAACTTTTATTTTTAATGTCCTACTGGTTCATTGGGCCTGAGTTCTCGCAATCATTCTCTAGCACAATCTGAGAGAGACTTGGGCAAAACAAACCTTGGCAGAAGCAGGGTGAAATGGCTTTACCAGGAGTCATTTACCCAGTTGCACTTAACATTGTTACAAGGCCGAAAAAAAAGCAGTGACCTCCACTACGGCCTTGACATGCGTGACCTGTAAAGACAACTTGGGGCATTTGCAGCATTCTGATCCCTCCTGTGGGAAAACGATGTTGCTCACTCTATCCTGGATAGAAACCTGTTGGGGGCATGGTAGCTTTACAAGCCATTCCAACAATGCGTACGGTCAAGTTTTAATGCACTGCTGTTTCTGATTAATACACCTAAGCAAATGCAAACGTTCTGAAAACTTGACATTAAGTAACTTGACAACATTAAAGGCAGCTAGTTAACTAATTCAGGCTTGCCTGGAGTGGGCAGAAATAGCTAGGAATGTATTTTTTTAGGGGATTTTGAAAACTTGAAGTTTCTAGATTTAGATGAAATTCTCATCTATTAGAAATCTTAAATGCCTGCCATATCTAAAAGGAAATTTGAATTTAAGAATGGCTAAATGGACCACAGCACCGAGCGACTGTACAGACGGACTCGGCTGATTTTTGGTCTGATACGCATGCTAGTGTTGTTTTTTGGTCAAGGGGAATGAACAGAAAGATCTCTGCAGCAGGCTTCTTTACTGAAAATTACATTTGTGTATACTCAAGCTGTGTTACAAAGTTCAGAAAAGCCGCATTTAACTGTTTACTGTAGATTCTGTAAAGTTGCTCCACTAGGGTCTGAAGTTTGATGCTTGGAGATCACAGAGAATGGAAGTGTACACATCACTGCACAAGGTGCCAACGCTGGTAATTGATCACATATCCACTATAGCATAGTGGCTTGGGTTTCCTTTTGCACATTGTCCATTACATGGGCAAACAGTCAGTTTAATCCGCTGAATCTGGCCAAAGATTAGTTTTCCCAGCTGTTTAAATGTTGAGCTGTACAAGTGCAGTCAGGTGAATTGACTTGTAACTGCCAATATAGGGTAGATTTTTTCTTAAGCTTATTTTTTCCAAGTGGCCAGACTGCCAGTATAAAAAACTACTGGAAATTTTGGGTAGTGGAGAACAAACTGAAAAGTAGCAAAAGAACTTATCAAGTGCAATACATTGTGTGTTGTGCCTTCTTGTACTGAAATTCTCATCAATGGAAAGTAGATGCACTGACAGTATTGAGCTAATCTCTTGTGATGAATGGTGCTATACAGGTAGATTTAGGCCCTTATACATTGTGCCCATCAGGTTTTATATAAGAGAACTAAATACCTTTAACAAATTTATTTTAATGCACATTCAGAGAATATTTTATATACCGATGTCTTGTCTTGCATGCATTTTCTTGAACCTCCAAGTCTTTTTTTTTTTTTTTTTTTGCAGTGATTGTCAAACGCAGCTTAAAGTGGGAAGGGGTGGGAAAGAGGCTAGATACCAAACCAGAACTATTTTGGGACCATGGGGGTCTAACAGTTGGGAATTAACTATTTGCACACAACAGATCTAGGTATTTTTGCTGCTAGTTTTGTGTAATATTTATTCATTTGACAAATATTTAATTTTTTGTGTTTGTTTTTTGTAAGCCTAAAAGTGATTCTTTGAAAGTTCAAAGAAAACCCGAAAAAGTAACTTGACCAAAAGACAGTCCAAAAACACTGGCACTTGAATGTTGAATGTCAGCGTATGCGTGAATATATATACATATATTTCGGGGTAGTGTGAGCTCTTATTGTTAAGGTCATATTGGACCCAGAGTCAGAAACTGAACCACAACCTACTGTCGGCCTTGTGATTGCCGCTAATTCCCTTTGTCCTATCAAATTCATTCATGTGGGTAATTTGATCAAATCTGAAATAAAATATGCCAAGGTTTGGACAGAGTTTCTTAATTCTAGAGGAAAAATGTTATGGTACTCCAATTTGTTTTGTTTATTGAATGTCTGGCAAAGAGCAAATTTAATACATGTGGTTTATCACTTTATTGTTGCATTTAGTTGCATTTGCATATTAAGTGACTTGGGTATTCAAATTGACACTTTTAAGCAAGTTGTAGTTTTTAGATCCAATGTTCATAAATGGTAAAAATGCTCCATGCTGTAAGTTCGTACAACATAACTATTGCAAGTGCATGAGTATCCAGTCTTGCTCAGTGCATTGAATACCTTTTAGTCACTGTAGATCTAGAATTTGCTTTCTATAATAGTTTAGATGCTATGCTCTTGCACAAGAAGACTCTGCTGTGCATTACTTGTATGTTTTATCAATAAAATTTGAGCTGCATCAACTAATGATCTACCTTGATTGTTATGGGGGAGGGGGGAATTCAAAGTTGAATAGATCTTGCACTTGGGTTTTCCTTATCTTGAATCTATATTGTTCCAAATTTCTTTTGCTTAACTGTTTCAATCTGGGCACAGTTGTAGGTCTAAATTTTTAAAGATGGCAATTTGCTGAATTTTTTCATGGTAGATTTGATATATGCAAAGTTTGAAGAAAAACCAAGAAAAATATCTCTGATTCGGAGGCATATTTTATCTTAAGCACATGAAACAGTGAAGTGGTTTCCATGGTTGCATGTAATTAAGGGCCTGATTTTGTGTTGTTTTTTTTGAATTATCGTCTAAAGTGCACCACATGCAAGTTCAAAGCTCTGACTTTTAATTGTTGGAGCAAGAGCAACTAAGCAAAATTAAGTAAGGTTTGGCAAAAATTCTGGCTTTTTGTTGAAAAGTATGGTTTCCTGAAGTTGTGGTCCATGGACCTCTTAATGGCAATGATCCATGGCATTTTTTTAAAAAAAAGATTGGGAACCCCTAGTGTTAAGTAAAACCCCCTTTTTTTAAAAAAAAATATAAAAACAGTGAAATCCACAAGACTTGCTATACTTGTGCCCTGAACAAAATCTTCCCACCTTCCATTTGAACCTTGTGTTAAATGATAATTGTTCTAGTAGGTACTATATCTGGTGTTGCACCTGATCTTGTATTAGACAAAAATTATTTGAACATAATCGAAAACCCAAAAATTTCCCTGCAGAGGTTTGAAGTAAATGGTGTTCAGCAACAGACTTGATGCCCTAATTGGTTTAAATTTCCTTTGCTTACCTTTTGGAATATTCCCCAACAGGTACCTACGAATATTGAGTAGCTTGTGATCTGTTACCTCAATTTTAAAATTTATTTTCAATTTCCTTCAAGGCAATGCTTCAGTCAAATGGACATAAAATTTCGTTGGGAAATTGCACCCCTCCAGCCATTCACTGACCCAATAGGTGAATCCAGTTTGGCCTTAAACTTGAAAGGTGCATTTTGCCCACATTATCACAGCACCAGCAATTCCAGTTCAATTCTGTCTGTAAGGAGTTTTGTTCTTCCTATGCCTGTGCTTCCTACTCCTGGTTTGTCTGGTTCTCTGAACATTCCAAAGATGTATCTGAGTCTGTACATTAATTGATCATGGGTGTAATTGGGTGGCATGTGCTCACTGGCTTGGAAGAGCCTGTTACTATGCTGTTTCTCTAAATAAAATATTGCAAAAGCTGCAAGAATGCATGCAGTATTCAGTGAGCTTGGTTGGATGCATTTTTTTCTGTCTTCAATGCTGAAGGCTTAATGTATTTCTTGCAATACTCAAAGGCAGAGTGACATTTGCAGGAAAGATGCAATTGCATTTGAGGGCATTATTTGGACCCAATAGCCAATGTTTGAGAATTGTGGAATTTGTACCCCTGATTTGGACACTGCATCCAGGTGTTATTTGCAATCTTGTACCACATTTTGTCTAGTTCACAGTAGTCTATTTCAAGTATTGTTCCTTAGGGAAGACTTGGGACCAGCACACAGTATTCCAGATATAGTCTCTACTGGGCCAATGTGACATTTGCCGTTTAAATTTCTTGCTGCATCTGCATTTCAATGATTTATGTAAAGTACAGTCTTTTTAGACCAAGTTCTCAATCTCTCCCATTAGAAAATTACTGCCTTTTTGTTTTTAAGTTATCAAAGCAGATGAAGTTGTATTTTTAATGTTATATTCATCTAAAGTGTGAAGAGATATGCTTTGGAAGGTTGAACTTGAAGACAGAATACAAGGTGAAATACAAGTACAAGGGAGCCAAGTAGAAAGCTGAAAAGCAGGATCAAGGATGCTGCTTATGCCAGTGAGTAAGAAAAGGATGATTTGGTAGATGAATGTTTGACTGAAGAATTGGTGGGGGGGGGCAGGTTTAGATTTGTAGGTGATTGGAATCCCTTCTGGAGAAGGCATAACCTGCACAAAAAGGATAGGTTACACCTGAACTCGAAGGTGATCAATATCTTTTGTGCTGTTGGGGAGGGGTTAGATCAGATGGGAAGGGAGTAGTCACTGGAGTATTCTATAACCACCACCCGCCGCCCATAGCAACAGCCAGTGAGGGGCAGATTTTGGAAAGATGCAAAAAAAAGTTGCCATGGATGACTTCAACTTCCCTAATTGACTGGCACCTCAGTGCAAAAAGTTTAGATGGAGTGGTATTTATTCGGTGTTCAGGAAGGTTTCCTGACACAGTATATAGACAGCAGGGTTAGAGGACAGGCCATACTGGACCTAGAACAGTCAGTGACATCCCTCAATGGGTGGGCATTTTGGAGACAGCACAACTCCCAGGTCTTTACCATGGATGTGGATAAGAGCAGGTAATTTGGGGAGGGCAAATTATAATTCTGTTGGGCAGTATTTAGGAGCATTAATTTGGAACTCATGTGCTTGGAATGTGGACTTTTGGGATTCTGGATAGGTTTGTCCCAATGAGGCAGAAAAGGATGGATGGGTGTGGGGATCATGGTTGACAAAAGATGTGGAAAATCTCTTCAAGAGGAAGAAAGCATAGAAATTAAGGATTAGGCGGGGCTCTTGAGTTGCAAGGTAGGTAGGAGCAGTTTAAGAACGGACTTGCAGCTAGAAGGGGACATGAGTCTTTGGCAAGTAGGATTAAAGAACTTCAACCCATTCTACACGTATAGGAAGAACAAGAGCATGACTAGGTAAGGACTGGTCTTGGATAAAAGAAACTTGCCTGGAATTGGAGGCAGGGTCTTAGTGAATGCTTTGCTTCAGTACTCATGGGGGAGATCTTGATTAATGAGAGGTCAGTGTAGAACTGGTACAAAAAGATGTCAGTAAAAGGCCAGCAATATCCTGAAGGATCCCACCCATCCAGTCTATTCATGGACTGTTTGTAGTGCCCTCCCTAATGGGAGTGGAACATAGCATCCACACCAGGGCCACCAGATTCTAACAGTTCCCCAGCAGTAAGACTGATCAGCACCTCCACCTGCACATATAAATTTATTGTATATAAGCTACCTTGTATTTGTTATGTCTTTGCTGCATCAGATCTGGAGTGGCTATGATATTTTCATTTGTGTACTGCAAATGGCATTAAACAATCTTGAACAAAAGTAAAATTTATTATTAGAGTACATGTCACTACATTCAACCTTGAGATTCTTTTTTTGTGTGCATACTTAGCAGATCTGTAGGACAGTAATTGTAAACAGGATCTGTAAACAGCAATGGTTCTTGAATCTGGTGGTGTGAGTCCTGAGGCAGCTGTACCTTCTACATGATGGCAGCAGTGAGCCTGGGTGGTGAGGATCTTTGCTGCTTTTCTTCAGCAACCTTTCATGTAGAAGTGCGCAGTGATTACTCAACCTCACTCCTGTGTGTTGATGCATCACCACCTTCGATACAGCCCACAAGTGTCATCAGCAAACTTGTTTATGGTGTTGGAGCTGTGACGGTTGCAGGTGTAAAACGAGTACACTGGGGGTGAAGTACTCAACCCTACAGTGCTCCTATGTGGATAGAGATTGTGGAGGAGGGTGTTTTTGTCCATTTGAACTGACTGGGGTCTACAAGTGAGGAAATCCAAGATCCAATTACACCAGGGGGGCATTGAGGTTCAGGTCTTGGAGTTTACTGATTAGTTTGATATGCTGTAACATATCGATGTTAAGGAGGAGAATGTGCTGGATCTTTTGAAAGACATTAGAATAGATAAGTCCCTAGGACTGGATAGGATGTTCCCCAGGTTACTGTGGGAAGTGAGGGAAGAGATTGTGGCAACTCTGGCAATGATCTTTGCATCCTCACCGGCCACAAGTGTAATGCCATCTGTCTGGGGGTTGGCAAGTGTTACTCTGTTCTGGGACCCCTGTTTTTTGTGATTTTTGAAAAAATATATAAATGATTTGGTGAAGTGGAAGAGTGGGTCAGTAAGTTTGCAGGTGACATGAAGATTGGTATTGAAGCTTACAATGAAGCATTGATAGGATGCAGAGCTGGCTGAGAATTGGCAGATGGAATTTGATCCAGAAATGTGTGAAATGATTCTCATCGAACTTGAAGGGATAATATAGGGTTAATGGTAGGATTCTTAACAGTGGTGGAAAAGGGGGATTTTGGGTTCATGTTCATAGATCTCTCAAAGTTGCAGCACAAGTTGATAGAGTGGTTAAGGTAGTCTCTTGGCCTTTATTAGTTGGGGGATTGAGTTCAAGAACAAAGTAATATTGCAGTTCGATAAAACCCTTGTTAGACTTGGAGTATTATGCTCAGTTCTAGTTGCTTCATTATAGAAAAGATGGAAGCTTTAGGGAGGGTGCAGAGGAGATTTATCAGGTTGCTGCCTCAATTTGAAAGCATGCCTTATGAGAATAGGTTGAGTGAGCTAGGGCTTAATCCCCTATACCACCTGTTTTAGTGACATCCATAAACTTACTAACCATGCCACCTGCATTCTCATTCAGATCATTAACATAAAATGAACAACAATGGACCAATCGACAATGAACGATCTCTGTGGCATATTGCTGGTCAGATTCCTCCTGTCTAACAAACCTCCAGCACCATCCTTTGTCTTAGCATCAAGCAAGGTTGGATCCAATTGGCTGGCTTTCCCGAGATCCTATGTTATATGATCTTCCACACCAGTCAACCATGTAATACTTGACAAGAAAATTTCCCAATCCTATCTTATTGGTTATAGGCTATAGTGCATGTAAAGCCCATATTTTAAGAAATATGAAAAGCAATTATCAGGTGTTAATAACTGGAATAAATTATAAAATGTTTCAATATTATTCAAAGATTTTGCAAGAAAATTATAATCCTTAAGCTTCCTAAGAAAATATCAATATTGATTAGTTTACTAACCTGATGCACCGTTTGTTAAGACTGACTGACTGTCTGTCTAGGTACCATATCCGCTGCAGACTTTGACCATGGTTTAATAGACTACATAATACAATAACAGGCCCCTCACCCCACAATGTCGTTGCAAACTGCCTCAAAAGTAAATTGAAAAAAAAAACAAAAACTAAACTCTTCTGCCTACACAATGTCCATATCCCTCCATCTTCCTTGCATTCATGTGCCTATCTAAATGTCTCTTTAAAAACCTCTAATGTATTTGCCTCTACCACCATTCCAGGCAACCATGACTCTTAAACATAGGTACAGCATTAGCTACTTGCCAGTCCTCCAGAACCTCTCTTGTGCCTAGAGAAGACACGAAGATTCTGATCAACATTCTAGTAATCTTGTCTCTTGTCTCTTGTCTCCCTCAATAGGCCCTGGGGACCTATTCAGCTTAATACTTATTAAGAGACCCAACACTTCTTCCTCCTTGATCTCTAAATACCCTAACATATTTATACACTCATTACTGATCTCTTGGTCCTCCATATCCTTTTCCCTGGTAAATACTGAAGCAAAGTTCTCATTAAGTACCTCACTCACATTTTCCACATCCAGGTAAATGTATCCTTGAGTGGTCCTACCCTCTCCCTAGTTATCCTCCTGCTTTTGATGTATGTAGTAGTTAATTTATAACACAAATATAGTTCATTTCATATACCATCACCTTCTGCATAGTCCTTTTAAATCTTCCCCTCTCACCTTAAACCTGTGCCTTCTACAAGGGGTGATTGATAAGTTTGTGGCCTAAGGTAGAAGGAGTCAATTTTAGCACATTTATTTTTCAACATAGTCCTCTCCTACATTTACACACTTAGTCCAGCGGTCGTGGAGCATACGATCCCTTCCTTGTAGAAGTTGGTGTCTTGGACCTCCAGAAAGTGGTCCACAGCAAGGATGATTGATAAGTGGCCTAATGTAGAAGGAGATGAGTTATACAGCTCTCATTACATGCACATGCAGTTCAACTCTTTGAGTGATTATGCAGAAAGTTTGAAGTTAATAACTCATCTCCTACTTTAGGCCATGAACTTATCAAGAGGAAAAAAGCTGTGATCATCCACCTTATCTCTGCCCCTCATGACTTTATAAACCAACATAAGGTCACTCTTCAACATCCTATGTTGCAGGGGAAAACATCCAGCCTCTCCTCCAGTCAAATTCACCAGTCCTGCTAATACCCTCAAGGGTCTTTTCTGTGTCATTTCCAGCTTCCATTGGCAGGAGCTTAGAAGAGAGAGAACATACAAATTTCTGGGAGGCTTCTGCAGGGTGTATGTGCAAAAATACTTACCTTTTGCAGAGTTTGTTTTCAAGTATGAGGTGGTTCATTTAGGACTGTACACTTCTCTCTCAGAGGGTCACAAGATTTTTGATCCCTAATCTTTAATGGGTGGTGGAAGCTGATGATTTTATTTTGAATATTTTTAAGGCAGAAATAGAGACGTTCTTGACATACTTACAGAGAAATGTGGAGTTGTGATTATGGTCTTACAGCTAAAATCATTACAACAACCCATTGAGATAGTAGAAGGTAAAAGAGTAACAGAGTGTAGAATACACAGAAGATGCAATGCAGGTAGACGATAAGGTGCAAGATTATAACAAGGCTGATTGTGAGGTGAAGAGTCCATCTTATTGTACAGGTGAAATGCTCAATAGTCTCATAAAAGCAGGGTGGATGTTGTCCTTGAGACTGGTGGTAGGTATCTTTTGCCGGATGGGAAGGGGGAGAAGAGAGAGTGTCCAGGATAGGCCAGGGTCTTTTGATTATGCTTTACCGAGTCACTGAAAAATATGGAGGGAAGGCTGGTTTCTGTGATATGCTGAGATGTGTCTAAAACTCTGCAGTTTCTTGCAATCACAGGCAGAGCAGTTGTGGAACCAAGCAGTGATGCATTCAGATAGGATGCTGTCTATGATGCAGCAATAAAAACTGGTGACGGTCTTTTGCCTACTGATGCTGGTGAGCTTTCTTATCTGTGGTGTCTGTGTGGTTTGATCAGGACAGGCGATTGATGATGTTCACTCTTAGGAACCTTCAATTGTCTCAGCCTCAGCATCATTGATATAATCAGCAGAATGTGACCCCCTCCCTTTCCTGAAAAGCAATAGCCAACTCTTTTGTTTTGCTGACGTTGACAGAAAGGTTGTTGTTACGGCACCCTGTCACTAGGCTGTCTATCTTCTTCCTGAATTCTGAGTCAGCACTATCTGAAATAGGGCTCATTATTGTGGTGTCATCGGCAAACTTGTAGATGAAGTTGGAGCAGAATCTATAGGGATTAGAGTGGGGGCGAGAATGCAGTCTTGTGGAGCACCACTGTAGAGGATAATTGCATCAGTGGTGTTTCTGCATATCCGTACTAACTGTGGTCTGTTGGTCAGGAAGTCAAGGATCCAGTTGCAAAGGGAGGTGTTGATCCCAGGCCTAGAAGTGCGGCTATGATTTTGCTTGGAGTAATAGTATTGAAGGTGGAGCTGTAGTCGATAAACGATAGATGTAAATATCCACATGCTCCAGAGGTCAGTGTAGGGCCAGGGGTTTGGTGTGCCATAGACTCTGTTTTGGTGGTAGGCAAAGGATGTCTGAGGGGTTGAAATTAATCCATGCAGCTACCAGCCTCTCAAAGCACCTCATGGTGATGGCAGTAATCATTAAGGCACATTTTATGACCATATAACAATTACAGCATGGAAACAGGCCATCTCGGCCCTTCTAGTCCGTGCTGAACGCTTACTCTCACCTAGTCCCACCAACCTGCACTCAGCCCATAACCCTCCATTCCTTTCCTGTCCATATATCTATCCAATTTAACTTTAAATGACAACATCGAACCTACCTCAACCACTTCTACTGGAAGCTCGTTCCACACAGCTATCACTCTCTGAGTAAAGAAGTTCCCCCTCATGTTACCACTAAACTTTTGCCCTTTAACTCTCAACTCATGTCCTCTTGCTTGAATCTCCCCCAATCTCAATGGAAAAAGCGTATCCATGTCAAGTCTACCTATCCCTCTCATAATTTTAAATACCTCTATCGAGTCCCCCCTCAACCTTCTACGCTCCAAAGAATAAAGGTGCAACTCCCATCCACTGCTACCAACCTTATAGTTCCCATACCCCGCACTTCCCGTTTCTACCTCCTACCCAAGATCCATAAACCTGCCTGTCCTGGTAGACCTATTGTCTCATCTTGCTTCTGCCCCACCGAACTCATTTCTGCATACCTCGACACGGTTTTATCCCCCCCTTGTTCAATCCCTTCCTACCTATGTTCGTGACACTTCTCACGCTCTGAAACTTTTTGATGATTTTAAGTTCCCTGGCCCCCACCGCTTTATTTTCACCATGGATGTCCAGTCCCTATATACTTCCATCCCCCATCAGGAAGGTCTCAAAGCTCTCCGCTTCTTTTTGGATCCTAGACCTAACCAGTTCCCCCCTACCACTACTCTGCTCCGTCTAGCAGAATTAGTCCTTACTCTTAATAATTTCTCCTTTGGCTCCTCCCACTTCCTCCAAACTAAAGGTGTAGCTATGGGCACCCATATGGGTCCCAGCTACGCCTGCCTTTTTGTTGGCTTTGTGGAACAATCTATGTTCCAAACCTATTCTGGTATCTGTCCCCCACTTTTCCTTCGCTACATCGACGACTGCATTGGTGCTGCTTCCTGCACGCATGCTGAGCTCGTTGACTTCATTAACTTTGCCTCTAACTTTCACCCTGCCCTCAAGTTTACCTGGTCCATTTCTGACATGGCCCTCCCCTTTCTAGTTCTTTCTGTCTCTATCTCTGGAGACAGCTTATCCACTGATGTCTACTATAAGCCTACTGACTCTCACAGCTATCTGGACTATTCCTCTTCTCACCCTGTCTCTTGCAAAAACGCCATCCCCTTCTCGCAATTCCTCCGTCTCCGCCGCATCTGCTCTCAGGATGAAGCTTTTCATTCCAGGACGAGGGAGATGTCCTCCTTTTTTAAAGAAAGGGGCTTCTCTTCCTCCACCATCAACTCTGCTCTCAAACGCGTCTCCCTCATTTCACACACATCTGCTCTCACTCCATCCTCCCGCCACCCCACTAGGAATAGGGCTCCCCTTGTCCTCACCTACCACCCCACCAGCCTTCGGGTCCAACATACTATTCTCCGTAACTTCCACCACCTCCAACGGGATCCCACCACTAAGCACATCTTTCCCTCCCCCCACTCTGCTTTCTGCAGGGATCGCTCCCTACGCAACTCCCTTGTTCATTCGTCCCCCCCCATCCCTCCCCACCGATCTCCCTCCTGGCACTTATCCATGTAAACGGAACAAGTGCTACACATGCCCTTACACTTCCTCCCTCACCACCATTCAGGGCCCCAGACAGTCCTTCCAGGTGAGGCAACACTTCACCTGTGAGTCGGCTGGGGTGATGTACTGCGTCTGATGCTCCCGATGCGGCCTTCTATATATTGGTGAGACCCGACACAGACTGGGAGATCGTTTCGCTGAACACCTACACTCTGTCTGCCAGAGAAAGCAGGATCTCCCAGTGGCCACACATTTTAATTCCATGTCCCATTCTCTTTCTATATGTCTATCCACGGCCTCCTCTACTGTAAAGATGAAGCCACACTCAGGTTGGAGGAACAACACCTTATATTCCGTCTGGGTAGCCTTCAACCTGATGGCATGAACATTGACTTCTCAAACTTCCGCTAATGCCGCACTTCCCCCTCATACCCCATCCGTTATTTATTTATATACACACATTCTTTCTCTCACTCTCCTTTTTCTCCCTCTGTCCCTCTCACTATACCCCTTGCCCATCCTCTGGGATTCCCCCCCTCCTCCTTGTCTTTCTTCCCGGACCTCCTGTCCCATGATCCCCTTTTGCCAATCAACTGTCCAGCTCTTGGCTCCATCCCTCCCCCTCCTGTCTTCTCCTATCATTTCGGATCTCCCCTCCCCCTCCCACTTTCAAATCTCTTACTAGCTCTTCTTTCAGTTAGTCCTGACGAAGGGTCTCGGCCTGAAACGTCGACTGTACCTCTTCCTAGAGATGCTGCCTGGCCTGCTGTGTTCATCAGCAATATTTATGTGTGTTACAAGATGCAACTTGTTCAACCTTTCTCTGTAACTTAGGAGATGAAACCCAGGTAACATTCTAGTAAATCTTCTCTGTACTCTATCTTGTTGACATCTTTCCTATCATTCGGTGACCAAAACTATACACAATACTCCCAATTTGGTCTCAATTTGGTCTTGTACAATTTCAAAATTACATCCCAACTCCTATACTCAATGCTCTGATTAATAAAGGCCAGCATACCGAAAGCTTTCTTCACCACCCTATCCACACGAGATTCCACCTTCAGGGAACTATGCACCATTATTCCTAGATCCCTCTGTTCTACAGCATTCTTCAATGCCCTACCATTTACCATGTATGTCCTATTTTGACTAGTCCTACCAAAATGTAGCACCTCACATTTATCAGCATTAAACTCCATCTGCCATCTTTTAGCCCACTCTTCTAACTGGCCTAAATCTCTCTGCAAGCTTTGAAAACCTACTTCATTATCCACAACGCCACCTATCTTAGTATCATCTGCATACTTGCTCATCTAATTTACCACCCCATCATCTAGATCATTAATGTATATGACAAACAACATTGGACCCAGTATAGATCCCTGAGGCACACCACTAGTCACCGGCCTCCAATCTGACAAACAGTTATCCACCACTACTCTCTGGCGTCTCCCATCCAGCCACTGCTGAATCCATTTTACTACTTCGTATTAATACCTGACTAACCTTCCATGTGGAACCTTGTCAAAGGCCTTACTGAAGTCCATATAGACAACATCCATCACTCTACCCTCATCAACTTTCCTAGTAACCCCTTCAAAAAATTCAATAAAATTTGTCAAACATGACCTTCCACGCACAAATCCATGTTGACTGTTCCTAATCAGACCCTCTCTATCCAGATAATTATATATACCATCTCTAAGGATACTTTCCATCAATTTACCCACCACTGACGTCAAACTCACAGGCCGATAATTGCTAGGTTTACTCTTAGAACCCTTTTTAAACAATGGAACCACATGAGCAATATGCCAATCCTCCGGCACCATCCCCGTTTCTAATGACATTTGAAATATTTCTGTCAGAGCCCCTGCTATTTCCACACTAACTTCCCTCAAGGTCCTAGGGAATATCCTGACAGGACCTGGAGACTTATCCACTTTTATATTCCTTAAAAGCACCAGTACTTGCTCTTCTTTAATCATCATGGCTTCCATAACTTCCCTACCTGTTTCCCTTATCTTACACTATTCAATATCCTTCTCCTTAGTGAATATCAAAGAAAAGAAATTGTTCAGAATCTTCCGAATCTCCTTTGGCTCCACACATAGCTGTCCAGTCTGATTCTCGAAGGGACCAATTTTATCCCTCACTATCCTTTTGCTATTAATACAACTGTAGAAACCCTTGGGATTTATTTTCACTTTACCTGCCAAAGCAACCTCGTATCTTTTAGCTTTTCTAATTTCTTTCTTAAGATTCTTTTTACATTCTTTATATTCCTCGAGCACCTCATTTACTCCATGCTGCCTATATTTACTGTAGATATCTCTCTTTTTCCGAACCAAGTTTCCAATATCCCTTGAAAACCATGGCTCTCTCAAACTTTTAACCTTTCCCTTCAACCTAACAGGAACATAAAGATTCTGTACCCTCAAAATTTCACCTTTAAATGACCTCCATTTCTCTATTACATCCTCCCCATAAAACAAATTGTCCTAATCCACTCCTTCTAAATCCTTTTGCATCTCCTTAAAGTTAGCCTTTCTCCAATCAAAAATCTCAACCCTGGGTCCAGACCTATCCTTCTCCATAATTATATTGAAACTAATGGCATTGTGATCACTGAACCCGAAGTGTTCCCCAACACAAACCTCCGTCACCTGACCTATCTCATTCCCTAACAGGACATCTAACACTGCCCCTTCTCTAGTTGGTACCTCTATGTATTGCTGCAGAAAACTATCCTGCACACATTTTACAAACTCCAAACCATCCAGCCCTTTTACAGTATGGGCTTCCCAGTCTATGTGTGGAAAATTAAAATCTCCCAAAATCGCAACCTTGTGCTTACTACAAATATCTGCTATCTCCTTACAAATTTGCTCCTCCAATTCTTGCTCCCCATTTGGTGGTCTACAATATACCCCCATAAGTGTTACTACACCTTTCCCATTCCTCAATTCCACCCAAATAGCCTCCCCAGACAAGCCCTCTAATCTATCCTGCCAGAGCACCACTGTAATATTTTCTCTGACAAGCAACACAACACCTCCCCCTCTTGTCCCTCCTATTCTATCACACCTGAAGCAATTAAATTCAGGAATATTTAGTTGCTAATCACACCCCTCCTGTAACCATGTTTCACTAATAGCTACCACATCATACTTCCAGGTATCAAGCCATGCTCTAAGTTCATCCACCTTTCTTCTAATGCTCCTAGCATTAAAATAAATGCATTTAAGAAATTTTCCACCTCTTACTCTCTGTTTATCACTAACGGTGCAAACAACTTTACTATTTTCTTTTTCTTCCTTCTCCCCTCTGTCTGTTCCTACACTCTGGTTCCCCTCCTCCCTTGTATCTAGTTTAAATCCACTGGAGCCTCTCTAGCAAACCTACCTGCAAGAATATTTGTCCCTCTCCAGTTCAGATGTAAACTGTCCTGCCAGAACAGGTCCCACCTTCCCTGGAAAACTGCCCAATTATCTATAAATCTGAAGCCCTCCCTCCTGCACCATGTCTTCAGCCATTTTCTTAGGAACCAGGATGTTAGTAGCCTTCTTAGAGCAGTGAGAACTTCAGGTTGAAGCAGGGATGAGTTAAAATGCACCAAGAATTGCTTACACCTGTTTATATTTATATAAATTTATTCCAAAGATAAAGCTGGAGCTTTAAACATTAACATTGAAGCCCCACACTCCCAGACTTAAGTATCCAATATAAGCCAATTATTTTAAGTTCCACCAAGGGACAATGCAGCATTGTCAGAAATATCAGCTTCAGATGGACACTGTCTTGTGTTTGTTTGGATTGATTTTAAAGGAATATTGAGCAGGTTATTTTGTCTCAATTTGTCCTCTAATCAAATCCCACTCAGCGTTTAACTCCATCCCTGCTCTGTTGGCTGGCATGGGATTACTGGCATAAGCAAAGACAAACTGGATGTGATGTTGTTTGCAAGGTTACAGGCATTATCAGTATGATCTGCAGAAAACGTTTTAACACAATCAAGGCTAATCCCTTCTCAAACTACAGATTTGTCAATGCATTAAGTGATGGCTTTTAGAAAAATTGCTCGAAGCTTCCAGAATTTGTCTTTACTGGGAGATCTGTTGAGCTAGAATCACAACTCAGAAAACAAGTGAAATAACAGATTCAGCTCAGGGTGAGAATCATCATCGGTAAGTTAATCAATAAACAGAATTTCTTGCTTTATGCACATTATTCTTAATTCCAATGTGTTACATGCTGCAATTATAAACCTTGATAATGTGCCTTAGTTTCTAAAAAAACATGAAATGTTTTTGAATGGATTATACATATTTTGTATCATTTGTATCTTTTTCTCGATAGCATTTAGTAAAGATCACCCTGGCATATTTGTATTCTGTGATGCCACAGAAGAAAAAGCACCAAGATGCTTCTGATAATTTTAAACGGTAATTAACATTAACATCCATTTCAATTAACAACTCACTTTCAACTTTATGTGATTTGTGCAATCACTTGGAAAATTATCAACAGTTTGGGTTCTAAGCTATAACCACTTATTTAACTAACCTTGCCAGCTGTATATTTTTTCTCCTACTTACAACTTTTGTCTGAAATTGCTATGAAATGTCCATTAATGTTAAACTCCGCAATTCATTTCCACTCTCACTGCATCTTTTCCTATTTTCCCCTTATTTTCTCTACCAGATGATTCTTTTCTTGGTTTATATAACACTTTGATAGGAAGTTATGTCCCAAAGGCTTTCAACAATCCTGGTCATTGTATTTACAGCAAGAACACTTGTGCCTATTTCTCCATCTCTTCTATATACTTCAAAATCATTTCAGTCCAAATAACTGAAGGATTAGGGGGCTCCCGTCCTACCTAATCCTCACTGAACACATTAGTTGTAAACATTATTTACAGTACTGCATCTTCATTCTGAAGACTTAGTTGTTGTCACTTGAACTGAGTGCTAACTGGGCTGTTAGAGGTAAATCATAATGCTGTGGAAGGGAAGTCACATTGGAAATGGATTAGATCGGAACACCAATGCTTCATTCTCTAAGGGGCATTAGTGAAACAAGGATTTACAGTATATCACAACCTAATAGTTTCACAGTCACCATGATGACTGTAACTGGATCTTAAATCTAAATAATATAATTATCCACATTCTAATTTTCAAATGGGCTGGTAAAAGTTGAACTTTTCTCTCTGAACGATACATCTAAGCCTGCACATTATTGGCTCGGTGCTTCCATTAAAACAAGTACTTGATGTCAGAACTCACATGCAGGAACCACCTCTTGGTTACCTGATCAGATGTCATAAAAATTCCCTATAGAGAGTGAGAAGTCAGGTGCACCATGTCACAGTCACCTTGACATTCAAAAGGAACACGGCCACAGTATAGGAGGACCTTTACCAGTCCTCCACTCCAAATATTAAGTCTCAGGTTTTCCAAAATCACTTCAGTGAAGATCATATCATTAACTGGAAGTATATAGTTATAAGGCTGGGTGGGAGGAGAGTGAGGCGGAATTTAGAAGTTAGCCCAGCTGTGGTATCAGTTGGTTACATTACATCGCCAATCTTTGTCTTGTAAATTATTGACCAAATGGAATTAATTGATATGTTCATTTTAGTAAAATAAGATTAAATGATAAACCAATGTACAATTTTCTTTCCATTGCATCTCCTCACACTGGAACTATTTCCTGGAACTTCCTTCTGGTGTTTTTATTTGCTGATCTAGTTTATTTGATTTATTTGTATTTTGCTCTCTTTTATATCTCAGTGCTTTTGTCTGCTCCCGTCCGAGTGTCTGCTCTTTGGGCTTGTGTCCGTTTATGTCCTCCTGCTTGCACTTGCACCCGAGAACGGAACTGTGCTGTTCTTTGCGACCGATCTGGGATATCGCAAGTCCTCAGGGAGTTCCCATGTGAAGCCTCCGCTATCAACTTGGATAAAAACGGTATCAGATTTTTGTCAGAAAAGGCCTTTGGCACTCTTCCCGCTCTCCGATCTTTGTCACTTGACCACAATAACATCTCTTTCATCACCCCGGGAGCATTTAAGGGGCTGCCTAATCTCAGTGAATTGAAACTGGCGCACAACGAGTACATCAGATATCTGCATACCAGGACTTTCACCGGCCTCAAACGCCTAGTGAAACTCGATTTGTCCGACTGTAATCTGTTTAATATTCCAGACCGTATTTTCACAGCAGCGACTTCTCTACAAGAGTTGCAAATGTGGCAGAACAATTTCAGAAGAATACCCGGAGCAGTGAAGGGTATGGACAGCTTGGCCCGTTTGTATTTGGAGCGAAACAGGATCGAAGCAGTGGCTTACAACTCTCTACAAGGGCTGGTCAATTTGAAATATCTCAACCTTCAAGATAACAAAATCGCAGTAATCCACGACAAAGGATTTAAAGACTGTGTGAAACTGGAATATCTGTACCTTAATGACAATCTTCTGAACAATCTTCCCGAGTTTGCATTTAAAGAGCTCAGGCTGTTGAAGATGCTAAACTTGGGGGGAAATTTCCTGGTGAACGTGTCCAGCACCTGGTTTAGCGAACTCGTTGAATTAGAAGTTCTTTATCTGGACAGAAATGAAATCACTTACATTGAAGAAGAGGCTTTTGAAAACTTGACCAGTTTGATCTCGCTGCACCTGAACAGCAATAACCTGACCACACTCCCCTTTTCAGTCTTTCAGCCAGTGTACTTCATAGGAAGACTCTATGTGTTCAGGAATCCGTGGGAATGTGATTGCAGGATGGAGTGGTTGAAGGAATGGATGGAAAACTACAAACTCGTTCGAGATATCCCGTGTGCCTCTCCGGAGTCCGTAGCCGGCATGGATTTAAGTAAGGTCCCCTTCAGCAAATCCGCAGAAGGTGCTTGCTTGGAACCAGCAGAACTGAATCTGACAACGTACACAGCAGCGATCCCAGAATGGCCCCGATCCACCACGGAGAACAGGTTCAGCAGCCTTATCTCTAAATTTCTCTTCCCAAAAATGTTTGAGACTGAAAACACCACTGAAATGTTTAGGAATGTGTCAGACCCAACCGGAATTGATGAGGAAATATCTGCAGCCGCTAACGTAGAACGACATCAGGTCAAAAGACTCATTCAAACCCTTGTTTTAGTCATTATATTTTATAATATTTGACACAGGATTTAGTTGTGCATTCTACTGTTTCTGCAGTTCGCGGGTCTAGAGGGAAAAGGCTGGAGTCGGGTACTATTCACTCCAATGCTCCCCGTGTACCTAAAACAAAAACCCGAACAATGTACGTTTAACTTGGCAGAGATCTTGGAAGGTGCAAAGCGGCTCGTTCATCCCGCGTTCCGATACAATTTTTTTTTCAATTTCTCGATCTGCATGGATTATCTAATTTTGCAGTACATTTGTATCGAAGTACGGGTTTTGGCTGAATAGTGGTATATCTTAAAACTATATTTTATAACAGTAGCTCAGAAACACTGTTAATGTTGCACGTATACATTTAAGATTTTTCTATTTCTTTGCATAATATACCTGATAAGACAGAGTATATTGTATTTTGTAAAGCATTTTAATGAAAAATCTATTGTGTCGAAAATGTTAAGTTCTCTTCCACGAATTCGTCTGCTTGAATCCATTTTGTAAATATTTTCTTCAGTAAAATGCACCCTATTTGGTCTACTGGATGGCCGCGATAACCATTTGATCTTCTGTGCATGATTTTTAGTGATTATTGCTGGGAGGATTGTGGTAACTGTGTATTGCATTGGAAATTTATTTTATTGGTGGGAAAGCAACAGATAAAGTATACATCTTGGAATGTTTAAGCCGAGGTAGCCAGAACTGTTGCTTTGACATTGCTGCCATTTTAACCGGTCTACTCATGTAGCCAAGGGAAAATGTTGATATCAGCCTAATTTTACTGCGGCAAGATTTTTATCAATATATACAAAACTTCTTAGAACAAAATCTACATTTCTATTAACTACTGTGTTCTATTGATACCTTCTGTAAATTGAGGCTGAGAAAGCAAAATATCTCTGTTAGTACAACAGCAATACATCAGTTCCCCAAATACCTGATCAGGTCCATACCTTCAAGTCAGTCTCCAGCACTGACAGCCAATGGGACCCTTGGCTACAATAGTCAGTTCATGGAATTTGATATTCTTCATTCAATTTGGCACTAACCTATAACAGAATTTGCCTCAACTCTTCTGCAGGCAACGCATTCTAAATTGCAGTCACACAGCTCCGCAAAAAGTATTTTTTCCAGGTCATTCCTACTTCTCTTCCCTTTTATTTTAAACCTGTGATCTATAATCCTCAATTCCTCTATCAAAGGAAATGGTTCCCCATAATACATTCTTTCCATTATTATTTAAATATTTCTATTAAATCTCCATTTATCTTTCCTTCTCCATTCCCATCCTGTTTTATAGTTTTGCTCTTGGCCCGTAAATCCTTTCTGTGCCCTCGTCATTATTCCTCTTCATTATTCTTCCAATGTGGTGAACAGAAATGAACACTATACTCCAGGTGAGGCCAGACCAATATTTTATAGACCAGGACTTTCCCATTTTTGCCCTCAGTTCCTCTGTTGACAATGCCCTGAACTACATATATCTTACTAATAACTTTCCCATTCTGCCCTGACTCTTTCAGTGGTTTGCGTATATTTACCTACCATCTTTCTGCTCCTGCAGCCTTTTGAGGATACAATCCTTTTATCTGCATTGCCTCCACTCATTCTTTCTACCAAAATGCATCATCTTGCATTAGACCATAAGACAGAATTAGGCCATTCAGCCCATCAAGTCTTCTCTGCCATTCCATCATGGCTGAACTATTATCCGTCTCAACACTGTCTTCTTCCCGTAACTTTGACATCCTGACTAATTAAGAACCTATCAACCTCCACTTTAAATATATCCAACGACTTGGCCTCCACAGCCATCTGTGGCAACGACTTTGACTTCCACAAATTTCATCTTTAATGATGGGTTCCAACATTTTCCCAAACACTGAAGTCAGGCTAACAGGCCTGTGATATTCTTTTTCTGCCTTCCTCTTTTCTTAAAGAGTGTAAAAATATTTGCAATTTTCCAATCCTCCAAAATCATTCCAGAATCTAGTGATTCTTAAAATATCACTACTAATGCCTCCACAATTATATTCCCTCTTTTCATTTTATGCTATCTTTGACTTCCCTTGCCAGCCATATTGTCGTCATCCTCCCTAGAATAATTCTTCTCCTTTGAGATGTATTTATCCTATGCCTGTTTTCCAAATTGCTCCCAGAAACTCCAACCACTGCTGTTCAGTTATCATCCCTGCTAGTGCCCCCTTCCGGTCAACTTTGACCAGCTCCTCTTTCATTCCTCTGTAAACCCCTTTACTCCACTGTAATACTGATACATAAGACCATAAGATATAGGAGTAGGAATAGGCCATTCAGCCATCAAGTCTGCTCTGCAACTCAATCATGGGCTGATCTAATCCTTCCAGTCATCCCCACTCCCCTGACTTTTCCCCATACCCTTTGATGCCCTGGCTAATTAAGAACCTATCTATCTCTGCTGTAAATGCACCCATTGACTTAGCCTCCACAGCCGCTCGTGGCAACAAATTCCACAGATTTACCACCCTCTGAGATTTCTCCACATCTCTGTTCTAAATGGACATCCTTCAATCCTGAGGTCGGGCCCTCTTGTCCTAGACTCCCCTACCATGGGAAATAACTTTGCCATATCTAATCTGTTCAGGCCTTTTAACATTTGGAATGTTTCTATGACCTCTCCCCTCATCTCCTGAACTCCAGGGAATACAGCCCAAGAGCTGCCAGACGTTCCTCATATGGTAACCCTTTCACATCCTACTTTAGCTTCTCCATCTCAAACTGCAGGGTGAATTCTATCATATTATGATCACAGTCTTCTAAGGGTTCCTTTACCTTAAGCTCCCTAATCAAATCTGGTTCATTACACAATATCCAATCCAGAATTGCCTTTTCCCTACTCAATCACAAACTGCTCAAAAAAGCTATCTCAGATGTATTCCACAAATTCCCTCCAGCATCAACCTGATTTTCCCAATCTATCTGCATATTGAAATCTCCCATGACTATCATAACATTGCCTATTTAACATAACTTTTCTATCTTCCATTGTAATTTCTATCCCCCATCCTAGCTACTGTTTGGAAATCTGTATATAACTCCTGTTTGGGTATTTTTACCCTTTCAGTTTCTTAACTCTATCACAAGGATTCCACATCTTCTGATCCCGTCACCTCTTTCTATGGTTTTGATTTCATTTTGTTTGTTACCAACAGAACTACTCCACCTCTCTGCCCATCTGCCTGTCCTTTCAACACAATGTGTATCCTTGGACGTTGAGCTCCTGACTGTGATCTTCTTTCAGCCGTGACTCAGTGATGCCCACATTATACCTGCCTATCTCTACCTGTGCTACAAGATTATCTTCCTTATTCCATATATTGTGTACATTCAGATATAACACATGGAGTCCTGTATTCATCACCCTTTTTGATTTTGTCCCTTTGTTACACTTCAATTCATCCCACTGACTACAATTTTGCCCAATCATCTGCCTGTCTTTCCTCACAGTCTCACCACACCCTGCACCTGCTCCATCCTCAGCCCGGTCGCTCTGGTTCCCAGCCTGCTGCCAGATTAGTATACAGCTTAAACTTTAAACCCTCCCCAACAGCTCTAGCAAACCTGCCCACAAGATATCAGTCCCTCTTAAGTTCAGGTGTAACCCATCCTTTTGGAAAAGGTCATATCTTCCCTAGAAGAGATTCCAATGATCCAGAAATCTGAAACCCTGCCCCCTGCAAGAGGTCCTCAGCCACTCATTCATCTGTACTATCATCCTATTCCTGCCCTGACTATCACGGCACAGGCAGAAATCGAGAGCCGACTAACCTTGAAGTCCTGCGTTTCAGCTGTCTACTGAACTCCCTATATTGTCTCTTCAGAATCCATGTTGTTGCTACAAATATGTGCCACAACTTTTGACTGCTCATCCTCCCCCTTTAGGATGTTGTGGACCCAATCCAGACATCTCCGATCCTGGAACCTGGAAGGCAACATAGCATCGAGGTGCCTCTGTCTGCTCCCTAACTATGGAATCCCCTTATCACTACCTCACTCCTCTTCTCCTCCCGCCCCCTTCCTTCTGAGCCACAGAGGCAGACTCAGTGCCAGAGACCCAGTTGTTGTGCCTTCTCCCTGGTAGATCACCCCCACAAGTATTACTCTGCATTAAACATCATATGCCAACATATCTGCCCTTTCCACTGGCCTGTTTATATCTTGTGACAGTCTCTTGGCATCCTCTTCACAGCCCACTGAAGTGTGAAGATTCACAGCTTGTAGACCCAAAACTGATCCATCAATGTAGATATGTATAAATATAAACCACAATAGTCCAAACACTGATCATTGGAGAACACCACGATTCAACTTTCACCAGCCTGGAATCAGTTATTCACCTGAAACCCTTCCCATTCTGTGATTGAACCTTTCATGCCAGCTGCTTTTACTTTGCTGATCAGTTAGTTATTAGCACCTTCTGCAAACTCATGCATTCATGACAAATGCATTATCCTTGTAATGTTGTACAGTTCAGGTGACCCCCATATAACACACGGAAGAGACTACAGTCCATACCATGAATTTTTGTAACTCACAACTATGTCATTTGCACACACATCAAGAAATGCAAGCCGACAATAAATGAATTTATGCTGATTAATTTACTACTACCCCCCCCCACACAAATTCCACGAGAGCTAATTTTATTCCATATCTCAAATTTATGGGTAGAGATTTGTGAATTCTATAAGAATGAATTTCTATAACCCATACAGCCAAAATATGGGTATCACCCACATTCTTATAACACTTGGGACTTTGACACAGTTGGTAATTAACCAATTATAACAAAAAAAAAGCCCTGTCTGATTTAATGTCAAACTAGTAGCAGTACAAATAATAACCAATTAGCCCCACTAGAATATTTTTCTGGAAATGAAGTGGCCTTCTATGTTGGAATATGCATGGGACTAGGGGCTTTGGTCACCAAAGAGATAAGTCAAACCAGATAATGCAGGTAGAGATATATAGGAAAGACTGGCTCTAAACAGGGAGGTTATGGAGTAGCCAAAGGATGTAAAAGACATAAGGGAATCACAGGAACGTAAGGAAAGGTGATAGGTTTGTAAACACCAATAGTCAGCATAAAAAATTATAGACCTGTTTTACATGAATTTTCTTTGAAGGATTGATTAGTTGAAACAAAGGGATCTTTTATTTTGAGTTATAGAATGCTACATCACAGAAACAGGCCCTTTGGTCCATCTAGTCTGTGCTGAACAGTTATTCTGCCTATTTCCATCAACCCACACCTGGACCATACCTCTCCCATCCGCGTACTTATCCAAGCTTCTGTTAAGTGTTGTAACTGAACATGCATACACCAGTTCTGCTAGCAGCTCATTCCACACTCCCACCATCCTCTGATGGAAGTTGTTTCCCCTCAGGTTCCCCTTAAATATTTCACCCTTAACCTATGACCTTTAGTTAAAGTCTCACTCAACCTTAAGAGTGAAATGCTGCTTGCGTTTCCCTATCCATACCCCTCATAATTTTGTATACCTCTATTTAATATCCCCCATTCTCCTACATTCCAGATTTAGATTGGACATGTACCCAGGGCAGGGATTTCGTATCTGATTGGACATGTAAACACTAATATTTGTAATTTGGTAAAGAAAATGCCCATCTATGATTTTAAACTTGCAAGTGCGGGTAACAGGTCACTGTAACAATTCAAACCTTCTGCAGAAATGATCCAAAAACCTAAATCCTTCCCTCCTACACCACCCTTTAGCTGCATATTCCTCTGACCTGTCCTCTTATTCTGAAAGGCTTTGAGTGGTGGGGCTGTGATTGGTACAGGGAGAAGTTTGGGCCATGAAAACAGGTAGTACCATGCCTGGTTCTTTCAGTGCCCCTTCCTCGTTTTGCATACTCTCATCAGGATCTCTGCTCTCCTCTGCACTTGGGGTTGTGAAGATGGCAGGGGAGTGGATCATTGATGTTTCCAAGAAATGTAATCTTATAATTGTTGCTAGTATTTTATTTAGGCCTTGCATATATTCTGGGCCTTTCTCAAAAGGGTTCACATTTCATTCCATATCCCTCCCATACACTGGACATTAATATGCTCCCATTAGAAGCTAAATGAAAGTCCAGTGACTCTTCTTGTCTAGAGACAGGTCAACCTGACCACTAGTGAAATATTTTAGGTTTTATTTCCTTACGGAGATTTAAATAACAGGGTATTTTTGTACATTACTGTGGCACCGCATTCCTTTTTCCCAGTGAGGACTGTGGGATTTGGGATTACCTCAGTCCTCTTTTCAAAACAATAGCTCATAGGTGTAAGATGGGAGGTAGGAATTTTAAGGGGGCTTGAGGGATATCTGTTTGACCCACAGAGTGGTTGATATCTGGAACATGCTGCCTGAGGAAGCTGTAGGATCCAATACAATTACTGTTTAAGAGGCATTTAGAGAGGCACTTAAATAGCAAGGTAGAGAAGGATATGTCTAACGTGGGCAAATAGGATTAGTGAAAATTGGCAAAATGTTCAGCATGGATATAACAGGCCAAGTGGCACCTTTCTGCATTGTACTCTAATTCCGTTATGTAAATTTACATCAATGCTACTATGTTTGCAGCAAATATTCTAGCTACATCACAGTGGAGATTAGCTACAACAGTCACATGAAGGCATTATTCAAAGAGAGCTTGGCATCTGCCACAAGTGCATGGTATAACAACAGACAGCTGTTTGACATTTTTAGCTTGGTATGAAGTAACACGGACAGTCAACATCCAAACAGAAAGAACAGTCCTGCTTTGACAGTGGGCTGGAATACGGGTGGGGAAGTGGACTATCAATTCTCTGTTCTAGCAGGTTTCCATTGTTCAGTGGTTGAATTCTATTTCACTATCCTTTTAACCCGGGAATTCTCTGATATTAAATTACTCCCACCTAAATGAAGATGCTGGTTTTAGCTGCTAACAAAATGTCATTTTCATTGCCAGTGAACCCTATCACCAATGCTTTTTCAATTTGGTATCTTTTATGACCAAGAGGCATTTTGAACCACCGCCTTTCACCAGAATAACTCATTTCAATGTTTATTATACTGTTGGCCTCTTCTCCTACTCCTACTGCTACTTTAATTCATTAAACCTGTTCTATGAAACCTGGATAATCTCTCCCACCCTCTTTGCATAATCTTTGAAAATCCCAACACAGCTTGAGAAAGGGTGAGAAATAATGAGAAATAGGAGGCCACATAAATAAATGTCCTGATATTATAGTGCAGTAGGCAAAAGATATACTATGGTAGAATATCCTTGGCAGCAGTAGGTTAGATAAGAATGGGCACTTCCATCAGCTAATCTAAAGCAGGCAACTATGTTAAAGGCAGTAGACATATCGAGGCTGAGAGCAGATGAAAAGCACCAAGTGGTTGATCAAATTCCTGAAATTTCTATTACATTATTCTAATGGAGGATTTGACACTCTCCAGTCATGCACAGTAGGCTCTAAATTATAAATTAGAAAACTTTACAGTCCTGGCACTCATCTTCTTTTTGAGGGATAAACATTGGCCAAAGGCTCATGGATTCTCCAAATTGTACCATGGAATCTTTTATCTGTAGTTGTTAAAGTGGATGGGGTTAACGTTCCATCTGAATGAAGCCCCCTCAAACAGTGTAGCCGTTTTCCAAAACTCCTGCCAAGCATCAACCCAGATAATCATTCATCTCTAAACTATGGAGTCAACCCATAACATTCTGCCTCAGTGGCAGATTCAAGGATAAATAAATGTAATGCAATATCTAAAATTGCTTGAAGGAGAGTATGGAATGGCACTACCATGCCAATTATTGTCACATCTTAAATTGTACCATACTTTGGATGTATTAATTCTTATAAACTTAGGGAGTCAGATTTATATAGAACAGAAATAGCGTTAGCTCAACTTTTCCATGCTTACCTGAGCTAGTCCCATATGCCTGCATTTGACTCATATCCCCTTCCTATTGGTCTATCTTTTAAAATGTGTTTAAAGTATCATAATTGTGTCCACCTCTACCACTTCTTCCAGCAGCTAGCTCCATCACGTGAATAGCCATGTTTAAATCTTCCTCCTCTTTGCCCTCTTGTTTAGACTCCCCTACCCAGTAAATACTATTCACTTTATTTATGCCCTCATGATTTTACTCTCAGCCTCCCATACTCAAGAGGAAACAGCCCCAGCCTATCAGTATCTCCTCACAACTCCAGGCCTCCAGTCCCAATAACACCCTTGCAAATCTTTTTCTATAGCTTGGCAGTCAGAACTACACAATATTCCAAGTGCATTCTCAACAATATCTTATACAGCTGTCTCAATTCTTGTACCCAATGCCGTATACATTCTTGTTGCAGCAGATGTACAATTTTTTCCCTTGTCTTCCAAGGTTACGCTGAAGAGCCCGAGCACAGGCTCAATCTGTAGCTAAGGACTGAAGGTGGGGACTGGACACTGGTTTTGTAAGTAGTGAGATTGGGGTACCAGGGTGTACTGACATTACTTTAGGGAGTGGTGAATTCGAAGGGAGAGAAGAAAGTTGGGGACTGTGATGCATTGGGACAGTGGGAAGAATGCCGTTGGAGGAGGAAGCAGTTGCAGATGGGATGTAAGAGCAGCAGCAGGGGAACCAGAAGCCAGATCTGCCTGTTTTATGTGAGGGGGAAAGGAGATAAATCCAGGATTGGGGTTTGCAAATTGGAGAGGGGATTAGTATATCACTTACCTTATAGAGCTCTCAGAGCTACAATATGGACATTCAACCACATTGACTAATTAGCCCTCAATATTGAGTCCGGCTGGTATGACATGGTGAACATCTCCCTACAATGCTCTAAAATGAATATTGCAAGGCTGAGTGATGTCATCCTGTAGATCACATTAGGGTCAAAGGGTATTCAAGCTAGTCAAAGCCTGGGTAAATGGCTCAAAAATAGTCAATATTTTGCTTTACTCATGGGGAAAATTACTTCCAATTGCATAATGCTGAAAAAAATATGCAGTTGGATTTCCAGACAACTGACTGTTTCACAGCAATTTCAAGTCAACAGATGATGTCATTTGAGAAACCGAGCACCTGGATGAGTTTGTTCTCAAAACATGTTTTCTGACACGTTATTTTGGTTATAGATGTGTGCCTGTGAGTGCAATTTTTAAATTTTCAGATGAACTGGTTTTTACATACTCATCCAAATAATGTAAATAACTTTTATATTACCCCTCATTGATATCGTACAATCAAAACCATAAGCATGTAAAACTAAGGTTTAAATTTGTTTTCTATAGCACAATTGGAGAATTTTCTCATCTTGTCTGAGAATGAACATTAGTCAGAGTGGGTAATGTCTCTATGTTCTGGGATTTCTAGATTCTGTGTTCTCTGATAGTTATTGATTCTACTATGTCTTTTAAAATTAACCGTCATCTGAACAAACATGAAAACTTAATAGTTTTCAATTAACAGCATTTCATTAATGTTGGTGTAATTAGTCTGTTTTGCTGTTGCAGTAGGACTGCAGTATAAAATTATTCAGACTTAAAATACTCTCATTTCAGTTGATCTACATTTTCAATTATTCAAGGATTTCAACTGTACCACTTATCCTTTAATACAGATTTCCATTGCCAATTGTGTTTCACGAAAGCATTTATGCAACGTTGAACAATACGCATTTTCTGAAATGTAGAACAGATATGTAAATCTCCTTTCAATACTGTTAGGAATGGCATTACATCAAAGAAAGCAGGAATTAAGTTACAAAATGTTTTAAGGCAAACAATGCATTCCTCTGTGCTCTAAAGTCCAGATGGGAACAGTTTTATAAAATACTATTTTTTGTTTACCGGAATGGAATTTTCCAGAAAATATGAAAATGCTCAATAAATTCCAGTTGTGAAATTGTGCTTCGTTTTCTTTTACAATTTTCCACAGTATTTTCATTTTTATATTACATGAACAGAGGTACTGTTCAGTTCCGATGGCCAGCACCATACTGGTCTTAGCACTGACCAGTTACAAAAGTATAGAACTTACAGCCCTGTATTGAAACACAATAACATCTTCGGCAGCTGTACTGAAGTTCAATAATTGCAGCCTATTTGATTTAACATGGCTGGGTGAGTTTGAGCTCCATATAAGCATAAAATCACAGGAAATAAAAACAACCACATAAAGGGAAGTACCTATATATTATTTTAAAAACAACAGTCCAATTGCAGTTTTTGTAATTGTCGTCTTCAGTAGCACTGTAGGCCAGTTTGAATGAAGTAGTGACGTGAGCTGAACTGCTGTATCTGTTCACAAACTTGTTTTTTTTGCACAGTATTTCTTTAGTAAAATTTGTGCATTTTAATACATATAATTCAATGATAAAAATTAAACCATTCTTCCAGACGGAACATAATTAAAATATTTATATTCAAAGACGACACATATCTGAAATGGCAGAACTGCTAATTCTTCCCCTTAGAACAAATTAAATTGCAACAAAGTACAAACACATTTCACTACATGATTAAAAATCAGTCATTTATAAACTTGCCCACAATGCAAGGGATGTGCATAGGTTTACAATTTTTTTGAATTAATTCCCTTGGGTAATTTTTCCAACAAATGGAATGTACATTGCTGTAGAATACAGTTTCCAACACAGATACACCAACAGCATGAATTCTTGTAACTGTCCACATGCAGTAAAACCTGATTCAAATTCCTAAAATGTTTGTACATTTTAAAATTGTAAATGACAGTATCCCCTTTATGAAATTGACTGGTCTGTGTGAAAAAAAATCATACCTACTTAATGCCCTTCTCTACCCAGCCCTCAGATATATGACTGCAGATATTCATGACTTTGCTGACAATAAAGCTTGTGCCAATTATTCTTTGACTACTTAGGAACATCAGAAAATGTACAATCTGTATCTATGCACAAAACCATCCATGTGAAATTAAATTTCAAACAGATAGCAACATAGTCAGACTGCATTAATTATACCAAGTAAAATAGATCCCAAAAATTTTGGGGAAAAAAAAACAACTTGAGTAATAGTATCTATAGATCAGGAGGCATTTGTAGATCTGATTTTAATAATGGAAGTACAATCCTCTCAGAATTTTAAAAAGGGACACTGTCACTTTCAGAGTTTGATATTTTCGCTCTCAATCCATCTAGAAGGACATAACAATAGTCAGAAAAAAAAAGTCAGGGCACACTAATCCTAGGCAGTCTATAAGGGGCAAGATTTGATGCATGGTCATTTACAAAGTCTAATGTCAGGTGTTGCTAGGGAATGATAAAGTTCATAGTTTCTCTCTCCAGTCTTTAATATACCCAGGATACAGGAACCCACTGCGGTGTAGTACACACAAGTTCAATGGCTTCTTCCAGATGCCTGATGGTCTCATCTATTTCATTGTTGATTATGGTTAGATCGAAGTAGTGTGCATATGTCCTCTGTAGAATTTCTGACTCCTTCTGTAGACGCTGAAGAGATTCATCCTGAAGAGAAAAAGATAAACTGAATTTCAACTCAATGGAGCTCAACCAAGTCAGATTCTAATGGAATTTTCCCAAACTTAAAGTACATCCATATTACCTGTTTCTCGGTTCATTGACACTGTTTGACCCACTGAATATTTACAGCAACTACTGCTTTTTATTTAAGAGTACCAACATTTACTTAACTTTTTCATTCTAATTAAACACAGAAAATCCACAAAACATTTTGGATAGCAGTCAATTGCACCAAGACAGTTTAGCATCAATTGCAAATCAAGCTTATGGTTTACATTGTTTTCTTATCAGATTCAACAGAAGGAACAAATTTGGTTGGTGCATTAGAGATAGCGGGATTGGTGTGAATATTGCTGCAATTTTCTGATTAAGCCTGATAAAGTACAAAATACTGCCCAGCATTAGTAGTCCATGGTCTAGTTTTTGATCTAATTATTGACTGAATTCAGAAACAAGAACCTCATGTCTGAAAGTTTGGGCATGGGCAATACAGCAGGGCTGCCAAACACTTGCATTTCTGAAGTTATTCTCATGTCCACAAGTATATTAAGAGTAAAAGGATAGTAAGGGACAAAATTGGTCCCCTAGAAGATCAGAGTGGTCGTCTATGTATGGAGCATCACGAGATGGGGGAGATCTTAAACAATTTTTTTGCATCAGTATTTATTCAGGAAACTGGCATAGCGTATATGGAAGGAAGGGAAACAAGCAGTAGTGTCATGGAACACATAGAGATTAAAGAGGAGGAGGAGCTTGCTGCCATACAGCGAATAAAGGTAGATAAATCCCTCAGGCCTGACATGATATTTCCTTGGACCTTGAGAGAGACTAGTGTAGAAATTGCAGGGGCCCTGGCAGAAATATTTAAAATGTTCTTAGCCACGGGTGCGGTGCCGGAGGATTGGAGGGTAGCTCATGTTGTTCCATTGTTTAAAAAAGGCTCCAAAAGTAAACCAGGTAATTACAGGCCAGTGAGCCTGACATCAGTAGTAGGTAAATTATTGGAAGGTGTTCTGAGAGATCGGATATACAAGTGAATTGGATCAGCAAGTTTGCTGATGACATTAATATTGGAGGCTTTGTGGACAGCGAGGAAGGCTTTCAAAGCTTGCAGAGGGATCTGAACCAACTGGAAAAATAGGCCAGAAAATGGTAGATGGAATTTAACGCAGACAAGTGTGAGGCGTTACATTTTGGAAGGACAAATCAAGGTAGGACATACACAGCAAATGGAAGGGCACTGAGGAGTGTGGAGGAACAAAGGGATCTGGGAGTTCAGATACATAATTCCCTGAAAGTGGCGTCACAGGCAAGGCAGAGTTGTAAAGAAGGCTTTTGGCATCCTGGCATTCATAAATCAAAGTATTGAGTATAGGAGTTGGGATGTTATGGTGAGGTTGTATAAGTCATTGGTGAGGCCAAATTTGGAGTGTTGTGTACAGTTCTGGTCACCTAACTATAGGAAGGATATCAGTAAGATTGAAAGAATGCAGAGAAAATTTACTAGGGTGTTGCCGGGTCTTCAGGAGTTGAGTTACAGGGAAAGATTGAACAGGTTAGGACTTTATTCCTTGGAGCGTAGAAGAATGAGGAGAGATTTGATAGAGGTTTACAAAATTATGAGGGGTATGGAGAGAGTTAATGTGAATAGGCTCTTTCCACTTAGATTAGGAGAGATAAATGCGAGAGGACATGGCTTTAGGGTGAAAGGGGAAAGGTTCAGGGGGAACATTAGGGGGAACTTCACTCAGAGTGGTGGGAGTGTGGAATGAGCTGCCATCTGACGTAGTAAATGCGGGCTCACTCTTAAGTTTTAAGAATAAATTGGATAGATACATGGATGGGAGAGGTCTGGAGGGTTATGGACTGGGTGCAGGTCAATGGGACTAGTGGAATAAAGTTTTGGCACAGACTAGAAGGGCTGAATGGCCTGTTTTCTATGCTGTAGTGTTCTATGGTTCCATAAGTAAACCAGAGGGTGGGAACAGATTGTAGAAAAGCTCTCCTGAAATTTTTTTAAATGTGGAAGTTGACAGATTTATCAGAGGGAGTAAGTCACATGTTCCTCACCCAAGGGAACAATGGCTAGTTTCATCCCACCTTCAGCGAATCTTTTCAGCCACACTTTCACCCCAGCTGCCATCCTGAGACTGCCTTACCTTGTGTACCCCTAAGCATCCTCCACCAAACTGCTGGTAGCCTTCAGCTACCCAGTGCTTTAAACCTCATTTCTGTTTTTTTAACCTATGAAACACCTTATTACCTAACTTCCTCAACAGCCTCCTTAATTTATTGTTTTTTTTCAATTAAGTGGGCTAGATTGAACTGATTCTACCCCATGCTTGTTCTGCAGCTGGTCTAAATTTTAGTCAGTATTTTTCACGTGTAACTGAAATGACAAAAGACTCTTTTCAATGTGAACATGTTTCAGAAATGCTGGCTGACACTGTCAGATTCCTTTACATTAACTTGGCAAAGTAGCAATCAACTTACTGAAACTGTTAAAAATGCAAATTATAATTCAAGACAGTGTTATGTGTTTCAAAAATGTTTCTCAAGTTGAACTATACAGCAATTTCCCAACTAAAATGATAAACATTGTTTTAAAATACTTGATTAACAAAGATTATGAACAAAATAGTGAAATAGAATATAACTGGGAACTAAACACTCAAAAGAATAGGTTCAATAAAGACCTATCGAAAGGAGATTCAAAACTACTTCAGAGAAATCTCTGTGCATCTTAACTAATGCTATCAGAAATGATGGATATCTGTTTTTACAAGTCTGATTTTCTCTATCATGTGATTAAAAGACTTACAGGACAAACAGTAAAACAACTTTTACTCAATGCTCTAATTGCCATCTTGAAGAAAACCAAAACTTTTCTCAAAGATGAATACAGCATCACTAAAGCTACAACTAAGATCACCATTTTCAAAGTCATCCCTGACTAATAAAAATACTTACAGGGAGCTTTTTGCACCACCTTGGGAGCTTTGTGAAAATCAGAAGGGATATAAGAAAGTAAACATAAAATGTGAGTTTAAATAATAAAAGAACAGACAAAGAGGAAGAGAGTCTGAGCTACATACATAACAATAAGCTTTAAGAAATTTATTCTTTATAAAGCATCAAGTTTACAAAGTTATTTCACTGTGAACTCTTTCTTCATAAGTCTAATTATTTCAATCCAACTCATCACATTAGCTTCCCACATTGCTTCCTGCAACCATGACTGCTTAGACTAGTAATACTGCTCCAGCATTAGTTGATAATATTTGTGGACTGGATAACAAAAGTAATAGGTGACTCTATTCAGTCACCTGTGGTATCTATGCTCCAAACCAGTGTGACAGTCTTGTTTCTTTTAAATGTGGTTGCCCTAAGATAAGTGAATGTTTTTCAGTCCCACCAGAATCAGTGCCTGAACATTTACATATGAGAATCTTGCTATAATATGACCCTATTTTAACATACTCCGCAAAGTTCCAGGAAGTGGCTGGAAAAGGAAACGATTTTTTGAAATTGGACGAAGGAGTTGAACCATAGATTTGCACAAACCTTCTCTTATTTAAAAATGTTTCTTTGCACCAACATACCAAATCAGAAGTTTTTTTTCTGAATTTTTCCCAAGGTTATCTTTGACCCATCCTTGTTTCCCATTTTCAATACGCCATGCAAGTAAAATCATTTAAAAATGTCAATCTCTTCATATTTGGCAATAATAATCAGCTCCAATCTCAGAAACATTGCTTCAAACAACTTCTAACTTGTTGGCTATCAGATATTCAGCAAACTTTCCTCCAATTAAACAATGACATAAACAAACCATCATCTTTAGTCCTTTCACAAACTCCATGTACCACTCATTGATACTATCACCCTCCCTGACCACATCTCAGGCTAACCCTGGCTGTGCACAAAAGTTGCATCATATTTCACTTTGAATTAAGCTTCTGTTGTCAAGATCTACTTTCACTTCTGAAATATTGCATTTCCTCCTATAGGAAATATGGCACTTACCTTTTTCACTTCTCTTTTCCCATGCCCAGGACCTCCAAAACAGTTTCAAAGTGAATGAACAATTTACTTGTACTTCTTTCTACCTGATATGCTGTAATTCTCAGTTACATTGGCTTTCCCAGCACAGAGAAAGCTGCAAGCACACTGGTGACCATTTTGCTGAACACCTCCATTCGACCCACAAACACAACCATCAAGCCTCTAATCACCAACTCATTCTAACTATGAATTCTCCATTACCTTTTTAAAAGTCGTGACTATTTATTACAATCAACGTCCCTCCAACCATAACTAATTGCCCTTGAGAAGGTGGTGGTGAGGTGGTGAGCGGCAAAAGGTGTAGGACCACAAAACTGCTGCGAGAAAGTTCTAGGAATTTTAGATTAGCAATGACAAAGAAATGGGCAATGTATTTCAAAATGAGGATAGTGTGTTGCTTAAAGGGGACTGACAGGTGGAGGTTTCTGATGTACTTATTTTTCTCGATGGTTGAAGTAATAGCTTTTAGAAGTGTTGTTGAAATAACTTAATGCATAATTGTGCTTTCTGTAGTCATGGTGCACTAGCACTGCCCAAGAGCAGGGTGAGCTGCCTCAAAAGACCAAAACCAGTTGCACTCACATCTGCTGTGATAAAAGTGCTTAGACAGATTGGTCACGGCTAAATCCTGCCTAAGCAAGGAGCTGGACCTGCTGCAATTTGCCCACCGCCACAACAGGTCCACAGTGGATGCAGTCTCAGTGGCTCTCCCTCACCCTTGGATCCCAGGGCAAAGTAATACCTACGTCACGTTGCTGTTCGTTGATTACAGCTCGGTGTTCAACACCATCATCCCGTCAGTACAAATCAACAACAAGCTTCAAAACCTGAGCTTCTGTACCTTCCCCTGCATTTGGATTCTTGACCTGCTCACTGGGGACCACAGTCAGTGCGGATCGTAAATAACATCTCCTCACTGATACATAGAACATAGAATAGTACAGCACATGCTTAGGCCACTGGTCTACTCTTATCTACACACAAAACTGTGTGGCTAGGCATGCTCAAGCTGCATCTATAAATTTGTTGCTAGCATAACTTTTGTTGACAGAATCACAGATAGTGATGAGGTGGCATACAGGAGTAAGATAGATCAGGTGATTGAATAGTATTGTAACTACAACCTTGTACTCAAAGTCAGTAAGACAAAGGAACTGATTGTAAACTTCAGGAAGGTGGACAAGGGAACACATACCAGTCCTCATTGAGAGGTCAGCAGTGGAAAAGGTGAACACTTTCAAGATTCTGGGTGTCAACATCTCTGAAGATCTAATACTGGGTCCAATATATTTTTTGCAATTATGAAGAAGGCACACCAGCAGCAATATTTCATTAGGAATTTGAGGAGATTTGATATGTCATCAGAAGCTCTAGCACATTTCTATAGAGAACATTCAAACTGGTTGCATAACCATCTAGTATGGAGGGGCAACTGCACAGGATCGTAAACTTCGCCAGCTCCATCATGGGCACTAGCCTTCCCAGTATAGAGGACATCCTCAAAAAGGCAGCATCCATCATTAAGGACTCCTGTCACCCAGGACGTGCTCTCTTCTAATTACCACCATCAAGAAGGTGGTACAGGAGCCTGAAAACACACACAATGTTTTAGAACAGTTTCTTTCCCTCTGCCATCAGATTTCTGAATGCACAGTGAACCAACCTGTGAACATTACTTCTCTATTTTTGCTCTCTTTTTGCACTTATTTAATTTAAATTAGTATATATATTTCTTATTGTATAGTATTGTTTAATGTATTGCACTGTATTGTTGCTGCAAAAGAACAAATTTGGCGACATACAGTATGTCAGTGGTATTAAACCTGATTCTGGAGTATATTACATGTCCTAGTAACTCTCAAAACTTCTTCCTACTGTTACTCAATATAGAGAAGCACTGACTCGCTAGATGAGCAAGGAGGGAGAATTGTATTCGTAAGGAGGGTTCCTTTCCACATTTAAACTGAAGCTACAAGACTTCAAGATTTATGTAGGAGCTGTGATGGAGGTGTCCACCATACTGCTTGTAAGGTATATTTCTGTAAGTAAGCTATGCAAGAATAAATCCATGAGGAAGAAGTTGCAAGTCAAATGGATTATGACCAGTTTTGCTGCAGGATGATGGTGTGAGGTTTATCTTGATTTATGCTTAAATTGTCTCCAAATGATGCAACTAAAAGACTGAAAGACCATTTAGGGCAGTTAGTCACATTGCTGTGGATTTGGGATCACAAAAGCCAAACTAGCTGAGGACATAAAGTTTGTCCTCTTTAAGATAATCGGTGAACCAGCTGCACTATCACGGCACTCTGATGCTTTTGTGGTTGCCAGTATGGAGGCTAGTATTTTTTTTAAAAAACAAAGCATCCCATGTTGTTTAACTTACTGAATTTATCCTCTATCACTGCTGTTGTGGGATTTGAACAATCTATGATCTGTTAAACCAGCTCTCTGCATTACTAGCCCAGTGTTTCAATCACTGTACCCACACCAATACTTTAACTTGCCAGTGCTCAGCATAAAGTTAATGAACAACATCTTGTTTGCTAACCAGGGATATTAGTCTGCTGAACTCGAAGTCCAGTTCAGCAATTTCATGTAATTAGCATTTCTAGTTAAAGTATATTGTTTGATAACTTTAACAATACTGCTGCTTCAGCCCTTCATCCCTCATCCAAATCACCCCAGATTTTTGCTTTGCACTATCATCTCTTAGCCATTTTATCCGTTCTACTTCCCACCCTATCAGAGGGCATCTCTGCATTCCATCTTCCACTCTGACTTTTCCTGCTCTTTCAATATGAGATCCCCACCTGCTTTAAGATGACCACTATTATCCCTGTACCTAAGAAAAATAAGGTAATGTGCCTTAATGACTCCCTGTTGGCACTTTTCCTGGTGGCTCATCATGAAATGTTTTGAGGGGCTGGTCATGGCACACATTTGTCTCTAGCCTCCCAGAAAATCTTGACCCACTGCAATACATCTACTATTAAAACAGGTCCAACAATGGACACTATTCCCCATTTATTTCCAGAGCACCTGGATAGCAAAGCCACCTATGTTAGACCACAGTTTATTGACTATAGCTCTGCCTACAGTACTAAAATCCCAAGAAAATTTATCTCCACACTGCATGACCCAGGAATAAACACCTTCTTTTGCAATTGGATCCTTGACTTCCGGACCAGAAGGACAATAAGGATAGGCAGTGACATCTCCTGCATGTTTATGCCCGACACTGGAATCTCACAAAGTTGCATTCTCAACCCCTAATTTACTCCAATTACACTCATGACTGTGTGGCCAGATTTTGCTCTAACTCCATTACACGTTTACAGAGTAACGGGCTGTATTTCAAATAAAAGTCAGAATACAGGAAGAAGGTAGAGAGCCTAGAGACTTGGTTTCATGGCAATAACCTTTTCCTCAATGTCAGCAAAACAAAAGAGTTGGTCATTGTCTTTAGGAACTGGGGGTATTGCACATGCTCTTGTTTAGATCAATGGTGGAGGTCGAGAGGGTTGAAAGCTTTAAGTTCTTAAGAGTGAACGCACCATTAGCCTGTCCTGGACCAACTATGCAGGTGCCATGGCCAAGACAGCCAAAGTTTTTCCACTGTACCTCAGATGCCAAAGATTATTTCCCCCCCACTTATTTCCCTGTAACTCAATCTCCCCCTCGTGCGCACCAACTGTACACCAATTTACTTACCAGTCACCTACTCTAGTGGTAATCTCCAGTAACCAATTAACCTACCAATCATTTGATCTTTGGGTTACAGGAGGAAACTGAATGATACTGAGGATGTTTACACCATCTCTGGGAGAAGAACAAATTCCACCCATGTACACTGCAGATCGGGATTGATCCCTACTGAACAGATCTCCAGCTCTGCCTGCTGCACCATGGTATAATCATAACTTCACAGATGAGGCCTGCCTATTCAGCATTTTCTCTTACTTCAATTTTCCTGCATTTCAATAATTTCTGAGAGATTTTAGGTTCATCCAAGATTCTGCAGTAAACTTAATCATCACCAAGCCTCTTTCATTCAACACCTTTGTGCTAGATGAGCTTCCAGTCTACCACTGTCTCATTCATGTGCATTGGTTCTGCCTAGCATTCAGATTTCTTAGTGTTTTATCTCATTTATTTACCTGCAACCTTGGCTATATTTCCCAAGAATATAGTTTTTTTTTAACAAACTGGATATCCCTATCTTCTTTGCTCTACCAATGAAGGCTTATATTTTCTGCAGGATAGTCCCAGATCCTAAATTTACTTGCTAAACATTTCCAATTCTACATTTCTACATAAAGATGCTCCTTAATTCTATCTACCCACTCTCTTCAAACAATGTTTTTTTTTTAATCAGCCTTTAAGTCTTTTTTGTAACAATGATAATTTTATTATCTGCTCTTATGAGAAGCAACCTGGATCATTAAAGATTAAAGATGCATTAAAGATGCTATACAAATGCAAGTTACCGCTGGGAAGTGGTTTCCAAAACATTTCATTCCACTACCATTATAAATAACATTCATAAATTTTATTTGAAACAAATAATCAACTTCTGCAAGGAAGGCTGTACTGCCTATAACTCCACACAGTCCAACATCAATGATAATTATCCAACGCAGGTCAGGATGGCATTATCAAAGCAATTACTTCCAAATATATGTGAATTCTGCCATTTGTACAAACAGAACTAATAATGCTTACTTTTTAGAAAACATTTTGACATCTCAGGTTACCTGATACACTGAACAAAACAATGTACATATACAAATAATGATGCAGCTTAATTAATTGCTCTGTTGAGACATACTAACATAATGCATTCAGAAAGTTACATATTTCATAACTTTAATTAATGTTTTTACTCTTCCGAACTGCAAAAGCCACAAGTACTTATCATTAATATCTAATCACGTATAAGAAGAATGACTATTTTAGATTAACTTTTTTTTCCACATGCATCATTCTGAGGAAACTATTGAGGCCTCTATGTCTCCTGGAGAAAAAAAAATGTTCATAGTATTGCTGAACAATTTGTTCCTGTTCATCTGAAGCACTGAGACTAAGAAACAAATCTGGAAGATTTAATTATTAATAATTTGAACAATTGTTTCTAAAGATTGCCACAGGAATTCAATTACTTCAATTCAACGAAATAATAAAAATCTAACAGCCTAAATGAGAAATTCAGTGTACCATAAATTGTTTTTTCTTCCTTACCTCAGTCATGCCTGGAGTAATAGTCGGGGCAGCAATGAATACAACAAATGGAGCAAACTCTGCAGTTCTCAAAACCTTCAGTGCCTGTGGTAGATAAGTTTCATGATCAGTAAAGCCTGGAGTTGAATGTTAATTTAAACCAATGGTATGGACAAGCACAGTTGGCAAGAAAAAGTTTGTGAACCCTGGTTTTCTGCATTAATTACTCATAAAATATGATGTGATCTTCGTCTAAGTCACAATAATAGACAAACACAATCTGCCAGGTAATGGCAAAGGGTTCACTAACTTTTTCTTGCAACTGTAGCTCATAAACTACATTCATGTACAAACGTATTTCAATCACATAAATGTGGACCATCTGAATCCCTCAGCCTAATAGACAAACAAAATGTACCCTTATTAATGAGGTAAAACTCCATTTGCAAAGGTAAAACACTGGTTGCTTGCTTATTCAACCTCTTGCTCTCTTCAGAAAATTTAAATGATAGCAAAAAGGAGAGAGGTTACATGGACGGGAAGGGCTTGGAGGGTTATGAGCCAAACATGGGCAACTAGTACGAGCAGGTAAGATGCTGTGGGCACAATGGTCAGGTTGGGCTGACAGGCTTGTTTTAATACTTTATGACCCTATGATTAAGATCAATGTTAGGTTGAAGGTAGTAATTAAGACAACTGTGTATGTGTTTTTAAAAAAATTATGGTAAGACTTGTATTTGAAAATTAGTACGCACTATCAATGCAAAACAAGATACAATGAACACTGTAAACTAACTACTTTCCATGAAGCATTTGCTGGTCTGTGTACGAGACAGTTTGTCTGTTACCAGATTGTTGATCTCTGAAACAGACCAAATTACTAAACTTGAATAAAACAGAAAGGAATGATGACTGCAAAAGGAACTGTACATCTGCTCATTCTTCTCACAGCAAATTTGCATGGCAAATCTCAGTTACAGTTAAATCTGAGTGCTATAGTTCACTTCCTTACTATCAGATAATTTTAACTAATTATTGATCTCTCCTAAACAAGCCCTCATGATTTTTATATAATACTAATTAAATAACTTTCACAGCTTCATAGAGCTGCAAAATGCAAGGTTTCAAGATTAAAGATTAGCTTTAATGACCAGCAAAGTCTGATGAGTGCTGGGGCCAGTCTGTTTGGAACGTGGGAGGAAATCAGAGCACCTAGAAGAAATCCACATGGTCACGGGTATAAAATGATCCTTTTCTGGTTGGCTGCCAGGGACTAGTGTGTTCCGCAGATTGGTTGAGGAAACAGGTAGAATGCAGAAGGACTGAGATTAGAGAGTGGGCAAGAAAGTGGCAAATGAAATACAATGTTGGAAAATGCATGGTCATGCATTTTGGTAGTAGAAATAAATGTGCAGACTATTTTCTAAACAGGGAGAAAACCCAGGAATCTGAGACACAGAGGGACTTGGGTGTCCTTGTGCAAAACACCCTAAAGGTTAACTTGCAGGTTGAGTCGGTGGTGAGGAAGGCAAATGCCATGGTAGCATTCACTTCAAGAGGTCTAGAATACAAGAGCAAGGATGTAATGCTGAGGCTTTATAAGGCACTGTTGAGGCCTCACCTTGAGTATTGTGAACAGTTTTGGGCCCTTCATCTTAGAAAAGATGTGCTGGCATTGGAGAGGGTCAAGAGGAGGTTCATGAAGATGATTCCAGGAATGAAAGGGTCATCAAATGAGGAACGTTTGATGGCTCTGGGTCTGTACTCGCTGGAATTTAGAAAGATGAGGGGTGATCTTATTGAAACCTTTTGAATATTGAAAGGCCTAGACAGAGTTGATGTGGAATGGATGTTTCCCATGGTGGGAGAGCCCAGGACCAGAGGACACAGCCTCAGGACAGAGGGGTGCCCTTTCAAAACAGAGATGTGGAGAAATTTCTTTAGCTCAAGGGTGGGGGTGGTGAATTTGTGGAATTTGTTGCCACATGCAGCTGTGAAGGCCAGGTGTTGGGTGTATTTAAGGCAGAGGTTGATAGGTTCTTGATTGGACATGGCATCAAAGGTTATGGGGAGAAGGCTGAGAACTGGGGTTGAGGAGGAGAAAAAAAGGATCAGCCATGATTGAATGGCGTTGCAGACTCGATGGACCAGATGGCCTCTGCTCCTATATCTCATGGTCTTATGGAATGAATGTACAAACTCCTTACAGACGGGAGGAGAAATTGATTGCTGGCGTTGTAAGGTGTTACACTACCCACTATGCTATCGTGCCCTCTCACCAAATAGTTCAATTAACCTTCTGAGTCTTTGAGGAATTTAAGTATTAGTTATGGGGTCTTACTGTGGATCAATAAATACCCACCAATGCTACTCCCATTTTCAAATATTCCTCTAGATCTTTCTTAAATGTCATGAAACTCTCTGCATCTACCACTCTTTTTAACAAACATCTTTCATTGTCAAAAGGAGCACTGCATTTTGTTTTGTTGAACTGAAGAATTATGAATCAAAAATTTAAAGAATGCTAAAACGATTCAGAATCATTTATTCCATTTTAGTGTAATGCGCCATTTCAAAAGTTGCAAACAACTTTTAATCGAGAAAAAAAATGTGCTGTTTTACATTACAACACTGCCTTCCCTCTTGTTTAATTGCAGAAATCATCAACTTTCTATAACAATACATAATTAAATATACAAAACCTGATCTGTTTAAATACAGTAAGTTGCAATATATTTTGCCTCATTCACCTTTCCTAAAAGAATTGATTATTTTGTAGGGCCAGTTATAGTGAGGCTATACTTTATTCAAGTAAACATTGAGCCATCCTGAACCCACTGATTTTTGGATCTGTTGCCCAAACTTTCAATCTCCAGGTAAAAAAGGGCCAAACCTAAAAGTGTCTCTGAAAGCAGAGCAAACTCAAGCAGTAAACATGTCTTATCAGAGCATCCCATTAGACCCACAGAAGGCTCTAATGCCATCTACTTCAAAGACCTCAAAGTCTCTAACAGGTGGATACATTTAAAAACTACTCAAATTGATTTACACAATTAGAAGTAAAACATTAAAATACAAATAGAAATTAAATTAAAACTCTTTTTGCTCTCATATAATTAAATGTATTAAAATGAAGCAAATGGTGTAAAAAAACTTCCGTTCTTACTGAGTGTAAGAACTCAGTAAGTTCTTGTCAGTGTCAGAAATTCCACCCAAATAAAGAGAAACGCTGTCTGTAAACCATATGAGTGCTCAGTGCTGTCCAGATACGCTAGCATTTCACTTTGACATGGTAATTTGAGGTGCACTGGACACTGTGTGGCTGATAGGCACGAAAGCACAATCTGGACCATTAATTCACTGTGAGTGTCCATTGTAAACCCATTCTTTTGCTCAACTGGTCTATATACTATGCTTCCAGCAGAGGTCACCATAAACACAAAATAATCTGCAGATGCTGTGATCAAAGCAACACTTTCGGTACGCTGGATGAACTCAGCAGCATCAGTCAGAAACAATGAGTCACGTTTCGGGCCGGAACCCTTTGTCAGGACTGAAGAATGAAAGATGGGGAAGGATTTGAAGAATGCTTGTCACCATATACTGATCAATGTCACTTCAATAATTCATCCCACAAAACAGAGTCCAATTGTAGCTACTCTACTGTAATCAGGAAAAATCCACTAAGTTAGCAGTAACTTAAGGTCCTATCTGATCTATGTGGTTTAATGAGTTACCGGGTACATTATTCAGTCACCAGTAAGCTCAACAATGAATTGATATTTCACCAAGTTAAATACATTTTTTCCTGAAAACAAATTTTTAGTAAAATAAGGTTTCTCCAAGTATGAAACGATTGTTAGTAAGAATAATAACTTACGTTTTTCTTCTTTCATCAACCCATAAGTAATCTGATGACAGATGGTTAAAAAGCCCAACAAGGCTGATTATAGTTACTGCTTGACAAACTGTACAATGAAACTTGACTGGCAGCACTAACGACATGGCAAAAGTATGGCAATAGCCAGGATAACACCAGAGCAATAACAATAATATTCAAATTATGACGGTTTCTGTTCCCTTACTGACCTGTGGCTCAACATCTAGAATTGCAATGAGTCCTTGTTCATGGATTTTCCGTATCGTTTCCAGCTTTGTTCCATACATTGCATCCTCATGACTGCCATATTCCAGATATTCATTGTTGGAAATGTCTTGCATCATTTGATCATGTGAAACAAAATGATAATTTTTGCCATTTTCTTCATCTTTTCTGGCAGGTCTGGTAGTGTCTATGTAGAAAAACAATTTTACATTAGGTGACAGGTATTGCTGTTGAAAATTAAGGTTCTAGCTGACAGCTGGCTCATTATTCTTTTCTGACCATTGAAGAAAATTTTACAGGAGGAGAGAAAGGTTTTGGGAGAGGATCACAGAACTTGGGTCTTTGATTATACATTGAACAGGAAATACACAAAGTAACTCAAATTTGAGAAACACAGGGTACTGACACTTTGTAGAACTCAAAAAGGGTAAATAAGGCCCAAGTGGGATCTGAGCATGAGGACAACATTTTTAAATTGTAAATTTGATTAATTAAATCAAAGGAGGTCATTGAGCACATAGCACAGTGAGGTCAACTGGTAAGCAGGAATGATAGGTATTTGTCCACAGTAAGGAAATTTTTAGATGAGGTAAGCAACCAAAGGTGGTTAGGTTCAACTGCCATCCTTTCTGTGTGAAAACAAAATAGTGTCTATGGTGCTAAGAGAGATTATGGGATCCAGTGCTCTAAGATAATCTACTGGATAATAAGACCATAAGATATAAGAGCAGAATTAGGTCAATTGGCCCATCAAGTCTGCTCCACCATTTCATGGCTGATCTATTTTTCCTCTCAGCCCCAGTTTTCTGCCTTCCCCATGTATCCCTTCATGCTGACTAATCAAGAATCTATCAACCTCTGACTTAAATATACATAGAGACTTGGCCTTCACAGCAGCCTGTGGCACAGAATTCCATATCTCTTCTAAAAGGACACCCCTTTATTTTGAGGCTGTCTCTTTTGGTCTTAATACACTCCCACCATAGGAAATATCCTTTCCACGTACACTCTATCAAGGCCTTTCACCATTTGATAGATTTCAATGAGGTTCATTCTTCTGAATTCTAGAGAATACAGGCCCAGAGCCATCAAACTCTCTTCATATGACAAGCCATTTAATCCTGGAATCATGTTTGTGGACTTCCTTTGAACCCACTCCAGTTTCAGCACATGCTTTCTAAGGGGCCCAAAACTGCACACAATACTCTAAATGAGGGCTTGCCAATGCTTTATAAAAGTTTCAACATTACATCCCTGCTTTTATATTCTAGTCCTCTTGAAATGAATGCTAAGAATGCTAATGAATGAAATATTTGCCTTCCTCACCACAGACTCAACCTGCAAATTAACCTTTAGGGAATCTTGCACAAAGACTCCAAAATCTCTTTGTGCCACAGGTTTTTGTATTTCCTCTTCATTTAGAAAATAGACAACCATTTAATTTCTTCTACCAAAGTCCATCACCATACACTTCCTGATACTGTATTCCAACTGCCACTTCTTTGCCCGATCCCCTAACCCAAATCCTCTGTAGCCTCACTATTTCCTCAAACCCAGCAGTTCCTCCACCTACCTTTGTATTGTCTGCAAACTTTGCAACAAAGTAATTCCATCATCCAAATCATTGACATATAATGTAAAAAGAACTGGTCCCAACACAGACCACTGTGGAACACCACTGGCAGCCAACCAGAAAAGGCTCCCTTTATGCTCACTCTTTGCCTCCTGCCAATAAGCCTCTGCTTAATCCACGCTAGAATCTTTCCCGTAATACAATGGGCTTGTAGCTTGTTAAACAGCCTCACATGTGGCATCTTGTCAAAGGCCTTCTGAAAATCCAAGTACACAATGTTGACTGACTGTCCCTTGTCTATTCTGCTTGTTATTTCCTTAAAGAATTCCAATAGATTTGTCAGGCAAGATTTTCTCTTGAGGAATCCATGCTGATTACAGCCTATTTTATCATGTTCCTCCAAGTATCCTGAAACCTCATCCTTAACAACCAACTGCAACATCTTCCCAATCACTGAAGTCAGGCTAAATGGCTTTCTTCTGCCTCTCTCTCCCCTTGAAGAGTGGATCTGAAGTGATAATTCTTGACTAACTGCACCCCCCATTCAACGGTAAAGTGTTTTCGCCATTTTGGCTGATATCACATTATTTCTTCAATGAAACAAGCAAGAAAATAATCTAATAAGTTATTTTGAACATAGATGCTTTGCATTTTAAAAATTTACTCTGATGCCCAGAAAGTAAAAACAAATAATATTATTTAATAATGAAATAAATGCCAATGCAAGAATAATGGGAATGCATTATTTTATTAATATGTGAAACAGGAATTTCAGGTGAAAACGAAACTGAATTATGAACAGCAGAAATTAGCTGATTGGGTTACACCACAGTTAGCTTTAGCTGGCCAGTGGTGTAGTGGCATCAGCACTGGACTTCGAGGTGAATCCAGCCAACTCCTTGCACGCTTTCCATCTGTGCTGGGTTGAGCATTGAGCTAGCAACTATGCCTCGTAAAAAGCAGTCAAATGCAAAAAGTGTCGCCCAATGTGCTACAAGGTGTGAAAAGGAACAACAATAACGCAGTTAGCTTTGCATACACAGTCATGAATCTTTGCTTTTGTTATTTTTAAGAATTTGCCCAATTTAAACCATTAAGTTCTCTGAAGGATATTTGTGCTTTATTTAACAGTACATGTATACTCTTAATGTGAGGAGGGCTAATACTCTAGACGAGAAAGAAAACAAAATTCCTGTAGCTAGGAAAACGTTGAATTTTAAAAGTTTCAATTAATTTATTATCATTTCTCTCTTTTTAAATACTCCTCTCCTTTTTGTTTATCTGTACCAGATTTGACTCTTACATCTTTTCTAACTTTTCTTCTCATTTACAATATTTTGTTTCTTAACTCTGTTATGGAGACAGGCTGTAGGTGTAATTGCTCATTGAAATCTCAGCTGCCCTTGTAAGAAGAATATCATTTTATATTATAGCCAAAATACTTTCAAGCTGAAGAACATAAGGGAAAGTCTGCTGAGCTATCTAATTTCATTAAAACAACTTGTTTCAACATCTGGGGTTCTTTTGCCAGCATAATGGGCAAACCTTTGTTGCCCAGAAATCACGGGCTCCTGGGCCATACTGTCTGTTCAGCTTCCCCACTTTACTTCATTTGCCCCATCATTAAAATGTTCCCACAACCTACTGACTCATGTCAAGGACTCTTCATCTCGGGTTCTCGATATTTATTATGATTCTCTCTTTGTTTTTGTGCTTGCAGTTTGTTGTCTTTTGCACAGTGGTTGAATGCCCAAGTTGGTGTAGTTTTTCATTGATTTTATTATGGTTATTAATCTATGATAGATTTATTGAGTATAGTCGCAAGAAAATGCATATGGTGACATCAGTGGCGTATCTAAGGTATGGCAAGTGCGCTGGGCGCCACTTGGCGGTTTCTATTAAAGTCAGACAAGCCATCCTCGGATAGTGAAAAAAGAATTTTCTTCAGATGTGTGATCTGTCTTTGATTATCATGGATGAGAAGCACTAGGATGGCCTTATTTCAGAGCATTGTGTAAGAAGACCATGAAATGTTTCTTCACGAAGAAGGAAAGTGGAGCTGAAGGACAGAAGAGATGAAAGTTGGAGGCGGAGAAAGCCAAGAAGTTGAGCAAGTTCTTCATACCTTTCTTTGAAAAGCCTGGAACAAGTAGTTCAACACGTTCCACGGAGTCGCCTGCACCTGCTACAAGTTTGTTAGAATCCGAAGGTGGATCAAGTACAAATGTGTCACAAGTCGAGGAGGAAGTCAAGTCAGATAAATCCGAGTATGATGAGATTAAGAGTGAGGCTGCCACAGAGTGGACATGACAGGAGGGGAAGACGATGGTGGTGGTGATGATGTTATTGATGAGATTTTACCTGACAACACTGAACCTAGTGAACTGGATGGTGTCAAAGAGCCTCGAACAGTCATACCAAAAGTGATTGAACATGACATTGGACCTCTGAAGTTCGACAGGGATACTGGAAAAGCAATTCTGCCTGACACGTTGAGAACAGAAATAATGAAGCTGGGTTCAAAGTATTTCCAGAACAGTGAGGGGCCTTTCCTACCAACAAATAACTGCTCAATGAACAAAACTTGGTTCAAGAGGAAAAAATTGGGAAATGGCCGTGGTGAGGAAGTGACTCGCTCATGGTTGGTCTAGTCCCCTTCTAAACAGTCTGCATTTTGTATCTGTTGTCAGACCATCAATCCTCATTGGAGCAGGAAAGTGGATTCAACCAGTGGAAAGCACCTGAAAGGATTAGTGTTCATGAAAATGCCAAGAATCATCAGGAATGCTTCACACAGTAGAAAGAATTGGAAAGAAATTTATTTGGAAACAAAGGAGTTATTAATGCGGTATTTCAGTCACAGATTGAGAAGGAAAAGCAGAAATGGTGTGATATCTTGACGAGAAGCCTTCACTGCATAAAATTCCTTGCGACTCAGAACCTGGCTTTGCGAGGACACGGAGTCACATCAGCTAGACGATGACTCCAATGTGGGAAATTTCCTTGGCTTACTGAACTACTGGCCATTTTTGACCCTGTCATAAAAGAACACCTCACTCATTTGGAAAGTCATCCTGGATCCACGTCTTATCTTTCACCGGGTGTGCAGAACGAATTCATCCACATGATGGCATCCACTGTTCACCAGAGTTTACTGAGAAGCATTTGTAAAGCCAAGTACTATGGTCTCATGTTCGACCCGACTCCTGATCAGGCACACCATGGGAAGTAGTGAGGTATGTGAAAGTTGATTTTGAGAGGAAAACAGTCCGTGTTAGAGAGTCCTTCCTTGGTTTTATCCAGATAAGCCAGAAAGATGCTGAGAGCTTGGTTGAAGACATCTTGAAACAGCTAGAGAAGGACGAAATGGAGCTACAAGATTGTCAGTCACAGTGCTATGACAATGCAGCTGTGATGGCTGGACACAGAAGTGGTGTTCATCAAAGAATAAGTGAGAAAAACAACCTGGCAGAGTTTGTGAATTGTGACAATCGCTCACTCAACTTGGTGAGCGTACGTGCAGCCAAGCAGGATACAATGATGGTCACGTTTTTTGGAACCATCGAAGCTCTCTATGTGTTTTTCTCTTGTTCAACACAGTGCTGGGAAAAACTCAAAAATGCCGTGCCTGTGGTTGTTAAGTCGGAGTCCAAAACCAGGTGGAGTGCAAGCAGTGAAGCCCGTCAACAAGTACCTTGAGGAGATACTTCAAGTTCTCCAGGACATGACAGACAATGAAAACGAGACCAGTGAAACAAAAAGTGACACAAGGCAGCTGTACAACCGCATGTTGTTATGATTTTCTATGTTGCTAGGATTTTGGAACAAAGTACTCATTCACATTGACTGTATTCAAAAGAGGCTGCAGGATCCTAGCATGAACTTCCACGATGCTGCCCTGGACTTGAAAGCCCTCCAAGATTATTTTTATGATGAAAGAGAAGTGTTGGTCAGTAAGTCACTTGAAGAAGGAGTCGGTCTCTGTCAAGAATGGAATATTGAAGTTGAAAGACGTCAGAGACAAAAGAAACGATTGGCTGATGAGAACTGGAGAGATGCTAGGTTAACAGTTAAGGAGGAAATGGAAAGAGTTATGAAGGGAACACTCGACCGCTTTCACAGAGAAATGGACGAAAGGTTCGCTCATTTGCACGGCACTGACGCCAAGTTTGGGTTCCTTCTCGATGTCGAGGGACCGTGTTTTGGCACCGACAGTAATGACCTAAAGAAGTGCAAAAATTTGGGCGAATTGTACAGCTCTGATGTTGATGGACAGCAGCTATATGAAGAAATTTTGGATTGCAGAATGTTGCTATCAAGGCGGGTCAACATGAAAATATCAAGACCTGAAGAGCTCCTTGAATTTATTGTTCAGTATGGAGATGAGAGCTCCTTCCCCAATCTTCCCATTGCTACTCAGATAATGCTAACCATCGCAGATTCCATCGCCAGCCGTGAGAGATCATTCAGCAAGTTAAAACTAATACTTCCGTATTTGAGAGCCTCCATGGGTCAAGCAGACTCTGTGATCTTGCTCTGTTGAGTGTAGAAAGAGAAGAAACTGAAAAAACTGATTTTGATCACATCATAGACCAATTTGCATTAGTGAAAGCAAGGAAGGTGCAGTTATAATTTTCATGTAGTGCCATAATTTGTTAATTAAAAGATTAACGAACTTGACTTGTATTTTTGAGCTGATATTATGGTAAAATTATCTAAAAGACAGGTGTCAGATTTTTGGACAGGGGCGCAATTTCAGTGCCTGCCATAGACGCTATTTTTCGTAGATACGCCTCTGGGTGACATACATGTACTTTGAACTTCAAGGCATGGTTCAGACCTTAAATGAGGATCTGACGGGCTACTCTAAGGCATATTCGAGTGCAACGTAGAAACAGGTTGGATTCTTCCTAGAAGTTAGGAGTGGCGGTCTGTTGGTATCAGGTTTTAACTGGGGGACAAGGCCAGTACTATATGCCCCTTATATTAGTTCAGTATGTACTGTTTGGGCTGAAGAACCTGTATTTATGCTGAATATTTATATAACCTTATGACTCTCTTTGTCATTTACTAGTGTTTTAAACTTTCTAGAAATGGCTTCCAACCAAAACTTGGTCCAAATCTGCAGGTGTTTATGCTTGTTTGTGCATAGTCTATGCCAATTCACAGCCAGTTCAAAGGAAGAACAAGAAAAGGTGGAGATACTGTTAACCTGAAACAAGATCAAAAATGCTTCTTTGATTGAAAGGCAATCTACTTTTATGAATACAATAACTGATGTGTAACAACCATGACTGTCCAACAAACTACAATAGTTTTTGTTAAGGATTTAACTATTTCACACAAATACAATATTTCCAAATCCACCACTTACGTGGAATAGGGTATGCAAATCTGTCAGGATGTTTTGTAATAAGAGTGTTTTTAATGTGCCGTCGTCCTACTCCATGGGCTCCTTTTACATAAATAAGAAAGGTAAAAACAAAATTTTATTCACTTTTAAAAGATGTCTTGAACAGTAATTAGTAAATGCAATTGTACAATTAATGAAATTATATCACAGTTTCTTTTTATTTACCTAGTAACACCAGAGTCTTCCTTCTGAAGGCTGGCAGTTTTACTACTTCTTCATATGTGACGAGATCTAGTTGATCGAAGACTAAAAGAGAGACCCATTGTAAAAGTCAATTGAATATTATGATTCTTTTTCACAACAGTTAGATTAGAGGGATTTTTAAAATAATTTCTTGGAATTTCAGACTAAGATTACAAAATCTATCATGATCTGAAGTACCAAAGAATTACTCTTTATTCCAGAGTAGAGTGCAGTGCAATTAAGTATTATTCTGCAATTGAACAGTTGCTTTGTAAAAAAAAACACACATTTTCAAATGATATGAGATGAAATGTTCTTGATTTTGTTATTGAATAATTGGTGTTATTGAAACTGGTATCTGATTTTTCCTTCATTTAAAAATTTCTCAGAACAATAGCTTATAGTAAAGTGGGATAAGTACATATTTTGATGTTTTTGGCACTGTTCAGAATAATTTAAGGGATAAGTGTACATCTTTTCAATAGTATTTAGCATTACAGAATACTAAAGACGGTATTAAAATGAACAACATATAGAGCAAACCTGGAAGGTGAGGAACACATCTTTAATGATATAAAGTTCTGCCAAAAATCTTAGCCAATTAAAAAGTGATATGAAGACTATCAATTTTTCTGTAAGTACTTATTACTAGATTTTTGTTAGCGGTTTTCTGTTAGCCACCAGATATTTTGCCCATTATGAACTAATCTTCTGAAAAAAAAATGCAGGCTGTAATAAGGACAAGCATGGGAACTTACTTTTCAGAGGTTAACAGTGGAAAAATATAAAGCTTTGCCTTAATCTTAACCTAAAACCACAATGATTCAGACTGCTAGTTGAAAAAGATGAAACATTTGTTCAAATGAACATTCTAAAATTTGAAAATCTGAAATCATTCCAACCATTGGAGACACAAAAACAATTCCACGCTACGGTTTGAAGGAATGCTTATATGACAAACCTAATGTAGTTAATACATGAATGAAATATGCATCTCCCATAAAGATGAAATGCTTCCTGCTAAATGCCATTTCATCTGCAAAACTTTCTTTCCTTAGGGAGCTTGTCGATTCCTGTCCCTCTCATGCTCTGATAAATATACAAAACTATTAGCCAACATGGAAGCATTAGAAATATGGGAGGACTTAGATTTCTGGTTGAGGAGAGTGAAAGCACAATAGATAAGTAAGAGTATGAAAGGAAGCTTAATATCCCCAACCTAAATTGAGGTGTGCCTCAGGGGTCAGTATTGGGACTGCTGCTTTTCACATTATTTGTCAATGATTTAGATAATGGAATTGATGGCTTTGTGGCAGTTTGTGGATGATATGAAGATAGGCGGAGGAGTAGGTAGTGTTGAGGAAGCAGTGCAATTGTAGCAGGACTTAGACAAATTGGAAGAATGGGTAAAAAAAGGTGGCAGATGGAATATGGTGTTGGGAAATGTATGACAATGCATTCTGGTAAAAGGAACAATAGTGCAGACTATTTTCTAAATGGGGAGAAAGTTCAAACATTAGAGGTGCAGAGGGACTTGGGAGTCCTCGTGCAAGAGGCCTAGAAGGTTAACTTACAGGTGGAGACTGGAGTAAAGAAGGCAAATGCAATATTGACATTTATTTCAAGAGGAATAGAATATAAAAGCAAGGAGACAATGCTGGGCCGCACTTGGGGTATTGTCAATACTTTTGGGCCCCATATCTCAAAAAGGATTTGTTGTCATTGGAGAGAGTCTGGAGGAGGTTCACGAGGATGACTCTGGGAATGAAGGGGTTAACATATGAGGAGTGTTTGGGAGCTTTGGGCCTGTACTCACTGGAATTTAGAAGAATGTAGGGAGATCTCATTGAAAGGACTAGATAGGGTGGATGTGGAGAGGATGTTCCTGTGGTGGGGGTATCCAGAACTAGAGGGCACAGCCTCAAAATTGAGGGGCGACCCCTTAGAACAGAGGTAAGGAGGAATATCTTTAGTCAGAGAGTAGTAAATCTGTGGAATGTTCTGCCACAGACTACGGTGGAGGCCAAGTCCATGCGTATATTTAAGGTGGAAATTGATCGTTTCCTGATTGATCAGGGCACCTAAGGATACGGCGAGAAGGCATGTATATGGGGGTTGAGTGGGATTCGAGATCAGCCATGATGGAATGGTGGAGCAGACTCAATGGGCTGAATGGCCTAGTTTTGCTCTTATGTCTTATGGTCTATACAATGTGAGAAGTATATAACAGATAATAAAGTATAGAGATGCTCCAGCAAGGCCCTTGAAAGCCACAATAGTTATTCAAGTTTTAACAAAAAGACACACTTTTGTCTTTAGCCCTAAAATTTATTTAAGGAAATACCAACAGGGCCTTAAACATGATTTTAAAGTCTCACATTTCACAATGAAAGTGAGGCTCATTTTTGCTGTTGAGAGTTAGAAGAAGTATTGCATTAATTCAGGTGTACTTACAGGGAAATTGTGAGTCATATAAAACAATTCCATCATGCAGTTAAAGCTGCATTATATTTTTATAGTGCAATTTTAGATGGTAACACATACAGTTAGTCTTTCTATTCAAATTAGGTACATCTAAGTGAGATTATAGAAGTTCAAATCAGTCAACAGTTCTTGTTTTTATTTAAATTTTCCATCATCTGTTGAATTTTCAAGATATTCATGCACGGATTAAGTATTTTCATTAATCCTCTTCCTTGAATTCTCTTCTACCATAACTGACTTACAGTTGGAAGCTTTCACCCTTCGTCTTTGGGAGAAACACTTAATTGGGGGGCTAACACAAATACCCCTACCAAAAGGGGTATGGGGAAATGAGGATGGCGATGAAGTGACAAAGAAGGATGAAGATTGAGCTGTGGGACAGACTAGGTTTGTTGCTGGACACAGGTTAGAAATGCAATTTGCACTATTTTTTATTAGCATAATGCAACTGAAAATTATTCCTCTCTCTCTCTGTGAATTGCAACAACAGCTACTTCAATGTTACTTTGGAAATCTGAGTGAGCACTTCCACATATAGGTCAACTTTGCACTCTAGATGGAACTTCCACCTAGCCTTGGGATACGCATTATTGGGCACTCTTGGCACAGTATGACTACAACCAGCATGTTGTAAGACCTACAAGTTTTAACTTCCCCATCTCGAATCAGGATATAATATAAGCTCAATAACTCACAGGGCTATTTTAATGACAGCGTCTTCTTCCCTCCTTCCTGCTGATTTTTCTGGATGATCATTTTAATTTTGAAGAAGACACTTTCTTCCACCAATGCTTCCAAGATGCTTTTCCCCTGACAGGCTCTCAACCGACTCTGTTCTATCTCCATTTCTACGCTCAAGCTTTCTTTAGCCAACCTGATCAAGAACAGGAAGCATCTATGGAGGGGAATAAACAGTCAACGTTCTGGGCTGAGCCCCTTCATTAGGACTGGAAAGGGAGGGGGCAGAAGCCAGAATGAAGTGGAGGGAGGGGAAGTAGCACAAGCTGGCAGCTCATATGTGAGACAAGGTGAAGGGGGTGATGGGTGGGTGCAAGAGAGCAGATGAAATAAGAAGCTGGGAGGTGATATATGGAAGAGGTAAAGGCTGCGTATAGGAGAGAACAGTGACTCATGGAAGAAACAGAGGAGGGGTAGATAAGCAGGTGAGGACAAAAGAAGGGGTGATGGGGGAATCAGGATGGGGCATGGATAACGAGAGAAGAGAGAGTATGTTATAGAAATCGATGTTAATGACATCAGGTTGGAAGCAACTCAGATGGAACGAGGTGTTGCTCCTCCATCCCAAGTATGGCCCCATCATAGCAGTAGAGGTGGACATGGGGGAGACATGTTGGAATGGGAATGGGAAGTCGAACTGAAATGGGTGGCCATCAGGAGATCCTGTCTTTTGCGGTGGATGGAGCAAAGGCCCTTGATGAAGTGGTCCACTAATCTACGTCGGTTCTCAGCGGGAGCACCAGATACAATAGGTGGCATTGATAGACTCACAAGCAAAGTGTCGCCTCACCTGGAAGACTGTTTGTGGCCCTGAATAGTGGTGAGGGAGATGGTGTAGGGGCAGATGTAGTAATTGTCATGCTTGCAGGGATAGGTGTCAGGAGCGAAATCAGTGGGGACGTATGAGTAGACAAGAGCATCATGTAGATAGCGGTCCCTATGGAAAGCAGAGTGTGGTTGGGAGGAAAAGGTGTTCTTAGTGGTAGGATCTTGTTGGAGACAGCAGAAGATTTAAGGGATTTTTCCATCCATCACCACAAATACCCACATCCCTGGAGACAGAATGTCATTACTCAAAAAAGTAGTATCAACAGTTTGCCTTTTACCTCTTCCCTTCCCATAATGAGAGGACTTAAACAGTCTTCAGGTGAAGGAGTGATTCATTTGTAGTTTGTTCAATTTAGAATATTACATTCAGTGCTCATTTTTGGTCTTTTCTACATCAAAGGAAGCGAATGCAGATTAAGTGACCTCTTGCAGAACACCTCTGTTCTTCCTCTTAGCTTCCATCTGCCTATTAATTCAATTTTCCATTCCATCTTGAGCTTCTCATCAACGGCTTCTTACACTGCTCCAAAATACAATGCAAGTTTAAGGACCATGATGTCATCTTGGCATATTACAACCCTCATGGGTCGACTGATCCATTTTAATGCAAGCTCATTAATAGTTTCTCTCTTGTAGCTGATGCTGTCTGACCAAGATATTGCTTTATTTCAGTTTCTAGCACCTGCAGTGTTTTATATTGCATAGTTTCACAGGGGAGGGAATGTCGACTCAGACCATGAGAGGCCTGCATCGGGCATTTTCATGCCTTACAAGGTGCAGATTGGAAGTCTATGTGGGGTGCCACTCCTCACACAGACACTAGAGCAATGTGTGGTTAAGTGCCTCGCTCAAGGACATTAACACGCCGCCACAGCTGAGGCTCAAACTAGCGACCTTCAGATCACTAGACGAACGCCTTAACCACTTGGCCACGTGCCCAACACAACATTTCACAACGTTTACTTTTCTCTCCCCTTTCTCTTGTTTTCATTCATTCTTCCAGAGGATGACAAGCCAAAATCCTCTCTGAGCTGGCACCCTCTCTCAGCCATTTTCTTTGTTTTGTCCATCTTGTTTGCGGCTTAAATTGATAGAGTCTTGTTGATAGATCATTAAACCTGAAACATTAGCTGCTTCTCTACACATAAAAGCTGTGTGACTTGCTGATCAACATTTTCTGATTTGATTCTTCAACCACACCCTAAATTCCAAATTGGCATTATGAATGCCAATCCCTATCCAACTCAATTGCCTCACCGAGATCACCAGTCTCCATTGCCCTTCTCTGCTGGCCAAAACACTGGACCATTTGGGTTTGTGGCTGTCAAGCCTGATTTTAGCCTCTGAAATAAATGTTAAGGAGTATATTTTCATTGATGGCTTTTGGTGCTGTGTTTTCAGTGTAGGACCAATGATAAAACCAATGATTGGTGCTCATCTGGCATACCCCAAGAGAAAAATGGAACTTCTAAGCATGTATCTGCACTAATTCAAGCTCTATTAGTGAACAACATTACTTTGCATTTCTGGGTCCAGACATCAACATACTTTCTAAACTTTTTATTATGCCAAAGGTGGGAAAAGGTTTTCCAAGAGAATATAATGCAGCTTTAATTCCTTTAATGCTAATGAGACAAACAAATATAAAAATGATAAAAGGGAGAAAAGTTAATGTCACTCATTCACAGTTACTTACATGCATAGAGGCCATTAGGTGGAAGACAGCATGAAAAATGTATAAGCATTATTGTTTAAGCAATGTTGCATTGCATTATTAAATTACAACCAAAATGTATAAAACACACAAAAAATTCACATCAAAACAAAATCAAATATTATATTACAAAAAAATGCATGAAATATATATTTCAGTATCCACAAAAGGCAACAAACATATCACATTGCAAAAATACTTAACTCTCTATTGTGGTCAGATATGGAAATTTAATGTTGTGTGCATCCTGGTTTCATTTTAGAACTGGAATGTACATAACTATGTTTTCACAAGAACGGATACAATCCCAAGGCAAATTTAAGATTATTAAATTCATAAAATGCATAAAACAAAGTATTTCATATTTGCATACATATACCATATTTGTAGCTTGTGATATTGTACTATGGCTTTGATTCCACTGCTGGCTCTCCCTTTACAATGATCAGCAGTTGTGCATTGTAAGAGGTGCTATTTATTTTTCCATAGGTTAGGTACACAAGAAAATTTAGATGTACAGTATTGGGTTAATCGTTCAAAGAAAAAGGTCGTTTCAGACAAATACTTTAATGAAGAGAACCACTGTGGCCGAGTGTTCTTGATTTTAAGCCCAGTTTGAAGCCTAGGTCCTGGCGGGTGGGGGGGGGGGGTAGGGGTCAAAACTTAACTGTTGTTTTGAATGCTTGATCTAACAATACCAAGATGCATCATCTGTCAGCCAAAATAAAACAAATGTTACGTGCCAAAGGATGAGTTGATTTTACTTTAAGGTTATCATGGCTCATTTAATTCATTCTCCTTCATTCTTTCTTTCTCATAATGATCTATCTATTTATACGGCATAGATGAGGCTTTTCTAGTCCTTCAAGAATCATGGGACAATTTACAATGATTTATTGACATACAAAACTGTGTGTCTTTGAACTGTGGGAGGAAAACATAGAAAACCCATGTATTCCATGGGAAGAATGTACAAATTCCTTACAGAGGATGCCGCGGTTAAACTCCAAACTCTGGCACCCCGAGCGGTAATAGTGTCACTTAAACCACTACACTACCATGGCACCCACTATTAAACATCTCAGAGTGTCAAGATAAACTTGCAAATTAAAAAAGACAATTTTAGCAACTGTAGATTTATAAAGGAACTCGTCTCTTACAGCATATTTGGGACGTACTATCACTTTCTAATCCATGTCTAGTACTTCCAAATTATTTGAGTTTCTGCCTCTGTCTCAGCAATTAAACTTCCTCCAATCAATGATGTCTTTACGACTACATCATCATGAGAAAAAGATATCCATATTATATTATAAATTTTACTATTGTTCCTCTATCTTCTTTGCAACCTTGGATGTGGTCATCCAAACCACTACCCTCCTACCCCACTCTTCCTTTAGCCAGAAGAAAGCAGCACTCTTGCTCAGTTCTAATGTTACTAATTTAGCTAAAGCTAGAACCAGGCTTTATCAGCAATCCCTCACTTACTTCCACTGATCCATGCTTAACTCACCACCTTCTGCATTGTATCTCAGCAAAATCATCTGAAGACATGGGGTGAGCTTTGAAGTTCACAACAAAATCTTTTTTGGCCTCTAAAACACTTTATACTGATAGTTCATACAAAATCCAATCATAGATGAACAGCAATCTCAAGAACGCAGCTAATATCTTCAGTCTCATCCTTAATTTTAAATCTTTACCACAATCCTGATGATACAGCTTGTACCACTAGATTCATTATCAACTCACCCCCTTTGCATTTTGTCACTAAGACCATCTTTAATTCTACTTTAGTCAATGCATTGCAGAAACATTCATCTAAGCTTTTATTACTTAGGACTCATGAATGATCTTTGGGCCCACTGTAATTAGCCTATCGTACCAATAGGTCTATGCTAGATGCAATCTCATTGGCTCTCCACTCGGCCTTGGATTGCTTGGACAATACAAGTACCTATGTCAGGATGCAGTTTATTGACTACAGCTCAGTGTTTAACACCATCATTCCTACAGCTCTGATCGAAAGGCTGCAGAACCTTGGCTTCTGTACTCCTTCTGCAACTGGATTCTCGACTTCTTAACCGGAAGACCACAATCTGTGCAGACTGAAATAACATTTTCTTCTTGCTGACAATCAACAATAGTGCACCTCAGAGATATGTGCTTAGCCCACTGCTCTACTCTCTTTACACCCATGACTGTGTGGCTAGGCACAGTTCAAATGCCATCTAATGCCATCGCTGATGATATAACCATTAGTGACAGAATCTCAGATGGTGACAAGAAAGTGTACAGGAGCAAGATATACCAGCTAGTTGAGTGGTATCACAGCAATAACATTGCTCCCTGTGGTAACTTCTACTTTGAAAAAGGCACACTCGACAACTTCATGCCAAAGAAACAACTTTATCTCGAACCTCAAAACGTTACGTATATACAGAGAGTTTCACAACCTATACAGCATGGCGGGGACACTATAGTCATAGTCATAGTCATACTTTATTGATCCCGGGGGAAATTGGTTTTCATTACAGTTGCACCATAAATAATTAAATAGTAATATGTAAATTATGCCAGGAAATAAGTCCAGGACCAGCCTATTGGCTCAGAGTGTCTGACCCTTCAAGGGAGGAGTTGTAAAGTTTGATGGCCACAGGCAGGAATGACCTCCTATGATGCTCTGTGTTGCATCTCGGTGGAATGAGTCTCTGGCTGAATGTACTCCTGTGCCCACCCAGTACGTTATGTAGTGGATGGGAGACATTGTCCAAGGGCCAATGTACTGCGTACTGAGGGCCACCGGAAGAACAGAAACCGAAGTAGACTGCCCCCCCCCCCCCCCCCGATATCCTAATTAGTATTAACTTACTTTTAATTACGCTCACATTACAACACTTCTCCCCCTTTAAAATCCAACATCCCCAAATGTTAAAAAAACTAGGAAATAAAAAACGTGGTGTAGCCTCAGGGTCGACATGGAGTTTCTCTGTCACACCCCTCAGTGTTCCTAGCTCGTCCCTGAAAACGTCACTGTACCGCTGCAGAATGTCCTCCGTCGTGTGTGCATATTTAATTTCATGCCAGCTTAGCTGGATTTTGCAAAGCCAATCGCGACCCAAAAGACTGGGTCCCCTGCCCTTAGCTAACACTAGCCTGGCTTCAGCCTTCTGACCCTTGGCTGAAATATCCACATATAACACCCCTAAATGAGGTATGTGCTGCCCCATATAGGTCCTGAGTTTGAGCTTTGACGGTCTAATGGGAGGCAGGTTGGACCCCATGTCCTCCTGTAGGTCTCCTCACTAATGACAGATGCAGTAGCCCCTGAATCAATCTCAAACTTAATGTCCTTTCCCCTGACAGTGACTGTGGCATAATATGGTTCAGGTGGTTCCTCATCTGTTTCCACTGCAAACATGTTGTAGGCACATGCTGCCTCTTCATCTGCATCTTCTAGATGGTGTGTGGCTGCCTGAGCCTGTTGAGCTTTCCCCTGCCCAGGCTTAATCTTACCCTTTGAACTTCTGCACTTTTTAGCTAAATGTCCCTTTTTGCTACAAGCACGGCAGACAGTGTCTTTGAATTTGCAATCATTTGCATAGTGCGTCCCTCCACACCGGAAACATTCCACCCGCTTTGCCTGTTTACCAGTCTCCTTTCTGATTTGGTGCACTGCTGCCCACTGCAACTCCCCATGTCCTTTCTGGATATCCCTGACATTACTAGCAGCCATCTTCATGCCTTGGGCAATCTCTAAGGCTTTCTTGAAAGTCAATGGTGGGGCTTCCCCTAACAGGCGGTGTTGTATGTCGGCATTATTAGTGCCGCATACCAATCGATCACGGAGCATATCTTCCAACACCACTCCGAAATCACAATGCTCCGACAGCTGCTGAAGCTCGGCCACAAAATTAGCCACAGACTGACCTGGCTTCCTGAAATGGCTGTGAAACTTGCACCGTTGGACTATCACAGAAGGTTTTGGATTGTAGTGGTCCCCTACGAGTTTCACCAGTTCATCATATGGAATTTCCCCTGGTTTCCGCGGTGTGGCTAAGTTCCTTATCAGCTTGTAAGTCTTTGCCCCACACACACTCAGGAGAATAGAGCGCTTCTTAGCCTCCTCTGTAATTCCATTAGCACAGAAAAAGTGTCCCAACCTTTCCTCATACTCCGGCCAGTCCTCGCTTGCTTCCAGAAATTCACTGATAGTTCCAAACATAGCCATACTGAACACGAAAGCTCCCGTTCGAAAAACGTGCTGACACGTTCACAAAACCAGTTCACCTTGTCGCCAAAAATATGTGGTAACTTCTACTTTGAAAAAGGCACACTCGACAACTTCATGCCAAAGAAACAACTTTATCTCGAACTTCAAAATGTTATGTATATACAGAGAGCTTCACAACCCGTACGGCATGGCGGGGACACTATGCACCGAGGGTCACTGGAAGAACAAAAATGGGAGTAGACTCCCCCCCCCCAATATCCTAATTAGCCACATTACAACACACCCAACATCAGTAAGACCAAATAACTGATTGTGGACTTCAGAAAGGGTAAGATGACGGAACACACATCAGTCCTCATGGAGGGATCGAAGTGGAGAGAGTGAGCAATTTCAAGTTCCTATGTGTCAATATCTCTGAGGACCTAACCTGGAGGCAACATATAGATGCAGCAATAAAGAAGACACTGTGGAAGAATAAAGGATTATTTATCTGATAGCACCAGAGTTGCTAGTACTTTTTCATTTGGACCCTTAAAATTATGAAAATATGAAACATCTCTATTTTTCTGAGATGTAGTCAGTCGTTAAAATCAGTCGAGGCTAGCTGTTCGAAGGATCGGCAAGAATTAATGAACTAAGTAGATAACTTGCCTTTCTCTATTTTAACTTTGTAACTGAATGAACTTTTGTAACTCAATGTCCCAAGTTTAGACTTATAGTGGAGAGTCTTTCGCAATCAGGATGCAGCACAAGTGCAGAAAAAAGGAACATACATTCATATGACTTAGTTATTGTCTGTTCTATGATTAAAAATACCTTGAGCTATGGACGTATCTGTTTGTTCCTGTGTTTTATCTTTGTGTGGTTAGGTCTAAGATTATGAACATTTTGTTTTTGTACTATATAAAAGGAACTTTCCATTGCTTATTTGGAGTCCAGGACATCTTGATTGTGAGGCGAATTCCCTGTGATATATCTCATAAATAAAGTGAATTTGATCGGCGTCCTCTCAGTGTCTGTGTTTATTTGTCTGATCAAGATAGTTTTACTAATAATTTGGCACCCAATGTGGGCCCCTTTTACACAGGGTCCAGCGAATCATAATACTGTGAGCTTGAGAAGCAAGATCAGTGAATGAGTCCAGTCGATGAGGAGATCATGGTAAACTTTTGACCGTGCCTGAGCTCCTGGAGAGGAGCAAGATATTAGATGGAAGACAGGGTCTGAGACCCACAGGGAGGCCACTGATTAGTGACCAACTTTAATGAACCTCCCTATCCATTTGTAAAATCTCACATTAAGTAATCTCAAAAGAATCTGTCATATAAATAAGGGGGCCTCCAAGAGCCAGAAAAAGGGGGATTGAAAAACAATTGTTTCATAAATGAACCAAACTGTTTATAGGATAAATTTCAAACAGGTAAGAAATGGGTAATAAAAAGAGTAAACAGAACAATAGTTAATAAATCTAAAAAAAGAAGCTTCAGAACTATTGACAGAAGATCCATGAACAAAAGTCCTTATGAACAGGCACACAGAGAAGAGAGTTGAACAGTACTAATAGATAAAGCAACTTCTGGATAAGACCACAAGACTATAAGACATAGGAGCAGAATTAGGCCATCTGGCCCATTGAGTCTGCTCCGCCATTCAATCATGGCTGATCCTTTTTTTCCTCCTCCTCAACCCCAGTTCCCGGCCTTCTCCCCGTAATCTTTGATGCTGTGTCCAATCAAGAACCTATCAATATTTGCCTTAAATACACCCAACGACCTGACCTCCACAGCTGCATGTGGCAACAAATTCCACAAATTCACCCACCTCTGGCTAAAGAAATTTCTCCACATCTGTTTTGAAAGGGCGCCCCTCTATCCCGAGGCTGTGCCCTCTTGTTCTAGACTCTCCCATGATGCAAAACATTCTTTCCACATCTACTCTGTCTAGGCCTTTCAACATTCGAAAGGTTTCAATGAGATCCCCCCTCATCCTTCTGAATTCCAGCAAGTACAGACCCAGAGCCATCAAACGTTCCTTGTATGATAACCCTTTCATTCCTGGAATTATCATTGTGAACCTCTTCTGGACCCTCTCCAATGCCAGCACATCTTTTCCAAAATAAGGGTTCCAAAATGAGGGTCCCAAAACTGTTCACAATACTCCAGGTGAGGCCTTACCAGTGCCTTATAAAGCCTCAGCATCACATCCTTGCTCTTGTATTCTAGACCTCTTGAAAGCAATGCTAACATGGCATTTGCCTTCCTCACCACCGTCTCAACCTGCAAGTTAACCTTTAGGGTGTACCGCACAAGGACTCCCAAGTCCCTCTGCATCTCAGGTTCCTGGGTCTTCTCCCTGTTTAGAAAATAGTCTGCACATTTCTACTACCAAAGTGCATGACTGTGCATTTGCCATCATTGTATCTCATTTGCCACTTTCTTGCTCATTCTCCTAATTAGTCTAAGTCCTTCTGCAACCTACCCGTCTCCTCATCACAATCTGCCCCCTTACCAATCTTTGTATCATCTGCAAACTTGGCAACAAAACCATCTATTCCATCATCTAAATGATTTATATACAGCATAAAAAGAAGTGGTCCCAACATCGACCCCTGCAGAACACCACTAGTCACTGGCAGCCAACTATAAATGGATCCTTTTACTCCCACTTGCTGCCTCCTACCAATCAGCCAATACTCTAACCATGTTAGTAACTTTCCCATAATACCATGGGCTCTTAACTTGGTAAGCAGCCTCATGTGTAGCACCTTGTCAAAGGCCTTTTGAAAGTCCAAATATACAACATCCACTGCACCCCCTTTATCTATCCTACTTGTAATCTCCTCAAAGAATTCCAACAGGCTTGTCAAATAGGATTTTCCCTCAGAATGCTGATTTTGTACTATCTTGTCCTGTGTCATCAAGTTCACCATCACCTCATCCTTAACAATTGACTCTATCATCTTCCCAACCACTGAGGTCAGGCTAACTGGTCTACAATTTCCATTCTGTTGCCTTCCTCCTTTCTTAAAGAGTGGAGTGACATTTGCAATTTTCCAGTCCTCTGGCACCAAGCCAGAATACAATGTTTTTTGAGAGATTATTTCTAATGCCATCACAATCTTTAATGCTACCTCTTTCAGATAAGCCCCTGGTTGCCCGTAAATAAAGTGAGTTTGATTCTAGTTGTCTCGGAGTTCACGTTTATTTGTCTGATCAAGATAGTTTTGCTAACAGCAAGGCGGTGGCTACATTTCTTTGGAGTTTAAGGAGATTTGGTATGTCACTTAAAACACTTGCAAATTTCTACAGATGCACCGTGGAGAGCATTCTGTCTGGCTGAATCACCGTTTGCTGTGGGGATGAGAGTACTGCACAGGATCGAAGCAAGCTGCAGAGAATTGTAAAATTAGTCAGCTTGATCGTGAGCACTGGCCTCCATAGTATCCAGGACATCTTCAAGGAGTAGTGCCTCAAAAATGTCCCCACCTCCCAGGTCATGCCCTTTCCTCATTGTTACCATCAGGAAGGAGGTACAAAAGCCTGAAGGCACACACTCAACGGTTCAGGAACAGCTTCTTCCCCTTTGCATTCCGTTTTCTGAATGGACAGTGAACCCATGAACACTACATCACCACTTATTTATTTATTTATTTTTGCACTACTTATTCAATTGAATCATTTAATATATATGTATTACTTGCTACAATTCATGGTATTTTTTTCTCTACATTATCATGTATTGCAGTGTACTACTGACACAGAGTTAACAAATTTCATGACATATGCCGCTGATATTAAACCTGATTCTGATGCTCCTCTCTCTTCAATCTGGAGTTCAATTATGCTCTCGCATAGGTGAATGTAAAGGAATCATTAGAGAGTGATAGGCAAATGAGAGAGAATAAGTTGCAGGATATAAGTAATTATAAAGGCCGTTTGGCTCACAAGATCTGTATTGCCTCCAAGCATCAAAAATCTATCAAAAGTCTGTAGATGCTGGCATTTCCCACAAGATTTTTGATGCTTGGAGGCAACACAGACCTTGTGAGCCAAACGGCTACCTTACACATTTTAGCAAATCAGTTGAAAATAAGAAGCAATGAGCAAAAAAACCCAACATTTGTTGTAGAAATAATATAGGAATTTCAGTATAATTGTTCCAACTGTGGGAAAAGGATAGCAGGTGATGGAAGGGACCTTCATGTTGAGTTTGTAAATAAGTTAATTTTAAAGGGAATGTGTGAAGTAGCAGCCTTGAATAGTAATTCTTTCAGTTAAGAATTATGAGGAAGAACTAAGACTACAGGTTCTTGTCAGATAACAAAGGAATTCAGAAAATACAGGATACTATGCAGACAAATAACTCTGTAGGACAAATAAAAAAATGACCTGCTAAGTTAGCAACTTTGAGGTTTTATGAAGTTTTAGTGATTGAACTAAAATTTTCTCAACTGTGGCTCTTGTTTTGCTCACTCTATAAAGAAAATAAAGTTTTAAAATTACATTAAGCCTAGTTTCACTGGAGAATATTTAAGCCCTCTGTAGGAGAGATACTGTAGAAGAAACGTACATGTAAAGAACTAAGTATTTAATTCAAAGGGATGGTATTGTTACATCTCAGGCTCATCTAGCAATAAGAAATGTGAGTTACCATTCAGATACATACTGTTGCAAGAAACAGCAAATAACATCTCTGAACCACAGAAGGTAAAGCAGGATCTAGATGAACTTACATTGTTTTAACATTACTGCAACAGCTGGGAGAAAATATAAATGATTTCAAGAATGACAGAGCCACCTCCTCCCTCACCCCTTCTCTTATTACTGAATTAAGCTTCCTTCTTAAAACTTAACTACCATGTCACGTCAAGGTTCAAGTTATTGGACCAATATCTAGCGATCTGGACTAAGAAATGGAGGGACATGAACAAATATTACCACGAAGCTGGAGAACTGACTGCGTAACCATAAAATTAATAAACTGTTTATATAAAAAAAATCTCCTTCAAGTTGATAGCTTGCTAACCTTAACCAGTCTAGTTTGCTTGCGGCTGCAGAACCCTGAAACATTGACCTTTTAAATGTTTGTCTTGCCAGTGACAATCATAATCCATGAGAGAATAAATAAAAATCCTGAAAATATTATATCTTGTTCAAGCCCTATTCTTTAAAAATGATTGCTTACAAATACATACACATGAAATTTTCTAAACTAATTTAATCAAAATTGAAACTAGTTATTATAACATTTTAATACTGACAATAATCGCATTATTTTAACCATTCACTGTTGACATTAAAACAATGATGTGTAGAAAATCTCACATGGTTTACAAATCTGTTTTGGATTCTTATTATTTTATTTCTGAATGCAAATATTTATGAATTAAAAGCAGATGCAGTTAGAATGATGAATTTCAATATTTAAGCTAGCTATTGAGTACCTGCATTGTGCTTTGCCAGATATTTATCTTTGTATTGTTTTTTCTTTTTCCCAAACCAGGTACAGCTAGCCTGCTGCTCTTGCTTGGTCTTTTCCATGGCTATACATGCAACACGCCTTATTTTAAGAAACAAAAACACAGAGGTCAACATACATAGTAGAATTGAAAGAAAACAGGAAATTTATAACATCTAGTTTGAACATACAGCTTCTGATGGCCACAAAGAATTTACTTTTTACAAACTCAACAAATAAGGCTTTGCAGAGGCACACCAAGAAACTCAAAAAGTCAATATAGTCTGTTTCTTTTCATTTAACATTATGCCTTCTCCCACAGCACAGGAAACACTGCTTCAGAATTTAAGCTCATACTATACCTGTCTCTTTATCTTACAGGGATAACCCAATCAGTTATTTTATCCAGCTCTTTAATGAAAGTTAGCATTAGTTTAGCTTTCACTCAATGGTTAAAACTAAATGTATTAAATGGAAAATATTTGTATTTAATATTTTTTCCTCCAAAATGGACTGTATTACTTAAAAGGGTAATCCTTCAAATGTTTTTATAAAATAATTTAATCATTTAAGCTTATAATCTTCTACTGAAAATAGGATTTTAGTTGCTCTGCTCCTCCAACAAACTGGTTCGTCACACATCAGCACAGCTAGTAGAGCTGCTACCTCGCATCTCCAGTGATCTGGGTTTGGTCCTGGCTCTGGTGCAAGTCTTTGTGGAGCTTACACATTCCCCCTGTAACTGAGTGGATTTCCTCTGGGTGCTTTAGTTTCCTCCCACATCCCAAGATGTGTCGATTTATAGATTAATCTATCACTATAAATTTTCCCCAGTGCATTGGTGAGTGGAAGATTTTTGGAGGGGGTGGGACAGGAATTGATGGCAATATCTGCAAATAAAATGGATTAGTGTAAAACACAATCTGTCGGAGGAACTCAGTGGGTTGAGAAGCATCTGTGGGTTGAAAATAATGTTTCAGGTCGAAGCCCTGCGCCAGTCCTTACTTAAAAGGCAAAAGATGCCCAAGGAGACTTACCATTCCTGCAGTTCAGGAGAGGGGATGAGTCCAGCTGTACCATTCTTTGAGTTTTCCAACTTGCCTTGCCACCAATTGTGATCATCTTTACTGATAATTTGTATGATCTCTCCAACTCGGAAACGGATCCCAGCCTCTTTGCAAGGAATGAGGTCATCTTTTGATGGATCATATTCAAATTGCGCTCGAACATAAATCTATGGGATAAACAGACTTTCATAAGAAAATGTGACAGAATTGTGCATTCAAAAAATGAACATGAATCTATCAGACAACACTTCCACTAATATGAGCTGTACTGATTTGAAATAATTTGATGAACAAAATTACTTAGATTGCTTTTCTTTTCTCTAGGACGTAGTAGTAACATTAGATGGGATAAAAATAAAGTACACAACAAAAAGGCTAAACCTGGCAATCCAGCCCATTCAGCTGAAGTGGTAGGGAAGAGAGATTTTGAACTGGGATTTCCCAGTTCACATCTGCCAATGACCTCAATAAAACCTATCCACAAAGCTGTGTATATGATATTTAGCAACAGTAAGGGCACCATGATGGGTGAGGAACCAATTTTGACAGACAAAGCATATGAGAGTACATAGATAGGGATATACTTGGATAAAGCTGAAGGTAAAAAAAATGATAAAATTGAGAATTTTGAAGTAGTTGTTCTAAGGGAAATAGTTTTAGAATCAGAGACAAAACAGCAGTAAGTATGATCAAGCATAACTTTAAAAACTCAGTTCCACCTCGTTCAAAAATACATAGGCCAGAGAACTTGACATTAGTATTGGTATTTTAAGGGATTGGATTATATACTGTAAGTATTTGCACAGACAGGAATAGTTAATATGGCTTTGTGCTTGGTAGGTCATATCTAACCAATTGTGTAGAGTTTTTCGAGGAAGTTACCAGGGAAGTTGATGAGGACAAGGCAGTGGATGTTGCCTTCATGGACTTTAGGAGGTTGGACCAGCTTGAATAATAGACTGAAAAATGGTAGATGGTATTTATTGCAGCAGACCAGTGTGAAGTGCTGCACATTAGGAGGACAAACTAGGGTAGGATTTACACAATGAATGCTAGGGCACTGAGGCATGTGGTAGAACAGGGATCTGGGAATACAGATCCAAAATTCCTTGAACGTGGCATCACAGGTAGCTAGGGTCATAAAGAGAGATTTTGGCACATTTCTCTTCATAAATCAAAGTACTGAAAACAGAGGTGATATGTTATGTTAAAGTTGTACAAGACTCTGGCAAAGCTTAATTTGGAGTATTGTGTGCAGTTTTGGTCCCCTACCCACAGGGAAGATGTCAATAAGATTGAAAGAGTGTAGAGGAAATTTACAAGGATGTTGCTGGATCCTGAGGACCTGAGTTATAGAGAAAGGTTGAATAGTTAGGACTTCATTCCCTGGAGCGTAGGAGAATGAAGGGAGATTTGATAGAGGAATACAAAATTATGAGGGGCATCGATAGTGTAAATATAAACAGCATTTTTCCACTGAGATTGGATGAGACTAGAACCAGAGGTCATGGGTTAAGGGTGAAAAGTGAAATGTTTAAGGGGAACATGAGGGGCAACCTCTTCACTCAGAGGATGGTGAGAGTGCGGAACAAGCTGTCAGAAGTAACGGATGCAGGTTTGGTTTCAATATTTAAGAGAAGCTTGGAAAAGTTCATGAATGGGAAGGGAATGGAGGGGTGTGGGTGAATGGGACTAGGCAGAATAACAGTTTGGTATGGACCAGAAGGGCCAAAGGGCCTGTTTCTGACCTGTAGTGTTCTATGACTCTACCTCATATTTACATTGGATTTCACTGGAAATAGTGCAGAAAAATTAATAGCCTTGTCAACAATGAGGACACAGGTTTAAAGTGTGAGAGGAAATGTATGGAGATCTGAGGAGCAAGTTTTCCACACAGGGATGGTGGGTAAATGGAACAAGCTGCTAGAGGATATGGTAGAGTCACGTACAATCAAAGTATTTAATAAGTTTTTGGAGAGGTGTCATCAGTAGGAACAGGAGTGGATATGGGCCAAATTCAGGAAAATACAGTGAGCATAAATAGGCATCTTCACCATATTGACCAGTTGGGTCGAAGGACCTGTTTCAATGCTGTACAATTCTATGATGCCAGCCTTGGCAAAGACTGCTGTAAAGAAACTAAGTGACAATTTGAGGATGTCTACACTTAACTATACATTCCTGTTCCTGTGAAACTCTTAATAATTAATGAAGTTTCACCACAACTACACCTGCAAATAATCCAGAGCAAACTGGTATTTGGAAAAGTGTGTGGTGGCAAATGAAAGTCAGCACAAATTTCTCAGAAAGAAATCATATTCAACTAAATTGAGTGAGTTCTTTTATGAAATAATAGAACATTAGTAAGACCAACACCATTGAAATATTGCAGTAAGGTATCAAAATAACAGACTAAATAGAAAAATTTAAGTGAATCAATAAGGGTGTGATGATATAGTCAATTTGTTTAAAACATTCCTTTATCAAGGACAGCAGCAATACAGATACCCAACTGGCTAAATGCCAGAAATGACTTTTAGAAGTGGAGTGAAATAGGTTGCTTTATTTTTTTTATTTTTATTTAGGGACACAGCATGGTAACAGGCCCTTCTGGCTCAATGAGTCTGCACCACCCAATTACACCCTATTAACCTGTACATTTTTGAATGCAAAACCAGAGCACCCAGAGGAAACCCACATGATCACAGGGAGAGTGTACAAACTTTTTATAGACAATGGTGGAATTGAACTTGGGTCTCTGGCATTGTAATAGTGTTACACTCACCACTGTACTACTTTGCATGTAATACTGAACTTCAAGAGTCAGGATTATTTCTTTCTTCTTAAATATTTAATCTATACTTTGCTGGATAGAGCTTAATTTCAATATGTTGGTGATACAAATGTAGGAAGGAAGGAAAAAGTACACTGGAGGACTTCAGAGGGACAGATAGGTTTAATGACCAGACATATGGCAAGTGAAGTTTAACACAGGTGAGTGTTCAATAATGGAAGAAGTTAAGGAACAGCCAATAAAGTAGAAAACTGGGTTTCATGCATAACATTCTTTGAAAATGATGAGGTAAGTTGAGATGACTTAAGACATCAAATCACTGACTTTATCAAAGAAGCTATATAATATATAAATCAGGAAATCTGCAAGCCATAATATAACACTGCCTAGGTTGCAGCTAGAATACCATTTTCAATTCTGGGCAGCACATTTCAGGAAGAATCCCAGAACCTGGAATAGGCAGAATGTGATTTACTGGAGTGGATTTAGGGATGAAGATTTTAGTTACATAGAGAAACCAGAAAACTGGGGCTATTCTCCTGAGGTGAATTTACATACTTATGTTGCTCATTATTTATTCCATCAGAAGTAGTTTCAATTGGCAGGAGGATTGGCAAACTGACAGCGACAAAACTTAAAGTTAATGACAAAAGAACCAGACGTGACAGGAAACATTTTGTCTTAAAACATTCATTATTATGCTCAGGAAAAGATGGTAGGAATAGATTCAAAAGCAACATTAGAAATTACTGAATAAATAAATAAATAACTAAAAGGACAGGATATATAAAGGTTTTTAAAAATGAGGTAATAAATCTAATCTGATTAGTTCAAAAAAGTCTAATATAAGTATGATAGCAAGTACATATGAAGTGCAATATTCAGACAGCTGTTGCTAATTTCACCAGTGAGTTATAGATTCAAATACAATTATCTGAAAAGTTAACACTGCAGTATACAAAATACTGAATGAAAAATGGATTGACTATGAGTGCTAAGTTACGGATACTATAAAATTTCTATGGACTATTCACCTGTCGTCCTTTTGGTTGTGCAGTTGATGGCAAGTCCTGCAGAATAAAGTCAACCCAAGGAAAAGAGATTTTCATTCCACCTTCAAAGCAAAACTTTGACAATTCTACCACATTTCACATTTATATTTTTTATTGCTGCAAGATGTATATTATCTGGTGTATAATCAATTTGCAAAATGCATCATGCAGTTACATAAAACAACCTACAAGAATAATTAGGCCAGGCTGTTTAGCAACAAGCTGTAGAAAGCATATACTAGCTGTGAACAGTTATTGCTTCCCACCCCCAATATGCAGACTACATCTTCAACACAAATATATAGTGGCAATAATTTTTCAATACAGTAAAGCATTCAAAATATTTTAACTGTAAATAGCCATTGTTACTGCCTCTGCTTGGCATTACTTAACCGTAAGAATTTTGTGATTTTGGTTGCACAATGTGGAATGGGGTTCAAAGAATGGAAACCAGATTTACTATTTGAGAAGCTTGGATTACCATAAACCACATTACTCAGGTTTTGTCAATGAGAAAAGAGAATCTCTTAAACCATCATATCTATCTTGTGTAAATTACTTTCCATTGGTTGTCATTCTATAGTTTCTTCTCTGAGCGGATACTGCTGTGTAATATTTTGTTTTCTTTGGAATGAGCATAAAGGAGGAAAGTAAGTGAGACAAGGACTGGCTTTGCCTCCATATTTTTATATCTGAACATGTTCTGCAAAACTAAAATCTGTAGAATAAGTATGCACTGAAAAAGCAAAACTAATGTATGGAGGGAGCTTAGGATGCAAGTCCAAACCTTCCTGAAAGTGGCAACACAAACAGACAATGCATTAAATAAGGCATATGGCATACTTGCCTCAAAGTTGGGTGTTGAGTATAAAGTCAGGAAGTCATGTTGGAGCTGTACAAATCTTTGGTTAGGTCACATTTGGAGTAACATGTGCATTTCAGGTCACTGCATTACAAGAAGTAGAGGCTCTGGAGAAGAGTTTCACCAGGATAGTGTATGGAGTATTAGCCATAAGGAGAGGTTGGACAAACATGGATTGCTTTCTTTGGAGCCTGGAAGTTGGGTGATCTGATAGAAGTATATAATATTATGAGGCATAGACAGAGTAGGGAGTCAGAGTCATTTCCCTCAGGGTAGAAATATGAAATGCTAGAGGGCATAGCTTTAAAGTGACAGAGAAAAAGTTAAAGGAGATTTATGAGGTAAGCTTTTTTTTAAAAAAAAAGACAGAATTGTAGTTGCCTGGAACATACAACCAGTGGAAGTGGTAGAAGCAGGTATTGTAGCACTGTTTAAGAGGCATTTAGACAGGCACCTGAACAGGCAGGAAATTGAGGGATATACACCATGTGCAGGTAAATGGAATTAGTTTATACTGATATTATAGTTTTCTGTCAGGGAGAATGAAGACCCTTTTTGTTCTGCACTATTCACTAATTTTCAGTGTAATGTTTTTGGGCTATGGAGAGATAATTTATCCAAATTTTGCATTCTCAATTCATATCTAGTGGAATGTAGACATATGGACATTGCATGAGATTGGATCCAGTTGTGATGCCCTCTATTCAGGAATAGCCTGCTGACCATAATTGTTAACATTCATACTGAAAACATTAATCAGTTGGGCAATGTAGAATGGGTGTGATCACCTACGGATTAATACCCAAGGAAGGAACACCTTGCATAGGAGAAGTGATTGAGAGAGATTTGCTGGAAAATAGAAGGATGTTAAAAGAAACAGGCAGAAGCTTATTGCAGTTATAAAGCCAACATGCCAACTGAAATGTAGGATAAATATTAGTAGTTAATGCATCAGTTAACAAGCTTTCCTGCTTGGAGTTACTTAGTCTGAAATTATTCAGACAGGCTAATATAAAGGACTCCACTGCATTTGAAAAATATTCATATTAATCAAATGTGATCTACTTGCTAATGCTGCAAATTCAGGTAAAATAATTTACCTCGTTATCTGATCTCTGAAGTAAAATAAATTATTAATCTGTGACAAACAAACCTCTCATGTATGATCAATGCACTCCACAGAAACCTGAATGCAGGCAAACATAGGAACTTGTGTTGAAAATGTATGACAATCCCATTATTTTTTGTTATTACTAGGCATTACAAGATTGATAGCATTGAGTTGCTTGGCCAGGCTTCAGCTTCATACCATAATGTGCAGGTACCACCGCAGCAGTGAGCACACCAATTTGAGAACTCAGATAGCGGAAACCAAACCCTACCTCTCAGAGCTCTGGTGTGATGCTATGCCAGCTTTCATTTTGGAACCATCATTACACAAGTTAACTCTTCAATTCTCCCCCTACTCAACCTCATTTTACTTCTTCATAGACAAACCATCTAAATGGAAAGAAATATTTCCAGTATTTGGTTGTGCTAATGCACCTTGGAAGGAAAATGCATTGCAAACCAATCCACTGCTGAATTTCATCTTAGTTATCAGGAAATGAGTGAGGCTGACATTACCAGTGACTTTCTTATGTGGTATTTAAAAAGAACCAATAGGACTTTTCTGAAAGATAAATTCCTTGCTACAGAGGCAATATAATAAAATTATACCATGTGTGTGTTGTAAATGGAAACCTTACCGAAACAGAATTATAAGTGCTGCTATAGCCGTTAGCTGGGGATTGTCTGGATGTGGAGGGGGAATCTCTCTGCAACGAGACAGAAGATTCAGTAGCACCTTATATACACAACTGCAACATATGTCAGAATTTTAAACAATGTTTTGAAAAAAAAATGCATTGATCAAGGTCCAATTTAATTGTTTCTAAATAATTGTTTCTCAATTTTTAATGTATATTAGTTGCATTTAATCTACAAAGCTTTTGGTCTAAGCAGATATATTTTAATTTTTTGGAATAAAACAGCTAAAAAGTTTTTGTTTTTACAATGTTGTATTACACTACAATCTTCTTCTAAAGAGCTTGTTTATATAAAATTCTTAAAGGGCTTGACTGTACTGCAAAGCTGTTTCATCAACAGGAGAGTTTTGAACAAGGAGTTAAGGTGTTGGGTTAAGAGCCTGATCAGCAATGACAGAGAAAACACATGTGATTTGGAGACAAGAATGCAAAACTTCACCAGCAGTATTGTTTTGTGATTCTTGGTAATGGAAGTGTATGTATACACAGACTAAGGAAAGGTACTTGGTTTGAATATTCTCCACAATTACTATTCAATCACTGATGAGATACTTTTTAGAAAGGAAGTTTATAAAGTGACCCATGTGCATGCTTGTAATTAATGCGTAACTGCAGCTTGCACAGCCTTACTGCCTATGTTTACGAGCACCCATTGAAAACTATACTAATAATTTTGAAAGTGCACGTCAAATTGACGGCATATCAAGAACAGAACTGGTTGCGGGCTCAACGTTCTTATCTCTGATGGTTAACCAGGTTACTTTTGGGATTAGTTGGAGCAACTGTGACTGCTGGATTCCAGCATGAACAAGATATTAGTATGTGTGAATCATCAGACTGCTTCACTTATATGAAGAATTAAACATTCATGTAGCTAATATACAGCATTGAGGAGTTTGAAAATAATATAATTAATATTAAAATAGCCTTTTGTTATTTTGTTAAACAATGTCTTAATGTTAATTGAATAAACTGAACTTTCAATAAATTAACTGTACTAAATAAAATTATAACAGTTTTCATAACAGAAAATACAACAGTATCCTAAATATCTGTAAATAGAACCCTTATTTTCAATACAGGATCACAATACGAGATATACACTTCAATCATATGCAACCTCTAATATGATTTTACACATGAAGCTACTGAGTTGGAAGGAAAAACAAACATGACTGCAATATCCTGTTTAATATTTGCTCAAATATTTACTGCTAGTAAAATGTTTACTAAAACAGCTTCCTTAACAAGAATAAAAAAACACAAAATGAGCATTGAATTCAACAAATTCAGATAATCAGACATTGTTCTACACAAGTTTTCCTCTCGTCTCTCCTGGTATTTCTAATTTTATTTATATAATATTTGTTCATTTACCAGGCCTTCTATCACCCTCCTTTAACCTGGCACTGCAAGCACTTGTGGCATTTTATTTCTTCTCTTTGCCACCCTACCATTGGCCTCCACACTTCTTTGTTTCCTCTGCAATTTTAAACCTGTTTTATTTTTAGCCATCCCAACACCTTTCTCCATGGATGCACATTGAAAGACATCAGATTAGTATTCTAATTACTGCCACACAGGTTTCAAAAACATTTATTCCATTTCCTCGTTTCATTTAATTACAAGTAAGGTTTCTGGTTTATGGGATTAGGATTGATCTAATCAATTTTTTGTGCACTAATTTCACTGGTAGGTTGAAGACTAATCACTGTTATTTCTTTATAATGCTTAATGTAGAAAATTGGTTCTACTTGTTTCCAATTTCTGCCTTTTACTGGTTTTCATGCAAACATCCATGCTAACACCTGCCTCTTTCCATCTCATCTTCTCTGCCTTAACTATATTTTTGATCAATCACTCTCACCTTGCTTCTTGCAAGGAATCTATTTATTTCTTTCATGAAACCATGAACACTACCTTATTATTCCCCATGAGCACTATCTAATTCATTTTTTGCACTATTTATTTTGCAATTTATGGTAACTTTATCTTTGCACTTTATAGATGCTGCAATACTTCAATTACTACTGTTTAAGCCACAAATAAAGGAGCCCAGAAGCAGCTTGTTTTTGCATATGGGTGGCTGGGTGATGGGAGGGTGGGAAAGGGGGCTGTTTTTGTTTTGTTGGTGTTGCTGGCGTCGTTCTGCTGAACATTGTGGGCTGACTATATGTGGTGACACTTGCGGGCTGCTCTGAGCATCTCCTTGGGTGTGTTGGTTGTTTACACAAATGACACACTTCACTGTATGTTTTGATGACCATGTGATAATGCGGTTTTTATTAGTTTTTCAGTCTTGGTTTGTCATGTGTTTCTGTGATATCATTCTGGAAAAACATATCAATTCTTAATGCATGCATTACTAAATGACAATAATAGAGGACTGCATGTCCTCCTAATCTAATCTAGTAAATAAATCTGAATATTAATACAAGATGGTGGTATTAAACCAGATTCTGAGGTTCTTCATTTTTAACGCATCTGTTATAAATGCTTCATATTCAGAATTCCTTGAAAGAGGAGTCACAGGTAGACAGGGTTGTAAAGAGAGATCTTGGCAGATATGCCTTCATAAATTAGAGTACTGAGTACAGGAGTTTTAATGTTATGTTGAAGATGTATAAGACATTAATGAGGCTAAATTTGGAGTATTGTGTGTAGTTCTGGTCACCCACCAAGGATGTTGCCAGAACTTGAAGCACTGAGTTGTAGAGAGGGGTTGAATAAGTTAGAACTTTATTTTTTGGAGTATAGAAGGATGAGGAGAGATTTGATAGAGGGATATGAAATTATGAGAGGTATAGGCAGGATAAATACAAGCAGGCCTTTTCTTCTGAGGTTCGGTGGGACCAGAACTAGATGTCATTGGTTAAGGCTGAAAGGTGAAACACTTAAGAGGAATCTGAGGGGGAACATCTTCACTCAGAGGGTGGTGTGATGGGGGGTAGGGGTATGGACAGCTATGGTCCAGTTGCGGGCCGATGGGCCAAAGCAGAGTAACAGTTGTGCACAGACTAATTGGGCTGAATGGTCTGCTTCTGTGCTGTAGTGCTCTATAACTCATAAAAGATCCCACTATTCATGCTATTATTTACGTTATGTCATTATATCCCTTTAATTGAGGGTTCCTATCTGCTGTTGTTGATAGGAACCTTGACCATGTCCATTCCATTTTCAATCCTTAAGCAATAACCCTTCCTTCCTGTGAAACCAATCAAGTTTCTCTGTGATTACTCCTTCATTCGTGAGCAACCTTCATTCCCAGATCATCCTCTACTATTTCCCCCACAACTGCATGATATCTCCCCAAATCACACTCAATATTGCAAAATTATGATACCTGTCAAAATATCCTGATCCACAGTACCTGTATTTGAAGTTCTGTCTATTATACGGTTCTTACATTTGTTTTCATATTGCACTCATATACAAAAATAACTAGAAGGAGATTCAAGGTCTCAAGACTCTTTCACTAGTGAATTATGGCCGATAAAACCAACATTGCATCTTCAAATAAAGAGTAGGTAGAAAACTATTTGTCATTACAATCAAGGCATCAATCAAGGGAAGTGAAATGTATCTAAGTTTAACTTGGTAACCTCCTTGTTGTGAGAGAACTGAACAAGCTTTTGAAGGTGGTAAAACAAGGGATTAGAGTTTAGTAAAAATAAAAAGCTACCACAATTTAGTGATTGTCAAAGTGACGGCTGATATTGCCCAAATGAAGCAAGTACTAAACAAGAAAAGGCAGTACAAAAGAAAGAGAGGAAACAACCTATAACTGAATCAAAATGGACCTATGTTCTTATTGAAGCAGTACAAATAACTTGAAATTGGCAAGTTACGCAAGGACTAGGTCTGAGACTCGAAGCAATCAAGATTAACATTTACACTGTAACAATATACTTACAGTGGCATGCAAAAGTTTGGGCACCCAGGTCAAAATTTCTGTTACTGTGAATAGCTAAGTGAGGAAAAGATGATCTGATTTCCAAAAGGCATAAAGTTAAAGATGACACATTTAATATTTTAAGCAAGATTACTTTTTTATTTCCATCTTTTACAGTTTCAAAATAACAAAAAAAGAAAAGTGCCTGAAGCAAAAGTTTGGGCACCCTGCATGGTTAGTGCTTAGTAACACCCCCTTTGGCAAGTATCACAGCTTGTAAACGCTTTCTGTAGCCAGCTAAGAGTCTTTCAATTCCTGTTTGGGGGATTTTCGCCCATTCTTTCTTACAAAAGGCTTCTAGTTCTGTGAGATTCTTGGGCCGTCTTGCATGCACTGCTCTTTTGAGGTCTACCCACAGATTTTTGATGATGGCTAGGTCGGGGTTCTGTGAGGGTCATGGCAAAACCTTCAGCTTGCGCCTCTTGAGGTAGTCCATTGTGGATTTTGAGGTGTGCTTAGGATCATTATCCTGTTGTAGAAGCCATCCTCTTTTCATCTTCAGCTTTTTTACAGATGGTGCGATGTTTGCTTCTAGAATTTGCTGGTATTTAATTGAATTCATTCTTCCCTCTACCAGTGAAATGTTCCCTGTCCCGTTGGCTGCAACACAACCCCAAAGCATGATCGATCCACCCCCGTGCTTAACAGTTGGAGAGGTGTTCTTTTCATGAAATTCTGCACCCTTTTTTCTCCAATCATACCGTTGCACATTGCGGCCAAAAAGTTCTATTCAAAAGGTTCAAAGGAACATCTAATCAAGCCTGATGCATTTTGGAAACAAGTCCTGTGGACTGAAGTTAAAATAGAACTTTTTAGCTATTCACAGTAAGAGAAATTTTGACCGTGGTGCCCAGACTTTTGCATGCCACTGCCCAAGGTGAATAATGTCAAATTTTAGCATTGAAAACAGTAACAGTAAATACTTTTGCATTCTGGGTTATGTCATCTGAAAGTGGATCAAAATTCATTCAATAAAGACTTTTACCCTCTCATGTAATTTTAGTGAAAAAAGGGCTGAATGGTGAAATCCACTTCTCTATTCCGTTATCATAGTTGTAAAATTGGTGTGCATAATGAACATTGCAGAGAAAACCAGTTTTTACAGAAAGCTTTATCCACCACCAGTCAGCAGGCAGTTATAGCCATAACGGTTGGGAATGGGAGGGGAAGAAATAATAAGTAAATTATATAGATATATATATATTTTTTCTATATATATATATCTATATAAAACATTTCTTAAACTGGTTACCTCACATGACGATGACTGAGTGCGGTAACTTGGCACAATCTTGAAGGTAATACTTCCTCTCATTTCTCTCTGGTAGGGACATAAAATTAATATTAGGACAGAATTATAGGATGGAACTCTTATATTTGAACAATCAAAGCTGGATTCACAAATAATTCTGATGTTTTCACTAAGTACTGTGAAAAATAAAATAACATTTCACACATTTGAAATCTTGATCACATTTTGCTCCTAAACAAAAATAACCAGAAGCAGCATAAATGGCTCAACATTTTTTTACTGGTGAGTTATGGCCTAGCTGTACAACCTCTGTATCATACAAAAAAGGGCAGAAAATTTCAATTAAGGCATCAATAAGGGAAGGGAAATGTATGAAAATTTAACTTGCTAAATCTCTTTGGTGTGAGGGAATTGAACATTTAAAAATAATAGATAAAAGTACTCTTGTTTAGAAAAAGCACAATTTTTGATAAACTTTAAAAACCTGATTTGCAAAACTAAGGATTAGAGTTTAGTTAAAATATAACTAAGTGACTGTAACAATGGTCATGGGTATCATTGCATAGAGTATACACCAAATTGCTATTGAACTATTGAAGTAAGCTCTGGAACAAGAGTCAGCTCTCTAAAGAGAATGAATAACCTACAACTGGCTGAAAACTACAATCGAAGGCAAACTGACCCACGTTCTTATAGAAAGGCTCAAGATAGAACTTAACTTAAAATTGGCAGGATGGGCAAATACCAAGTTTGAGACTAAAAGAGGAGATCAAGACTAATAGTAAGATTGCAATAGTATTCTGGTGACACGAGTTGAATAATGCTAAATTTATTCTTTGATAATTTTAACAATAGACAGTTTTTCATTTTGAGTTATGCCATCTGGGAAATATATTGAAACTTATTAAACTGATTGAAATTTATTAAACATAAAATTGATCTGCAGGTATTTACTTGATCTCAAGAAATGAAGGAACAAGGCTACCCAGCACTCTCAATCTCCATATAACACTAAAGTCCGAAGTATTAAATAAAAATTAAGAAAAGATTACCCTGCATACTCACAAGCATCTTTTGAAGTTGCTCTACTGTCTGGTTAGCAACACTGATGCCATTTATTTCTCTGATTTCATCACCAACATGGAGCGTTCCTACATAAGATTCACATAAAGACCAACAGATTTTTCTTTTTGATAAAGCTAAAGAAAATCTCATTAAACTGAAAAAGGTTGTCCCTTTGTCATTAACCTTCCTTTTCAGAAATCCATCCAATAGTTTCATGAACCAACATTAACATCAGGTTTTTGAATAGAAGCTTTATTCCTTTTTGCTAAGGAAGTTTTCTCAGAGTTCTATTGCCTTTTGACTTCCTTCTAAATTATGTTTCTTCTTACAAGTGAATAATATATTAGATCAACTCTCTTCATAGTGCTGATTTTTCAAATTAAATTTCTCGGATCTAGTCAGCACTGGCAAGAGCGACATTTACTGCACATGAGAAGATCACAGTGTGCCATGTCCTTGAACTGCAGTGGTCCGTCTGATGAATGTATGCCCACAGTGCTGTTAGATAGGGATTTCTAAAAATTACGGCACAGTGAAGAAGAAATTGGATTGGTGCTCAATTTGGGATGGAATCTACAGATGGTTGTGCAATCATTTGGCTGCTGTCACTATATTTTATTGGAGCTAGGGTTCAAGAGGTGTTATTGGAGGTGCTGTCTGGAAGGTGCTTTCGGAGCAGCCTATGAGTGACTGCAGTCACTGTACACCGGTGGTAGAAAGAAGGTTTAAGGTGATAGGTGGGATGCTAATCAACCATTATTTAAAGCAGAAAAGAAGACATACAGAAGGAAATACCAACAGGAAAAATGACTGAATGTTGATTCCAGCAACATGAATCAGCCTTTTTTTTTGTAATGGAAAATATATTTTCCTTTGGTACAGATTTTTTGCTCCTTACCTTGCCTATGGATCATTCCGCCATGCATAATCCTTGCAACAATACAATGGTTCATTTCATTCATTTTTAAAGTTATCCCCTGAACGAAGGAACATGAAGAAAATCAATGAGATGTAAAGCATTAAAAGTAGTTAGAAATGCAACAGTTGTATTATATAAAGCAATTTCAAAGCTAAGTATTTTCCACACCTTAATACAAAACAATGATATATTCTAAGAAGCATTCTACATTAGATGTAACAGTACCATCTAAAAAGGAATGTAGACAGACATCTCCGTAGGTGATTGATAGCAGATACAAAATGGAGAGGCAAATGACTGAAATAGAATCAGAATTATTGTCACATGTGCCAAAGAAGACTGCAAAGCTTGTCTTGATACTGTTCAAACAGATCAATTCAGTACACAGTGCATTGAGGTAGTACCAGAGAGCTATAGTTTTATAGTAGCAAGGTAGAAGCTGCCCTTAATGGGAACCAGTATGATAGAGCCAAGGATGAGTCAGCAGGTTTACAAGTAGATGATGGATATAACATGAATGTAAGCAAGGACAAGCCAATGATTGGGTACAGACACAGACAGGACAAAGTGTTAAATTATACCAAAGAGGTAAAACCAAAAGGGCGAAGAATGCAGACTGAAGCTGCTGTATTTAAATACGCGTAGCATTCAGAATAAGGTGGATAGAAGGCCATAGTCGGGAGCTTAACATCAAAGGATATACTTTGCATCAAAAGGACAGGCAGGAAGGCATAGATGATGGTGTGGTTCTGTTGGTAAGAGATGGAATTACATCTTTAGAAAGAGGTAACATGGGGTCAGAGAAGGGTGGAGTTGAGAAACTGCAAGGGTAAAAAGCCGTTATGGGAATCATATATAGGCCTCCAAGATGTGGGGTTGAGATTGCAAAGGGAGCTGGAAAAGGCAAGCAATAAAGATAATGACACAATTGTAATGGAGGACTTTAGTATGCAAGGGGATTGGGAAAATCAGGCTGGTGCCGGATCGCAAGAGAGGGAGTTTGTTGAATGACTATGAGGTGGCTTTTTAGAGCAGCTTGTGCTTGAGCCTACTCGGGGAAAGGCCATCTTAGATTGGATGTTGTACAATAGCCCAGGTCTTATTAGAGGGCTTAACATAAAGGAACCCTGAGGAAACAGTGATCATAATATTATTGAATTCATACTACAATTTGAGAGGGAGATGCACATGTATCAGTATCACAATGGAATAAAGGGAATTAGAGGCATGAGAGAGGAGCTTGCCCAAGTGGATTGGAGGAGGATACTGGCAGGAAAGGCAGCACATCAGAGATGGCTGGTTTCTGAGAATAGTTCACAAGGCGCAGGATAGATATGTCCCACAGAAGATATGTCAAATAGAACATAGAACAGTACAGCACATTACAGGCCCTTCGGCCCATAACATTGTGCCGACCCTTAAACCCTGCCTCCCAGAGAACCCCCTACCTTAAATTCCTCCATATACCTGTCTAGTAGTCTCTTAAACTTCACTAGTGCATCTGCCTCCACCACTGACTCAGGCAGTGCATTCCACGCACCAACCACTGTCTGAGTAAAAAACCTTCCTCTAATATCCCCCTTGAACTTCCCACCCCTTACCTTAAAGCCATGTTCTCTTGTATTGAGCAGTGGTGCCCTGGGGAAGAGGCGCTGGCTAGCCACTCTATCTATTCCTCTTATTATCTTGTACACCTCTATCATGTCTCCCCTCATCCTCCTTCTCTGCCTCCTTCTAGCTCCCTTAATCTCTGATCATAATGCATACTTTCTAAACCAGGCAGCATCCTGGTAAATCTCCTCTGTACCCTTTCCAATGCTTCCACATCCTTCCCATAGTGAGGCGACCAGAACTGGACACAGTACTCCAAGTGTGGCCTAACCAGAGTTTTATAGAGCTGCATCATTACATCGTGACTCTTAAACTCTATCCCTCGACTTATGAAAGCTAACACTCCATAATCTACCTGTGAGGCAACTTTCAGGGATCTGGGGACATGTACCCCCAGATCCCTCTGCTCCTCCACACTACCAAGTATCCTGCCATTTACTTTGTACTCTGCCTTGGAGTTTGTCCTTCCACAGTCTACCACCTCACACTTCTCCGGGTTGAACTCCATCTGCCAAATGGCAAGGGTAGGCAGACAAGGGAATTTAAGGACTGCATAAAAGCCAAGGCACTGGCATATAAGATAGCAAAAGTAAGTGGGAAGTTGGATGATTGGGAAGCTTTTAAAATCCAACAAAAGGCAACTGAAAAAGCCGCAAGAAGAGAAAAGAAGAAATACGAGGGCAAATTAGCTAATAATATAAAGCAGGATACCAAAAGTTTTTTCAGTTATATAAAGAGTAAAAGGGAGGTGAGAGTTGATACTGGACCACTGGAAAATGATGCTTGCGAAGTAGTAAAGGAGGACAAAAAAAATAGCAAAAAAACTTAATAAGAACTTTGCAGCAGTCTTCACCATGGAAAACACTAGCAGTGTGCCAGAGGTTCGTGAGAGTCAGGGAGCAGGAGTGAGTGCCATTGCTATTACAAAGGAAAAACTGCTAGGCAAACTCAAAGGTTTAAAGGTGGATAAGTCACCTGGGCCAGACAGGCTAGATCCCAGAGTCCTGAGAGAGGCTGTTGAAGAGATAACGGATGCATTGGTCATGATCTTTCAAGAATCACTTGATTCTGGCATGGTCCCAGAGGACTGGAAGATTGTAAATGTCACTCAACTCTTAAAGAAGAAGGGAAAGCAAAAGAATGGAAATTATAGGCCTAACCTCAGTGGTTGGTGAAGTGTTGGGAGTCTATTATTAAGGATGAGGTTTCAAGGTACTTGGAGACTAATGATAAAATAAGATAAAGTCAACGTGGTTTGTGTAAAGGGAAATCTTACCTGACAAATCTGTTAGTGCTCTTCAAGGAAGTAACAAGCAGGGTGGACAAAGGAGAGGCAGTGGATATTATTTACTTGGATTTTCAGAAGGGATTTGATAAGGTGCCACACACGAGGTTGCTTAACAAGACAAAATCTTATGGCATTACAGGAAAGATACTGGTATGGACAGAGGAATAGCTGACAGGCAAGAAGTAGGGAGTGGAAATAAAGGGGCCTTTTCTGGTTGGCTGCCAATGACTGGTGGTGTTCCTCAGGGGTCTGTACTGGGACTGCTACTTTTCACATTGTCAATGATTTGGATCATGGAATTGATGGCTTTGTGGCAAAGTTTGTGGATGATAAGAAAATAGGTGGAGGGGTAGGTAGTGTTGAGGAAGCAATGTGATTACAGCAGGACTTAGGCAAATTGGAAGAATGGGCAAAAATGTGGCAGATAGAATACAGTGCTGGAAAATGTATGATAATACATTTTGATAAGAGGAACAATAGCGCAGACTATTATCTAAATGGGGAGAAGATTCTCAGAAGGGTAACTTACAGGTGTGACTGTAGTAAAGAAGGCAAATGAAGTGTTGGCATTTATTTCAAGGGGAATAAAACATAAAAGCAAGATGATAATGTTGAGGCTTTATTAGAAACTACTCAGGCTGCATGGAGTATTGTCAACAGTTTTGGGCCCCTTATCTCAGAAAGGATATGTTGTCATTGGAGAGAGTCCAGAGGAGGTTCACGAGGATGATTCAAGGAATGAAGGTGTTAACATGAGGAGTGTTTGGCAGCTTTGGGCCTGTACTCACTGGAATTTAGAAGAATGCAGGGGGATCTCATTGAAACCTATCGAATGTTGAAAGAACTAGATAGGATGGATGTGGAGAGGATATTTCTTATGGTGGGGGTACCCAGAGGGCACAGCCTTGAAATTGAGGGGCAACCTTTTAGAACAGAGGTAAGAAGGATTTCTTTTAGCCAGAGAATAGCGAAATGTGGAATGCTCTGTCACAGACTGCGGTGGAGGCCAAGTCCATGGGTATAATTAAGGTGGAAGTTGATCATTTCCTGATCGCTCAAGGCATCAAAGGATATGGTGAGAGGGCAGGTGTATGGGGTTGAGTGGGACTCGTGATCAGGCATGATGGAACGCCAGAGCAGACTCGATGGGCTGAATGGCCTAACCCTTCTCCTACGTCTTATGAACCCTTCTCCTACGTCTTATGGTCTTGAGCTTGGTGGTATGTGCTCTTAGGCTTTTGTGTGGTGTGCCTGTTTGCCCTGATGAGTGGGGTTTTGATTTTGTTGGCTTGTTCACTGAGGCAGCATGAAGAATAGATATTCCATAGGGACGAGGATGGTTTCCATGATGTGCTGAACTATGTCTACAACTCTGCAGTTTCTTGTGGTCACGGGCAGAGGAGCTGGCACAGTGAGCCGTGATGCATTCTGAAAGAATGCTTTATATGCTGCAAGGGTCGATGAGGACAGGCCAAATTTCTTTAGTCTCCTGAAGAAATTGAGGCATTGGTGAGATTTCTTAGCTGTGAAAATGGGACAACATAATATAGAAAAATGAGAAACCATAGATCGTGGATATAAAGTCCCAGAGGGAAGAAATGGGGAGGGGGAGGACAATAGGCAATTACTGTTATGGAGAGAGATAACATACCCAAGGACTGACAAATGAGAGAAAAGGTGCATGTTTCATGCACCTGGTGCTGAGTTGTGGGGTCCAGTAAGTAGGATCAATTTGGTTGGCAATACAATTTCCTTTCTGTGGGGAGCATATTGCTTCTTTGTAGGAATTTGCCTTAATAGGAAAGAGGGAGATCAGGTTCTGACAAAGGATCTTTGGTTTGAAACACTGGCTCTTTTTCTCTGTCCAAAGATGTTGCCTGTTTGAGTTTCCTGAGAATTTTCTGCTTTTATTTGCTAAACTTGTTGTAAATTCAGTCTATCACTGATACTGATACGGGTATTGATTGTGGATGATCAGCCGTGATCACAGTGAATGGCGGTGCTGGCTCGAAGGACCGAATGGCCTACTCCTGCACCTATTGTCTAGCACCGTGTAAATGCATACTAAACCATTCAGGAAGCAATAGTTCTAGAAGTACAGCAAAACACACAAAATGCTGCAGAAACTCAGCAGGTCAGGCAGCATCTATGGAAATAATTAAACAGTTGATGTTTAGTCTGGACCCTTCTTCAGATCTGGAAAGAAAGGGGGAAGATGCCAGAGTGAAAAGGTAGGGGGTCGAGAAGGAGGACCAGCTAGAAAGTGATAGTTGAAGCCAGTTAGGTGGGAAAGGTAAAGGGCTGGAGAAGAAGAAATCTGATAGGAGAGTAGACCATGGGAGAAAGGGAAGAAGGAGGGGCAACCTGGGGGAAGTGAGGAGAAGAGATAAGAGGCCAGTTTGGGAAATAGAAGAGGAGAGAAGGGGTGGAATTGTTTTCTTTAAATTGGAAGGAGAGATTGATATTCATGCTATCAGGTTGGAGGCTTCTTAGATGGAAAAAGGTGTTGTTCCTCCACCCTGAGAGTGGCCTCATCATTGCAAAAGAAGAGACCATGTACTGACATGTCGGAACAGGAATGGGGATAGGAATTAAAATGGTTGGTTACCATGAAATTACACTTTTGGTGGATGGAGCAGAGGAGCTTGACAAAGCAGTCTCCCAATTTACATCGGGTTTTACCAATGTAGACAATTTAAATGTGCTTAAAATTATAGCATCTATTTTATGATTACCTTTGCAATTATGGTAACAAACTAGATATGTTTGCACTGCATGATACAGCACCTCACAAAACTAAATTACAAAATATCCACATTGTGGGGAAATGGATTTATTTTATGGGAGACAAAAATGGCTAACATTCTGCATTTTTTATATAATAAAACTGGAAATACTTAATTGACTATTGTTTGTGTAATGCTACAAAAATGCAAATATTTTAGAATGCTTTTAGCATAAACAATTAGAACAGCCATTAAGGATAGAATGATTGATTGTAAAACTTTAAATATTAAATTAGTAGGATGTAGTATATTGTTCTAAAATATGAAAAAAATTGATTAAACTTACTAAAACTAATCTAACTGATGATCAGGAACAATCAAAATTATGAAGGTGCATTTTTCATAGCATATTTACTTATCATGATTGGAATTAGTAGTGTACAAGAGGAGGAGGCATTCCTTTCTATTAATCACTCAAATAAACCAATTCCTTTAAAGGAGGGCTTGTGAAAGGTATTGGAATATTATATAATCAAATATTGCAGACAACATTATTCATTGAAAGTATTCTCTGAAATACTTTTCCTTTTGAAGAGCAATTACTAATTCTTCTGCATCACAGTTAAAGTCTAGTTCTAATGTTTTATACTTTTTCTTCGACAACATCATAATTACTCTTGAAAGATGTACAAAGGGAAATGAAGTTAAGTGATAACTTTCATGTTTTTGTGGTCAGCTGAGCAGCAGCTTTACTTGAACCCACCTATGTAGGTTCTTCACTTGACCCACCCATGTTTTGAAAATCTTGCTCACTTCAATGTCGCAGATCGCGATGGACAGGAAGTTCAAGTTGGAAGTATCTCCAACGTTAGACAAAAGGACCTGTTGCAAATACTTCTATATAGAGTTTTATGGTTAATTTTTTCTAAAATGAAATCTTGCATGAAAAAATATCCTGATTTGGACAGCCTCAATTCTAAGAAACAGAAAGTGCTAACCTATGTTTGCATCACAAGGTGGCACTAGAGTTTGATTAATTGTATTTGTAATGATAGGTCTGGGATATTGAGGCTCTGCCAAATTTATATAATTACTTAAAATATGAATATTCTAATACATCTGCTATGCTCCTCTTCCATTTCAACCATTATATGAACTGAGGATCACCTCCCTTCCATAACATTTTCTTATGCTACAGCAATTTAAATGATGTTACAAATTACCACAATTCACCATTATTGAACAAATCCTGAACTGATCCAGTATTCAGAGATTTCTAATAGGAATCCTGGTCAGTAAGCGCAGTTGAGCAATCAAAAGTAGGTACTTCTAATTCTGCTAAAGTTTCATGCTAATTCTGTAAGTAAGAAAGGTTATTAACATCGGAATTTGAATAGATGGATAGCTACAATTTATGGACCAAATAGAACATGCAGATAAAACTAGTTTGCAGGGGAATGAGTACAGAATGCACAGAAATAATCTTACTAAAATACAATCTTCATGACTGAGTTACTTCTACCAGTAATGCTGGGATCTAAATACAGGCGAGTTCCTGGGATGGAAAGGTTATACTACACTGGGAAGGTAAAACAAGCTGGATCTATATTCTTGGGAGTTTAGTAGAATGAGGGAGATTTTATTGAAACATACAAGACCCTAAGGAGGGCAATGACATCTTGTGATATTTACACCAGTGGAAGAATCTCAAATAAGGGGATACAGTTACAGGATTGGGGAAAATCATTTAAAACAGAGGTGGATAGGAATTTCTTCTTGAAGAGGACCGGTGAATCTCTGGCATTCTGTAGTTGTGGAGGCTACATCACTGGAGGTATTGGTGGAGGAGTATACAGAGCTTTGCAGATTTGCATGGAAGAGTCGAGATTGGAGGCTATCAGTGAGGATTATATTGACTGAATAGCATAGTAGGCAGCCTATGCCTTCTGCTTTTTTCTGAAGGCTGAAGGCTTCCAATTTAATTAAAGCAGTTAAAATAATTTGTCTGTATTACTTATACACTGGCAAATTAAACAGATTCTGAGCATTCTTTAATTATGTCTCTTTCTGATACAGCATCATGATGAGATAGAAGTAAATTCTTTCTCTCCACAGATTACCAGTTGTAATGGCCACACAGGAGAACAAAGAACAAAAAACAGCTAATTTTGGTCAGCTTAGTGGCCAAGTACAGTTGAAAAACTATGGTAACATGTATAAACTTAAATTAGAATTTTCATTAAAAAGACTAAAGATGCTTTGTCTCTGGTAACTGATGTGAGTGATAGGTTGTTTTGTAATACTTTACCATAGGTTCATCAGTGTTTTTCTGAAACTGGACAAGTCGAACTCGTGTTACATTTTCCATGTCCATATCTCCGTTTGCACTTTCAGGTGAGTCACCATTTAAATAAGGAGAAGATGGTGGTGGTGTAACTCTTAGTGCTTCATCACTATATACTTCATGTGCCACAACATCATGAGTCTGAAGCAAGGCCTAGTTTTCAAAAGAAAATGAAGTAAGAAAATCAGTGATTGAAGACACCAAGCCAATTGTTATCAAGATCTCATCTTCTTATCCATCCTTCATCACTTCCCCCTTTTCATCCACGATGATTGCCTTCTTAATCGATGCCCTTGGGAACACATTCTGTATATGAAGGGCACTGCAAAAATGCAAGTTGTTCTGGAAATCTAATTTCCGCAATTTTAAAATAAGGAAAATGTTGCTTTGTACTTTAGTTCATTTAGAAACATAGAAACATAGAAAATAGGTGCAGGAGTAGGCCATTTGGCCCTTCGAGCCTGCATCGCCATTTATTATGATCATGGCTGATCATCCAACTCAGAACCCTGCACCAGCCTTTCCTCCATACCCTCTGATTCCCCCTAGCCACAAGGGCCATATCTAACTCCCTCTTAAATATAGCCAATGAACTGGCCTCAACTGTTTCCTGTGGCAGAAAATTCCACAGATTCACCACTCTCTGTGTGAAGAAGTTTTTCCTAATCTCAGTCCTAAAAGGCTTCGCCTTTATCCTCAAACCGTGACCCCTCGTTCTGGACTTCCCCAACATCGGGAACAATCTTCCTGCATCTAGCCTGTCCAATCCCTTTAGGATCTTATACGTTTCAATCAGATCCCCCCTCAATCTTCTAAATTCCAACGAGTACAAGCCTAGTTCATCCAGTCTTTCTTCATATGAAAGTCCTGCCATCCCAGGAATCAATCTGGTGAACCTTCTTTGTATACCCTCTATGGCAAGGATGTCTTTCCTCAGATTAGGGGACCAAAACTGCACACAATACTCCAGGTGTGGTCTCACCAAGGCCTTGTACAACTGCGGTAGTACCTCCCTGCTCCTGTTCTCGAATCCTCTTGCTATAAATGCCAGCATACCATTCGCCTTTTTCACTGCCTGCTGTACCTGCATGCCCACTTTCAATGACTGGTGTATAATGACACCCAGGTCTCGTTGCACCTCCCCTTTTCCTAATCGGCCACCATTCAGATAATAATCTGTTTTCCTATTTTTGCCACCAAAGTGGATAACTTCACATTTATCCACATTAAATTGTATCTGCCATGAATTTGCCCACTCACCCAACCTATCCAAGTCATCCTGCATCCTCTTAGCATCCTCCTCACAGCTAACACTGCCGCCCAGCTTTGTGTCATCCGCAAACTTGGAGATGCTGCATTTAATTCCCTCATCCGAGTCATTAATATATATTGTAAACAACTGGGATCCCAGCACTGAGCCTTGCGGTACCCCACTAGTCACTGCCTGCATTCTGAAAAGGTCCCGTTTATTCCCACTCTTTGCTTCCTGTCTGCTAACCAATTCTCTATCCACATCAATACCTTACCCCCAATACCGTGTGCTTTAAGTTTGCACACTCATCTCCTGTGTGGGACCTTGTCAAAAGCCTTTTGAAAATCCAAATATACCACATCCACTGGTTCTCCCTTATCCACTTTACTAGTTACATCCTCAAAAAATTCTATGAGATTCGTCAGACATGATTTTCCTTTCACAAATCCATGCTGACTTTGTCTGATGATTTCACCGCTTTCCAAATGTGCTGTTATCACATCTTTGATAACTGACTCCAGCAGTTTCCCCACCACCGACGTTAGGCTAACCGGTCTATAATTCCCCGGTTTCTTTCTCCCTCCTTTTTTAAAAAGTGGGGTTTCATTAGCCACCCTCCAATCCTCAGGAACTAGTCCAGAATCTAACGAGTTTTGAAAAATTATCACTATTGCATCCACTATTTCTTGGGCTACTTCCTTAAGCACTCTGGGATGCAGACCATCTGGCCCTGGGGATTTATCTGCCTTTAATCCCTTCAATTTACCTAACACCACTTCCCTACTAACATGTATTTCACTCAGTTCCTCCATCTCACTGGACCCTCTGTCCCCTACTATTTCTGGAAGATTATTTATGTCCTCCTTAGTGAAGACAGAACCAAAGTAATTATTCAATTGGTCTGCCATGTCCTTGCTCCCCATAACCAATTCACCTGTTTCTGTCTGTAGGGGACCTACATTTGTCTTTACCAGTCTTTTCTGTTTTACATATCTATAAAAGCTTTTACAGTCAGTTTTTATGTTCCCTGCCAGTTTTCTCTCATAATCTTTTTTTCCCCTTCCTAATTAAGCCCTTTGTCCTCCTCTGCTGAACTCCTGAATTTCTCCCAGTCCTCAGGTGAGCCACTTTTTCTGGCTAATTTGTATGCTTCTTCTTTGGAATTGATGCTATCCCTAATTTCTCTTGTCAGCCACGGGTGTACTACCTTCCCTGGTTTATTCTTTTGCCAAACTGGGATGAACAATTGTTGTAGTTCATCCATGCAATCTTTAAATGCTTGCCATTGCATATCCACCATCAATCCTTTAAGTGTCATTTGCCAGTCTATCTTAGCTAATTCACGTCTCATACCTTCAAAGTTACCCCTCTTTAAGTTCAGAACCTTTGTTTCTGAATTAACTATGTCACTCTCCATCTTAATGAAGAATTCCACCATATTATGGTCACTCTTACCCAAGGGGCCTCTCACGACAAGATTGCTAATTAACCCTTCCTCATTGCTCAAAACCCAGTCTAGAATAGCCTGCTCTCTAGTTGGTTCTTCGACATGTTGGTTCAAAAAACCATCCCGCATACATTCCAAGAAATCCTCTTCCTCAGCACCTTTACCAATTTGGTTCACCCAATCTACATGTAGATTGAAGTCACCCATTATAACTGCTGTTCCTTTATTGCACACATTTCTAATTTCCTGTTTAATACCATCTCCGACCTCACTACTACTGTTAGGTGGCCTCTACACAACTCCCACCAGCGTTTTCTGCCCCTTAGTGTTACGCAGCTCTACCCATATCGATTCCACATCCTCCCGGCTTATGTCCTTCCTTTCTATTGCTTTCTATTTGTAATATCAAATGAAAACTTACTTTAAAAAACTGGAATTGGAATGGATGTGGTGGGCTTTCTCTGCTGTACAACTCTCTAACTCTTATTTAAATGACAAATGATCTATATTCTCAACTTCAGAATTTTCATTGCATCAGTTAAATTCACCAGAAGAGATGGACCAGATATGGAGCAATTCAATGCATTTGGCTTCTGCCAAAACAGACAACTATTTAAAATTTTAATTCTGAGTTCCCAATATTGCAACAAGATGGCAAAATATAACAGAATGCTTTGCTAATAGCAAAACAAGTTGCCAACCATCGAAGCCTTCAAACTCAAGACAGTGGAATAGCTTTTCAGAAATGTAAATTTAGCAAACTACCAAGGGAGACGAACCCGATGTTTTGAGAAGTACTACAGCTTGAGTGTTCAACTTCTACCAAACTGTCATAAACATCTATCAAGATAATAGTTGATGGATGCATTCCAGCTTCTGAGAGATTTTTTAAGTTGACGAGGATATAAAGAAAGATTACAGGAAAATAACCTGGTATTAAGGCCCAGATTTAATGATGCAAATTATTGATCAAAGACTCAATGTTATTTCCTGTCTTCTTCTTGATTCTGAATCGATACACTGTGAAATATTAAGCAAATTTCTGTGGAAAGAGCATGACTGTTAGAAAAGCAGCATGGAAGCTTAAAATGCTACCAAGTTCACTTGAAAACTAATTTTGTTTCTCTACGGATTTTGTTATTACTTCGAGTCTAGGAAATCTGACAGCTAACCAGTTTATGGATTAAAAGTGTGGGGAAAATATGATTTATTTACCTTATTAAGTCAAAATGATACATTAAGCAGAGCAGCTAAAGCCAAGGGAAACTTACATTATTCAGGCTGTGCAACTCTCAAAAAACGCTGCAGAACCATGGCAATTTACCATGGAACTATATAGGCTGAAGTAAACCATAGTATATTAATATAAGTGTATTTACTGCTCCACGACATCAATTATCTGATGGAAAAAACAATTTATCATACCACCAAACACATACAGTGTGATAATTGTTATAATAAGATAACATACACAGTGTAATAGAACCCTCTGTTTCTCAGAAGAGAACATAATTTAGAACAGTTGAAGATACTGAGGGTATATATTGTAAGAAGATTCTTTGATGAAATTACACCATAAATCATAAAGTACATCAATACAATCCTAATTGCTGTCATGTCAACTAGTTTATTGAAAAAGCTGAAATTCACCTGTTTCCAACACAATTTCACACACCATGAGAAACCCAGCAACTCCTTTTGCAGAACACAGTGGAGACACACCCCTAATTATCAAATATTTTTGCTTTTATGAAAGGGCTGAATTCCTCAAAAATATGCTCACCGTTGCTTGTGAGTAAAATGGCTGTTGCAAGTGTAAAATGTACAACCTTCTGGCAGTTAACCAATTAAAATGTGCACATCTAGGGCTAGAGCAACAATCTGAAAGGAGTGATTTTTTTTTGTGAGACCAAAACAAGAAAGCAGAACTCTGGAGCTACAAAATGTGGTTGGGGCCTCCTTTTTAGATGGTCAATGAGTATCAAAGAAAATTGGTGAATAGATATAGAAACTGAGTACATATCATGCACAGCGTTATGGATACTGTTGAGGGGGATGCTCTTTTAAGGGCTAGTAGCAGTTGTCAGGTCTCTGGCACTGTCGAGTGGCTCTGAGGCTCACAGGGAAAGGGCGCAGTCAGACAGAACAACAGTGATAGGAGATTCAACAGCAAGGCAAACACACAAGAGATTCAGTGGCCACAGAAAAAGTGCCAAGGTGAAGGATGTCTCTAAATGGTTGCAGAAAACTCTTGAGGGGGTATCCAGAGGTTGTTGCATATATTGGTATAAATGACCACAGGTAGAACAATGGCTGAGGTCCTACATGGTGAGTACAGGGAGTTAGGTAAGAAATTAAAATGCAGGACCTCGATGGTGGTGACCTTGGGGTTACTACAAGTGCCACATGCTAGTGAGTCCAGGAAAAGAAAAAAATAGACTAGATTAATGTGTGGCTGAAGATCTGGTGTGTGGGGGCAGGGATTCAGGTTCTTGGATGATTGGTATCTCTTCTCAGATACAGGTGACCTGTACGAGAGGGATGGGTTGCACCGGTATTAGAAGGGGACCAATATTTTAGCAGGGACATTTGCTTTTGCCACTGAAAAGGGGTAAACCAGATTGGTGTGGTGGGCGGAGGTTTGAGAGTGAAGTCGGTGAGGAGACCAGGAGTATGTGCAGAAAATGAGTGTTACTCGAGCAATCAGGATAACCAGGATTCCAGTAAAAGGGCAGACAGGACACTGCTTTAAGTTGCAACTACTTCAACACACAGGAGTTTAACAGGTAAGGCCTATGAACTGAGGGCATGGATTGCTCTAGGAATAGAGATATAATAGCCATAACAGAAATGTGGCTGACAGCAGAGAAGGAATGGCGCTTCAGTGTTCTGTGATAATGATGCTTTGGGTATGGCAAAGGAACAGGTAAGAGTGGTGGTGAGGGGTGATGCTTCCATTTTGAAAAGGGAGGACTTGGATTTTCAGAAGTCCATTGACAAGGTGCCACACATGTGGCTGCTTAATAAGCTACGAGCCCATGGCATTACAGGAAAGATTCTAGCTTGGATAAAGAGTAACTGATTGGCAATAGGCAAAGAGTGGGAATGAAGGGAGCCTTTCTGGCTGGATGCTGATGACAAGTGGTGTTCCACAAGGGACTGTGTTGGGACCAATTCTTTTTACGTTGTATGTCAATGATTTGGATGATGGCATTGATGGCGTTGTTGCAAAGTTTGCAGATGATATGAAGTTAGGTGGAGGGGCAGGTAGTTTTGAGGAAGTAAACAGGCGACCGAAGGACTTAAGACAGATTAGGAGAATAGGCTAAGAAATGGCAGATGGAACACAGTGTTGGGAAGTGTATGGTCATGTACTTCAGTAGAAGAAATGAAAAAGTTGACTGTTTTCTAAATGGAGAGAAAATACAACAAACCGAGGCACAAAGGGACTTGGGAGTCTTTGTGCAGGATTCCCTAAAGGTTAATTTGCAGGTCAAGTCTGTGGTGAAGAAGGCAAATGCAATGTTAACGTTCATTTCAAGAGGACTAGAGTATAAAAGCAAGGATGCAATGTTGAGACTTTATACAGCACTGGTGAGGCCTCAGTTGGAGTATTGTGAGCAGGTTTGAGCCCCTTATTTTAGAAAGGATGTGCTGAAACTAGAGCGGGTTTAAAGTAGGTTCATGAAAATGATTCCAGGATTGAATGGCTTGTCATATGAAGAGCGTTTGATGGCTCTGGACCTGTATTCACTAGAATTCAGAAGAATGAGGGCTGACCCGATTGAAATTTACCGAATGGTGAAAGACTTTGATAGAGCAGATGTGGCAAGGATGTTTCCTATGGTGGGAGAGCCTAAGACCAGAGGACATAGCCTCAGAATAGAGGGGCATTCTTTTAGAACAGAAACGTGAAGGAATTTCTTTAGCCAGAGAGTGGTGAATCTGTGGAATTCTTTGCCACAGGCAGCTGTGGAGACCAAGCTTTTATGTAGACTTGAGGCAGAGGTTGACAGATTCTTGATTGGTCAGGGCATGAAGGGATACGGGGAGAAGATCGAGGCTGAGAGGAAAATTAGATAAGCCATGATGAAATGGTGGAGCAGATGACATAGGCCAAATGGCCTAATTCTGCTCCCATATCTTATGGTCTTATAACAGCAGTGCTTAGAATACTCTTGAAGGATCATTCAATGAGGATATAACTTAGAACTGGTGTGGTGTGTCCAAGTTAGTTTCTTCATGCAATGTAGAGAGGAACCTACTTGGAAAGGTTCTCCAGCAGAACTCCTCTTGGGGCCCTGTGACCACTATTTTATTAGCTTTATAATAGTTATGGAAAAAAATTAGAACTGGTTCACAGGTGTAGAAAAACAGAAGTCCTGAACTGCAGCGGGGCTAACTTTTTGGGCAGTAGACAGGATCTGGCTGAGTATATTTAAAATTTAAGGAACAAATGGCAATTGGGAAGTGTTAAGAAGTGTCACATCAAGAATTCAGGGGTAGCATGCTCCTCTTAGGGTGAAGGGAAAACATACCAAGTTCAGGAACCCTAGCTGACAAGAGATAATGAGGCTCTAGTGAGGGAAAAGAAGCAACTGTTTATAATGTTACTGCCGTTGGGTATGTATGAATCCCTTGGTGAAGATAAAGTTTTTTAAGACCAGCCTTGAGAGAAATCAGAAGGGTAGAAAAATGGGATATGAGATTGATTTGGCAGGCAGGATTAAAGATAATCCCAAGAAGTTCTTCAGATATATTAATAGTAAAAGGGTTACTAGAAAAAGACTAGGTCCTCTTCAGATCATAAGGATCACCTACATGTGGAACTGCCGGAGATGGCTGTGATTTTTAATGTCTATTTTTTCAGTGTTTAGTAAGGTGAAAATGTATTTGTTTATGTATCATGTCCTATGATGTGGCTGATCATGGTCTTTCCATGACCATGATTGTTCTTGGCAAATTTTTCTACAGAAGTGGTTTGCCATTGCCTTCTTTTGGGCAGTGTCTTTACAAGACAAGTGACCTCAGCCATTATCAATACTCTTCAGAGACTGTCTGCCTGGTGTCAGTGGTTGCTTAACCAGGTCTTGTGATATGCACCAGCTATTCACACAACCATCCACCATCTGTTCCTGTGGCTTCACATGATCCTGATCAGAGGGCTAAGCAGGTCCTACACCTTGCCCAAGGGTGACCTGCAGGCTAGCAGAGGGAGGGAGAGCCTTTCACCTCCTTTTGTTCAGATGTATTGCCAACCTTCCACTCCATGGAGAATATTATGGATACCAAAGAAGTGAGGGCAATAAGTAGTGAGGCCTTTGATTATATGCATATTATGAGGAGAGAGGTAGTTGCAGCCTTGAAGTTCATTAACGTGGGCAAATCCCCAGGGCCTGATCAAGTGCACCCTTATAGGAGGTCAGGGAAGAATTCATAGAGGCCCTTGTAGAGATATTTGCTTTGTTGTTAGCCACTGGTAAAGTTCCAGAAGACTGAAGACCAGTTAATGCAGTTCCACTGATCAAAAGTGGTAGCAAGGGAAGTACAGGCCAGTGAGTCTGACCCAAGTTGTAGGGAAGGTAGTGGAGACTATTCTGAGGGAGAAGATCTATGATCACTTGGGTAGTCAAAGCTTAATCAAGAAGAGTTGGCATGGTTGTGCGTGTGGGCAGTCATGTCTCAATAATTTTTTGGAGTTTGTGGAAGAGGTATCTAAGGTAATGCAAAGGCTGTTGTCTATAGGGACCTTACTAAGTCCTTTGATAAGGTCTCACATAGCAGGGTGTTCCAGTAGGTTAGGCCAGATGTGATTCGGTGGGGGAGGGGGGGGGATGAGAGAGATGGATTCAGAATAAGCTCCATGATAAGAAGCACAGAGTTATGGTTTGAAGGTCGTTTCTTCTACTGGAGGCCTATAATAAGCTGGTGCTTTGGGGGTCAGGGTTGTAACTCTATTATTCATTATTTATGTAAACGATTTGGATAAAAATGTATGTAGCACAATCAACAAGTTTGCTGATGATACTAGAGAGTCTTGTTGATAGTGAAGCAGGTTATAATGATATGCAAAGGGATCTAGAGCAATTAAGGTTAGGGTTAGTTCTTCCCATCATTATACACACAATGGTATGGGGCTAGGGCCCACATTAATTCCACTTCCAGTATTCTTGCTGAAAAAGCATGCACACAATAGGTCCAAGTTAATTAAAATGAGGAACATTGCCACTATAGGAACAGCGTTATACATAAATGCAAATTTGTCAATCTCTAAAGTTGATAAACCTTTGCCTGACAGAATAAATATTGGTATATTCCTTGTTGGTTTTCTCCTTAATTCCCTGTTACACAATTATTGACCTTGTACACACAATAAGCTGATGTGGCATAGTACTCCCATTGATTGGCAACTTTGCCATTTTGAAAAATGTAGCTCAATTGTTATCTGACCCATTTTGTCCTGAAGAAATGGATTCTAGATTTTAGACAGCAAGTTGTTCAAAGTGAGAACCACGCCCCCCACTCTCAATCTATTAGAACTTTGCAAAATCTGTAAAGAATTTTATAAAACTGCTATTAGTAAAGAGCTTGTCCAGGTACTAGAGCTAATCCTTTTTTGCTCTCATGGACAAAACACAATATTAAATGGATGGAGGAGTTTATTTGGATCAATGATTCGTGCTATACCACCAAAATTTGTAGTCCACCAACATGCTATGTTTTGCAAAAGAACATCCTTCACAATGAAAGCATTATTCTCTCACTCTAATGCTGAACCTGGTGCCAGAAAAATAAGATGAGCAAGATACAAATTCATGAATTTTGGAAGTGCATTCTTGCTGATTAAAGCACTACCCCCCCATTTCACAATGATTCATGATATTTAGCACCCAATCATTCAAAAGAGCTAGAACTCCTCTCATGTTGCAGCCTCAGGGAATGTAAAAGTTAAAGTCAAAATCTAAGTCAAGTTGATTGTCATATGCACCAGTTCAATGAAGAGCTATTTGCAGCAGCATTAAAGGAACATAGCTTGCTGGCTACTTGCACCAGCATGAGTAATAGTTTAGTAATCTAAAAGTCAACAAAATCGACAAAAAGATTGCTTTCACAGGTTTCAAAGAATGTTCTCAAGGTGATTGTTCTTCAGTATTCTTCCTATTCAGTGTATCTGGATTGGTAATTTTAGAAGGCTGGACTCATTACTGCCTATTGATATTAGGTTCACTGACCTAAAATCACCTGCTTTATCTTTCACTTTGCTAATTTGCAAAAAATATTAAATTAGCAACATCCTGGAAAAACAACCACACCGAAAAATTTATGAATATAGACAACAAGTAGTTTCAGTATTATTTACAAAATTGCCTTTCTAAATTTTAAACATCAAGATATACAGTATGCTTTTCTCATTTTAATTTTAGCTTATTGATTGTCTAACTGCTCCAACTACTTAGGATCATAAGAGTCACACAGCTGTATAGCACAGAAACAAGTCCTTTAGGCTCAGCTGACTCATGCTGACCATAACGCTGTATTGCCTTCTTTACTCCCATCTACTTATGCGGCCACACTCAAGGAGTTATGGACATGCACCCAAAGATCACTCTGTGCATCAATGCTCTCAAAGGTCCTACCATCTGTATCTTTCTCCCTTATATCTGATCTCATATTTGTTCAGACTAAACTCAATCTGATTAACAAACCAGGAAACAGAGTTCAAACAAGCCTTGCTGTACATATTACATTTTTTTGTGACAGTAAGCACTTTGTTTATTCCAAAATCACATCACAGCATCACTGCTCCTTAACTGGAAGAAGACATTTTGGGATATTGATTGTCATATAACGTCTGAATTGTTTAAACAACAGCTATCAGGCTTCTATAAACAGACTTCCTTGAAAATGAGAATCAAAATTTAACTGAGAATACTTGTTTTCCCTTTAAAATGCTTAAGAAAGCAAAAAAGATCCGACTTACCTGGTTAAAAACTCACCAATTTTTTAAATAACCAAGTACTATAATTTACATAGTAATTTAGGCAATGTTCAGTGCCAATTATGCTTCCTTTGTTTGAAGTGTGATAACAGAACAATTCACATACCATAAAATGAGGCCTTGTTAGAATACATTTCAGTTCTTTTGCATCATTATTTTCTGGATAGCACGAAATCTCTTCCAACACCTACAAGATTCAACAAAAAAACTGTAAGTACCTGTAGACCATAATTTGGAAAATTAAGATATGTCATTATTTGAAATTGTGAACCAAAATGGGGAAATAGAAGGGATAACTTCATTTTTAACATTAATGAAAACTATTAGAGTGATCCAAATAATTTTTATGACAGTTTGGGTTTGAGGTGGATTTTTCTGCTGTGCATCCACTTGTCCTTCCGATGGCCATACACTGCGAAATAATTTTAGGCCTGGAGTGTCAAATGGAGAAACAAACCTTAAAAAGGACTTCCTTTCCATTCATTTAAACTCAACTTCAATCCAATATTTGGCTTGTTTATATCTAGAGACAGTTCTTCTGATGCTGTCATGCAAAACCAGTGCTGTACAGCCTGTACGTATATTATTTGCATTGGCAGGGATTCACATCAGTCATTCTTGGCTAAAGGTTGTATTATTTGCATTTTTATATTATGGAATGAGAAAACATCTAGAAGGACGGCTTTCTTAAATATTTCCAAAGTATACCTTCTTATTGTAATAATTTCCACTACAGCAAGGATGGCATAATTTTTATCCTTTCCTACACAAGCCAACAGATGTAATCAACTATGTTACCAGTTTGTTGCAACCACCCAAGTCTAAAATTAAAGAGCATATGAAGTATCCCACACGACATTTCCATTCTTTGTTGTTTTAGTGCAACCTGAGTAATACTGCATATACAGCATGAAAACGGGTCCTTCAATGCAACAAGTCCACCATGACCACCCAACACTCATATTTACACAGATCCTATCATCATCCATTTCAATCTTCCTATAGTCTATCAACTCTGTCCTACCTCTACCACAACCTTCATACTAAGGCAAATTAAAATGTTTAGTTAAGCTACCAATACACATTTTTTTTGGATTATGGTAGAAATCTGAGGATTTAGAGAAAACCCACACAATCACAGGGTGAACGTGCAAACTCCATGCAGATAGTACTGGGAGGTCAGGATCAAACACAGGTCACTGGAGCTGTGAGAAATTAGATCATCTAGCTGTACCACTGTGTGCCCATAAAGCAGGTTCTAGAATGATAGAAAAATAAAGGCGTGCTGCCTTTTTTTAAAAAAAACTTCCTGTGTATTATGAATAGATTTTAAGAACATATTCTTTTGATGATTGGTTGTGCTTATATAGTCAAAATGGATATCATAGATTCACAGAGTTATACAAGCACAGGAATACAGGAATAAGCCTTTCAGGCCAACTCGTCTGTGCAAAAATGAATTGTCTACCTGCACTTGTCCCAGTTAGTCATAGAGTGCTACTCCACAAAAACAGGCCTTTTAGCCCATTCAGTCCATCTCGAACTGTTATTCTGCCTAGTCCCATCAACCCACAGCTCTCCATATCCCATCCATCCATCTATCTAAACTTCTCTTAAATGTTGAAACTGAACCCGCATCCACCACTTTTACTGGCAGCTCATTCCATACTTGCAACACCCTCTGAGTGAACAAATAGATCCCCTTTCACTCTTAACCTATGACTAGTCCCACCCAGTCTCAGTAAAAAAAAGCCTGAACTGCACACAGTACTCTCAATTTGGCTTCACCAATGTCTTAAACAATTTCAACATCCCAACTGCTGTACTCAATAGTTGGATTTATGGAGGCCAATGTGTGAAAAGTTCTCTTTACAACCCTAGAACTGTAACTATATAACCATATAACAATTACAGCACGGAAACAGGCCATCTCGGCCCTTCTAGTCCGTGCCGAATGTAGTCCTAGATCCCTCTGTTCCACTGCACTGCTTAGTGCCCTACTGTTCATTGTGCAAGTTCCACCATGGTTTGCCCTCCTAAAGTGTAATACCTCATACTTGTCTGCTCTAGATTTCATCTGCCATGATTCAGTTCTGCTGCAAGCGTTAATAGCCTTCCTCGTTGTGCACTGTACCCTCAGTCTTGGTGTCATTTGTAAATCTGCTAATCCAGTTCACCACGTTATCATCCAGATCATTGATATAGATGACACACAACAATAGATACAGTGATGTTTCTTGCAGCACACCATTTATCACGGGCCTCCAGTCAGAAAGACAACCATCTATAACTACTCTCTGGTTACTCCTGCAAAGCCATTTTCTTTCTTTCTTTTTAAATCTTTTTATTGAATAAGTATACAAAAAGGTAAGCCATATAGGCACTAATACACTGTTAGAATATAATAAAATTACAGGAGATACTAATACAAAAAAAAATACAAACAATGTAATTTAAACATAACGTACCAAGGTAACATAATAGTATACTAATTTTTATATATATATCAATAGAGAAAAGGAAAAAAAAACCCCAAAAAAACCCACCGTGCAACTAACTAAAAGCAAAGCAAAGCAATGGGCTAACTTGAAACCAAACAGAGTTAAAAAACTTAAAATCACGTCCTCAATCCCAACCTCCATTAAAAACAGTAAAAAAAACAAGAAGGGTATATATTACATTAAATGAAAATATTGAATAAAAGATCTCCAGGTCTGTTCAAATTTAAATGAAGAGTCATAAAGATTGCTTCTAATTTTCTCCAAATTCAAGCATAATATCGTCTGAGAAAACCAAAAAAAGGTAGTTGGAGCATTAAGCTCTTTCCAATGTTGTAAGATACATCTTTTAGCCATTAAAGTAAGAAATGCAATCATTCTACGGGCTGAAGGAGAAAGATTACTGGAAATTTTAGGTAGTCCAAAGATAGCAGTAATAGGGTGAGGAGAGATATCTATATTCAATACCTTGGAAATAATATTAAAAATGTCTCTCCAAAAAGTTTCCAGAGTAGGACAAGACCAAAACATATGAGTTAAAGAGGCTATCTGCCCCGGACATCTATCACAAAAAGGATTAATATGAGAATAAAAGCGAGCTAATTTATCTTTGGACATATGTGCTCTATGAACAACTTTAAATTGAATTAGGGAATGTTTAGCACAGATAGAGGAAGTATTGACTAATTGTAAAATTTGCCCCCAGTCATCCACGGAAATAATAGATCCTAATTCTTGTTCCCAATCTAACCTAATCTTATCAAATGGAGCTTTCCTAAGTTTCATAATAATATTATAAATAATAGCCGATGCACCTTTCTGACATGGATTAAGGTTAATTATAGTACCTCAAATGTATGTAGGAGGAAGCATTGGAAAGGAAGAAAGTATAGTACTTAGGAAATTTCTAACTTGTAGATATCTAAAAAAATGTATTCTTGATAAATTATATTTATTAGATAATTGTTCAAAAGACATAAGGGAACCATCTAAAAATAAATCCAAAAACCGTGAAATACCCTTAGTCTTCCAAATTTGAAAAGCACGATCCGTAAAAGAGGGAGGAAAAAATATGTTACCTAAAATAGGAATCGCTAGCCCAAATTGGTTAAGATCAAAAAATTTTCTAAATTGAAACCAAATACGTAAGGTATATTTAACTGTCGGGTTAGACACCTGTTTAAGGCGTTTCAAATCAAAAGGAAGAGAGGAACCTAAAATAGAGCTAAGTGTATAGCCCTGAACAGATTGTAATTCCAATGCTACCCATTTAGGAATGGATAGTATATCCTGGTCAAGTAACCAAAATTTCATATGTCGAATATTAATTGCCCAATAATAAAATCTAAAGTTAGGTAATGCTAAGCCTCCATCTCTCTTAGCTTTCTGTAAATGTATTTTACCCAGTCTCGGGTTTTTATTTTGCCAAATAAATGAAGAAATTTTGGAGTCAACTTTATCAAAAAAAGATTTTGGAACAAAAATTGGTAATGCCTGAAATATATATAAAAATTTTGGCAAAAAAAACATCTTAACTGCATTAATACGACCAATCAAAGTTAAATATAAAGGAAACCATTTAGATGAAAGTTGAATAATATGGTCAATTAAGGGTAAAAAGTTAATCTTAAATAAATCTTTGTATTTACAAGTAATTTTAATCCCAAGATATGAAAAATAATTATTAATCAATTTAAATGGAAAGTTATGATATAAGGGAAATTGTTTATTAATCGGGAAAATTTCACTCTTACTAAGATTTAATTTATAACCTGAAAAAAGACCAAATTGTGCTAATAGCTCTAAAACAGCAGGGATGGATTTTTGGGGATTAGAAATATATAAAAGTAAGTCATCAGCATAGAGTGATATTTTATGGGACTTTAAGCCCCGAGTTATCCCAGTAATATTTGGAGATGCTCGAATGGCAATTGCAAGAGGTTCTAATGCAATATCAAATAATAAAGGACTAAGAGGACACCCTTGTCGAGTACCTCGAAAAAGAGGGAAAAAAGGTGAGCTTAGAGAGTTAGTACAGACCGAGGCCACAGGAGAATGATATAACAATTTAATCCAGGAAATAAATTTCGAGCTAAAATTAAACATTTCAAGCACCTTAAATAAATAAGGCCATTCTACTCTATCAAAAGCTTTCTCAGCATCTAAAGAGATAACACACTCAGGAACATTTTGTGAGGGAGTATAAACAATATTTAACAGTGTGCGAATATTATAAAAAGAGTAACGGCCTTTAATAAAACCCGTCTGGTCTTCCGAAATAATAAAAGGAAGTACTTTTTCTAATCTATTTGCTAATAACTTAGAAAAAACTTTAGAATCAACATTTAATAAAGATATTGGTCTATAAGATGCACCGTGAGCAGGATCTTTATCCTTCTTTAATATTAGAGAGATTGATGCTCTATTGAAAGATTCAGGAAGTTTACCAAGTTTTAATGAAGCCTCAAAAACCCTACAGAGCCAAGGGATTAATGAAGGTGTGAAACATTTATAAAATTCTATGGTACACCCATCAGGGCCAGGAGCTTTCCCCAAATTCATAGAGAAAATAACATTCTTAATCTCATCCGTGGTAATGGGAGTATCTAACATAGAAGACATATCCTGTGAAATCTCAGGGAAGTCTAGATTATCTAAAAAATTATTCATATATTTAGAATCTCGAGGAGACTCTGATTGATATAAAGAAGAATAAAAATCACAGGAAGTTTGATTAATCCCCACATGGTCAAGTATCAGTCGGTCATTTTGGTTATAAATCTGATTAATTTGAGATTTAGCATAATTAGACTTCAGTTGATTAGCCAACAGTTTGCCAATTTTGTCACTGTGTACATAAAATTCACTTCTTGTTTTCTTTAATTGGTTTACAATCGAGGATGAAAGTAATAAACTGTGTTCCATTTGAAGTTCGGTTCTTTGTTTATATAACTCCTCAGAAGGAGCTATAACATATTTCTTATCAATTTCCTTAATCTTGTCCACAATTACCAACTCCTCCTGCTTTAGCTTCTTCCTCAAAGCAGCAGAATACGAGATAATCTGACCACGAATATAAACTTTAAAAGTATCCCAAAGAATGTTCACAGAAATATCCTCTGTATAGTTAATTGTAAAAAAAAGATCAATCTGTTCATTCATAAAGTTAACAAAGTCCGAGTCCTGAAGCAACAACGAATTAAAACACCATTGTCTATTATTTTGTGTATTGGCCTGAATTTTAATAGAAAGCTTAAGTGGAGCATGATCCGAAATGGTTATAGAGTCATAATCACATTTAATCACTGAAGAAATAAGATGAGAATCAATAAAGAAATAATCAATTCTTGAATAGGAATGGTGAACATGTGAAAAAAAAGAAAAATCTTTTTCCTGAGGATGCAAAAAACGCCAAATGTCCGTCGACCCAGAATCAGAGAGGAATGAATTAATCAAAGTTGCAGATTTATTAGGTAAGGTCCGTAGAGGAGCCGAACGGTCCAAAGCTGGAGATAAACAGGTATTCAGATCTCCGCCCCAGATCAATGAAAACTCATTCAAATTCGGGAACTGATTGAATAATGATTTATAAAATTCCGGACAGTCCATATTAGGAGCATAAACATTAACCAAAACTACCTTTTTATTAAATAGTAGACCACTAACCAATAGAAATCTACCATTCGGATCAGAAATAATATGTTGTATAAAAGTAACTGAGGAGTCTATAAAAATAGAGACACCTTGAATCTTAGCATTGGAGTTCGAATGAAACTGTTTATCCTTCCAGAATTTAAAAAAACGTAGTCTATCCCCCCTCCGCACATGGGTCTCTTGTAAAAATAAAATTTGTGCTTTAAGTCTCCAGAACACTTTAAAAACTTTTTTCCTTTTAATAGGATGATTAAGACCATTAGTATTCCAGGAGACAAAATTAATAATAGACTCCATAAACCCCAAAGTCAACCCGCATCAAGGAGGATTGACGATAGGCTCGACCCACGAACCCGGAAAGGGAACAGAACAAATAAGAGATACCGGGAAGAAGAACGCAACCAATACTTCAATAATGTACATAGCCCAAGAAGAAAAAAACTAAAATGTGAAGCCCCTCCCACCACCTCCCACCCCATGACCCCAAGGCTAAATCTAACGCAGACCAGCCCGAAAGAAGCAAGCACTAAAACTACCCCCATGACTTCCGGTATACGCTCCCTAAAAGAAGTGTAAATATAAAAAAAGATCAGCTAATTATAAAACAGTAAGAGAATAAGAAAAGGTAACTCAATTAAAACAAACACATAATATAACAGAGTAAAAGCCAGAAAATATAAAAAAAACGCAACAAACCCCAGACCCTATAAGTAAACAAAACAAAAAAAAAAATGAGATTATTAACATAAACTAGTTATGAAAACCTACAAAACAAAGTAGATTTAAAAAAATTACAAAATTTAAGGCCACAAAGGAAATACGTAAAATGACGGTGAGGGAATAACCACCCAGAATCCCCTGGGAAAAAGAAAGGAATGACGCAGTTAAAAAGAAAGTTTAGCAACCATATTAAATAATCAAAAATAAACTTTTCTGCCCATATAGGACAAAAAAAAATTAAGACTGACAAATTCACAACCTCCGCTCAACGGAGATAGTTAAAAATTACAATTAAGATGTTGAAGGTGAAAATTGATCCAGATAACTCTGGGCATCCGAAGGAGATCCAAACAAAAAACGGAGGGCTCCATCCGACGTACGAATCCTTAGACGTGCAGGGTAAAGCAGCGCTGGTTTTAAATCCATCTTGTAGAGTTCCGACATCACAGATCTGTAACGAACCCGTTGATCCTGGATTGGTTTACTGAAATCCTCCACGAATCGGAACTTAAGATCCAGAAAATCAATGTAACCTTTAGATCGAACGAAACAGTTTCTCCTTGTCTTGAAAGTAATGAAAACGTAAAATGACATGTCGAGGTTTATCTAACTTAGACGAGTATGATGGAACTCTGTGAACGCGATCCAGTAACGGTGGTTGGTCAGGAAATACAGTAGGAAATGCACCTTTTAAAAGTTGAGAAAAATACTTCATAGGGTTATCAGATTCAACAGCTTCACGCACCCCAATCATTCGAAGATTCTGCCGTCGCATTCTGGATTCTAAGTCAGAGTTTTTAAAGGTCAGAAAGTCGAGTTTCTTCTTCATTACATTAATTGTTTCTTCGATTTTCTCCATCTTGAGCTCACTTTGTTGCGTGGATTTTTGAAGATCAGATATAGCCAACTGATGTTCCGTAATAGATATTTGTATCTTCTCAATTGAATCAGCAATTTTCTGGAAACTAATTGAAATTTCCTCACTAATCAGCTCCGTAATAGAGGTTGCAATTTCCCCTTGAATTAGCTCCGATATAGCTTTCAAAGTCACCGGTGGTTCAGTTGGAGGGAAATCGGTACCTTTCGGTCTACCCAGAGGTTTGCCGTCCTTCCCGTTTTTTCCATTCTTAGACATAGCAGACCTTAAACGCATCCGATTATCAAAGAGCCCAATTTGTTTCAAATTATTGTAAAAGTCGATGCCTTAATGGTTAATTAAAATATAGCTGATCATAAGAAGAAAAACTCAGAGGTAATGGAGCGAGTCAAGAACGCAACTTCACTCCATGAGCGCTACCGGAAGTCTCTCCAAAGCCATTTTCAAATCCAATTTGCTACTCACCCTGAGTGCCAAGCGATCTCTGATCTCCGGAATGACAACTTGGGAGAAATGGCAATTCCAGACTAAACTTGAATCAGCGAAGGATGCTCGACAGCTGTGGCAGGGGTTGAATGCTATCACCTCTTACAAGGTGAAATCAAGTGACATAGGTGACAGCTGTCATTTGTGTCCAGATGACTGAATGCCTACTATGCTGAATTTGACTGTCAAAACATGGAGGAACAGGTACAAACACCCATGGCCCCTGATGATCCTGTGATTTCAGTCACTGAGGCTGACATGAAAGAATCCTTCAGGAGGGTGAACCCACAGAAAGCATCCATCCTAGATGGGTACCTGGCCAAGCACTAAAGACCTGTGCTGATCAACTGGCCGGAGTGTTCACTGCAATCTTTAACCTCTCACTTTGGCAGGCTGATGTACCCAGCTGCTTTAAGTTTACTGGTGGCTAAGAAGAACTTGGTAACCTGCCTCAATGACTATCGTTCAGTAGCACTTACATCCATGGTGATAATGTGTTTTGAGAGGCTGATGATGCAACATATCAACTCCTGCCTGAAAACCGACTTGGATCCGCTCCAGTTTGCCTACTGGTACAACAGGTCCATAACAGATGCCATTTCATTTGCTCTTCAATCAATCCTGGAACATCTGGACAGCTCAAAGATGCATACATCAGGATGCTCTTTATTGACTACAGGTTGGCATTCAATATTATCATTCCTGGGCCATCCGACTTCTCCACCATTCATCATGGCTAATCTATCATCCCTCTAACCCCATTTTCCTGCCTAATTCTGCTCCTTTGTCATAAGGACCAGATATACAAGTATTTGGATAGATCAGGCACTATTAACTTTGTGCATTGTAGGTCATATTTAACTAATTTTGTTTTAGAGATTTTTGAGGAGGTTACCAGGAAAGTTGATGAAGGAAAGGCAATGTCACAAGAGGTACTGCAGATACTGGAAATCTAGAGCAATACAGACAATGTGCTGGAGGAGCTCAGTAGGCCAGGCAGCATCTACAGATGGGAAAACACCATCAATGTTGCAGGCCGGGACCCTTCATCAGGATTGGTGGTGGATGTTTTCTACATGAACTTTAGTAAAGCCTTTCATAAATTATTGCATGGAAGCAACATTCCCTGTAATTATTTTTTACAGCTGCACTGACCAGCTATTGCTCTGAACAGGAAATCTTTACATGGCCTAAAATTGTGCGACTTTAAAACATTATATAAAAGAAAATTCCAGCTGCGTTAGAACAAAGGCTTGGTGCACAGCAGCATTTCAGTTTCTGTGCAGTTACGTCACTGCGCAGCTTAGAGTGAACAATGAATGGAACGTTGGTCAAGAAAGTTCAGTCGATTCAAAGTACAAAGTAAATTTATCATCAAAGTACATACAGTGGCATGCAAAAGTTTGGGCACTCCTGGTAAAAATTTCTGTTACTGTGAATAGTTAAGTGAGTAGAAGATGAACTGATCTCCAGAAGTCATGAAGTTAAAGATGAAACATTCTTTTCAACATTTTAAGCAAGATTAGTGTATTATTTTTGTTTTGTACAATTTTAAGAGTGAAAAAAAGGAGCATCATGCACAAGTTTGGGCACCCCAAGAGATTTGAGCTCTCAGATAACTTTTACCAAGGTCTCAGACCTTAATTCGCTTGTTAGGGCTATGGCTTGTTCACAGTCATCATTAGGAAAGGCCAGGTGAAGCAAATTTCAAAGCTTTATAAATACTCTGACTCCTGAAATCTTGTCCCAACAATCAGCAGCCATGGGCTCCTCTAAGCATCTGCCTAGCACTCTGAAAATTAAAATAAATGATGCCCACAAAGCAGGAGAAGGCTATAAGAAGATAGCAAAGCGTGTTCAGGTAGCCGTTTCCTCAGCTGGTAATAGAACATAGAATAGTACAGCACAGTGCAGGCCCTTTGGCCCACAATGTTGTGCTGACCCTTAAACCCTGCCTCCCATATAACCCCCACCTTAAATTCCTCCATATACTTGTCTAGTAGTCTCTTAAATTTCACTAGTGTATCTGCCTCCACCACTAACTCAGGCAGTGCATTCCACGCACCAACCACTCTCTGAGTAAAAAACCTTCCTCTAATATCCCCCTTGAACTTCTCATCCCCTACCTTAAAGCCATGTCCTCTTGTATTGAGCAGTGGTGTCCTGGGGAAGCGGCGCTGGCTGTCCACTATCTATTCCTCTTAATATCTTGTATAACTCTATCATGTCTCCTCTCATCCTCCTTCTCTCCAAAGAGTAAAGCCCTAGCTCCCTTAATCTCTGATCATAATGCATACTCTCTAAACCAGGCAGCATCTTGGTAAATCTCCTCTGTACCCTTTCCAATGCTTCCACATCCTTCCTACAGTGAGGTGACATCCTTCCTATAGTAATGTGATTAAGAAATGGCAGTTAACAGGAATGGTGGAGGTCAAGTTGAGGTCTGGAAGACCAAGAAAACTTTCTGAGAGAACTGCTCATAGGATTGCTAGAAAGGCAAATCAAAACCCCCGTTTAACTGCAAAAAACCTTCAAGAAGACTCTGGAGTGGTGGTGCACTGTTCTACTGTGCAGCAACACCTGCACAAATATGACCTTCATGGAAGAGTCATCAGAAGAAAACCTTTCTTGCGTCCTCACCACAAAATTGAGCATCAGAAGTTTGCAAAGGAACATCTAAATATGCCTGATGCAGTTTGGAAACAAGCCCTGTGGACTGATGAAGTTAAAATAGAACTTTTTGGCCGCAATGAGCAAAGGTATGCTTGGAGAAAAACGGGTGTAGAATTTCATGAAAAGAACACCTCTCCAACTGTTAAGTACGGGGGTGGATCGATCATGCTTTGGGCTTGTGTTGCAGCCAGTGGCACAAGGAACAATTCACTGGTAGAGGGAAGAATGAATTCAATTAGATACCAGCAAATTCTGGAAGCAACATCACACTGTCTGTAAAAAAGCTGAAGATGAAAAGAGGATGGCTTCTACAACAGGATAATGATCCTAAACACACCTCAAAATCCACAATGAACGACCTCAAGAGGCACAAGCTGTAGGTTTTGCCATGGCCCTCACAGTCCCCTGACCTAAACATCATCGAGAATCTGTGGATAGACCTCAAAAGAGCAGTGCATGCAAGACGGCCCAAGGATCTCACAGAACTAGAAGCCTTTTGCAGGGAAGAATGGTCGAAAATCCCCCAAACAAGAATTGAAAGACTCTTAGCTGGCTACAGAAAGCGTTTACAAGCTGTGATACTTGCCAAAGGGGGCATTACTAAGCACTGACCATGCAGGGTGCCCAAACTTTTGCTTCAGACCTTTTTACTTTTTTGTTATTTTGAAACTATACAAGATGGAAATAAAAAAGTAATCGTGCTTAAAGTATTAAAGAAATGTGTCATCTTTAACTTTATGCCTTTTGGAAATCAGGTCATCTTTTACTTGCTTAGTTATTCACAGTAACAGAAATTTTGACCAGGGGTGCCCAAACTTTTGCACGCCACTGTATATGTCACCAGACAACTCTTGAGATTAGTTTTCTTGCAGGCATACTCAATAAATCCAATGACCATAATAGAATCAGTGAAAGACTACACCCAACAGGGTGGTCAACCAATGTGTATAAGACAAGAAGTAGTGCAAATACAAAAGCAAAGAAAAGAAAATAAATAAACAATAAATATTGAGAACATGAGATGAAGTGTCCTTGAAAGTGAGTCCATTGTTTGTGGGAACTATTCAGTGACGGGGCAAGTGAAGTTATCCCCACCAGTTGAAGAGTCTGATGATTGAGGGGTAAAAACTGTTCTTGAACATGGTGGTGAGAGTCCTGAGGCTCCTGTACCTTCTTCTTGATCGCAGCAAGAAAAGAGCATAACCTGGATGGTGGCAGTTCCTGATGACGCAGCTGCTTATCTGTGATAATGCTCCATGTAGATGTGCACAATGGTGGAAAGGACTTTACCTGTGATGGACTGGGCTGCATCCACTACAAGGGCATTGGTGTTTCCATGCCAGGCTGTGATACAGTCAGTCAATATACTCTCTACCACACTTCTACAGAAGTTTATCAAAGTTTTAGTTGTCTTGTCAAATCTTAGCAAACTTCTAAGGAAGTAGAGATGCTGCTATGGTTTCTTTGTAATTGCATTTACATGCTAAGCCCAGGACAGGTCCTCTGAAATGATAACACTGAGGAATATAAAGTTCCTAGACTCATCTACTATAGAAAACATCCCCTCCACATACATTCTATCTGGGCCTTTCAGCATTTGACAGATTTCAATGAGAAACCCCTCACCCTATTAAATTCTAGCCAGTACAGGCCCAGAGCCTTCAAATGCAGCTCATACATTAACCCTTTCATTCCAGGAATCTTCTCGTAAACTCCTCTGGACCCTCTCCCATGCCAGCACACCTTTCCTTAGATGAGAAACTGCTAAGAAAACTGCTCACAATACTCCAAGTGTGGTTTGACCAATTTATAAAGTCACAGCATTACATTCTTTCTAAGACAAGAGGCCCATATCTGCTTACTGTACACCCAGTGAGGCCTCACCAGGGCTTTCATATTCTAGCCCTCTTGAAACGAATGCTAACATCACATTTCCCTTCTTCACTGCAGATTTGATCTGCAAATTAACTTTTAGGGAATCCTGCACAAGGACTTTTGCTCCTCAGATTTTAAAATTTTCTCTCTATTTAGAAAAGTCTCCCGTTTTATTTCTTCTACCAAAGTGCATGACCATATATTTCCTGACACTGTATTCCACCTGCCACTTCTTTGCCTACTAAAAGTCTGTCATGAGCCGTGTGGCCCATCAGGCCAGTGCTCATGCTGGATTCTGAGGCGTGAAGCGACTGAGAGTATGAGACTCCCCCCCACCCCCCAACGCCAGTCTATTGTGAGGTTAACCTCCAGCGTTTTTGCTGGTACCCATTCTCAGCTGGGTAGACTGAAGCATTGTGTGGTTGAGTGCCTTGCTCAAGGCCACACAAGCTACCTCGGCCAAGGCTCCAACCCATGTCCTTCAGGTCGCTAGTCCAATGCCCTAACCACTTGGCCATGCGCCACTCTTTGCTTATTCTTCTAATTTAAGTCTTTCTGTAGCCATTCCAGAATCTGGTGATTCTTGAAAAATCATTACTAATGCCTCCACAATCTCTTCAGCCACCTCTATCAGAACCCTGGGGTGTACACCAACTGGTTCAAGTGACTTATCTACCTTCAGACCGTTCAGTTTCCCAAGAACCTTCTCCCCCTGCAGAGGAGAGGGACTTTTGACAAATGTGAAGTCAGCATAGACACATAAATGTTCTGGAGCATGCTGAAGTTCAGAAAGAGGTAGCGTGGGAGCTTTTGAAAAACATTAGGATAAGACCAGTCTCCTGTCAAAAACAGGATACACCCTGGGTTACTATAGGAAACAAAGGAAGAGATTGCTGGAGCACTCATGATGATATTTGCTTTCTGCTTGCTCTCAGGAGTGGAATAAAGGACTGGAGGATGGTAAACATTATTCCATTATTCAAGAGTAATAAGGATAATTCTGGAAATTATAGACCAGTGAGTCTTTATCAATGGTCGGCAAGCTATTGAAAAGAATTCTTAAGGATAGGAATTATGAGCATTTGGAGAAACATAGTCCTATTAGAGATGACCCAACAGCCCAACTGAGTTTTTTTGATGAGGTGACCAACAAATTGAAGACAGAGTGGTGGATGTACTGCATATGGATTTTGGTAAGGCATTTGACAAGGTTGCCCATGGTTAGCACACAGAAGGTCATGAGGCATAGATTCATGAAGCCTGGCTGTATGGATTCAGAACTGGCTTACCTCCAGAAGGTAGAAGTTGTAGCAGATAAAGTGTATTCTGTCTGGAGGTTGGTAACTAGTGGTGTGCCACAGGGATCATTTCTGGGACCCCTGCAACTTGTGACTTTTATAAATGACTTGGATGAGAAAGTGGATGGGTGGGTTAGTAAGTCTGCAGGATAATACCAAAGTTGGAGGTGTTGTGGATAGTGTAAGAGGTTGTTATTGTTTACATTAATAATATGCAGAGCTGGTCTGAAGACAATAGTTCTAGTTTTCCTAATATTTAATTACAGGAAAATTCTTCTCAGTTTGACTGACAGGCAGGGATTTAAGAATTCTCAAACAATTGAATTGAGAGTAAAAGTTGGAAATGAAGACACAGGAAAAGAACTAGGCCATGCTGCCTACTGATTCTGCTCATCCATTCAATCATGGCTGATTTTATTTAAACCCCATTCTTCTACCTTCTACCTATAATTGTCAACCCCCTGACCAAGCAACTGATGACCCAATTAACCTGAATCCACTGTATTTCCTCCTTTTCCTTGATGAAACCATCAATTTCCTTTGTTAATTATTGTTCCCTTATCTTAACATCACAGGGAGATGATCACCTTTAAACAGCTTTCACTTATCATATGTTGTTTTCCACTCTCAATCTACTTCTGTCAGGTCCTGTCTTAGACCTCTAAAATTAGTACCCTAACTCTATGATCAGAGTTAATACTTAACCGAATTATGATCATTGTTTCAAGGTAACTGCCACAATTTGCGTATCTAATTCCCTAAATCAAGGTCAAGCAGACTCTCATCCCCAGCAGGAGATCTATATACGACTTAAAAACTTATAGGATGCAATTTAACTTGCCTATTATTGACTGGGAATACCCTAAGGCAGGAGTTCCCAAACTAGGGTACACAGATCCATTGTTTAATGGTATTGGTCCATGGCATAAAGGTAGTTGGGAACTCCTGCTCAAAGGCAAACCCAGTTAATATTGAGCATTAAAATCCCAGGCTATTACAAACATAAATATGAGATTCTGCAGATGCTGGAGATCCAGGGTAACATGCACAGCTGGAAGAACTCAGCAAGTCAGGCAACAGCTATGGAAACGAATAAATCATCAGGACCTGGAGAGGAAGTGGGAAGAAGCCAAAATAAAAGGTGAGGGAGGGAAAGGAGTACAAGCTGGCAAGTGATAGGTGGAATCAGGGGAGGGGGGATAAAGTGAGAAGCAGTGAAGTGATAGGTGAAGAAGGTAAAAGGCTGAAGGAGGAGTCTGATAGGGGAGGAGAGTGGACCACGAAAGAAAGGGAAGGAGGTGATGGGCAGGTGAGGAGAAGAGAAGGGGTATTAGGGGTTGGGGGAGAGCCAGAACAGGGAATGGAATAAGGGAGCAGGAGGAGAGTAGAGAAGTTATCGGGAGTTAGAGAAATCAGATTGGAAGCTACCTAGATGGAATATGAGGTACTGCTCCTTCAAGCTGAGTGGCTTAGATATGTACTGTGTGCTCGTGGCCTTCTGATGCTGTGGCCCATCTACTCAAGGTTTGTTGTGTTGTGTGTTCAGAGACGCTCTTCTGCATACCACTCTTGTAACACACAGTTCTTTGAGTACAGTCATCTTCCTGTCAGCTTGAACTAGTCTGGCCATTCTCCTCTGACCTTTCTCATTAACAAGACATTTTTGCACACAGAATCGCTGCCAACTGGATGTTTTTTGTTTCCCATCCTATACAGTGTATGACGCCAACAGACTTGCTGATGAAACATTCCTTATCTGGAAGGATTGTTTGAGAAGTGAAGAGGCAGGTGTAGCACTTGTTCATCTTGCAGGGGCAATTGCTAGGAGGGACTACACTGGGGAGGGACAAATGGACACAGAGAGCACGACCCCTGTGGAAAATGGAAAGTGGGGCTATGGAAAGATGAATTTAGTGGTAGGATCCTGTTGAAGATGGTGGAAGTTATGGAGAATGATGTGCTGGATGCGGAGACTTGTAGGGTGGGAGATCAGTAAAAGGGGAACTCTATCTGTTATGGTGGCGGGAAGATGGGATGAGGGCAGACGTCTGAGAAATGGAGATGAAGATGACGACAGTGGAAAAGAAACCACATTCTTTGAAAGAGGAGGACATTTAAGATATTTTGAAATTGAAAGCCTCATCCTGAAAACAGATGTGGAGAAATCAGAAAAATTGAGAAAAGGAACTTTAAAAGTGATGGGGTGGGGGGAGAAGAGATATAGTCAAGAAAGCTGGGAGAATCAGGTTATAAAATATGTCAGTAGAAAGTCTGTCTCCAAACTGAAACACTGTCACTTTCAGTTCCCTGGCCCTGATCACCTAACTTTTACTCTGGACGTCCAGTCCAAATACATTTCTAGCCCCATGAGGAAGGCCAAAAAGGATGGGAAACAAAAAACATCCAGTTGGCAGCTCTGAACAGGAAATCTTTACATGGCCTAAAATTGTGCGACTTTAAAACATTATATAAAAGAAAATTCCAGCTGCGTTAGAACAAAAGCTACCTTTATACTATTCCAGTTTGCATGAATGACCAATCACAAAAGGTCTCAAAGATGGTTCTTGATTGCACATATGAAACTGAGGTTGCTTTGAACACCACAAGAGGAATCCTCGGGTTGGCAGATTCACTGATTGGCTCTATTTCACTGCCTGCAGAGCTATGGGTCTTCCTGTGCTCCGGTGCCTCGTCTTTTTTTTTTTGGAATTGCCTGCTCTACTAATGGTTAGTCAGGTCTTGTGCCTCAGTTAGGGTGCCACTTACCACCCCCCTCCCCCACCCCCAAGAATGATGAACGACCCCCAAGAATGAGGAATGCCCCCCCAATGACTTCTATTTCCCTTAATGCCCCCTTAGGACATTTAATCATCCCCATTGAGAATCACTGACATATAATATTCTTGCAGGGCGGGACCCATTTGAAAACTGCAAGACTTGTCGGGAGTGAGTCATCAAAGTAGCGAGTGAGAGAGCAACATCTTGCAGGGTAGAAGGCTTTTGAAAATTTCAAGTCTCATTGTGAGTGAGTCTGATTTGAGCCAAAGGAAAGAAAGGAGGTGTAAGCAGAAGGGCCATTGTTGGGGTTGGCCAGTGTTAGAGTGGCCTGGCCTTGACTCAACTGGCTTGGGCAAGCACAGGCAGAGGTTCTAAGTAAGCTTCTATGAAGTTTTTTTTCCTGTTAGTACATAGCTGGTGGGCTGAGAATGGGTCCAGAGTTAGTGGTATGTTTCTTGTGTGAAATGTAGGAACTTCAGGAGACTCTAGTGTCTCTAATAACTACATCTGCACAAATGCAGCTCCTTAGAACCATTTTAAGGAAGGTAGCCACTCCCACATTGCAGGAGGCAGGTACCTGGGTGACTGCCAGGAGAGACAAATGGAATAGGTAGTGAGTGCAGAGTACGCTGTAGCTGTTCCCCTCAATAATAAATTTATTGCATTGGATACTGTTGGGGGAGGTGGGGGGGGGGTCACCTACCAGGGAGAAGGCATAGCGAGCAGGTCTCTGACACTGAGTCAGGTTCTGTGGCTCACAAGAGAAGGTGGGGAGGGGGTAGGGAGGAGTGCAGTAGTGATAGGGGATTCCATAGATAGAGGAGCAAACAGGGGATTCTGTGGACATGATAAAGTCACCCGGATGGTATTTTGCCTCCCAGGTGCCAGGATCAGGGACCTCTCAGGTTGAGTCAGCAGCATTCTAAAGGGGGAGGATTAACAGTCAGAAGTCGTGGTACATATCGGTACCAATGACAAAGGTAGGAAATTGGAGGAGGTCCTAAAGAGTGAAAAAATGGAGCTATGTAGAAAACTGAAAAGCCCGACCTTCAGGGTAGGAATCTCTGGATTAATACTTGTGCCATGTTCCAGTGAAGGTAAGGATAGAATGATTTGGTAGATGAATGTGTACTGGGGAATTGGTACAGGGGGCAGCGTTTCAAATTTCTGGTTCATGGAGATTGTATGATCCGCACAAAAAAGAAGGGTTACACTGAACCTTAAGGGTCTAACATCCTTCAGGCAGGTTTGCTAGAGCTGTTGGGGAGGGTTTAAACTAATTTGGCAGGGGGATGGGAACTGGAATTACAGGGCTGAGGATGGGGCAGTTGGTGTTCAAACAGATGCAATGTGAAATGAGACTGAGGAAGAAAAGGCAGATAATAGGGCAAAATTGCAGTCAGTGGGATGGACTGAAGTGTAGCACAGGGGCAATATCAAAAAGGGTGATGAATATAGGATCACAATTGTTATATTTGAATGCACTGAGTATACGGATACATGTAGATAATCTTGTTGTGCAATTTCAGATTGGCAGGTACGATGTTGTGGGCCTGACTGAGACGTAACTGAAAGAAGATCATAGTTGGGAGCTTAGTAACCAAGGATACACCTTGTATTGAAAGGACAGACAGGTAGGAAGATGAGGTGCTGTGGTTCTCTTGGTAAAAAAATATATCAATTCCTTAGAATGAGGTGGTATAGGATTGGAAGATACAGAATCCTTGTGGATAGAGTTAAGAAACTGTAAGGGTAATAAGACCCTGATGTAAGTTCTCTACGGGCTTCCAAATGGTAGCCAGGATGTGAGATACAAATTACAATGGGAGATAGAAAAGGCATTTAAAAGGGCAATGTTATGATAGTCATGAGGGATTTCAATATGCAGGTAGATTGGGAAAATCAGGTTGCTGCTGGATCTCCAGACAGCATATCTACAAGATAGTTTTTTAGAATAGCTTGTGGTTAAGCAGACTAGGTGAAAGACAATTCTGTATTGGGTGTTGTGTAATGAACCAAATTTGATTAGGGAGCTATAATTTTCTTTCTTCTGCTTAAAGGAAGACTTAGGAAGCAGTGAAAAAATATGATAGAAGTCACCCTGCAGTTTGAGAGGGGAGAATATAACGTGAAATGTATCAGTATTACTGTGGAGTAAAAGGGAATCAAAGAGACATGAGAGAGGAGCTAGCTAAAATTGATTGGAATGGGACATTAGCAGAATGACGGGTGGAATTTCTGGGGACAATTCGGAAGGCGCAGGTTAAATAAACTCCAAACATGAAGTATCCTAAAGACAGGATGAAGCAACCATGGCTGAGAGGGAAGTCAAAGACAACATGAAAGCAAAGGAGATGGCATACAATATAGCAAAAATTAGTGGGAAGTTAGAGGATTGGGAAACTCTTAAAAACCAATAGAAGGCAACTAAAAAAAAAAGCCATAAGGAGAGAAAAGTTGAAATATGAAGAGAAGATGGCCAATTTTTTTCCAAATATATGAAGAGTAAAGGAGAGGTGAGACTGGGTATCAGACCACTGATAAATGAGGCTGGAGAGGTAGTAATAGGGAACAAAGAAATGGCGGTGGACCTTAAGTAGTTTGTGTCAGTCTTCATTGTGGAAAACTAATCAGTATGACAGAAATTCAGGAGTGTTGTTGCTATTACTTAGGAGAAAGTGCTTGGGAAGATGAAAGGTCTGGGGAGGGAGGGAGGGGAGGAGAGAACGTCGACTCAGACCATGAGAGGCCTGTGTCGGGCATTTTCATGTGGGGTGTGGGGTGTGGGGTGCTCCTCCTTGCACAGAAACTAGAGCAATGTGTGGTTAAGTGCCTTGCTCAAGAACACAAACACGCTGCCACAACTGAGGCTCGAACTAGTGACCTTCAGATCACTAGATGAACGCCTTAACCACTTGGCCACGTGCCCAACACATGGTCTGAAGGTAGATAAATCACCTGGACCAGACAGATTACACTCTAGGGTTCTGAAGGATGTAGCTGAAGAGAATGCAGAGGCATTAGTAGTGATCTTTCAAGAATCACGAGTTTCTGTAATAGTTCCAGAGGACTTGAAAATTGCAAATATGAATTCATTCTTTAAGGGAGGAAAGCACAAGAAAAGAAATTATAGGCCAATTAGCCTGGCTTCAATGATTGGGAAGATGTTGGAGCCTATTATTAAGGATGAGGTTTTAGGGTACTTAGAGGCACATTATACAGTACGCCAAAGTTAGCATGATTTCCCTAAGGGTAAAGTTTTCCTGAAAAATCTGTTGGAATTCTTTGAGGAAATAACAGGCAAGGTAGACAGAGAAGGTTCAGTGGATGTTGCTTATGTGGATTTTCAGAAGACCTTTGACAAGTTGCTGCACATGAGGCTGCATAACAAGAAAAGACTCCATGGTATGACAGGAAAAATACTAGCATGGATAGAAGCTTGGCTGATTGGCAGGAGGCAAAGAGTGGGAATAAATGGTTGGCTGCTGATGATTGGTGGTGTTCTGCAGGGTCAGTATTGGGACAGCTTCTTTAGACATTATAATTCAATGATTTGGATGACAGAATCGATGGTTTTATGGCCAGGTTTTGTGAACAACATGGAAGTTGGTGGAGGGGCAAATAGTGCTAAGGAAGAAGGGAGTCTGCATAAGGACTCAGACTGGGAGAATGGGCAAAGAAGTGGAAGGTGGAATGTACTGTAGTATAGGGAAGTGTACATTCATGCACTTTGGTAGAAGGAATAAAGGCAAAGACTATTTTCTAAATGGGGAGAAAATTCAAAAATCAGTGGGGCAAAGGTACTTAAGAATCCTAGTGCAGGATTCCCTAAGGATTAACTTGCAGTTTGAGTCGGTAGTAAGAAAGGTAAATGTAATGTTAGCATTCGTTTCACGAGGACTAGAATAGAAGAGCAACGATGCAATGCTGAGGCACTGGTCAGTCCACACTTGGAGTATTGTGAGAAGTTTTGAGTCCCTTATCTAAGAAAAAATGTGCTGGTATTAGAGATGATCCAGAGGGGGTTCTCAAGAATGATTCTGGGAACGAAAGGGTTAATATACGAAGAGCACTTGATAGTTTTAGCCCTGTACTCACTGGAGTTTAGAAAACTGGGTGGGGGAAAATCACATTGAAACATATTGAATATTGAATGGTCTGGATAGAGTGGATGGAGGGAGGGCGTTTCTTATTGTGAACTAGTCTAGGATCACAGGGCAGCCTCAGACTAGAGGTATGTCCATTTAGAACAGAGATGAAGAGGAATTTCTTTAATCAGAGGGTAGTGAATTTGTGAAATTCATTGCCACAGGCTGCTATGGAGGCTAAGTCATTGAGTATATTTAAAGAAGAGGTTAATAGATTCTTGATTTCAGGTTACAGAGTGAAGGCTGGAGAATGGGGTTGAGAGGGATAATAAATCAGCCATGATGGATTGTGAAGCAGTCTTCATGGTCTGAGTGGCCTGATACTACTCTTATCTCTTATAGTGTTAAACAATAGCAGTCATATCACTTGAGTCATTCAGTTGTATGCTACAAGCAGCAAAACTCTCCAGTATTGCATCCAATGCAGCAGCTAGAGGCATAACTCTACCACCACCAGATATTAATGTACAGAGGCAATTCAAACACAAGACAGTACATTGCAGAATTCCTAACAGAGGCAGTTGGCCACATGCATAGCAATTAGTTATTGACAATAATATATCCACATTACCCCAGTTAACAATGGATAAAGTGCTTTCACCAAATCTATATGGTAAGGTGATACTATTATTCAGGATGTCTTTTTACTTATTAGCCCATTAACTGACAGAATGAATACGACATAAAACCCAATGCATAACAAGTCAGAATGAAACTAAATAACCAACCTCTTTAGCTCTTTGGACAGCATCACTTGGTGGATTTCTTATCTGTGGTGATGACTTCGTGTTGATCTTGTCATACAACTGGTAGGAAAAAAAACAAAGCAAATTTCAAATGAACAGGAAAAAAAAATACAAGATTAAGCACACTTGCTAGAGTCACTGTTGACAGTGTTAATAAGTGGCACTGCCTTACAAGCTACTCATTGATGCCCATTTAGGGTTTTGCTAGCAGCATTTGGCTCCAGACATCATCTCAGCCTTAGTTCAAATAATCCCCAAAAGAGTCTAATTCTGAAGGTGATATGAGAGCTGCTACCCTTGACATCAAGGTGCTCTGGTAAAACTGCTCAATGGGTAATCAAAGGGAATACACTCCGAAACTGGAGTCCTACCTCACACAATGGAAGATGATTGTAGTTGAAGCTTAGTCATCCCATCCCAAGAATTTTGCAGCATGAGTTGTTCAGATTAGTGCCCTTGCCCAAACACAATCAATAATCCATTATGGTCAGAAGTGGGGGTATTTGTTAGCATTGTAGAATATTTAATTGCATTTGCAAAATCTCAACAAATAGAGCTCGTATGTAGCAAGACTACAACAGTACGCAGGCATGGGCTGAAAAATGACATGTAACATACATGGCAACGAGGAGAATCTAACCACCTACACTTGACATTCAATGGCATTACCATCACCAATGAAGGTCATCATAGACCAGAAACTCATCTAAAACAGCCACATAAATACCCTGTGGTTCCAAGAGCACTGTTCCCTCTAAACTGCACATGTGCACGGCCACACAGTAACTGAAACAATTCTGCGCACCACGCCTTTGTTGTTGCACAGCTGGAATTTTCTTTTATATAATGTCAATATAATTTTGGATTTGGAAAAGAGAATGCGGTACAACAGACAAAAAAATGGTACCTCTATTATGAACTACGACAAAAGCATTGCCACAAAAACATCTCAGCAATCCTGTTATTTCAAGTTTGTTGTTTCTGAGAAAGTTAAGACTGCTTCAATTAAGACGTTCACTGATAGGCTGACCTATGTGCTTAGAAATTAAGAATTTGAAGAACTGTCAATTCTTGTTGACATTGTTGGAACATTTCAAGCTTCTAGTGCTGACTAAGAACGTGGATTCAGTCTTATGAATTGAATGAATGAATGAATGAATGAAAGAAATTTATTTTGGTCAGAACAAAGTTCAATTAAATATAAATCCAGAAACACTCTAGAAGTGGAGCATTTGGTTGATCTAATGGTCTGGAGTTTGTAAAATGTGTACAGGATTGTTTTTTGCAGCAATACATAGAGGTACAAACTAGAGAAGGGGCAGTGTTGGATCTCCTGTTAGGGAATGAGATAGGTCAGGTGACGGAGGTTTGTGTTGGGGAGCACTTCGGGTCCAATGATCACAATGCCATTAGTTTCAATATAATTATGGAGAAGGATAGGTCTGGACCCAGGGTTGAGATTTTTGATTGGAGAAAGGCTAACTTTAAGGAGATGCGAAAGGATTTAGAAGGAGTGGATTGGGAGAATTTGTTTTATGGGAAGGATGTAATAGAGAAATAGAGGTCATTTAAAGGTGAAATTTTGAGGGTACAGAATCTTTATATTCCTGTTAGGTTGAAAGGAAAGGTTAAAAGTTTGAGGGAGCCATGGTTTTCAAGGGATATTGGAAACTTGGTTTGGAAAAAGAGAGGGATCTACAATAAATATAGGCCGCTTGGAGTTAATGAGATGCTCGGATATAAAGAATGTAAAAAGAATCTTAAGAAAGAAAGTAGAAAAGCTAAAAGAAGATATGAGGTTGCTTTGGCAAGTAAGGTGAAAATAAATCCAGAGGGTTTCTACAATTATATTAATAGCAAAAACATACTGAGGGATAAAATTGGTCCCTTAGAGAATCAGAGTGGATAGCTATGTGTGGAGCCAAAGGAGATGGGGGAGATTCTGAACAATTTCTTTTCTTCGGTATTCACTAAGGAGAAGGACATGGAATTTTGTAAGGTAAAGGAAACAGGTAGGGAAGTTATGGAAACTATGATGATTAAAGAAGAGGAAGTACTTGCGCTTTTAAGGAATATAAAAGTGGATAAGTCTCCGGGTCCTGACAGGATATTCCCTAGGACCTTGAGGGAAGTTAGTGTGGAAATAGCAGGGGCTCTGACAGAAATATTTCAAATGTCATTAGAAACGGGGATGGTGCCGGAGGATTGGCATATTGCTCATGTGGTTCCATTGTTTAAAAAGGGTTCTAAGAGTAAAACCTAGCAATTATCAGCTTGTGAGTTTGACGTCAGTGGTGGGTAAATTGATGGAAAATATTCTTAGAGATGGTATATATAATTATCTGGATATACAGGGTCTGATTAGGAACAGTCAACATGGATTTGTGCGTGGAAGGTCATGTTTGACAAATCTTATTGAATTTTTTGAAGAGGTTACTAGGAAAGTTGACGAGGGTAAAGCGGTGGATGTTGACTATATGGACTTCAGTAAGGCCTTTGACAAGGCTCCACACGGAGGGTTCAATCGTTAGGTATTAATATTGAAGTAGTAAAATGGATTCAGCAGTGGCTGGATGGGAGATGCCAGAGAGTAGTGGTGGATAACCGTTTGTTAGATTGGAGGCCAGTGACTAGTGGTGTGCCTCAGGGATCTGTACTGGGTCCAATGTTGTTTGTCATATACATTAATGATCTGGATGATGAGGTGGTAAATTGGATTAGTAAGTATGCAGATGATACTAAGATGTGGAGTTGTGGATAATGAAGTAGGTTTTCAAAGCTTGCGGAGAGATTTAGGCCAGTTAGAAGAATGGGCTGAAAGATGGTAGATGGAGTTTACTGCTGATAAATGTGAGGTGCTACATTTTGGTAGGACTAATCAAAATAGGACATACATGGTAAATAGTAGGGCTTTGAAGAATGCAGTAGAACAGAGAGATATAGGAATAATGGTGTATAGTTCCCTGAAGGTGGAATCTCATGTGGATAGGGTGGTGAAGAAAGCTTTTGGTATGCTGACCTTTATAAATCAGAGCATTGAGTACAGGAGTTGGGATGTAATGTTGAAATTGTACAAGGCATTGGTAAGGCAAAATTTGGAGTATTGTGTACAGTTCTGGTTACTGAATTATAGGAAAGATGTCAACAAAATAGAGAGAGTACAGAGAAGATTTACTAGAGTGTTACCTGGGTTTCATCACCTAAGTTACAGAGAAAGGTTGAACAAGTTGGGTCTTTATTCTTTGGAGTGTAGAAGGTTGAGGGGGGACTTGATAGAGGTATTTAAAATTATGAGGGGGATAGATAGAGTTGACGTGGATAGGCTTTTACCATTGAGAGTAGGAGAGAGTCAAACAAGAGGACATGAGTTGAGAGTTAAAGGGCAAAAGTTTAGGGATAACATGAGGGGGAACTTCTTTACTCAGAGTGGTAGCTGTGTGGAACAAGCTTCCAACAGAAGTGGTTGAGGCAGTTTGATGTTGTCATTTAAAGTTAAATTGGATAGCTATATGGACAGGAAAGGAATGGAGGGTTATGGGCTGAGCGCAGGTCGGTGGGACTAGGTGAGAGTAAGTGTTCAGCACGGACTAGAAGGGCCGAGATGGCCTGTTTCTGTGCTATTGTAATTGTTATATGGTTATATAATGAAGATTAAGATATATCTTTCATCCAAGTGCAAAATTAATCTGGACAGCGTTCTTAGATAATGGATTTGAAAGAAAGACAGATGAGAAAATGTTAATGAAATGTGAAAAATTTTCTTTGTTGTACTTTATTTCATTATACCTTTAATTAATAAATAAAATTTAAAAAATGTGATCTTTCAATCTTCATTCTAAATATTCATAGTATGCATATTACAAAAAAGAGACTTTTAAAGTGCCACACAGTTTTCAGGCTATGTAAAAATTTCCTGCCTAGGGCAATGGTTAGTCCGCACAGCTGTAAAAAGTATTAGAGGGAATATTGACCAAGAGCCAGTCCAGTGCAGGACATCCTTCAGTGAGCAAATTAATGCCTTTCACAAACTAGAGAGACAGGTACAAGTAAGGATTACGATAGTATGCTCTCCACTTGCATCAATAAGTGTAGAATCAAACCTTTCATTAACTCAGAATTAGACAGGATGCAAACACAAAAACTCTGCAGACGCTGGGGTCAAAGCAACACTCACAACACGCTGGAGGAACTCAGCAGGTCGGGCAGCATCCGTGGAAACGATGAGTTGACGTTTCGGGCCAGAACCCTTCATCAGGACTGTAGAGGGAAGGGGCAGAGGCTCTATAAAGAAGATGGGGGGAGGGTGGGAAGGAGAAGGCTGGTAGGTACCAGGTGGAAAACCAGTAAAGGGAAGGATAAAGGGGTTGGGGAGGGGAAGCAGGGAGGTGATAGGCAGGAAAGGTGAAGAAGGAATAGGGGAAAACACAATGGGTGGTAGAAGGAGGCGGAACTACGAGGGAGGTGATAGGCAGCTGGGGGAGGGGGCAGAGTGACATAGGGATAGAGGAAGGGAGGTGGAGGGAATTACCGGAAGTTGGAGAATTCTATGTTCATACCAAGGGGCTGGAGACTACCTAGACGGTATATGAGGTGTTGCTCCTCCAACCTGAGTTTAGCCTCATCATGGCAATAGAGGAGGCCATGTAATTCATACCAAGGGGCTGGAGACTACCTGGACGGTATATGAGGTGTTGCTCCTCCAACCTGAGTTTAGCCTCATCATGGCATTAGAGGAGGTCATGTATGGACATATCTGAATGGGAGTGGGAAGCAGAGTTGAAGAGGGTGGCTACTGGGAGAGCCTGTCTGTTGTGGCCGATGGAGCGGAGGTGCTGTCTGCTGGAAGTTTCCATTGATTTTGGCGCTTCTATTGTGAATGGTAATTGATCTTGTGAGTAAAGAATTCAAACTTGTACAATTTATAATGATCAATATCCCTAATCTGTCCCTGAGCCACGCAGTTGTCCCCACAAGCTTCAAGATCGCCTCCATCGTGCCAGTGCCGAAGCATTCCACTGCCACGGGCATGAATGACTTCTGTCCAGTTGCACCCACCCCCATCATTGCAAAGTGCTTTGAGAGACTGGTTCTATCACATCTGAAATCCTGTCTGCCCTCTACCCTGGACCCCCATCAATTTGCCTATCGTACCAACAGGTCAACAGAGGATGCCATCTCCACGGTACTTCACTCTGCCCTGACCCACCTGGACAGCCCCAACTCTTACGTCAGAATGCTGTTCATTGACTTTAGTTCGGCATTCAATACTGTGATCCCCTCCAAGCTGATCACCAAACGTCGCCAGCTTGGTATCAGCGTATCCCTCTGCAATTGGACCTTGGACTTTCTGACTAACAGACCTCAATCAGTTAAGTTAGACAACCTCTCCTCCTCCACTCTCACCCAGAACACCGGCATGTCTCAAGGCTGTGTGCTGAGCCCTCTTCTGTATACCCTTTTCACCTATGACTGCGTTCCTGTACATGGTTCTAACTCCATAATCAAGTTTGTAGACGACACCATGGTGGTTGGTCTGATCAGAGGGGATGACGAGACGGCCCACAGGGACGAGGTCCAGCACCTGGCTGCGTGGTGTGCCGACAACTATCTGGCCCTTAACACCCAGAAGACCAAGGAGATCATTGTGGACTTCAGACATGCCAGGAGTTACACTCACGTTCCCATCTACATCAATGGAACTGTAGTGGAGTGTGTATCAAGCTTCAAATTCCTTGGTGTCCACATTTCTGAGGATCTCACCTGGTCCCTGAACTCCTCCATCCAGATCAAAAAGGCGCAACAGTGCCTTTATTTCCTGTGGAGCATGAAGACAGCTCACCTCTGTCCCAGGATACTGACAGACTTTTACCGCTATACCATTGAGAGCATACTCACCAACTACTTCTCAGTGTGGTATGACAATTGTCCCATATCGGACTGCAAAGCACTCCAACGTGTGGTGAAAACTGCCCAGCGGAATATCAGCACCCAATTGCCCACCATTCAGAACATCTACCATAAACACTGCCTGGGCAGGGCGAAAAACATTATCAGGGATGCATCTCACCCTAACCATGGACTTTTTACTCTCCTCCCATCCGGTAGGCGCTACAGGAGACTCCACTCCCGCACCAGCAGGCACAGGAAGAGCTTCTTCCCTGAGGCTGTGACACTGCTGAACCTCTCATCACAGCGCTAAGCAGTATTGCATCCATATTGTACAGTCTCAGTACTTTTATATTTGTGTGCTGTAGCACTTTTTTATTCGTAGTTATTTTGTAAATAACACTATTCTTTGCATTTCTGGTCAGATGCTAAATGCATTTCATTGGCTTTGTATCTGTACTCTGCACAATGACAATCAAGTTGAATCTAATCTAATCTAATTGATAAGCCAATTCTGCATAAAAATAGCAGTTTTCTCTTCTGACTTCAGAACAGCATGGGCCAATGCTGGCCCTTTTGCACAAGTAAAAATATAAAGAATGCTTCAGTCGTAAGTGTGCTTACGTTCTGGACCTAGTTAATTTAGTTATTTTATTTGATAATCAGCAATGACAAGGGCATCTTCATATGTAATTCTGAACATTCATGAAACAATACTGTTAATATAACTTTATTTTTGTTCAGTTTCACAAGCATAGGAACTGCATGTTAAAATATGTACTTTTTAAAACTGATACAACTGTCAAAGTCTGTAATTTCAGAGACTTGTAAGATTTGGTGAAATGCTGTGAAGCTATAAATATTTCACATCCATCACTTGGCAAACATGAGGCCACCAAAATATCCCACCTGAAATTAACACACTGAATACAAAACCACTTTTCATTAAATCATCTCAAATAAATAAATGCACCAAAATGAAATACAATCGTCTCTTTACAATAATGAATGTAAAACGTTTTTTAAAAAATTGTAAATACTTATTACGCTTTAGTTTGGAGTTGTGGCAGATGATACCACATTGGTGGGGCTCATCAGCAAAAATGATGAAACTATGTACAGGGAGGAGGTCAAGCACCTAGAGAGCTGGTGCAGGGATAACAACTTGATGCTTAATGTCACCAAAACCAAGGAGATGATCGTCGATTACAGATGGTCTCAGCCTGAGCACACACCCCTCAGCATCAGCAGCTCCACAGCAGAGAGAGTGGAAAACATCAAGTTCCTTGGGGTGCAGATCTCAGACAACCTCACCTGGTCCAGGAACACCACTGGGATTGTGAAACGGGCCCAGCAGAGATTGCACTTTCTGAGGAAGCTTAAACAAGCATCACTCCCCACTAACATCTTAACTACATTCTACAGAAGCGTGGTTGAGAGTGTGCTGACCTTTTGCATCACAACCTGGTACTCCAGCTGCAGTGCTGTCGACAAAAAAGCCTTGCAGAGGGTGGTTAGGGGAGCAGAGAAGGTTATTGGGGTCTCCCTATGTTCTGTCCAAGACCTCTTTCAGAGTCGATGCCTCCAGAAGACACGGTGCATCATTAAAGACCCCTCACACCCTCTCAATGAACTGTTTGTTCTTCTGCCATCAGGCAGACATTACAGGAGCATCAAAACTAAAACCACAAGGCTACTAAACAGCTTCCTCCCACAGGCAGTCAGACTGCTAAATAACTGCTCCACCTGACTCTGCTTTGGACACTTTTAACTTGCACTGGATACTTATAACTGATTTTAACTGACATGTGGCTGTTGTGTTTTACTATTTATTATTATGTTTATTATTTAGTGTTGCGTTTGTTATGTTATGATTGCACTGCCCCTGAGAAACGCTGTCTCATTCTGCCCTGCAGAGCTGATGTATGGTTAGAATGACAATAAAGTTTTTTGAATTGAATCTTGAATCTTAAAAAATGAAAATGTTTTGAATTATGAATGACAATGTAAACAAATCGGGCAGGAAGATAAAGGCACCAATGTTTTCAGTTCCTGCTTCTCACTCAAATGGAAGTTGTAATAGACTTATTTTCTAAATAAATCTATGCATTACTGAAAACTAACTCTTTAGTTAAATAACATTATAACTTGGTGAGTGATTCATTTTATAGTGCAAATCCAAGACTCTTATGACACCATGACTTGGGTAATTATTTACTAGAAATGTAGTATGTCAATTCTGTCTGTTAAAAAAAGAGCTGATAAGATCAGGAGGGAATTAATGTTGTTTGATGCCACTGTTCTTAGACTTGATGCACACTCCTCCAAAAATCACTTGCACTGCTTAGAATTTATATCACCCTCATTTCGTTAAAACAAATATAACACTGTGAAAATAGTTTAGGCTAATTATGGGGCCCAATTAATCTTATGTACTATATCCTCAAAGAAATTAAGTAATAAGATCATTCTAAAGTCCACTTACATTAACCTAATCTTGATTTTTCTCTGCCATTTTGTAACATTGTTTTTTTAGTGTAAACAATATCGGCAAGAAATGCTATCATTGGGCCATTGTGCGAGAACTGACCCTGATAAAATTGACTGTTATTTGAGAGAAAAAAAATGTTAGTTGCTAGGGTAATGAGGTGCTGTGGATTATTTAAAACCAGAATCTGGTTTATTATCGCTAACATATCGTGGAATGTGTTTTGTGTCAGCAGTACAGTGCAAGACATAAAAACTATAATAAGTTACAAACAAAAATAAATAAAAAAAAAAAAAAAATAGTGCAAAGCAGGAGTACACTCACTGGCCATTCACAAATCCGAATGCAAACAAGTCGTAAGGAGTCCTTAAAATAAGTCTGTAGGTTGTAGAATCAGTTCAGACATGTGATGAGTGAAATTATCCACATCAATTCAGGAGCCTGAACTGGCATCTTTCATAAGTTTTATATTTACATATTTCATATTCCTTTAATTTTTTTTGTTTTAAAGGCAATTATTTTTTCACAATCTTCACCAATGCTAATTGCTAAATGATCTTTACGTTGATCAAAGCTGGTGACTGACCTCAAGGTTTCACAACTTATGATTACTTGCAAAATAAGTTAGACATAAAAGATATCCGAGTACAGGATCTATTTTCTTTCCTTCGTATTATATGTTGAACCACCTGAAGCAATTTCAAATATCATTTTAAGCTATTGCCACCCTTCATTTATATTGATATAAGATGACTTCTGGTTTTCTTGGGAATAATCCCATTCTGTAAATGATGACCTTCCATGAATTCTGTACAGGATTAATTGGATATTTTATTAAACCTTTAGTTTGTTTTAGTTGAAATCTATTTAAAGTTGGAGTTAGAACTAATGATGCAAGATTTAAGCAACAGAAAACAATTGTAGGATGGTTAATGCATCCTCTGGTGATAGGTGGAGGATACTCCATCCTGGACTTACTTTTAATTTCATATCATATGCTGGTGATATTATATCTGATTGATTTTTCCATTTTTTCCCCTTTATTCTTTCCACATGTATTGATTACACCAAACCAACAAATCATAAAGTTTATCAATTAATTTTTAAAAACATAATTCTTTATCCAACTCATATCATTTCCTTATACACAAATGAATTATGGTGACTAATGTAGTGGTTATTTACTGAAATAATAATCTAAAGAGAACTGGAGGTTCAATTCTATTATGGCGGTCTGAAAATTTAAATGCAGCTCAAAAAACCTGAAAATAGAAGGCAAGATATCAGTAAGCGTGACAACAAAACTACTGGGAAAAATTTAGATTCAGCATAGGGAAGGAAAACCAGCAACTTCATCTGGTCAGACCTCTACGCCATTCATATTCAAATTATATACTTGTTCACAAAAGGATTCAACAATACCCACAGTTATCTCAAGGAAATTGGTGAGGTTGTGTAAACATGGTCTTCTCAGCCAGTAATGCTCTTTCCCAAATAAGCATTTTAAACCTAGCAAAATTTGAATAGAGAAGTGATAACAAATACATGGAAATCTGACATCATATGGCTTTTCTAGTTCCTCATTTTAGCATGACACACTGATCTGGACTTGGTTGGTCAGACTACTGCTAGCAGGTGTTGCTTGGACTCCCTAGAGTCCTGATTTGATTTTTAACACTAATTACTTAAATAGATCACCAGCAGCTGAGAAAACTTTTGACAAACAGTGAAGTTTATAAAGCACCTAAAGCTTTGCTTTCAAGACCACTCCAAAAGCTGTCAAGCTTTTGGAAGACTTCCTGACATTTAAAATCATACTATTAAAATATGAAGTAAACAATAACATCTTAAAATAAATGGACCCAAAATACACTGCAGAAAACCATCCAAACTTTAACCTCATTCTTGCCTACTTCTCAGCATCAGAATAAGAATCAGATTTAATATCTAAACTAGTTTTGCAGCAGCAATACAGTGGAAGATAAAATTTACTGCAAGTTACAAAATAAATAAATAGTTCAAAGACAAATAAAGTAATGTTCATGGGTTCATAAATCTTTCAGAAATCTGATAACAGGGAAGAAGCAGTTCCCAAATCATTGAGTGTGGTTTTCAGGCTCTTGTACCTCCTATACGGTAGCAATGTGAAGAGAGTACGCACCAGATGGTATGTGTCCTTGATGATGATGCTGCCTTCGAGGCACTGCCTCTTGAAGAAGTCCTCGATGGTGGAGAGGGTTGTGGAAATGGCTAAATCTACAACTCCCTGCAGCTATATGCGATCCTGTGCATTAGAGGCTCCATACCAGACTATGATGCAACCAGTCAGAATGCTCTCTACCATACATCTATAGAAATTTGCCAGTCTTTAGTAACATACCAAATTTCCACAACACCTAATGAAGTAGAGCTGTTGCATGCCTTCTTTATGATTACATCAATGTGTTTGGCACATTGCAGTTGTAACTTTATTTCATGTAAATAGGATCATTACTAGGTCTAACCTGGTACAGAATCAGATCACAGGTCAGAAATGCATGCTACGGAACTAATGGCATTTTCCAGCAGGAGTTGGTCCATTAAGAAAGCAAAAATGATCAATATTTAACTCAACTATTTTAATGTTGGCATTTTACCATAGAAACCACAGCACAGAAACAGGCCTTTTGGCCCTTCTTGGCTGTGCCGAACCATTTTCTGCCTAGTCCCACTCACCTGCACACGGACCATATCCCTCCATACACCTCCCATCCATGTATCTGTCCAATTTATTCTTAAATGTTAAAAAAGAACCTGCATTTACCACCTCGTCTGGCAGCTCATTCCATACTCCCACCACTCTCTGTGTGAAGAAGCCCCCCGCTAATATTCCCTTTAAACTTTCCCCCCCTCACCCTTAACCCATGTTCTCTGGTTTTTTTCTCCCCTTGTCTCAGTGGAAAAAGCCTGCTTGCATTCACTCTATCTATACCCATCATAATTTTATATACCTCTATCAAATCTCCCCTCATTCTTCTACGCTCCAGGGAATAAAGTCCTACCCTATTCAACCTTTCTCTGTAACTGAGTTTCTCAAGTCCCGGCAACATCCTTGTAAACCTTCTCTGCACTCTGTCAACCTTATTAATATCCTTCCTGTAACTTGGTGACCAAAACTGAACACAATACTCCAGATTCGGCCTCACCAATGCCTTATACAACCTCATCATAACATTCCAGCTCTTATACTCAATACTTTGATTAATAAAGGTCAATGTACCAAAAGCTCTCTTTATAACCCTATCTATCTGTGATGCTACTTATAGGGAATTTTGTATCTGTATTCCCAGATCCCTCTGTTCCACTGCACTCCTCAGTGCCTTACCATTAACCCTGTATGTTCTACCTTGGTTTGTCCTTCCAACGTGCAATACCTCACACTTGTCTGTATTAAACTCCATCTGTCATTTTTCAGCCTATTTTTCCAGCTGGTCCAAGTCCCTCTGGAGGCTCTGAAAACCTTCCTCACTGTCTACTACACCTCCAATCTTTGTATCATCAACAAATTTGCTGATCCAATTTACCACATTATCATCCAGATCACTGATATAGATGACAAATAACAATGGACCCAGCACTGATCCCTGTGGCACACCACTAGTCACAGGCCTCCACTCGGAGAAGCAATTCTCTACTACCACTCTTTGGCTTCTTCCATTGAGCCAATGTCTAATCCAATTTACCACCTCTCCATGTATACCTAGCAACTGAATTTTCCTAACTAACCTCCCATGCGGGACCTTGTCAAAGGCCTTACTGAAGTCCATGTAGACAATATCCACTGCCTTCCCTTCATCCACTTTCCTGGTAACCTCCTCGAAAAACTCCAATAGATTGGTCAAACATGACCTACCACGCACAAAGCCATGTTAACTCTCCCTAATACGTCCCTGTCTATCCAAATGCTTGTAGATTCTGTCTCCAATAACTTACCTACTACCGACGTTAAACTTACTGGCCTATAATTTCCCAGATTACTTTTTGATCCTTTTTTAAACAACGGAACAACATGAGCCACTCTCCAATCCTCTGGCACCTCACCTGTAGGCAGCAATATTTTAAATATTTCTGCCAGGGCCCCTGCAATTTCAACACTAGTCTCCTTCAAGGTCCGAGGGAACACCCTGTCAAGTCCCGGGGATTTATCCACTTTAATTTTCCTCAAGACAGCAAGGACCTCCTCCTTTTCGATCTGTACAGTTTCCATGATCTCACTACTTGTTTCCCTTAATTCCATAGACTTCATGCCAGTTTCCTTAGTAAATACAGACGCAAAAAACCTATTTAAGATCTCCCCCATTTCCTTTGGTTCCGCACATAGCCGACCACTCTGATCTTCAAGAGGACCAATTTTATCCTTTACAATCCTTTTGCTCTTAATATACCTGTAAAAGCTCTTTGGGTTATCCTTCACTTTGACTGCCAAGGCAACCTCATGTCCTCTTTTAGCCCTCCTGATTTCTTTCTTAAGTATTTTCTTGCACTTCTTACACTCCTCAAGCACATTATTTACTCTCTGCTTCCTATACATGTCATACAACTCCCTCTTCTTCTTTATCAGAGTTGCAATATCCCTTGAGAAGCAAGGTTCCTTATTCCTATTCACTTTGCCTTTAATCCTGACAGGAACATACAAATTCTGCACTCTCAAAATTTCTCCTTTGTAGGCTTCCCACCTACCGATCACATCCTTGTCAGAGACAACCTGTCCCAATCCACGCTTTTTAGATCCTTTCTCATTTCTTCAAATTTGGCCTTCTTCCAGTTAAGAACCTCAATCCTAGGACCAGATCTATCCTTGTCCACGATCAAGTTGAAACTAATGGTGTTATGATCACTGGAACCAAAGTGCTCCCCTACACAGACTTCTGTCACTTGTCCTAACTCGTTTCCTAACAGGAGATCCAGTATTGCATCCCCTCTAGTTGGTCCCTCTATATATTGATTTGGAAAACTTTCCTGAACACATTTTACAAACTTTAAACCATCTAGACCCCTAACAGTATGGGAGTCCCAATCAATATATGGAAAATTAAAATCCCCTACCACCACAACTTTATGTTTCCTGCAGTTGCCTGCTATCTCTCTGCAGATTTGCTCTTCCAAGTCTCGTTGACTATTGGGTGGTCTGTAATACAATCCCACTAATGTGGCCATACCTTTCCTGTTTCTCAGCTCCACCCATAAGGACTCAGTAGACAAGCCCTCCAATCTGTCCTGCCTGAGCACTCCTGTAATATTTTCCCTAACAAGCAATGCTACTCCCCCACCTTTCATTCCTCTGCCTCGATCACATCTGAAACATCGGAACCCTGGAATATTAAGCTGCCAGTCCTGCCCCTCCTGTAGCTAAGTTTCACTAATTGCTATAACGTCATAATTCCACGTGTCAATCCACACCCTCAACTCATCCGCCTTCCCCGCAATACTCCTAGCATTGAAATATATACACCTCAGAAGATTTTTACCACCACTCACAATCTTTCTATTAGCGGATTTGCTTGAACTTTTAACATCACTTATTTTCACCCCAGCCACACTGTCAGCTCTGGTACTCTGGTTCCCATACCCCTGCAAATCTAGTTTAAAGCCTCCCCAATAGCACTAACAAACCTCCCTGAAAGGATATTGGTCCCCCTGTAGTTCAAGTGTAACCCGTCTCTCTTGTACAGGTCCCAGCTGCCCTAGAAGAGGTCCCAATGATCCTGAAATCTGAAACCTTGCCCCCTACACCAGTTCCTCAGCCACTTGTTCATCCTCCAGAGCATCCTATTCCTACCCTCACTGGCATGTAGCACAGGTAGCAATCCTGAGATTACCACCCTCGAGGTCCTGCTTTTCAACTCCCTACCAAGCTCTCTATACTCACTCTCCTGGACCTCCTCACTCTTCCTTGCTATGTCATTGGTACCGATGTGCACCACGACATCTGGCTGATCACCCTCCCACTTCAGAATGTCATGCAATCGATCAGAGACATCCTTGACCCTGGCACCCGGGAGGCAACAAACCATCCTGGATTCTCTGTCACGACCACAGAACCTCCCATCTGCACCTCTAACTATCAAGTCCCCTATCACTATCGCTCTCCTCTTTTTCCACCTAGGAATTATACATCTAGGATTTATGCATAATTGACTGCACAGAAAGAATTTGAATTTCATTTTGTTTATAGATTCTAGTTTCTGTACCTGAGCTTATAAAGCATGTCTCTCAAAGCCTTTCAAACTCAATAGCCTCTGTACTGTTCATTTAAAAATATAATCTATTCTCTTTCAATAGTAACCTGCAGCTTTGCTACAGGTCTTCTAGTCAATTCTTCTAATAAACAGCAAATGAAGCTGTGAATTCTCATTCTGAAAATACAGCTCCTGAACAGCTCTAGTTTAAAAACCTGGGATATCTATAGTTGCATACTGAAGAACATGGAAAAAAGAGTAATATGCAATTATGCCATCAAAAATTCATACTTAATTACCTGTATCTGTATTCTTTACTTTTATGCAGAGATATTGTCCAGTGACAATTTGGAAAGTAAATACATTCATTGTTTTTCCTTACATACTGTCATTACTGAAATAACTGAATGAATGATCATTATTAAAAACTGTTTAAAAATGTTAGTGTGCCACATTGTATTTCAATATGCTATTAGTTTTCTTTCTAGTCATTTCCTATAAGAATTTAAAGTCAAGATCAGAAGAAGTTTTTGAATATTAGACTACCAATACTTTGCACATTTCACCACAGTTATACCAACTTGCAGTTGGTATCATATTATATTGTGCTCATCCTACACACAATGAAAGACATGGAAATTGAGCAAGCAATGTAACACAAGGAAGTCCTATTTCGACATCCACCCACCTCCCAATTTTATAATGAAAAAGGAGCATTATGCCTGATTTGAAAGGGAGTAATTTTCCATATGAATTAACTAACAATCCTCCAGTAAAACTGAAAGAATTTGAAATTGCAAGAACACGTGAACACTGTAAATAGAAGAATTAGATGTTCTAATATGTTTCAATTAATATCAAGAAACACAGAGCTTGCCATTCGTTTATTTGTTACACCACAAATGCACCAAAAAATGCTCAAGGTAACTTCACCCAAGGTGTCAGTACCTCTCTCAGGTGGTGCATTGAATAACTTACTGATGTGACAACAATAATATAGACTTTGGGAAGATTTAGGCCAAAGTCACAGACATTTTAAAAACAGTTGTAGACGACTGTGACCCCACAAATTCATTCAGAACCTTCCCTAACCATTAGCTGATGTACCATGAGATCTGCAATTGGCTGAGGGCCAGATCAATGAAGTTCAGGTCTGGTGACCAAGTAAAATACAAGACATCCAGAAATTCATCTCACATGCTAAGTGGGAATTCCGGACCCAACTTGAATCAGTGAAGGGCTGTGGTAGGACTTGAATGCTACCACCTCTACAAAATGAAACCAAGTGACATTGGTGACAATAAGGTTTCATTCCTAGATGAGCTCATTGCCTTTTATGTTCGCTTCGACCATCATTGAGGCACCTTCAGAAACTCCCACAGCCCCCAATAACCCTGTGATTTCAGTCTCTGAGACTGATGCAAGATCATCCTTCAGGAGGGTTAACCCATGGAAAACATCTGGCCCAGATGGGGTACCTAGCTGAGTACTAAAGACCTAAGCTGATCAACTGGTTGGAGTAGTCACTGGTATTTTTAACCGCTTGCTTCAGTAGTCAGAGGTACCCAGCTGCTTCAAGCAAGCTTCAATTATACTGGTAACAAGAACATGGTAACCTGCCTCAGAAACTATGGTCCAGTAGCACTTACATCCACTGTGATGAAGTGCCTTGAGAGGGTGGAGATGAAACATAGCAACATTTGCCTGAAAAACAGCTTGAATCTGCTCCAATTTGTCTACTGTCATAACAAGTCAACAACAGATGCCACTTCATTGGCACTTCACTCAACACCTGGATCATCTGGACAATGAAGATGCATGCATCAGGATGCTCTTCACTGACTACAGTTTGACATTTAACACTATCATTCACTCAAAACTAATCAATAAGCTTCAAGCTCTAGGCCTTAATACCTAAATGTGGAATTGGATCCTTGATCTCCTAACTTGCAGAGCCAGTCAGTTCGCATTGGCAACATCTCCTCCACAATCACCATCAGCACAGGTGCACCACAAGGCTGTGTGCTAAGCCCCGTTCTACTCATTTTATACTTATGATTACGAGGCTAAGCACAGCTCTATTTCCATATTTAAGTTTGCTGATGATACCACTGTTGTTGGCCGAATCAAAGATGGTGATGAATCAGCATTTAGGAGGGAAATTTAAAATCTGGCTGAGTAGTGCCATAACAACAACCTCTCACTCAATGTCAGCAAGACCAAGTAGATGATTATTGGCTTTAGGAGGAAGAAACTGGAGGTCCATGAGCCAGTCTTCACTGGGGGATCACAGTTGAAGAGGGTCAGGAACTTTAAATTCCTTGGTGCTATAATTTCAGAGGCTCTATCCGAAGTCCAGGACATAAGTGACATTATGCAAAAAGCACAGCAGCGCCTCTATTTTTTTTTAGAAGTTTGCGAAGATTCAGCATGACATCCAAAGCTTTGATAAACTTTGATATGTGTAGTGGAAAGTATATTGACTTCCTGCATCACAGCTTGGTATAGAAACACTAAAGCTCTTGAATGGAATAGCCTACAAAATGTAGTGGATACAGCCCAGTCCATCATGGGTAAAGCCCTCCCCACCACTGAGTACATCTTATGGAACTCTGTTGCAGGAAAGCAGCATCAAGAGCCCACTGCCCAGAACATGCTCTCTTCTTACTGCTGCAATAAGGAAGGAGGCACAGGAGCCTCAGGACACAAACCAGCAGGTTCAGGAACAATTAGTACCCCTTAACAATCAGGTTCTTGGACCAGAGGGGATAACTTCACTCAAATTCATTCATCTCTTCACTGAACTGTTCCCATAACCTACAAACTCACTTTCAAGGACTCTTCATCTCAGGTTGTCGATATTTATTGCTATTTGTTTATTAATATGTTTTTATTTCTTTCTGTATTTGCATGGTTTGTTATCTTCTACACATCAGTTGCTTGCTCTTCCTGTTGGGTGCGATCTTTCTTTGATTCTATTGTATTTCTCATACGGACAGTGAATGCCCACAAGAAAATGAATCTCATGGTTGTACAAGTTGACATATATGTACTTTGATAATAAATTTACTTTGAACTTTGAAGTCAACTGAATTGATAGGATCAAATGAATAATTTACCAATCATTCTTCAGATTCTCTTCCGTCAGGAATTGGACATGTTCTCTTCTCCCTGCTGCCATCAGGAAGGTGGTACAGGAGCCTCAGGACTCACACTACCAGGTTCAGTAACATTTACTATCCTTCAACCATCAGACTCTTGAACCAAAAAGGTTAACTTCACATGCCCCATCATTGAAATGTTCCCACAATGTAGGACTCACTTTCAATGAGTCCTCATCTCATGTTCTTGAGATATTCTTTTTCTTTCTTTTTGTATTTGAATAGTTTGTTGTCGTTTGCACACTGGTTGAATGTCCAAGTGGGTGTGGTCTTTCACTGATTCTGTTATGATTATTCTACGGATTTATTGAGTATGCCCACAAGACAATGAATCTCAAGGTTGTGTATGGTGACATACATATACTTCGATAAAAAAATTAACTTTGAACTTTGTCCAAAAATGGAATATGAGATGTGTTGGTAGGCAAATTTTCCAGAACATTTTTGGCACAGGTCATCCCAGGTTATGATAGAGTTCTAATCCTGAACCCGCTTGTAGAATGAACAGTTCACAAGTCTGGAATGTGGCCATGAACTGAGTTCTCACAAAACAAAAGTTTGCAGAAGGTAGTTGCCCCAAAGAATCAGATAATCTGGTGAAGCATTGAAAATATAATTTTTCCATTCTTAATAGTAAATCTGATAGTAACAAATTTATCTTGAGTTTATCTTATTCCAGATGGCACATCTTTAAATAGGAATTGTAAAATGTATATCTGTGTTAATTAGAATGCATTCTCCCTGGATCTGATGTGGCAAAGTTACAAATGGTGTCAAGAACAGTTGTCTGTAGCTCTGCATCAGTTGGAAAACCATCCTAGTATCCCAGATACTTGTTCTTAAGCACAGACTCTACATACATCAGGTATTTGTAACCTGGGCAGGACATGTGCAAACATGGCACAACAATGATGCACAAACTAAAAAGAAATTCAGGTTTTTTCCTCACAGCTATTCACAGTTGGGTATATGATCCATCTTAATTACCCATGGTATTTACCTGTTTCAGCAACAACTTGGTGAAGATATTCCAAGAATCTAATTTCAGGAAATTTTTTGAGGAAAACACCAATAGTTCCTTTCACATGGGTCAGGAGTGTTTGCCTTCATGGATATAATACTGGACAATGGGCCTATGCTTGGTGCACCTTGGTACTATACCAGAAAATGCTGAGTAACATTCATTCTGACTCGAACTAGTGAGTTCCTGGTACTATTCTGACCACAGATTTGAAGTACACTTCCCTAGCGTAAATCTGTTTAAAACTACTGGCTGATATTCATTTCTATTGAAATTAATAGATGGTAAGTCCATCAAATCTCAAAATACAGCTGCAACAGTTGTTTAATTACTTAAGCATGAAGTTATAGTGTCATACAGCACAGTAATAGGTTCTTCGGCTCAACTTGTCCATTTCAACTAAGCTAGTCCCATTTGCTGATGTTTTATCCATATCGCTCGACCTTTCTGAGTCAAGTTCAAGTTTAATTTTCATTCAACCATATATGGACTATCCATGAATACAACCAAACACAACAATGTTCCTCTGCTGCAAAACACAGTATCAATAGTCATACACAGTACAAAACACATACAATAAATATAACTATGATAACAGTAAACATACAATCACACAAAATGACATGGTCCAAGTCCCTGAGTATCATGTTCTGTACATTCATGGTGCCTGGGCTGTTGTTGGCAAGAACAGGCCCACAACTGTCCAATCATCATGTTTTAGTGCAGCTGCAGACGAACACAATCCAGCTCATCTTCCACTGAGCGAACATTGGAGGGCAACACCCACAGGTGGGACCAACCCCCAACCAAGCATGGGCATCACCATGCCATACCGCCTCCAGTGTCTCCTCTCCTGGGCTGCTGCAAAAGGCAACCTCACGGTATGAGGGCCTGGTCTGAGCCACAATGAGGCATGCAGCTCCTCCACTGTTGGTCTTGCCAATGAACCAGTGAACAGGACCTGAAGTATTCTACATTACCAAAGTCGAACAGGGTCTTGCGATCACAGGAAAAACATCCCAGACAATCACTTGCACCATTTGTTTGACCGTGTACTGCCTCCACTGCTTTCCAGTACCAGGCAGCAACATGGTCTGCAATAAGTCCAGCTCCACTGCTGTTCAGCAACTCGCTAATGCGCTAGACCTGCAGCGCTTGATGTTCTTAATATGCAGCAGCATCTTGCCATTGTGAAAAAAATGTAAAGGACAAACAATTACAGCTTTGGTTGGACTCAAGAGAGACCACTGTGACTATGCGCGCTGCCATCTTAAATTCAGGTGTTCAAATTTTAGTTAATATGATCCATGTATTGATATTTTGATTGAAATAAAACAATGCATTAATTTACTGAACTTGCACTTCAATTTTATATCTTAGAATACTACAAGTTATAAAATGGCACACTGAAATTTAACAAGACCTTCAAATGGATACTTCCAGTTAAGATGGTGCCACTGAATGTGCACGACAGCTTCCAGGTAAAAAGCTAAGAAATCTGGTTAAAAACATCACTAAAAAATACCTTTACTGAGGTCAATTGTCGCTGCAAACAGTGAAGGGATGAGCATTGGTGAGACGAGTTTGGGGGATGTATGATGCAGGTGGAGTTCCGATGCCTGTACAGCTGGCCTAGAAGCGAGGTTAGATCGCTGTGGGCGCTGCAAGGAGAGATCGGGGCACGGGCAGAGGAGACTCGACTTCGATGCTTGTACAACTGGCCCGGGTGTGAGGTTGGATCACCCTGGGTGCCCAGTTGATTTGAAGAGCTTGAGAACGGCTTCAGGCTGGGCCTGGAGCATGTTGCTGGGCAGCATGGTCTAGGCCTGGGACCTTTCGCAGCAGTGGTGCTTGGATCCAGTATGAGTACAATGCGCTGTTTAGACAATTTAAATGCCAACCCAGATGGGAGGTGAGAGCCATTTTCACTCGCTCTCCGCGATATTCACTTCTTGCTCCAGGACACTGTAGCCGTTCGCTGTCTATTGTCTGATCGATTTAAATGCCGGCCCAGATAGACCGAAAAGTCAAGAGTGTTGGTCGGACCGAGAGCCGATTTCACTTGTTCTCCGTGATGGCCATCTCCACGGTGCTGAGGCTATGACAAATGCCCTGGTTGCTGTGCTCCATGCTCACTAATATGATGAGCTGATAAGTGAGCATCTGGGCCTACTCTGGGCTGCTCTAGGGTTCGGATCTGAGGACTCAATTTTGGTTCAGAATGCAGTTGTTCTCTTCAATAGTTTGCATGACTTATGAAAACAGAGAGTGTTTATGACCTGGGAGTAGCCTGTACTTAAGAGTGCAGAGAAGGCTTGGCAGTTTAATTGCTAGATAGCGACTGTTATTATATACGGAGAGGATTCACTTTCTTGCAGGCATTTACAGGGGAAAAAGAAATACAATAGAATTTTATGAAAAGAGAAATAAATTTTACAAAAAAACTATATAAATATTGACAAACACCAATGTGCAAAAGACAAACTGTGCAAATAAAAATATTATTGAGAACTTGAGTTGTAAAGAGTCCTTGAAAGTGAGTCAATAGATCACAAAATCAATTCAAAGTAGTGGTGAATTAAGTTATCTATGCTGATGGTGGTTGTAGGGTAGCAACTGTTCCTGAACCTGGTAGTACGGATCCTGTCTTCTGTACCTTCTGCCTGATGGTAGTAGTGAGAAGAGGCCATGGCCTGATTTGTGCCTGTCAAAAAGCCTTTATTGCTACCCCTGACAGTGCATTCCTGGCACCCATCACTTGGTGTAAAATAAAACTTGCACTGCAATTTGAACTTACCCCTTCTCACCTTAAATACATGACCAATGGGATATTTCTACCATGGGAAAAAGTCTCTATCTACACTGCCTATGCTTCCCATAATCTTATAAACCTCTCTCTGGTCTTCTCTTAGCCTTCACCAATTCCGAAAACCAATCCAAGTTTGTCCCATTTCTCCGAAAAGCACACATCCTCTAATCCAGGCAGCATCCTGGTAAACTTTTTCTGCAACGTGTCCAAAGCCTCAATATCCTTCCGATAATGGGGCAACCACAATCAAATGCAATACTCTAGATGCAGCCTAACCAGAATCTTATGACCAGATGTACAAAATTTGAGGCTCAGCAGATTAAAATTAACTTGTGTTTTTTATGCATTTGTAACTCTTAGGCAACTGGAAAAAAATTTCTAGTATTGAACTTTCACCTTCACCTACAGAAATTCCGTTGCACTTAATGAAGACATGCTGCATGGAGAAGCATGGCACCTGCTAAATGAGATCATTAGACGGAAGAAGTCTCCATCAGGTCAAATAAGTGGTAAAACAGCAGAGGACCGTGTCCAGACATGGTTTACCCACTTTAAGAACCTGCTGGGAAGCCCTCCAACGATCACAGAAGAAGAGGACATACCCACGATACTAACGTAAGTCGACATCGATGACAAGCCATTCACCATTAAGGAACTGAAGGCGGCCAAATATGCACTCAAACAGGGCAAGAGTGCTGGACCAGATGGGATACCACCAGATGTCCTGAAGAACTGCGGCCTGGACAACATCTTGCTGGACATATGTAATACGGTACTGATGAAAGCCGACAAACCAGAACAATGGTCACTCTCAAGCATTATCCCAGTCCCAAGTCTGGATCCCTCACGAAGGCAGATAACTACTGCGGTATCAGCTTGACCTGCATCTTAGCAAAGTTATACAATCGGATGACCTTGAACAGGATTAGCACTGCCATTGACCCTAAGCTAAGAATCAATCAGAATGGTTTTCGGCAGAAGCGCACAACAGTAATGCAAATACTTGCTCTCCGTAGGATCATCGAGTAAGTCAAGAAGAACCACTTACCAGTCGTGCTTACCTACATCGATTTTCGCAAAGCTTTTGACTCCATTCACTGAGGTAAAACGCTGAAGATCATCTACCAGACCATCTACTGAGAGCAATAGAGTCCAACTATACCAAAACCAAGGCGAAAGTTGTATCACCAGACGGAGAAACAGCAGTGTTCGAGCTCCTAGCTGGTGTGCTGCAAGGAGACACTCTGGCACTCTACACCTTTTATAATCATCCTTGATTACGCTCTGCGACAAGCTACCAAAGATCATGACAAGCTTGGTTTTACCATAAAACCAGGATGAACCAAAAGGGTCAGACCAGTTACGCTTACAGATCTTGATTTTGCAGATGACATAGTCCTGCTCTCTGACCAGATGGAGGAAGCACAGCAGCTACTGACAAAAGTGGAAATTGTGTGCAATAAAGTTGGACTTCACCTAAACGTCAAAAAGGCAGAGTACATGGTGTTTAACTGTGACGAAGGTACTCTCAAGACAGTGAAGAATGATACCATTAAGAAAGTCTTTGACTACAAGTACCTCAGGTCAAGAATAATGAGTTCGGAGAAGGATATAAAGGTACGGAAGGCGCTGGCGTGGAGGGCTATGAACGACATGAAGGAAATCTGGAAGTCTAACCTGACCAGAGGGCTTAAGAAGAGGATTTTCATAGCAGTCATAGAGTCCATTCTCATGTACAGATGCGAGACGTGGACACTCACCAAGACTATGCGGAAGTCTCTAGATGGATGCTATACACGAATGCTCCGGATGGCTCTTGACGTGAGTTGGCAACAGCACATGATGAACGTCGAGCTCTATAACAACCTACCGATACTCACCACTAAAACTGAGGCAAGAAGACTGCAACTAGCAGGGCACTGTCTATGCCACCCTGAGCTACCTGCCAGCCTAGTCATCATATGGGAGCCCAAGCACGGGAGGGTGAACCCTGGGCACCCTCCCAAGACTATGGTCAACACACTCCTAGGAGACAGCGGCACGGCTAATGTAGATGAACTGAACACACTGATGAGAGAGAGAGAGAGAGAGAGAGAAGTGGAGAGTCCGTCATCGTGCCTGATGCCATCCCCCTAGGCCTGAGTTGACGTAGAAGTAGTAGTGATGAAATGCCATTAGTGTACCCAGCACACAGCAATAAGTTGCACTACAATATTAATTAATTTTAGCTTATGAGGGAGCTTAGCCCAAGCTTGGCTATGCATAAAAGTCTATTGATAGCTAAGTATAATTGTTTTTATGAAATTCAGTGCAGTGAATTTTGTTACAAAATAAGCGTGAAAAGATATCTTAAACTCATTTACAGTTGTAGCTGATTACTAGTAACATCTTTGAAGATTTGGCACTGCATGTGCTGGTGAGTGCAGTAATTCAATTTATTATTTTCCCTAAAAGTTACCATAAAGCTGTTTAACTTAAAATGGGGAAATGCAGAGTAAAACGTTGTTATTTAAAAGGCTGAGTTGACATTAGGTTAAAGGTTGATGCATAGAGTACTAGTGCAATCGTCCAACAACTGACATATTCATGCAATGGTATCCACTACACCCCCACCACCTACAAACCACATGGCTGAGTACGCTAAAATACAGAAAAGATTAGCAACATACACTGAAATGTTGGAAAGATGAGCAACAAACAAAAAATGCTGAAAGAACTCAGCAGGTTCGGCAGCATCGAGTGAGAGGCTTAAAAGAAAATCAGCATTTCAAACCAAGACCCATCATCAGAATTTTATCTTCACCAAGATTTCCAGCATGCGCAGAATCCCTTGTATTAATACAAGAAAGCTGTTTCCCTAGGTAGGCATATCTAAGAGTTCTAAACAAGGGGTCAGCCACTTAAGGCTGAGGAGAAAAGAAATTTCTTTGCCAAGACATCAGTAATTATTAGGGTGAATGAAAAATGTGAATAAATGGGGAGGGAACCCAGATGGACTGATAGGAGTGGCAAAGGGTTAACTGAAATTGCCGGCTATCCACCGTGCTAGAGATGGAGAAACAAAGATCGTAGAGGAATTTAAAGCTGGACATGGTTTCAGAGACAGAGAAGAACAAAGTCATTCAGGGATAAACATGCATTTTAAAGCTTATGTGAACCCTGGGAACAGTATAGACAGGACTTTCATGAGTCCAGGTTTACTAAAGGTTGTTGATGAGAGACTGATTTGGAGAACATTGTATTATTGTTTATACAGAAATAACAACAGGATAGATGAAAATTTCAGCAGATGTGGTGAAGCACTGATGGAGATAGGAAATATTAAATAAGCAGACAGCATGTGTGTTGGAAGACAAGGATATCGGAGGCTTAGCAACATAAAGAATTTTTAAAAATAATAAAAAATATTCTTTAATTATAGATTTAACTTTATTTCCACACTTTCAGTTAATCAAAATAATGACCGTGTCTCTTCCAGTAAACTAGATACGTGATTTACCTATGTTATTTACTGGTAAAGCCTTTAACCACAGAGTTGGATTTGTTCATCCAGCCAATGGTCCAGCCACAAACCATTAGGTCCCAAATCCAATGATCTGTCCTGGATCAACTCAACATAGATAATTTTTGTAAAAACATATATCTAGTTATGTCTTACTGGATCAGAAAGAACTTTATTTCTCAACAAATCATTGTAATACATAATAAAATTTATATTGAAATTAACACCCAAACTTTGAGGCATCACTCTCAAGTAAACTTTCAAGTAAAGTGGCATACATTCAGAAAATACTGAGCACCAAAGAATAAATGTTAAGGAAAATAAACAGAAGACCAGGGAATGCACAAGAAGAACATTACTAATCTTGTGTTCTGCTCCATCACTAATAATCTTTCAATTTCAAATTTATACATAAGTGTAGAATTCTTTTCCCAACTGGATCCAGTATGAATCAACAACAAAAGTTTGCACCATAAACACCAGTCTAACCTTTACCCTAAAAGAAAGCTGTCTTTAAAAAAAAACAGAATTTTACCATTTGCTCAGTGCTGGTAACATGAGACAATTGCATTGGACAATAAACAATAGATCTGTCAAAACCTAATGAGCACAAATGCCAGCGAGTTAATAAAACACTGACATTCAAGAACACTGCACAGACATACATATCATCACCTCAAGCATGAACTCACCCAATGAACAGTAAATATCGTCAGGTAGTGTGTGTCTGAAATAATGCAACTTAGTCTCAGCACTTAGAGCAGCTTGGACTTCCTAGGCTTTCCTGTTCTTGCAATCAGGCACTGACTACAGTATCAGTGCAAATTAGCTCCAAGAATATAAAGCGTGATACTGTTCCCTCCCTGAATGAAATTTCACTTGTAAATTTTGAGATAGCTGCATTCAGAATTCCCATGGTAATGGTCCTGGAAAAAAAAGACCAATTTCTAACAAGGGTGAATCCTACACTCATTGATGCATAAAGATTCTGATCTATTTATATAGATATTGCATCTGCTCTCTACAACTAAAATATCTGTGTACAAACAGAATTGCATACAGAATTTCTTGCTGACACATTCAAGAGAACATTTGACTGACTGATGGCCAGACACCGACTGAACAAAGCAACTAGTCAAAGTAGGAAAGAGATCAGGGTGCATCAGCTTTGATTAAACTTTGTGTACAAAATACACTACAAATTACAATATATTAATTATGTTAACATTTCAGTTGAAAGATTTATGTCAGAGTAACAAAATGGATCCATATAAGTCATTAAATTATTTAATACATTAAAGATTAATGTTTAATGTTAATGTTGAAATAACATTAAAATAAGCATAACATGATTTGTTAATATTAAATGGATGAACATACTCAAAGGCTGGTACCTTAAAACCCATGTTATAACTACTATATCTCAACCATACAGGAAGGCAATTTAGTTTGTAATGAATAAATATAACTCAGCCAAAGAATAAATACAAAACTAAATTCAGTGGACTGAATGGTCCTTCATTATCTCATTACAGGAAATGCACATATAGAGCCTGTTCTTCTATTTTACAGCTACTCTGCCGTGGAAATTCTCAAGTGTACCTGTTACTTCCAGTTCTGAAAATTCCAACCTATTCCTGCTAATGAAGCTACGTGAAACTTCATTGCGTAATGGCAGTGGAAAGACGATATCAAAGATTTCTTTCATCAAAATCCTCTAAGTTCACTGGAAGGCTAAACTAACCAACATTGGTGCCCTGTCGCAAGCCAACATCCACAGCCCCGATGCCCGAGTTACAACCAACAGGTGGCTTTATGAGTACAGTGCTGATGGGTGATAGGCAGCATAGTTTAAATGAGTAAAATTAATAGAGTACCAATTCTTTAACATATCAGACGTAGACTCTCAAAATAGGCAGTCTTTTCAAATCAGTCATAGGTGAAGATTATACACTGCATAGAGAAAACGTATCCAATAATCAGCCTTTCCGTTTGGATGCAATCAGTATTGAAAGGCAGATTATCAGATGGTTTGTACTGTAGTTGGTGGGACTGCACAACAGTGGAATCATAATTTACAGCATGACAATGAACTACACAAAGATCTGTAAGACACACCACAACAACTTTTTTCACTGAAATTGACCAATTCATGAATTAGCGATTTGTCTTGTGAAACAGCTGCAATTCTTACAATAAAAAAACAAAATCAACTTTAAGCATTAGAGAAACCAAATAAGGTTTGTTTTAAAAGGATATGAAAATCTTTACAAAACACATCCTATGTCAATTCTTTTAGTTAATGAATTCAAATCAGCCTATGGGTCTTGGCAAACATTGGTCAATCCATATATTGTACCACTACTTACCTTACTGGAACTCCATCACTAAAAATAAATGGATAGGATACACCTAAAATATTTTAAGCAATGTTTTGAGAGGGAAAAACAATATTAAATTCATATTTGAACAAAAAAGTTTAAAATAACTCACATCAAGCAGTGTGTGGAGATGTTGGTCCTGGAAAACACTGTGCAAGAAATCCAAATCCTTTTCACTGCAATCTGTTAAGGCATGGATTTCCTCCAAACTGTCCAGAACCTGTGAAACAGCTCCTGCAGAGACAAGCAAATCATACTTTTGAGTATGTGAAGAGAAGAATGTTTGCACTTCATTAACTGGTTTAGAAAGATGCAAGTAACACAGAAATGATCACACCGATGATAGTTGGCCTGAGAACCAAGAAATTAGTGATAAAATGGCTGTGAATACAAATACATTTTAGCACTTTCCAGGCATGGTACTGGATAGCTAATTAGAACAAATTAAAATTAAATTATGCAAAGCTACATATTGAATGATGAATTGATTAACAAAAAAGATAAACACACAGGAAAGGGGTAGGTGTATTAAAGAGACATCTAGTTGGCATTCATTCAAAAATATTTGATCATGATTTTCCATCTCTTGCTACTAATGAAATTATATCCTTACTGAAATTATGGTAACTGGCAAATCACTGTTCATTAGACAACAACTTCAGTTACCCACATTCACCATACAAGTTCTGAAATCGTTAAGCTTTAGTAGCAATAAAAGAATCTAATTTGAGTACAAATTATGTAAGCATTTAGGAAGCAGAACCAGGAAACTGAAATCACTATTTGGTGGAGGGAAGAGTAAAGAATGAGCAAACATTATTTCAGCACAGGCAGCAAGACAAAAATATACAGGGGAAATGGGAACATTTAAATAAGAAAAATCTCTATCAAGAGTATAGACTCCCTCTCCTTCCCCAGATTTGTTGGCAATATAATGTATAGAAGCATGATTCGCAAGCTACCAAACAGATTAATATTCTTGGGTGCAAAGTGGGAAGTTAAGTTGCCTTTTCAATTCCAAAGCCAGAATTCTAACACCAAACTTATCAACAGATATACCCTGCTAATTTGGTATAATCAAGGAATCAACCCAAGATCTTTCTTGTTTATATAACATGCACTTACATATTGAAATAGTAGCTGACCTAAAAATACCTTTAAATAACTCTATCATTATGAAAAGCAAAGAGAAATAAGATCTAAAAATGTAACACAATGTAACACTGGTTAAAAAGACATTAAGTGAAACAAAACAAACTGAAGTCAATGTGAAACTGATGGCTATAATTGGCTTATTTATTCCAGATAAATTTTTGGGCTTACAAGTGATGCCTGCAGAGAAATATTTTTCCATATATAAAAATAAGCATTCCCAGGTCAAATAAAGCACAGCTCTCTCAATTCAGTTCCGAGAATGAGTTATAGTTTAAGCCACAGAATCAAATTTTAGTAAATTTTTCTTCAGGAACTGTGTGACGCTGACTATGTCAACTTTTATTACCAATTTGAAACTGCTTTTAACGAGGTGGTGGTAAGCTGCTGCCTTGAAATATGACCACAGTGCTTTTGGGAAAGGAGTCTAGGAATTAGATGCTGTGATGAGGAACAGCAATATATTAACCGTGCATTTATGCTTTTCTTAAAATAATTAATCATAAGGATTAATTCATATTTTCATTTACTTAAGTTTTGATTAAAATCTACTGAGTTTTCTCATATTTAAAATATAATTATTTCTTAACACTAGTGCCAATAATTTAATTAAGATTTACTTATTAACATACATAGGTCAAAAAGTTATGAATGCTTTAAGATATGTACAGTCTGTATAACCGAACAGTGCTTGGGAGATCAGCAGGATATATCTGCAAGTCTGCTGAGAGGCTGCAGGTATCCTCTGCCATGTGCGAATTTGGCTCGCTGCAGTATCTAAATCCGTGGTTCTCAACCTTTTTATGCTCGTGGCCCACTTGGGACTTTCATTAACATCTGTGACTTCGACCCTCCATGGTCTCTGTTAGTTACTTAAGTTTTTTTTTGGTCAACTGTACTAATTATTCTAATATACAGTCAATACAGGTGTCCCCTGCTTTTCGAACGTTCGCTTTATGAAACCTCACTGTTATGAAAAAAAGGCAGCGCGCGGAAAAAGCAGCGCGCACTCCGAGCAGCCACTCTCCCACGGATTTGGAACTGCATTCTAGCTGGCATTGCTTAAACACGTGCCTGTGAGCAGCCATTAGCAAGATGAGTTCTCAGAAAAGCCAAAAGAGCTCGTAAGGGTGTTACACTTAGTGTAAAACTAGTCATAATTAAGCGTTTCAATCATGGTGAACAAAGTAAGGAGAAAGTGAGTTTGGCTTGTGGAAGTTGACGAAGATGATGTTGAAGAGGTTTTGATGTCCCATGACCAAGAACTGATAGATGAAGAGCTGATGCAATTGGAAGAGGAAAGGATAACAATCGAAACTGAATGCAGTAGCGAACGGACCGAAAGTGAAGTCGTCCAGGAACTGAACGTGAAGCAACTGCGTGAGATTTTCGCTGCAATGATAAAGTACCACTTTAATTTTGAAAGGGTATGTCGGTTTAGAGCATATTTGCAGGATGGTTTGAGTGCTTACAAAGAACTGTATGATCTAAAAATGCGCAAGGCAAAGCAGTCAAGCAAGCCTTCCACATCAGCCACAGCAGATGACGAACCTCGACCTTCGACATCAAGGCAGGCAGTCATAGGAGAAGATGACCTGCCTGCTCTGATGGAAACAGACGACACCCCAGTGTCCCACCACCCTAACCCCCGGGCCGCGGACAGATACCGATCCGCGAAGAACGCAGTGGTAGCCGGAATGCATCCAGCACACCTTTAAGAAAAAAAGCTGAAATAAACAAGCTAATTAATTAGGTGCTACCTGGCACGTAAATGTTCGCTCAGATCAGAGGCGATTGCCGATTGCGTCGCTTCTGATCTAGGCTGACATTTACGTGCCGGGCGGCACCTAATTAATTAGCTTGTTTATTTCAGCTTTTTTCTTAAAGGTGTGCTGGGTGCGTCCTGGCCACCGCTGTACCCCTGCGTGCTTCGCGGATTGGCATCGGTTCGCTACCCGGAGGGTGGGGGCCACTGCACCACCCCAACGTCTGACGACTCAGCCTAACACACCATCATCAGTGTGCTCGATGTCTTCCCGATTCCCGTGATACTACACTGTACATACATTATTTCTACTTTATATAGGCTGTGTATTTTTAGGTGTTATTTGGTGTGATTTGGCAGCTTCATAGCTTAAAGGTTACTGGAGAGCGCTCACACCGTGTTTCTGCCGACGGCACTTGCATGAGATTTTTGCTACGGAGAACAGTGCGGCAATGATTGTGGAAAAGTATTTCTACTTTATATAGGCTGTGTATTCATCACATCATTCCTGCTTTTACTATGTGTTACTGTTATTTTAGGTTTTATGTGTTATTTGGCATAATTTGGCAGGTTATTTTTGGGTCTGTGAACGCTCACAAATTTTTTCATATAAATTAATGGTAATTGCTTCTTCGCTTTATGACATTCAGGCTTACAAACCGTTTCGTAGGAACGCTCTACCTTTGGATGGGGGGGGAAACCTGTATTTATGTTTTAACAGATTATAGGTATTATACATTAAATATGTTACAGGGGTATATGAAAAATAAAACTCTGAACAGGATACAAACTTAAGACAGTGACAAACTTTTGATAGCAGGTTAAGAGCTTGATTAAAACCACATTCATCTGGATAAGAGGTGGAAAATCTAATTAAAAACAACTTTGCTTTCTTCCAGAGCTGTGGAAACTTATTTTGAATTTCACTAGTTATCCAGAAATCTTGTTTGCTGCGTTTGAATTTTGGGTGAGCTGTTATATCACTCTGCAGCTCAATAAGACATTCTTGCAATGTGGTGTGAGCATCATTCACATTCACCCCAATGGATCCACCACCCAATTTGGAATATACATCTTCAGCAGGACTCTGAACTAAAATTCCATTATCAGTGTGCAGTTGTTTCAAAAGATCAAGATGTACCACCAGATCATCACCTTGCAATTCTATTTTAAGAGTGGCCTCCATAAACTTGCAAGGTCCAGTATTGTTGCTGAAAAGTTTGAGCTTTCCAAGGAAAGCGGTAACAAACTCTTTGCATGATATGAGATTAGTTTTTTCCTTGTAACTGTTCAATAAATTCAGTTCTTCAAATATATCTGGCAGGTAAAATATATCAGACTTAGCAGCGACTATTTGTTTTCCAAGTCGCTTATCACTTAGAAATGCTACAATATTATCGCAAAGTGCAAGGAAGACTATTACTTTTTGATAAATATTGGACCTCTGTATGCATTAGTAGCCGCTCAAAATCTTCTTAGTTTTTCTCACAAAATTGTCAAAATAGATGATCTTGAAGTGCATTTGATTTGATGAAGTTGACAACCATTATTACAGCACCAAGGGTGTCATGCAAATGACCTCCCAATTCTTTTGCAACCAAATGCTGATGGTGGATGACACAGTGTATGCAAAAAATGTCAGGTACAGCATTTTTTAAATAAGCAATGAGCCCTCTCTATCTTCTTACCATCGAAGCAGCACCATCAGTTGCTCAAGCCATTATATTTTTCAGTGGAATATTGTTTTCCAAGAAATAGCATGACTTCAAAAATCTTTTCACCTTTGGTATTTGTCTTAAGCTTTTGGACAAAAAGCATTTCCTCAATGGCCTGATCATTATTCAAAAATCTAATATATATTATCAGCAGGGCTTCATTATCATGCAAGGTGCTTTTCATCGATTTGTAGGGAAAACTTAACTTGCAGTTGTGCAACTAGTTATTTTCCAGTGGAAGGCAAACAGAACCAGCCTCCTGCTGCACACTCGCGGATTGGCCTTGCTGCAGACAGCTCCAGCCAATCTTCAGTTTGTGCATGATACTCATAACTGTTTTAATTAGATTACAATACAGGCCATGGCAGGCTTTCCATATTACTCCCCTTCTGATAAGGCTTTTGATCTGGAAATCATGGCAACTTTTGACAGTCTTTCAGTTGGAATTAGATGTGGATGGTTCTACATTAACATGTAATTATCTATAACAAAATAGTCATAATAACTAGCTGGTGGTGCACATTGCAGAGTATCTTGCAGGGTCATGCCCCCGAGTCACTGCACAATCAGCGATTTAGGGGCTGAATGTGGAGTGCAGCTCAGTAGGCTGCCCTGCACAGTGTGCTCTGGTTAAGCTGGAGCAGAGATAAAGACTGACTTGCAGCAACCCCCCCAAACACACACGCTAAGCTGTCTTGCTGCCTCATTTGCATCATGTAACATTTTCCCATTAATTTCATTCAGGGTTCCAATTAAGTTACATATATTAATGTATTTTTTATTTATATATTTTAGTAATATTTCACTAATCCAGTAAGCTTATCATAGTCCATTCAGAATCTCCTGTGACTTCAAGTTTCTTGTTTTAATATTTGTGGCTCCTATGAAATCTGGCATGGCCACTGGGGGCTATTTGACCCACGTTGAGGACCACTGATCTAAATGGTTGAGTTAAACACAAACAAGTTGTATTTGGTTGTCTTACATTTTTTATTTAAATATATTATCAGACACATGTATTTTTGAGTGTGAATTGTTTGGGTTATTAGTTAACTCTGTACAAGAAAGGGAGCAGCACCAATAATTGTTCAGTTAAAGTGGAGGAATTAAAGTTCTTGATAATTTCCTATTAAGTACCTTGGACTCATCAAAAACTTGCTAATAACATGCACTGACACTAGCACTGTACCCTTTTCTCTGCCATCTTCTGAACTCCCTGACTGTCGTTTTTGCATTTAGACCTTCATCTATAAGCCTTATCACTTCATTGACCTTTCAGATGTTCCTAAAAGGGAGAATCACTTATAACCCTTTGAGGATACCAATATTTAACTATGCAGCATCTGGCCTGCCATTATCAATATCTCATTCCAAAATGTCATTCTTTGACCATTTCCATTTTGCTTACTGTACTATTACTTAACATAATCCTCGGAAAATTCCAAATCCAGAAGTTTTTATGCCTTTATTTGCTTGCAAGTCACCCATTTTCAACAAAAATAAAGTTTAATGTGCACTGGCTGCATACACCTGCATTCATAGGTTTGTTCTGCCACTGACTTTTATACTTATATTAATTTTAAGATTTCTCAAATTATTTTACAAAGCATTACGTTTGGCATTTATTCATTGCTGTTATACAGGAAACTATGCAAACAACTTACAGACAGCAAGGTACCTCAAATACCAATTGTAGCTGTTATCGATATAAGTTCTATATTTCCCTGAATTACGTCACCATTTCTGGGCCCTCCATATCCAGCTTTACCCCCTCAAAATGTGCACTTCAAACATAAGACCATAAGATAAAGGAGTAAAAGTAGGCTATTCAGCCCATCCAGTCGGCACTGCCATTCAATCATGGGCTGATCCAATTCTTCCAGTCATTCCCACACTCCTGCCTTCTCTCCATACCTTTTGATGCCCTGGCTAATCAACAACCTATCTATCTCCACCTTAAATGCACCCAATGACTTGGCCTCCATAACAGATCGTGGCAACAAATTCCACAGATTTACAACCATCTAAAGTAATTTCTCTGCATCTCTGCTCTAAATGGACATCCTTCAATCCTGAAGTCGTGCCCTGTTGTCCTAGACTCCCCAACAATGGGAAATAACTTTGCCATATCCAATCTGTTCAGGCCTTTTAACATTCGGAATGAAACAGAGAAAACTTACAGCATAATACAGGCCCTTTGGCCCACAAACTGTGCCAAACATGTCCGTACCTCAGAACTACCTAGGCTTACCCATAACCCTCTATTTTTCTAAGTCCCATGTACCTATCTAGGAGTCTCTTAAAAGACCCTATTGTTTCCGCCTCCACCACGGCTGCCGGCAGCCCATTCCACGCACTCACCACTCTCTGCGTAAAATACTTACCCCTGACATCTCCACTGTACCTACTTCCAGGCACCTTAACACTATGCCCTCTCATTCCAGCCATTTCAACCCTGGGAAAAAGCCTCTGACTATCCACACGATCAATGCCTTTCATTATGTTGTATACCTCTATCAGGTCACCTCTCATCCTCCTTCGCTCCAAGGAGAAAAGGCCGAGTTCACTTAACTTATTCTCATAACAGTAGTAGTGAGGTTGGGGATGGTATTAAACAGGAAATTAGAAATGTGTGCAATAAAGGAACAGCAGTTATAATGGGTGACTTCAATCTACATGTAGATTGGGTGAACCAAATTGGTAAGGGTGCTGAGGAAGAGGATTTCTTGGAATGTATGCCGGATGGTTTTTTGAACCAACATGTCGAGGAACCAACTAGAGAGCAGGCTATTCTAGACTGGGTATTGAGCAATGAGGAAGGGTTAATTAGCAATCTTGTTGTGAGAGGCCCCTTGGGTAAGAGTGACCATAATATGGTGGAATTCTTCATTAAGATGGAGAGTGACATAGTTAATTCAGAGACAAAGGTTCTGAACTTAAAGAAGGGTAACTTTGAAGGTATGAGACTTGAATTAGCTAAGATAGACTGGCAAATGACACTTAAAGGGTTGACGGTGGATATGCAATGGCAAGCATTTAAAGATCGCATGGATGCACTACAACAATTGTTCATCCCAGTTTGGCAAAAGAATAAATCAAGGAAGGTAGTGCACCCGTGGCTGACAAGGGAAATTAGAGATAGTATCAATTCTAAAGAAGAAGCATACAAATTAGCCAGAAATAGTGGCTCACCTGAGGACTGGGAGAAATTCAGAGTTCAGCAGAGGAGGACAAAGGGCTTAATCAGGAAGGGGAAAAAAGATTATGAGAGAAAACTGGCAGGGAACATAAAAACTGACTGTAAAAGCTTTTATAGATATGTGAAAAGAAAAAGATTGGTTAAGACAAATGTAGGTCCCCTACAGACAGAAACAGGTGAATTGATTATGGGGAGCAAGGACATGGCAGACCAATTGAATAATTACTTTGGTTCTGTCTTCACTAAGGAGGACATAAATAATCTTCCAGAAATAGTAGGGGACAGAGGGTCCAGTGAGATGGAGGAACTGAGGGAAATACATGTTAGTAGGGAAGTGGTGTTAGGTAAATTGAAGGGATTAAAGGCAGATAACTCCCCAGGGCCAGATGGTCTGCATCCCAGAGTGCTTAAGGAAGTAGCCCAAGAAATAGTGGATGCATTAGTGATAATTTTTCAAAACTCTTTAGATTCTGGACTAGTTCCTGAGGATTGGAGGGTGGCTAATGTAACCCCACTTTTTAAAAAAGGAGGGAGAGAGAAACCAGGGAATTATAGACCGGTTAGCCTAACATCGGTGGTGGGAAAACTGCTAGAGTCAGTTATCAAAGATGTGATAACAGCACATTTGGAAAGCAGTGAAATCATCGGACAAAGTCAGCATGGATTTGTGAAAGGAAAATCATGTCTGACGAATCTCATAGAATTTTTTGAGGCTGTAACTAGTAGAGTGGATAAATGAGAACCAGTGGATGTGGTATATTTGGATTTTCAAAAGGCTTTTGACAAGGTCCCACGCAGGAGATTAGTGTGCAAACTTAAAGCACATGGTATTGGGGGTAAGGTATTGATGTGGATAGAGAATTGGTTGGCAGACAGGAAGCAAAGAGTGGGAATAAACGGAACCTTTTCAGAATGGCAGGCAGTGACTAGTGGGGTACCGCAAGGCTCAGTGCTGGGACCCCAGTTGTTTACAATATATATTAATGACTTGGTAGAGGGAATTAAATGCAGCATCTCCAAGTTTGCGGATGACACGAAGCTGGGTGGCAGTGTTAGCTGTGAGGAGGATGCTAAGAGGATGCAGAGTGACTTGGATAGGTTAGGTGAGTGGGCAAATTCATGGCAGATGCAATTTAATGTGGATAAATATGAAGTTATCCACTTTGGTGGCAAAAACAGGAAAACAGATTATTATCTGAATGGTGGCCGATTAGGAAAAGGGGAGGTGCAACGAGACCTGGGTATCATTATACACCAGTCATTGAAAGTGGGCATGCAGGTACAGCAGGTGGTGAAAAAGGTGAATGGTATGCTGGCATTTATAGCAAGAGGATTCGAGTACAGGAGCAGGGAGGTACTACTGCAGTCGTACAAGGCCTTGGTGAGACCACACCTGGAGTATTGTGTACAGTTTTGGTCCCCTAATCTGAGGAAAGACATCCTTGCCATAGAGGGAGTACAAAGAAGGTTCACCAGATTGATTCCTGGGATGGCAGGACTTTCATATGATGAAAGACTGGATGAACTAGGCTTATACTCATTGGAATTTAGAAGATTGAGGGGGGATCTGATTGAAACGTATAAGATCCTAAAGGGATTGGACAGGCTAGATGCAGGAAGATTGTTCCCAATGTTGGGGAAGTCCAGAACGAGGGGTCACAGTCTGAGGATAAAGGGGAAGCCTTTTAGGGCCGAGATTAGGAAAAACTTCTTCACACAGAGAGTGGTGAATCTGTGGAATTCTCTGCCACAGGAAACAGTTGAGGCCAGTTCATTGGCTATATTTAAGAGGGAGTTAGATATGGCCCTTGTGGCTAAAGGGTTCAGGGGGTATGGAGGGAAGGCTGGTACAGGGTTCTTGAGTTGGATGATCAGCCATGATCATTCTGAATGGCAGTGCAGGCTCGAAGGGCCGAATGGTCTACTCCTGCACCTATTTTCTATGCTTCTATAAGGCATGCTCCCCAATCCAGGCAACATCCTAGTAAATCTCCTCTGTACCCTTTCTATTGCTACATGCTCAAGGAGATCTGTTTTTTTTTGTGAGAATGATGTAATGGTCTTTTGGAGGTCATCTGATGTGATTTTCCTGTCAATGTAAGGTCATGTGATGACATGTGCCCCATGACTACATAAGGGTCCACCCAGGTGACGCAGTTGATTTTTGAGTTTGTAGATTTCCAGGTAGAACGTGTTGTGTCTCCATTTCTGTTGCATGCTTGTTTTTGTGACGCAGTTTCATTTTTAAAACGGAGGGTGCATTCTCTTATAAGATGTAGTATATTTGGACTGGAAGTGCCAATTTACTCAATTCCGACAGTTGAAGGGAGAGTGAAGAATTCATCGAAGGATCAAGAGAAGTCGGCATCATTTGGCAGTTTAATAAAGAATTGACCTTATCGAGTCTTCGTTGGAGAGTACCTGCATCGAGATAACTCTCGTCAGAAAGAACAATCAGTTCATGCAAAAAGGTGCTCTCTGTCTCTCTAAAGGAATTTAAAGTCAGTCGATTTAAACTGTTTATTTTTGGCATCGTGAATCCTGTGGACAGAACCAGCAGTAAAGTGAAGAAATCCTTTTCCAGAGAAGTCTCCCCCAATTGAATGCGTAAAACTGTTGGACTTTCAAAGTTATCGCTTTAAGAACTATATCTGACTGTATTGCTTTAAGAACTGTTTCAGCATTTAACGCTTTAAGAACCAGAGCCGAGTGGAGTTGGTGAACTGCTGCATACCTGTTAACCTCCGGTTAAAGTTTTCTGTTGTTTTTTTTTCCTTATCGTTTATACGTGTTTAATAAATGTTTGGTTGTTTTTATATAACCTGTCTCGATTGATATTCATTATTGCCGTTTACGTAACATAATTTGTGGGGGCTCAGCCAGGAAATGTTCCGATTTTGAGTTTAAGTGGTGGTAATTGCCATTTTGATTTGGAAAAGGGGAATACCCGATTTTTTTTGGTTTGATTGGTGTGTGTGTTGTATTCGGCAACAATGGATATTGACGATTTTTTGAATGCGTCTGACTCTGGATTTTTAGAGACTGCGAGAAAACCTGTGGTATTGGAGATTGCTAAGAAGTTGGATATTAAAAGAATCACAATGAATTCTACTAAGGCTTTCATACAAAGAAAAATTGCTGAACATTATATTAATTTGGAATATTTTGATCAGGAGGTGTTAGATAAGTTTCCACTGAGTAATCTGGAAATGCAGTTGCATCTTGAACAGTTAAAGTTTGAAACATTTAAAGTGGAAATGGCCGAAAGACAGGCTAATAAAAAGAAGGGAATTCGAGGAAAGAGAAGCCCTTAAAAAAAGGGAACTTGAAGAAAGAGAAGCCTTTAAAAAAAGGGAGTTTGCAAAAAGAGAAGCTGAAAACCAGAGGAAATTCGAGCGAGAAATGCAGAAATTAAAGTTCGGGAGTCAGTCTTCTGGTTCTACGAAACAGTTTATTGCTAGTCATGAGGTTGTTTTGGCTCCTCCATTTAATGAAGTCGATGTGGACGCATATTTCCAACATTTCGAAACAGTTGCTCTGAGTTTAAAGTGGCTGAAGGACCAATGGCCAGTGATGTTACAAAGTGTAATTAAAGGCAAGGCACAACAAGTTTATACAGCTTTAAATACTGAACAAGCACTGGATTATGATATTGTTAAGCAGAATATATTAAAGGCATACGAGATGGTTCCAGAGGCATATAGAGAAAGGTTTAGAAGTTTAAAGAAATCGGTGGAAAAAACTTATATGGAATTTGCCTATGAGAAATCTGTGTGTTTTGAGAGATGGGTTTCCTCTAAAAATGTGAATGGGGTGTATAATAAATTGAAAGAGCTGATTTTGCAGGAGGAATTTAAAAGAAGCATTTCTGTTGAAGTGAGAACATACTTAAATGAACAGGACACTGCTACATTGCAGGAGATTGCTAAATTGGCTGATGAGTATGTGTTAATTCACAAGAATAAATTTTCTCCAGGTAAAATTTTTAAAAGGAAAACTAGCACAGAGAGTCAAGATAAATCAGACATTAAATCTGAAGTTAGTGAGAAAAGTAAGGATGAAGGGAGACATGTGAAGGAAAGACATTTTGGTATTATTTGTAATTATTGTAAGAAACCTGGACATGTAGTGGCTAATTGCTTCCGATTGAAATGGAAAGAGAAAGAAGTGGCCCCAGATGCTTGTTTGCAGCATATTGGAAAACCTGTAATGCCACAGGGTTTAGAAAATATTAATGAAGATGTGTCAGAGTCTGACCAAGTTAAGAAGGGATATGAAGCTTTTATAACAGAAGGATTTGTATCCTTGAAAGAAGGATCCAATGCAGTACCGATAAGGATACTTAGAGATACTGGAGCTTCACAATCACTAATATTAGATAGTGTGCTAAGGTTTAGTGATGAGTCTGACACTGATGAGGTAAATTATATAAGAGGAGTAGGGAGTGCCCTTATGCCAGTACATTTACATAGAGTAAATTTAAGGTCAGGATTACTTACAGGGGTTGTTAAAGTAGGATTACAATCCAGTTTACCTGTGAATGATGTTTCTCTTTTGTTAGGGAATGATTTAGCAGGTGCACAAGTTTTTCCTGAAGTGCATTTGACAATAAATTCAAATTCTGAGGAACCACAGAGGGATTCTAACACAGATTCTTCCTGTGTTGTAACAAGAGCTATGGCTAAAAAGACTGATGTAAAGGATGAGGTTGTTACTCATGACAGTTTAAATCAAGATTCGAATTTGTAGGATGCATCAGAAACTTTCTTACCTACCTTATTTGATCAGGATTTTGATGGTAAGTCTGATCAGGAAGATTTGTCTTTATCTTGGATGGAGCTGATAGCAGAGCATGGTAGGGATCCTGAGATAGTTAAATTAAAAGAACAAGCTCTTCCAGATAGCGAAATTGGAAAAGTACCAGTTGGATATTATTTTGAAAAGGGGGTATTAATGAGAAATTGGAGATCACCTACAATTCCTGCTAGTGAGGAATAGGAAGTTAATCATCAGGTTGTTGTTCCTAAAATATACCGAAATGAGATTTTGACTATGGCTCATAGTATTCCTTTGGGTGGTCATTTAGGGGTAAAGAAAACTATGAACAAAGTTTCTAAACGTTTTTATTGGCCTAGTTTAAGACAAGATGTGGCGACATTTTGTAGAATGTGTCATACATGTCAAATTGTTGGTAAACCTAATCAGGTTACTCCAGTGGCTCCACTGCAACCAATTCCTGTATTTGCTGAGCCGTTTTCAAAAATCATTGTAGACTTTGTAGGTCCTTTGCCAAAAACTAAAACTGGACATCAATATTTGTTAACTATTATGTGCACAGCATCTAGGTTTCCAGAGGCAGTACCTCTTAGGAACATAACAGCTAAAACTGTGACAAAAGCTCTTATAAAATTCTTCACTTATTTTGGGCTGCCTAAGGATATACAATCAGATCAAGGTAGTAATTTTATGTCTGGGTTGTTCCAGCAGATAGTTTATAAACTGGGAGCAAAGCAGATTATTTCCTCAGCCTATCATCCAGAATCACAAGGAGCCTTGGAGAGATTTCATTCTACACTAAAAACTATGATTAGGACATATTGTGTGGAAAATGAAAAGGACTGGGACGAAGGTATACATTTACTACTTTTTGCAGTAAGGGAGGCAGTACAGGAATCATTAGGTTTGAGTCCTTTTGAACTTGTGTTTGGCCATAGAGTTCGAGGACCTTTGGCTTTGCTGAAGGAACAGTGGATTAATAAAGAAGTACACACTAGTTTGTTAGATTATGTTTTGAAATTTAAAGATAGATTGTACAAAGCTTGTAGTTTGGCCAAGGAAAATTTAAAGTTAGCTCAAGGGAAGATGAAGATGTGGTATGATAAGGAAGCTAGGATGAGGTCATTTAAGCCCGGAGATAAAGTGTTGGTTCTTTTCCCAGTGCAAACAAACCCATTACAAGCCAAATTCCATGGTCCTTATGAGATTAAATCTAAAGTAAATGAGGTGGATTATGTGGTTAAAAATCCCAGATCGGAGAAAGACAACACAGCTGTGTCATATAAATATGATAAAACCGTATTACGGAAGAGAAGTTGCTATTATGACTGCTGTGATCAATAATGAGTCTGATCTTGTTGAAAACTTATCGGAGGATTCATCCGAAACTCATTTTAAACCCAACATTATTTCAGCCAGGTTACCAAATTCAAAAATTCTGGAAAATATTGATGAAAAATTAGCTCATTTACAGCCAGAGCAGAGAGAGCAGAGGAAACAGTTAAATTTTAAGTATAGAGATTTATTTCCAGACGTCCCTAGAAAAACCACTGTAGCTACACATGATGTAAATGTTGGACATGCAAAACCCATAAAACAACATCCATATTGAATGAACAGGGAAAAATGTGAACTTGCTGAACAAGAAATTAAGTATATGTTACAAAATGATATTATTAGACATTCTAATTCGAATTGGAGTTCACCGTGTGTTATGGTGCCTAAGCCAGACAATAATATTAGGATTTGTACAGATTATAGGAAGGTGAATGCTGTGACAAAAACTGATGCATATCCAATCCCTAGGGTAGATGATTGTGTGGATGAAGTTGGACAGGCCAAATTCCTTACAAAAATTGATTTGTTGAAAGGTTATTGGTGTGTTCCATTGACGGATACAGGTAGAGAGATTTCAGCATTTGTAACCCCATCTGGGTTATATGAATATAATGTTCTTCCATTTGGGATGAAAAATGCACCAAGTACTTTTCAGAGGATGATTAATGGCGTGATTCAGGGATTAAAAGATACAGTTGCCTATATTGATGATCTGGTTACAGTAAATAATACGTGGAAAGCACATATTGCAGTGGTGGAGAAATTATTTGAGAGATTTTCAAAAGCTAATTTAACCATCAACTTAGCTAAAAGTGAATTTGGGCATGCCACAGTGACTTACCTTGGTTATGTTGTGGGTCAGGGGAAATTAGCACCTGTTCAAGCAAAAGTTCAGGCAATTTTAAAAGTACCCACTCCCACTGGTAGAAAAACTCGCAGAAGATTCTTGGGTATGGTAGGATATTACAGAAAATTTTGTAAGGATTTTGCAAACATTGCTCTTCCATTAACTAATCTCTTGAAGAAAAATGAGAAGTTTGTTTGGACAGAGTCTTGTCAGGAGGCATTTGATAAATTGAAAGCTATAATATGTAGCCAACCTGTACTTAAATCTCCTGACCTTGAAAAACCATTTTTGTTAGCTGTAGATGTTAGTGATGAAGCTGCAGGAGCAGTATTACTTCAAAAAGATGATGGTGATGAAGTTGATCGTCCGGTAGATTATTTTTCTAAGAAATTTAATGCCCATCAAAGAAATTATTCAACAATAGAAAAAGAATTGTTATCTCTTATTTTAGTTTTGCAACATTTTGAAGTATATGTTGGTTCTATGCATAAACCACTCACAGTTTATACCGATCACAATCCATTAGTGTTTTTAAGGAAGATGAAAAACAAAAATAGATGATTATTAAACTGGAGTTTAATGTTACAGGAGTACAATATTTTCATCACTCACGTTAAGGGTTAAGACAATGTGATCGCTGATTGTCTAGATGTTATATGTACAAGGAAAATTTGGTTTTTTTTGGAGTGATAGTTTAACATTTGTAACACTCCTACTTACAGTAGTTTGTAAAGGGCTGAAAGATAAGATTGTATATATTGTGTATTTTGTAAATTTTATACCTTTTTTTGTATAAATTGTTAAAATTTTGTTCTTCAAGAGACCAAATTTTTTTTTGGAGGGAGGTGTTACATGCTCAAGGAGATCTGGTTTATTTTGTGAGAATGATGTAATGGTCTTTTGGAGGTCACCTGATGTGATTTTCCTGTCAATGTAAGGTCATGTGATGACATGTGCCCCGTGACTATATAAGGGTCGACCCAGGTGACACAGTTGACTTTTGAGTTTGTAGATTTCCAGGTAGAACGTGTTGTGCCTCCGTTTCTGTTGGTGTTTGTTTTGGTGACGCAGTTTCACTTTTAAAACGGAGGGTGCGTTCTCTTATAAGATGTAGTATATTTGGGCTGGAAATTTGTGGCTGGAAGTGCCAATTTACTCAATTCCGGCAGTTGAAGAGAGAGTGAAGAATTCATCGAAGGATCGAGAGAAGTCGGCATCGTTTGGCAGTTTAATAAAGAATCGACCTTATTGAGTCTTTGTTGGAGAGTGCCTGCATCGAGATAACTCTTGCCAGAAAGAGCAATGAGTTCATGCAAAAAGGTGCTCTCTCCCTCTAAAGGAATTTAAGGTCAGTTGATTTAAATTGTTTATTTTCGGCATTGTGAATCCTGTGGACAGAACCAGCAGTAAAGTTGCGTCTCTGAAGAAATCCTTCTCCAGAGAAGTCTCTCCCAATTGAATGCGTAAAACTGTTGGACTCTCGAAGTTATCGCTTTAAGAACTATATCTGACTGTATCGCTTTAAGAACTGTTTTAGCATTTATCGCTTTAAGAACCAGGGCTGAGTGGAGTTGGTGAACAGCTGCGTACCTCTTAACCTCCGGTTAAAGTTTTCCGTTGTTTTTTTTCCTTATTGTTTATACGTGTTTAATAAATGTTTGGCTGTCTTTATATAACCTGTCTCGATTGATATTCATTATTGCCATTTACGTAACACTATGGTTTCCACATCCTTCCTGTAGTGAGGCAACCAGAACTCAGCACAGTACTCCAAGTGGGGTCTGACCAGGGTCCTATATAGCTGCAACATTACCACTCGGCTCCTAAACTCAATCCCACGGTTGATGAAGGCCAATGCACCGTTTGCCTTCTTAACCACAGAGTCAACCTGCATAGCAGCTTTGAGTGTTCTACGGACTCGAACCCTAAGATCTCTCTGATCCTCCACACCGTCAAGAGTCTTACTATTAATGCTATATTCTGCCATCATATCTGACCTTCCAAAATGATTCTTCTACAAATGATTCTTCTGACCTCACAATTATCTATGTTGAACTCCATCTGCCACTTCTCAGCCCAGTTTTGCATCCTATTGATGTCCCGCTGTGACCTCTGACAGTCCTCCACACTATCCACAAAACCCCCAACCGTTGTGTCATCAGCAAATTTACTAACCCATCCCTCCACTTCCTCATCCAGGTCATTTATAAAAATCACAAAGAAGAAGGGTCCCAGAACAGATCCCTGAGGCATACCACTGGTCACCGACCTCCATTCAGAATATGACCCATCTTCAACCACTCTGCCTCCTGTGGGCAAGCCAGTTCTGGATCCACAAAGCAATGTCCCCTTGGGTCCCATGTCTCCTTACTTTCTCAATAAACCTTGCATGGGGTACCTTATCAAATGCCTTGCTAAAATCCATATACACTACATTTACGGCTCTACCTTTATCAATGTGTTTAGTCACATCCTCAAAACATTCAATCAGGCTCATAAGGCATGACCTCCCTTTGACAGTCATGCTGACTATTCCTCCAAATGTTCATAAATCCTGCCTCTCAGGATCTTCTCGATCAACTTACCAACCACTGAAGTAAGACTCGCTGGTCTATAATTTCCGGGGCTATCTCTACTCCCTTTCTTGAATAAGGGAACAATATTGGCAACCTTCCAATCCTCCGGAATCTCTCCTGTCCTCATTGATGATGCAAAGATACGAGGGGTGATTGAGAAGTTCGTGGCCCAAGGTAGAAGGAGTCAATTTTAGCAAACCTAGCACATTTATTTTTCCTACATTTACACACTTAGTCCAGCGGTCGTGGAGTATACAGATCCCTTCTTTGTAGAAGTCAGCGTCTTAGACCTCCAGAAGTGGTCCACAGCAAGGGCGATTGATAAGTTCGTGGCCTAAGGTAGAAGGAGATGAGTTATTAACTTCAAACCTTCTACATTTTCACTGACAGAGTTGAACTGCACGTGCATGTAACAAGAGCTGTATAACTCATCTCCTTCTATCTTAGGCCACAAACATATCAATCACCCCTACTGTAGACCACCTGGAGGTCCAAGACGCTCTCGCTACATGCACGTATAGTTCAACTGTTTTGAGTGATAATGCAGAAAGTTTGAAGTTAATAACTCACCTCCTTCGACCATAGGCTATGAACTTATCAATCACCCCTGCTGTGCACCACTTCTACAAAGAAGGGATCCGTATGCTCCATGCCCCCTGGACTAAGTGTGTACATGTAGGAGGGGCCTATGTTGAAAAATAAATGTGCTAGGTTTTCTAAAATTGTCTCCTTCTACCCTAGGCCACAAACTTATCAATCACCCCTCGTATTTGCCAGAGGCTCAGCAATCTCCTCCCTCGCTTCCCACAGTAGCCTGGGGTACATCCCGTCCGGTCTCCGTGACTTATCCAACTTGATACTTTCCAAAAGCTCCAGCACATCCTCTTCCTTAACATCTACATGCTCAAGTTTTTCAGTCCGCTGCAAGTCATCCCTAAGATCACCAAGATCCTCTTCTGTAGTGAATACTGAAGCAAAGTATTCATTAACTACCTCTGCTATCTCCTCCGGTTCCATACACACTTTTCCACTGTCACACTTGATTGGTCCTATTCTCTCTCAATCTTATCCTCTTGCTCTTTACATACTTGTAGAATGCCTAGGGGTTTTCCTTAATCCTGTCTGCCAAGGCCTTCTCATGGCCCCTTCTGACTCTCCTAATTTCATTCTTAAACTCCTTCCTGCTAGCCTTATAATCTTCTAGTTCCCTATCATTTCCTATTTTTTTTAACCTTTCGTAAGCTCTTCTTTTCTTCTTGACTAGATTTACAACAGCCTTTGTACACCACGGTTCCTGTACCCTACCACCCTTTCCCTGTCTCATTGGAACATACCTAAGTAGAACCCCACGCAAATATCCCCTGAACATTTGCTACGTTTCTTCCATACGCTTCCCTGAGAACATCTGTTTCCAATTTATGCTTCCAAGTTCCTGCCTGATAGCCTCATATTTCCCCTTACTCCAATTAAACATTTCCCTAACTTGTCTGTTCCTATCCCTCTCCAATGCTATGGTAAAGGAGATAGAATTGTGATCACTATCTCCAAAATGCTCTCCCACTGAGAGACCTGACACCTGACCAGGTTCATTTCCCAATACCAGATCAAGTACAGCCTCTCCTCTTGTAGGCTTATCTACATATTGTGTCAAGAAACCTTCCTGAACACACCTAACAAACTCCAACCCATCTAAACCCCTCACTCTAGGGAGATGCCAATCAATATTTGGGAAATTAAAATCTCCCACAACAACCCGGTTATTATTACACCTTTGCAGAATCTGTCTCCCTATCTGCTCCTTAATGTCTGTTACTATTGGGTGATCTATAAAAAAACACCCAGTAGAGTTATTGATCCCTTCCTGTTTCTAACTTCCACCCACAGAAACTCCGTAGACAACCCCTCCATGACTTCCTCCTTTTCTGCAGCCATGATACTATCCCTGATCAACAGTGCTACGACCTCACCTCTTTTGGCTCCCTCCCTGTCCTTTCTGAAACATCAAAGCCTGGCACTTGAAGTAGCCATTCCTGCCTCTGCACCATCCAAGCTCTGAAATGGCCACAACATCATAGCTCCAAGTGCGGATCCACGTTCTAAGCTCATCTGCTTTGTTCATAGTACTCCTTGCATTAAAATAGACACATCTCAAACCATCGGTCTGGGTGTGTCTCTTCTCTATCACCTACCTATTGTCCCTTTCGTACTGTTTCCAAGCTTTCTCTATTTGTGAGCCAACCTCTCTTTCCTCTGTCACTTCAGTTCAGTTCCCACCCCCCAGCAATTCTAGTTTAAACTCTCCCCAATAGCCTCAGCAAACCTCCTCGCCAGGATATTGATTCCCCTGGGATTCAAGTGTAACCTGTCCTTTTTGTACAAAAGAGGTCCCAATGATCCAGAAATCTGAATCCCTGCCCCCTGCTCCAATCCCTCAGCCACGCATTTATCCTCCAGCTCATTCTATTCCTATACTCACTGTCACATGGCACAGGCAGTAATCCTGATATTACTACCTTTGAGGTCCTGCTTCTCAACTTCCTTCCTAACTCCCTGTAGTGTTTTCAGGATCTCCTCCCTGTTCCTACCTATGTCGTTGGTACCAATACATACCATAACCTCTAGCTGTTCTCTTTCTCACTTCAAGATATCGTGGATGTGATCAGAAACATCCCGGACCCTGGCACCTGGGAGGCAAACTATCATTTGCGTTTCTTTCCTGTGCCCACAGAATCACGTGTCTGACCCCCTAACTATAGAGTCCCCTATAACTGCTGCCATCCTCTTCCTTTCCCTACCCTTCTGAGCAACAGGGCCAGACTGTGTGCCAGAGGTGCGATCACTGTTGCTTCCTCCAGGTAGGCCATCTCCCCAACGGTACTCAAATTGGAGTACTTATTGTTAAGGGGGACAGCCACTATGAGAACCCCCTCATTCTCCTAAACTCTCAGGAATACAGCCCAAGAGCTGTCAGATGCTCCTCATATGGTAACCCTTTCATTCCTGGAATCATTCTCATGAATCCTTTCTGAACCCTCTCCAATGTCAGTATATCCTTTCTAAAATAAGGAGCCCAAAACTGCACACAATACTCCAAGTGTGGTCTCATGAGTGCCTTATAGAGCCTCAACATCACATCCCTGCTCTTATATTCTATACCTCTAGAAATGAATGCCAGCATTGCATTTGCCTTCTTCACCACTGATTCAATCTGGAGGTTAACCTTTAGGGTATCCTGCACAAGGACTCCCAAGTCCCTTTGCATCTCTGCATTTTGAATTCTCTCCCCATCCAAATAATAGTCTGCCAGTTTATTTCTTCCACCAAAGTGCATGACTATACACTTTCCAACATAGTATTTCATTTGCCACTTCTTTTCCCATTCCCCTAAACTATCTAAGACTCTCTGCAGGCTCTCTGTTTCCTCAACACTACCTGCTCTTCCACCTATCTTTGTATCATCGGCAAATTTAGTCACAAATCCATTAATCCCACAGTCCTGGTCATTGACATACATTGTAAAAAGTAGTGGTCCCAACACCGACCCCTGTGGAACTCCACTGGTAACCGGCAGCCAGCCAGAATAGGATCCCTTTACTGTGTTCCCACTCTGTTTTCTGCCGATCAGCCAATGCTCCACCCATGCTAGTAACTTCCCTGTAATTGCATGGGCTCTTATCTTGCTAAGCAGCCTCATGTGCAGCACCTCGGCAAAGGCCTTCTGAAAATCCCAGTATACCACATCTACTGGTGCTAAACTCCTATCACATCTTCTACAATAGCTCAAGTCTCTTATGCACTCAAATCTTGTGTGTAAGCTCCAATGGGAATCATCAAATATTCCCATTTAGGAGTACTATAGCTGAAATCCATAGTCACAGATATGGAGACTGTAGTAAGCAACATCCTTTTAAGATGTTTTAAAAAATCTACTGATCCTCAAAAATCAGTGAGTGAAGTTCCCCTTTAAGAAAACAGGTACAATTGAAACACCAAGGCCTTGGATCCCCAGCCCCCCCACTCCCTGCTGTCCCGGTGGTGAATGTACAGATTCTGTAAAATAAAATTGAAGACCTCAGAGCAAGATTGCAGTACCAGAGGGACATCAGGAACTGCTGTGTACTTTGCTTCACAGAAGCATGGCTGACTCCCACCATTTTGGACGCAGCACTGCAGCCTGAAGACTTCACCATCCACTGAAAAGACAGGGCGGTTGACTCTTTTAAAGGTAGAGGAGGAGTATGTTTCATTATTAACTCATTGTGGTGCACAGACATGATGATTGTGTCTCAATCCTACTCACGTGGTCTGGAACATCCAGCAGTCAAGTGTCATTCATTTTATATGCCAAGGGAGTTTTCTGCCATCATCTTGGTAGAGGTGTATATTCCACCTCAGGCCAACATCGGGCAGGCACTGGAGGAGCAGAGCACCATGATCAATAGTCACAAACAATGTACCCTGATGCCTTTCCAATCACTGCGGGGGATTTCAACCTGGCCAATGTGAACTACCACCACCAATATATCGCCAGTGGAACTAGAGGCGCCAACACAGTTGGCCACTATTGTACCATCATTAAGAATGCTTATCATGCCATCTCACACCACATTTTGGGAAGTCCAATCACCTGGCTGTCCTATCTCCCAGCATACAGGCAGAGACTAAAGACCACAGCATCAGTGGTGAGGATCAAGAAAGTATGGTCAAGGGAAGCGGAAGAGCACTTACAGGGCTGCTTTGAGTTGGTGGACTGGACAATAATTGGAGAATTGACTTTGAATCTGAATGAATATGCCACAGTTGTAACCAACTTCATCAAGACCTGAGTGTGTACCTTTGAGAACATACCGGACATACCTAAACCAGAAGCTGCGGATGAACCAGGAGATTTCAAAGTTCAAAGTACATTTACTGTCGAAGTATGTACACAGAATACCACCTTGTGATTTGTCTCTGCCACAGACATACATGAAACAAAGAAAACCATGGAACCTGTTCATCAACATCTCCCACCTGCAAAAAAATTCAAATCATGCAAACGGCAACAAGAACATCAACCTCCCCGCCCCACATGCAAAAAACAAATCGCGCAAATGGAAACCAGAAAAAAATGAGCAAACAAAGAACATAAAAATACAAAATTGAAAGAGTCCAATTGAACTACAGTCAAATCCACAAACTGCAGACCCAGAACTTTGGTACCATCTTCCAACAACATTGAAGGAGAGAGAGAGAGACCATTTGAATGCAGGGACCTTTCCTCAGTTTGCAGTCAGCTGAAGGCTAGATCTGTGGCATTCAAGACTGGTGATCCAGAACAATACAAGAAGTCTAGGTACAACCTACGGAAGGCTATTATAAGAGAACAAAAACAATTCTGATTGAAATCAGAGACCGAATGGGATACACGTCAGCTCTAGCGGGTTTTGCAGGTCATTATTCCCTACAAGGTGAAACCTAACGTCGTGAATGGCTCTGATGCTTCACTTCCAGATGACCTCAAAACAACACCTGTGTGAACCACTGCAGCATCTAGTAACCCTGTGATCAGAGTCTCGGAAGCAGAAGTCAGTACATCTTTCATGGGGGTGACCCCTTACAAGACATCAGGCCCTGATGGAGTACCTGGTAAGGCACTGAGTGCCTGTGCCAATCAACTAGTGGAAGAGTTCAAGGACATCTTCAATCTCACAGCTGCAGTCTGAGATTCAAAAGGATGACAATACCAGTGCTGAGGAAGAGCAGGTTGAGCTGCCTCAACAACTACCACCCAGTTGCAATGACTGTGATGAAGTGCTTTGGTCATGGCCAGAATAAATTCCTGCCTTAGGAAGGACCTGGACCTGTTGCATTTTGCCAATCGCCACAATAGGTTTACAGCAGATGCAATCTCACTGGCTCTCCTCTCAGCCTTGAATCACCTGGACAATGGCAATGCCTACATCAGCCTGCTGTTCGTTGATTATAGCTCACGCATTCAACACCATCATACAATCAGTACTAATCAACAATCTTCAAAACCTAGGCCACTGTACCTCCCTCTGCAACTGGATCCCTGACTTCCTCATTGGGAGAGCACAGTCAGTGTAGTTTTGAAATAATATCTCCTCCTTGCCCACAGTCAACACTGGTGCACCTCAAGGATGTGTGCTCAGCCCACCGCTCTGCTCTCTTTACACATTTGCTTGTCTCGGCACAACTCAGATGTCATCTATAAATTTGCTGACACAACTATTGTTGTGGTGACGAGGATCTGCACAGACTGAGATAGATCAGCTGATGGGGTGGTTGTTGTACCAACGACCTTGCACTCAACGTCAGTGAGACCAAGGAATTGGTTGTGGACTTCAGGAAGAGGAAATCAAGGGAACACACACCAATCCTCATCGAGGGATCAACAGTGGGAAGGATGGAAAAGGTGAGCAGTTTCAACCTCCTGGGTGTCAACATCTTCTAAGATCTATCCTGGCCCCAACAGACTGATGCAATTACAGTGGCTACATTTCATCAGGTGTTTGTGAAGACTCGATATGACACTAAAGACTCTCACAAATTTCTGCAGGTGTACCATGGAGAGAATTCTAACTGGCTGCATCACCACCTGCTTTGGAAGGATGACTGCACAGGATCAGATAAAGCTGCAGAAAGTTGCGAACTCTGCCAGCTCCATCATGGGCACCAGCTTCCTCAGCATTGAAGACATTTTCAAAAGGGACGATGCCTCAGAAAGGTGGCATCTATCATTAAGGACCCCATCACCCAGCACATGCTCCCCTTCTCATTGCTACCATCAAGGTGGAGGTACAGGAGCCTGAAGACACACTCAATGTTTTAGGAACAGTTTTTTCCCCTCTGCCATCAGATTTCTGAATGGACAATGAACTCACATACACAACTTCAACATTTTTTGCCTTTTTTTTGCTCTACTTAATTTTTAAATATATTTCTTGCTGTAATTTATAGTTTTGTTATTATTATTGCAATGTACTGCTGCCGCAAACCAATAAATTTCATGACATATGCCAGTGATATTAAACCTGTTTCTGATTCTAAATTAGTTTCCTTTATTAGCTCTGACTGGGATTCTTTTGATGGCCTTTGGTCTTGTAAAGTACACCAAATTATAAATTTGCATAACTGCATGTTTCTACAATGTGTGACCATTCCACCTATGAGTCTTAAAAATGAAATTTTCATATTTTCCTGTACACTGCTTCTCTTCTTAAATTGGGCTCTCCTTTCCTATTATCTTGTTCTGAGAACCATACACTGACAGAGAAAAAACTCAAGGATATTCAAACTGTTAGTGCAGAATCAACAAGGCAAAATTAATGCAGCCAACCCATCTAAATGATAGGGAATTTTGATTTGGGCTGCTGTCATATCTGTACATTGCTGTGAGATGAAATCAGTGGATGCAAAACACCTCTGAAGATTACTTTTTTTCTTCTTCTGCTGTGCTTCTCCTCCTCTTGTTCAGTAATTAGAGGACAGAGACCTTTTTCTATGGATCAGTTTATTTTGTTCATTGCATCTTCTGCTGCATCCAAAGTAGGTCTGTTCTAGGTTTTCCACAGCACTAGTCTGCTCATAGTAGTCTCCAAGTTTAAAATGGAACCACTTTCCTTTCATTCTGAGAAAACACTCTTTTTATCTTTTTAGCAAATTCATCCATGGTATAAAAATCAACAGACATGGCAATGTTGGGAGTGGGTCAACATTGGTTGGTACTGGAGCTGGAACGTTATATTCTTTTATCAACCCGTTCTTGTTGCATGCATGGACAAAGGTGCATTTCAAGTTGGGTCTTAAGCACAGCAACAATGATACTGACCTCCAACAAGTATAGCCATGATATATATTATGCTAGGAGTAACTCCAACCACTTGAGTGTTTTCCTTAAATTGTTCCTGTCTTTAATTTAATGATATAAGTATTTAATCCTGCTTTGAAGTCGAGGGCATGTATCCTCACCTCATCTCTGTAATTCAGTTCTTCAAGCTCAGATCTAGGTGGCCATGTGAACCCAAAACACACATCATTAACCAGACTGTTGCCATGCAAGCACAATTTGACAGCACAGAGGGCAACACCTCCCATCATGCTCATGACTTACAATAGTCTGTGCAAACAGAATTATTCATTTACTGCTTCAACCTTATTGAACCAGGTGCTCCGGTTTCCTCCCACAGTTTTACCTGTGAAACAGCTCTTTCAATTCAGATACCAGTCATCAGAGGTGCACAAATTAATCAGTAGTCCAATAGGTGACCCACAGAATCTTGTCTGCTAGTCATTGTCCCAGACTAAGTCATTTGCTGCGATTCACTGGTATAGATATACTTTTAACATTAACAGATTCTTCTTTCAACTTAACTCAAAAGGATCGTTTGGCTCCTGCCTAGAAGCCTGTACCATAGCATTTACTCACTCACTCTCTTTGCCTACCTTTTGGAATCTGTTCAATGTCCTGTTCAATTAAACAATGTTTCAGCCTCACAATCTTGCCGTCAGCTAAATTGGCGACTTCCATTTATATTTGCAATTAATCCTCAGGTCAGATTTGGTGAAACTAATCATATTAACAAGCAAATGTGGCGTCAACTTTCAGTGGTTGCAAAAGCAGAGTAAAAATTATACACCATGAAACTGTTACACCAAAATTGCTGCTCCTTTATGAAATCTTGCTCAGAATTGTATTTACTGAAATGCTTGGAACCTAATAGTTTCACACTGAATTCACAAGAAGATGGAATTAACAGTCTCAAATTTCACTTCTAATTACTGTCAAATTGTTAAAATGAACATTAATATGTTTTGATATTCATTTTATCAAATGCCCAAGTACAAGAAAGATTCCCAAAATGAAAAATATGGGATCTTTAAGGAGGTACAGGCAATCCAAAAGTTATCTCAGGCAGTGACAGTGCTCTGTTTCTGCGAACAGATCATAACACAACACTAATTCTTTTAGTGTTAAAGTAGTTATGGAAAAAGGCAGGACTACTCTACAAATGAAACAGCTGAATTGGGAAAGGGTCAGTTTTGACATTGTTAAGATAGGAATGTGCAAATGTTGATCGGGAGAAGCAGTTTGCAAGTAAAGGGATGTTGGACAAGTGTGCAGACATCCCACCTTTCCCGGAAGTTCTGGGAGTCTCCCGCATATTGATAGCAGCTCCCTGATGCCCAGAAATTATATACAATATCCTGGAAATCGATTTTTTTGAGAGGGAGAAGGAGAGCAAAAGCGAGAGCGAGCATCCTGATTGGTCTCTCTTCATGCTAAGAGTGGTCCCCAACCACTGAGCCGCGAGGAAACGATATGATTTGGCGATATGAAATGATACGAGTCAGCTGCACCTTTCCTCATTCCCTGTCATGCCCACTGCTGAACTTGAACGCACACGAGGTCATTACGCACGTGAGGTCTTTACCCACGCGTCATCCATGTCAGTGCGGGAAGAAGATCAACTCCTCGAGCTTGCAAATGACGGTGGGCTGAAAAATATATTTGATATAACACCTCTGCTGGCATTCTAGATCAAAGTCAAGGCTGAATACCCTGAGATAGCCACGGAAGCACGGAAAACGTTGCTTCCATTTCCAACATCATATCTCTGCGAAGTGAGGTTTTCTGCAATGAATGCAACGAAAACTAAATTGCGGAATAGACTGGACATGAGGAACCCCCTTCGAGTATTGCTGTCTCCCATCACCCCTCGATGGGACCGTCTTGTTGCAGGAAAACAAGCCCAGGGCTCCCACTGTTTCAGCAATATTGGTGTGTTGCAATGATTTTATATGTTCATACGAGAAAAATATGTGCTGTGTGTTTAATATCCAAATGTTACTTAAAATGTTATGATGCTATTGACTTATAAGTGACTTATCACTATATTCATGCAAGGAAATTGAGTGTATTAGCCACTTATAAGTGACTTCTAGTTGACTTATCACCTATATTCCAGTTTTGATTAACCCCCCCCCCCCACCTTGTCGGCCAGTCCACAAGAATATTGTCAATATTAAACTGGTCCGCGGTGCAAAAAAGGTTGGGGACCCCTGCTCAGTAGAACTATCAGTTTTCTCTGTGGGCGGGCTTTACAGTCGACCTCAAAAATAATGAGTGTTGCTCGCTGCACTGTTTGCAACAGTGACTTTTCTATTGCCCATGGTGGGTTAAAATGTAAAAGACATGTTGAGGTGAGCTTAACAGGTGTCATTCGTTCATTAGCATAGCTAATGTTATTTAAACTAGCTGGCTAGCTGCTAAGGAGCTACTATATTGATGTCCTATGTGATGAGGCCAGACTTGCTTAAGGTTGTAATAGAATAAACATGATAATATAAGTTCATATTTTAATGTCACATTTTCTGCATATACCCAACTTGGTTTACAGATTAGACAAAATCACTAAACAAAGTATTACATACGCCCTTGCAGGTCAACCGGGGGGGGGTGGGGGGGGGGAGGGGAGGGATATGGGGTTGCGGGGGTGGGGTGCTACCTCCCTGAAATGAGTTTTTGCAGGGTGGGATGTCTCAGCATAGCATTTAAAAATGAGCTAGGGAGAGCTCAGGGTCAACATTTTCTTGTTAGAGTAAAGTGCAATACTGGCAAAATTGATGAGGGAGAGTGAAGCAACAGTCAGAAAATTGATGGAGGCCTGTGTCAGGCCGAGGAACATTAAGGGAAATGAGTAGCATGATTACAACAGGAGATGCTAGCAGTCTCAGGGCATATTAAGGTGGATGAATTCTCAGGGTCTAACCAAATATATCTCGGACGCTGTAGGAGGCAAAGGTAGAAGTTGCAGGGTCATTAGAAGAAATATATATATTGTCTTTAGCCAGGAATGAGGTATCTAAAAATAGGAGAATGGCCAATGTTGTGCCTTTATTTAAGAAGGGCTGCATGGACAAGTCAGGGAATGACAGGCTGCTGAGCCTAACATGAGTGGTAAAAAAAAGTTACTCATGGTGATTCTGAGGTACGGGACCTACTAGCAACTGTAAAGGTAGGGATCTGGTAAGAGATAGTTGGCATGGATTTCTACAAGAGAAGTTGTGTGTCATAAATTTGATGGAGTCTTTGCGAAGGTAACAACAAAGTTTGATTAGTGGAGGGCAGTCAACATTATCTATATGTACGGCCTTTGACAAGATACTGCATAGCAGGCAAATCTGAAATTGGGTTGGTGGAAGGTGAGAGAAGATGGGAGTGGAGGCTTGTGGTCAGCTGTGTGCCACAGGGATTAGTGTTGGGTCCACTGTTACTCATCATCTGCATTCACCATTTGGATGACATGGTTAGTAAGTTTACATATGACATTAACACTGGTGGTGTAGTGGCCAGTGAAGAAGGTAGTCTAAGATTACAATAGAATATAGATAAACTGGGAAAGTGGGTGAAGGAATGGCAGATGGAATTAACACAAGACAAGTGCAAGGGCATTTTCGTCAGTTAAACCAAGGCAGGATATTCACAGTAAATGGTAAGGTCTTGGCGAGTGTTGTGTAAGAGAGAGAGCTAGGGGTAGAGGTGCATAGTTCCCTGACAGCAGTGACACAGGTTGATAGGGTGATGAAGGTAATCTTGCCTGCATCAGTCAGGGCATTAAACTCAGAAGTTAATAGGAACAGTTGCAAGTAAAAGTTTGAAAACCCTTTTCAATTACCTGGCTTTCTGCACTAATTACTCATAAAATGTGGTCTGATCTTCATCTAAGCCACAATAATGGACAAAGGCAATCTGCGTAAACTAATAGCATATGAACAACTGTACTTCTCGTCAATGCTCGATACACCATTTAAACAATCACAGTCTTGATTCAAAAAATGTATATGAACCTCTGGGGTAATGCTTTCTACAAAAGCTATTTAGAGTCAAGTGTTCCAATCAATGAGATGAGATTGGAGGTGCGGGTTGTAAAGGTGTCCTGCTCTATAAAAACAACACACAAAGTCAGGTTACTGACAGAGCCTGCTCTTCTCAAGAAAGATCTGGTTATGTGCACCATGTTTTGATCAAAACAACTTTCAAAAAAATAAAAAAACAACTTTCAGAGGACTTCAGAATTGTAGAGATGCACGAAGCTAGAAAAGGCTACAAAAGAATTTCTAAAGACCCGAGCGTTCATCAGTCCACAGAAAGAGAAATCGTCTACCAATGGAAGAAATTCAGTACTGTCAACATACTGTCATCTTCACATTAGGGGAGGCCATGGATAGACATATCAGAATGGGAATGGGACGTAGAATTAAAATGTGTGGCCACTGGGAGATCCTGCTTTCTCTGGCAGACAGAGTGCCGGGTCTTAACCATCCCCTCTGACCTTCAACTCTCTGAGGCAGAGCGCTCTGTCCTCAGTAAGGGCCTTACCTTTGTTCCCCTTTGCCCACACCTCAACAAGTTCTGCGTTTGCCATGACGCTGAACTCTTCTTCTGCCGGCTCTGTCTTCGAGCCTACTTCGGCAAGGACTCTCCCACCCCCACCGATGATCCCTTCTCCCGTCTTCAACCCTCCTGCTCTTCATGGACACCCCACTCTGGTCTTCTGCCTGCTCTGGATCTCTTTATTGCTAACTGCCGACGGGACATCAACCATCTTGACTTCACCACATCTTGTTCCCATTCCAACCTCATTCCTTCCGAACGATCTGCTCTCCACTCCCTCCGCACTAATTCTAACTTTACTATAAAACCCGCTGATAAGGGTTGCCGTTGTAGTCTGGCGTACTGACCTCTACCTTGCCAAGGCACAGCGACAACTCACGGATATCTCCTCTTATCTACCCCTCGATCATGACCCCACTAAGGAGCACCAGGCCATTGTTTCCCACACCATCACCAACTTCATCATCATCATCAGCTCAGGGGATCTCCCATCCACTGCCACCAACCTCATAGTTCCCACACCCTGAACTTTCTGCTTCTACCTCCTACCTAAGATCCACAAACCTGCCCATCCAGGTAGACCCATTGTCTCAGCTTGCTCCTGCCCAACCGAACTCATACCTCGACACTGTTTTATTCCCCCTTGTTCAATCCCTTCCCACCTATGTTCGTGACACTTCTCATGCTCTGAATTTTTTCAATGATTTTAAGTTCCCTGGCCCCCACCGCTTTATTTTCACCATGGATGTCCAGTCCCTATATACCTCCATCCCCCACCAGGAAGGCTTCAAAGCTCTCTGTTTCTTTTTTGGATTCCAGACCTAACCAGTTCCCCTCTATCACCACTCTCCTCCGTCTAGCGGAACTAATCCTTACTCTTAATAATTTCTCTTTTGGCTCCTCCCACTTCCTCCAAACTAAAGGTGTAGCCATGGGCACCCATATGGGTCCCAGCTATGCCTGCCTTTTGGTTGGCTTTGTGGAGCAATCCATGTTCTAAGCCTATACTGGTATCTGTCCCCCACTTTTCCTTCGCTACATCGACGACTGCATTGGCGCTGCTTCCTGCACACATGCTGAGCTCGACGACTTCATTAACTTTGCCTCCAACTTTTACCCTGCCCTCAAGTTTACCTGGTCCATTTCTGACACCTCCCTCCCCATTCTTGATCTTTCTGTCTCTATCTCTGGAGACGGCTTATCTACTGATGTCTACTATAAGCCTACGGACTCTCACAGCTACCTGGACTATTCCTCTTCCCACTCCATCTCTTGGAAAAATGCCATCCCCTTCTCGCAATTCCTCCTTCTCTGCCGCATCTGCTCTCGGGATGAGGTTTTTCATTCAAGGACAAAGGAGATGTCCTCCTTTTTTAAAGAAAGGGGCTTCCCTTCCTCCACCATCAACTCTGCTCTCAAACGCATCTCTCCCATTTCACGCACATCTGCTCTCACCCCATCCTCCCGCCACCCTACTAGGAATAGGGTTCCCCTTGTCCTCACCTACCACCCCACCAGCTCCGGGTCCAACATATAATTCTCCGTAACTTCCGCCACCTCCAACGGGATCCCACCACCAAGCACGTCTTTCCCTCCCCCCCTTTCTGCTTTCCGCAGGGATCGCTCCCTATGCGACACCCTTGTCCATTCGTCTCCCCCATCCCTTCCCACCTATCTCCCACCCGGCACTTATCCTTGTAAGCGGAACAAGTGCTACACATGCCCTTACACTTCCTCCCTCACCACCATTCACAGCCCCAGACAGTCTTTCCAGGTGAGGCGACACTTCACCTGTGAGTCGGCTAGGGTGATATACTGCGTCCGGTGCTCCTGATGCAGCCTTCTATATATTGGCGAGACCCGACACAGGCTGGGAGACCGTTTCGCTGAACACCTACACTCCGTCTGGTACAGAAAGCAGGATCTCCCAGTGGTCACACATTTAAATTCCACGTCCCATTCCCATTCTGATATGTCTATCCATGGCCTCCTCTACTGTCAATATGAAGCCACGCTCAGGTTGGAGGAACAACATCTTATATTCTGTCTGGGTAGCCTGCAACTTGATGGCATGAACATTGACTTCTCTAACTTCCGTTAGTGCCCCACCTCCCCTTCGTACCCCAACCCTTATTTATTTTTTTTTCTTTTCCCTTTATCCCCCTCTCTTTTTTTCTTCCTCTGTCCCTCTCATCTTAACTCCTTGCCCATCCTCTGGACTCCCCTCCCCCTTTTTTTCTCCCTAGGCCCCCTGTCCCATGATCCTCTCCCTCCTCCAGCCTCATATCCCTTTTGCCAATCAACTTTCCAGCTCTTAACTCCATCCCTCCCCCTCTTGTCTTCTCCTATCATTTCGGATCTCCCCCTCCCCCTCCCACTTTCAAATCTCTTACTATCTCTTCTTTCAGTTAGTCCTGACAAAGGGTCTTGGCCTGAAACAACAACTATACCTCTTCCTATAGATGCTGCCTGGCCTGCTGCATTCACCAGCGTTTTTTATGTGTGTTGCTTGAATTTCAAGCATCTGCAGATTTCCTTGTGTTTACATTTTTAAATTCAGTACTGTTGCTACTTTCCTTTAGAGTGGGCATCTTGCAAGATTACACCAAGAGCACAATGCAATGCTGAAGGAGGTGAAAAAGAACCCAAGGGCAACAGCCAAAGTCCTGCAGAAATCTCCAGGACTTGCTAAATCTCTGTTCATGTCCACCATAAGAACAACACAGAACAAGAATGGTGTTCATGGAAGCTCACCACTCAGGAAACCACTGCTCTCCAAAAACATTGCTGCACGTCTCAAGTTTGCAAAAGACCACCTGGATGTTCCACAACGCTTCTGGGACAATGTCGAGGACAGATGAGAAAAAAGTCAATTTTTTTTTGGCAGAAATGCATTTTATGTTTTGGACGAAAAAGGGCACTGCACAACACTACCAAAACCACATCCCAACCATGAAGCATGGTGGAAGGAGCATCATAGTTTGGGGCTGCTTTGCTGCCTCAGGGCCTGGACAGCTTGCATCATTAAGGGAACAGTCAATTCAAAATTGTATCAAGACATTTTACAGGAGAATGCCAGGGTAGCGTTCTGTCACCTGAAGCTTAACAGAAGCTGGATGATGCAACAAGACAATGATCCACAACACAAGAGTAAATCAACAGCAGAATGGTTTAAAAAGAAGAAAATTCATGTTCTGGAATGGCCAAGTCGGAGACCAGACTTTAATCCAATTGAGATGCTGTGGCTTGACCTGAAGACAGCTGTTCATGATGATATCCCAGAAATATTGATGAACTGAAAGAGTTTTGTCCGGAGGAATGGTCTAAAATTCCTCTTCGCCATTGTGCAAGTCTGATCAGCAGCTACAAGAAACATTTGGTGGAGGTTATTGCTGCTAAGGGAGGTTCTAACTGTTATTAAATACAAGGGTTCACATACATTTTTCCAGCCTGGACTGTGAAAGATTAAACAGTGTTTTCAATAAAGACATGAAAAGTACATCTCTTTGTGTGTTATTAGTTTAGACCGATTGTAATTGTCAATTATTGTGACTTAGAAGATCAGACCCTATTTTATAGTAATTAATGCAGACCACCAGGTAACTGCAAAGAGTTCACAAACTTTTTCTTGCAACTGTACAAGTTGTTTGTAAGACCACATTTTACTAACTGCTCTCTCAGTTCTATCACATCTGAAATCCTGTCTGCCCACTACCCTGGACCCCCATCAATTTGCCTATTGCACCAACAGGTCTACAGAGGACACCATCTCCACAGTACTTCACTCTGCCCTGACCCACCTGGACAGCCCCAACTCTTATGTCAGAATGCTGTTCATTGACTTTAGTTCGGCATTCAATACTGTGATCCCCTCCAAGCTGATCACCAAACTTCGCCAGCTTGGCATCAGCTCATCCCTCTGCAATTGGACCTTGGACTCTCTGACTAACAGACCCCAATCTGTTAGGTTAGACAACCTCTCCTCTTCCATTCTCACCCTGAATACCGGCATACCTCAAGGCTGTGTGCTGAGACCTCTTCTGTACTCCCTTTTCACCTATGACTGCGTTCCTGTACATGGTTCTAACTCCATAATCAAGTTTGCAGACGACACCACGGTGGTTGGACTGATCAGAGGGGATGACGAGACAGCCTACAGGGATGAGGTCCAGCACCTGGCCGCGTGGTGTGCCGATAACAACCTGGCCCTTAACACCCAGAAGACCAAGGAGATCAGGAGTTACACTCATGTCCCCATCTACATCAATAGAACTGTAGTGGAGCGTGTATCAGGCTTCAAATTCCTTGGTGTCCACATTTCCAATGATCTCACCTGGTCGCTGAACTCCTCCATTCTGATCAAAAAGGCACAACAGCGCCTTTATTTCCTGCGAAGCATCAAGAAAGCTCACCTCTGTCCCAGGATACTGACGGACTTTTACCGCTGTACTACTGAGAGCATGCTCACCAACTGCATCTCAGTGTGGTTTGACAATTGTCCCGTATCAGACCGCAACGCACACCAGCAGGTGGTGAAAACTGCCCAGTGGATTATTGGCACCCAATTGCCCACCATTGAGAACATCTACCATAAACGGTGCCTGGGCAGGGCGAAAAGCATTATCAAGAATGCATCTCACTCTAACCATGGACTTTTCACTCTCCTCCCATCTGGTAGGCGCTACAGGAGCCTCTGCTCTCACACCAGCAGGCACAGGAAGAGCTTCTTCCCTAAGGCTGTGACCCTGCTGAACCTCACATCACAGCGCTACGCAGTATTGCACCGATATTGGACTGTCTCAGTACTTCTATATTTGTATGCTGTAGCACTTACTTTTTATTCGTAATTATTTTGTAAACAATACTATTCTTTTGCACCAACAACAGGAATTCTGCAGACGCTGGAAATTCAAGCAACACACATCAAAGTTGCTGGTGAACGCAGCAGGCCAGGCAGCATCTCTAGGAAGAGGTACAGTCGACGTTTCAGGCCGAGACCCTTCATCACGTTAATATCGACAGTCCTGACGAAGGGTCTCGGCCTGAAACGTCGACTGTACCTCTTCCTAGAGATGCTGCCTGGCCTGCTGCATTCACCAGCAACTTTGATGTGTGTTGCTATTCTTTTGCACTTCTGGTTAGATGCTAATTGCATTTTATTGCCTTTGTATCTGTACTTGGCCCAATGACAATAAAGTTGAATCTAATCTAATCTAGTATCTCACTATGTGTAGTTCTGGTTGCCCAGCTAAAGGGAGCATGCTATTAAGTTGGAAAGGATACAAGAAAGATTTGTGAGGATCTAACTGGTACTGGAGGATTTGAGTCATGAGAAGCTAAATAAGGTGGGCATTTTTTCTTAAATATAGTTGGCTGAGGGTGACCTTAAAGTGGTATATAAGCATGAGTGGCATAGATAAAGTGGATGGACACAGTCTATTCACAAGGGTTGGGCAGTCTAAAACTAGTGTGCATAGGCTTAAGATGAGCAGAGAAATATTAAAAGGGACCAGAGGGGAAGCTTTTTCAAACAGTGTGTGTCGGCTATATATGATTATTCCAACATGGCACTGAGCTGAGACCTCCATTGAGGTTGCGGCTCAATTTTAATTGTTTTTTAATTCTTTTTTAGGATCATAAGGATAGCTTTAGGGACAAAGAGGAGAGTTAGGGGTCAGGTTAGGGTTGAGGGACAGGTATGTCGCTGAATTAGAGGACAGGTCAGAGTCTAAATTTCTGCTATATATTTGAAGGCCAGCGATGTGGAACAGGCTGGGATATCCAGCCAGATGCTGGGCCAGCAAACCAGCATGGACGAGGTCTGGTGGCACCCTAGGGTCAGCAAGTTGTCAGCAGTTCCAGAGTCAGGGTTCTATGTGGGCAGGAGGAACTAGTTCTGATGACCCCCCCCCCCCACCCCCGGGATTGTGAATGAGGGAGACTAGAGTTCGAGGTCTAGTGGTTGGGGTCCCATCATCAGCAAGTCCGGAGTTTGAGGGGTCTGGTGTTCAGTGATCAGTGGGTCCTGGGTCAACGCTGAGAATTGAGACCCGAGGGTTGAATCAGAAATCTGCAAGTCAAGGCCCTTTGGCTGAAGCCCCGAGTCTGCGATTCTCTGCGAGTCCACTGAGGTAGTTGGAGGTCCAACATCTATGAGACCCAGTGGAGTCCCAGACCACTGGAGGTTGGAGGCTGAAGAAGATGGCTTAAAATGGGGTTAAGTGACCATGAATGTGTGACATGGGAGGGAGGAATGGGACTCACTTTGCTGTTGTTGTTTTGCTGCATGTTGTGCTCTGTGTTCTGTCAAATATCGTGGACATGCTATGCTGGTGCCCAAATAAGTGGCGATACTTGTGGGCTGCCCCCTGCTCACCTTCAGGTATATTGGCTATCAATGCAAATGACACATTCCACTGGATGTTTTGATTACGTGATAATTAAACTTGATTCTTGTTACAGGAAGTTGTAGAAGCAGGTATAATCACAATGTTCAAAAGACATTTACACGGGTACATGAACAGAAAAGGCTTTGAAGGATGTAAATCAAAGGCAGGGAAATGAAACAACTCAAGAGACACATTTTGGTTGGCATGGATGAGTTAGGCCAAAAGGTTAGTTCCTATGAAATATAAATCTGACTCTATGGATGTCTGTCTGTCTCTGCCTGTTGGAGGGAGAGGAAATCACAGAGACAACTGTGGTGGGAAAACAAATAGGCATGGAAGCAGCAGCTGCTAGCTGGGCCTTGCTGATTCAGTGAGCAAGTGAGTCTGATCAGCACTCCCAGCTCTGCTCAATCCTGTCCCCAGTTGTTGCTGATTGTTTGCAGGGGTTGTGGGTGGAAGAGAGAGAATGCACATGGAAATGTCCCATTCCCACCTGGCAGAAGACACCTGCTGCCAAGCAGCAGCCAGAAAATCCATCCCATCTATCCCACTGGTTACTTGTATGCTCGGGGTGTCCATAAATCGGGTTTTTGTAACCTGGCAGGACATGTAGAAGATGCCGAAGGATTGTAAAGAAGCATATGGAATAATGTTTGTTCAAGAAATGCTTTAATAACATTTCTACTAACTACAAACGCACCAGTTTATCATTGGTAATAGGCAACAATAATTGAAAAATTGATAGATATTTGTGTTGGTCCGAGTAATTGACAGCCAGCATAGATTTGTTAAAAGCAAATGTTAATTGACTAACTTAGTTGAATGTTCTGATGAAGAAGGCTGATGAAGGGAATGCAGTGAATGTTTTCATATAGATTTTAAGGAAGTGTTTGACAATATGCTGAGTGGGTGCAAAATATTAACCAGTAAGTCCAGCGATGAGGATTTTTAGTTACAATTTAGGTGGGAGTAACTGGATTTTCTCCAAGGAGGAAAAGAAATTTCAGGGATTTGATAGAAATATGCAAAGTCATGACAGATTTAGATATGATAGGCAAAGTTGTTTCCATTAGCTGATAGTACAATGATTACGTAACACAGATATAAATTTTTGGACAAAGAGTACAAGCACATGAGCAAGAACTTTATGCTGCATTGGGTAGGAATGGTCAAAAAACAGTTGCTGAAGTTGGTGGAAGAGAAGATGACCAACAATTTGAAAAAAAATGTATAGATATAGAAACTTGCAAGGCTATGAGGATAGAGTGGGTGCATGCAATGGACCAGATTGCCAAATAATCTCCTCTGCCATAATGACTCAGTCTACCATTTTGTTGGCATTCACTGGTTCAGACTGTGCACTGCTCAGTAATAGCTCTGAACCTTGACCAGTTAATGGTACACAATTGTTATTCTTATTCATATATATCCCAGATTATTTACCGAAACAACCATACACTTTCAATAGCTGGTTATTAGGAATTTCCAGTGGGGAAAAGCATCATCTGTGGGTAGAAATACACTGAACGTTGGCAATTTCTCACTGATTGCTAAAGAGTAATGCTTCTGATACTTAGACTTGAATGCAGTAATGCTCCTTTTGATTAATCATCAAAATCTATCCATTATAGACATTATCTTGTCCAAAACGCATATTACCCTACACCTGTAATTACTCCCTTCCCCAGCACCCCTCCATCCATTTCAGGGTTAAATCAGCGGTTGCTAGGTGGTGCATCTCGAAGGGCCTGAGGGCATCTAGATAAATAAAATAAATATATGCTGCCTAATACATTGAGTAGTGTTGTATTTTGGTGCAGGATCTTCAATTTTTTCCATTGTCCTTTCATTCCCTTACCATTACATTATTTAATCTCACCAATCCTCTGTTAATGTCAAAATACCAGTCCTCGTTTATGTTATGCTACTGCCACCATGCCTCAGGTCAATTCATAAAATACTGTACATTTCCAACTTCAAATTTCTTGGCAGTGCTCCTTGTGTCCCTTTGTTTATAGCATTGAAGCACTTGGCTCATTCAATAGCATTCCATTATCCCTGTGCATTGTGACACTTCCCCTCTAATTCAGGGTCTTCTCAAAATATCCCTCATGATTACATTACTGCTGGTGCTCATTTTTGATAAGTGTACAGCTATTTCTGTCACTGCACAGAGATAAACAGCACCTGTTGAATCATTAAATGTACCAACCCACTCCTTTTCATCTTAGAACAATCACCTCATTGAACACTTTCTATCTTGCCAGACATCAGGTCAGGTTTTGGCCTGAAATTTTTTGTCCTGAGCAGAAGGGAGATCAAAGAAATGGATGTTTTATTTTAATGGAAATGGTTCCTGGAAAGGACAAATGATCAAAAACGTTTGGAAAAGTTTCTTGCACCATGCAAGTAACTAACAAAATTGGTTAACAGCAGGGAAGAAAATCTATTATTCATGCTTTATCACTTACTTCTCGACACATGTGGATTCATTAAAATCACTTTCATCCCTACAAAGAAAATCCTCTGATTAGGTAGAATTTGGTACTTTTATGAACCATTTATCACATATGACACAAAGGAATTAATGAAAACAGATGGTTCACACCAACAGATGGTTTTTACATTTTATGAATGCTCAAAATTTACAAGGCTGTTCAGCTATTAAGCCTCACCTTCCACAGATCATGTACATCATTCATCATGGGTTTGCATCTGCTTCATCTGTGCCCTTACCATAAATTTAATTATTTGGATTATACCATTACACAGATTTTAAGAAACTAGCCCAACTCTGAAAATTTATTATCAAAGTCTAGGAATATTAAAACAAATCATCTCATATGTAGCAATCCACTATTGCAGAAGGGATGCAATTTTTAATTTATATAAGATGAGAATGATTATTTTTGAATTACAATTAAATCACAAGTAGCATATTACTAACTTTTTAAATAGTTACACATTCACTGGAATTGTCTAAATTACACACACCCTTCCCATTTTCTGGTAGGCATTTTTAAATGCATGCATCTGTAAATTTTGGTTTAGCTTGTTGATACTAAGTTTGTAAATATCGTTAAACAGAACTGCCTATTCTTCTGCTACTGTTTATAAAGTTTCATGGAAATTAATAAAACTCAGTTAAGTGCATTATATAGCATTTTCTCAGGTCCATTTGATCCCTTTTTTTTTGAGTATTGTCTATTGGCGGCCGAAGATGTAGTGGCATCTGCGCTGGACTTTGGGGCGAGTGGTTCTGGTTTCAAATCTGGCTGGCTCCTTGCATGTTTTCCATCTGTGCTGAGTTGAGCGCTGAGCTAGCAACCCAGCAACTCAAGTCTCGTAAAACAGTCAACTGCTAAAGTAATGGCAAGGGTGCCACCCGATGAGCCAATAGGCATGGGAAGGAACTTACTTTTTAAAAGATTTTTACTATCGCTAATAAAAATGAACTTGTTTAATCCAGAGGAACGTCATATTTTGCCACACTCAAATAAACTGAACTTGCTCACAAATTTTAGCTGCCTCTGCAACCAAGATCATTATTTTAAGTTTCTTCTCACTTTCAGCCTTTTCTCTCATTTTACTTGCTCTTACCCATTATGCAGCTTTGCATTCTCCTAAACTACCAAGCATTTCGCAGACGCTATACCAACCAATCACACCACCCTATTCTCAACTTTGTCACATGAGCATATTTTCTAAGCCTCCCTGGAGGGTACATAAAACCATACATTGCTTTAACAAAGCAAAAATCCTGACTGAATGACCATCCTCATTCAACGAAATTTCAAAGTAAAGCCTGTCAGCTTCCTTCTTACCCCTTACATAATACTCTTGTACTCTGCCAGTACATCAATAATTTTAATCTTTCGGTTATTCTCCCCAGAATATTTGTTTCTAACAAAGATCTTTCCATCCCAAACCATATTATTGAACAATTTAATTACGATTACAGGTCATGGATAGAACAGTACAGCACAGGAACAAGCTTTTTGGCCTGCAATATTGTGTTAACCCAATTAAATGAGTAATCAAATGGCCAACTAAACTAATCTCTTCTGCATATCCTTCTTTTTTCCTCACATTCCTGTGCCCATCTAGATATCTCTTAAAAGTCCCTAATTCATCTGCCTCTACCACCACCCCAGGCAGTGCATACCAGGCATGCACAACTCTGTTAAAAAAAAACTTGCTCCTCACATTCCTTTGAAGCTTAATCCTTCTCACCCTGGTATTAGACATTTCAATCCTGGTAAAAAGATACTGTCAACTATATCTATGCTTCTCAATCTTATAAACCTCAATCCAATGTCCCCTCGATCTCTGCCACTTCAGAGTAAACAAGTCAAGTTTCTACAATCACTTATTGTAGCACACGTCCTCTAAACCACCAGGCAGCATCCTGATAAGCTGCTTCTGTATCCTCTCCAAAGCCTCAACATCCTTCCTATAATGTGGTGATGAGAACTGCATGCAATACTTCAGATACGGCCTAACAAGAGTTTATAAAGCTGCAATACAACTTCTTGCCCCCTCCAACTTTCAAATCCCTTACTCACTCTTCCTTCAGTTAGTCCTGACGAAGGGTCTCGGCCTGAAACGTCGACTGCACCTCTTCCTAGAGATGCTGCCTGACCTGCTGCATTCACCAGCAACTTTTATGTGTGTTTCTTGCCTTTTGAACTCAGTGCCTCGACTAATAACAGCAAGCATGCCATATGCCTTCTTTAATTACACTATCAGCCTGTGTAGCCACTTTCAGGGAGCTATGAACTTCCACCCCAAGATCCTTTCATTCGTCGACACCATTAAGTATCTTGCAATCAACAGTTTGTCTCTTTACATTTGACCTACCGAAGTGCAACACTTCACATTTGGCAGGGTTAAACTCCACCAGCCATTTCTCTGCACATATCTGCAACTGATTTATATCTCGCTGTATTCTTTATCAGTCACCTACACTATCCATAACACCACTAATCTTTGCATCATCTGCAAACTTACTAACCCATCCAATTTTCATTCAGGTCATTTATATACATCACAAACAGCAGAGGTCTCAGTACAGATCCCCATAGAACATCACTAATGACAGTTCCTTTGAGCACTACTCTCTGTTTTCTATGGGCAAGTTAATTCTGTATCCAAACAGCCAATTCACCATGGATCCCATGCATCTTAATCTTCTGGATGAGCTTTCGTTGAGGGACCTACAAGTGTTTACCCTATAATGAACATTTCCCCAGTTGACTATCACCTGCTTTAATCATACAGCCAAGGTACTATTTCATCCATATCAATTTCATCTGTTGTTATGTTTATTCCAATACTGCTGTTTAAAGGTTAAAACCCTCCATCACTACCTCAAACTTTAAAATTCTTGTTGACTATACTACACAGGCTTCTAATTCTAAACACAAGAGATTCTGCAGATGTTGTAAATCCAGAGCAACACACAAAATGCTTAAGGAATTCAGCAGGTCAAGCAGCAGCTATGGAGAGGAATTAACAATTGACGATTTGGGCTCAGACCCTTCATGTAGATTGGGAAGGAAGGTGGGGGGGGGGGTTGTAGTGAAAGAAGTCAGGAAAAGAAGTTGGGGAGAGGGGAAGGAGCACAAGATCACAAGTGATAGGTAAAATCAAATGAGAGGAAAGGAGGGATGGGTTGGGGGAGGAAATTTGGGAAGAAAATTTAGGTAGAAGAGCTAAAGAGGAGAAGGAGAAAGGAGTGTGGACCATGGGAGAAAGGGAAGGAGGGGTACCAGAGGGATGTGATGGGCTGAGGAGAAGAGAAGAGGTAAGAGGGGAGCCAGAATGGAAAAAGAGAAAAGGGGGAGGGGGAAAAATTACCAGGAGTTAAAGAAACTGATGTTTATGCCATCCAGTTGGAGACTGCCTGAACAGAATATGAGCTGTTGCTCCTCCAACCTGAGAGTGGTCTTATTGAGGAAGTAGATAGACCATGCACCAACATGTCACAATTGGAATGGGAAGTAGAATTAAAATGGGTGGCCACTAGAAAATCACACCTGTTGTGATTTTCCAGTGCATGGAGCAAAGGTGCTGATGAAGTAGTTGCCCAATCTATGTCAGATCTCACCATTGTAGAGGAAACCATACCAGATAAGAGCAGATGACCTCAAAACCTTGCAAGTGAAGCTTTGCCTCATTTGGAAGGACTGTTTGGGTTCCAAAATGGTGCAGGTGGTGGTGAAGGAGCAACTGTAGCACTTGTCCTCCTTGCAGGGATAAGTGCCAGAGGGGTGAACGGTGGGGAGGGACACATGGCAGTCATGTCAAGAGAGATCCCCAGGGAAAGCAGAGTGGGGTGTGTGGTGTGGAAAGAAAGATGTGTTTTGTGGTAAGACTGGTGGAAGTTGTAGAGGATAACGTTTCCTCGCAGGTTTGATGACAACGTTGGGATCAGTGCAGAGAGAGTGGAGTATGGTGTCCTGTAAAAATGTCATTCTCTTTTCTTATTTCATCTGTCCACATTTGTTTGTGTGATGGTAGGTAAAGGCGATAATGGTAATGGGAAGAAGGGGCAAGGGCAAGTCTCTGGGAAATGGAAGAGAAATCGCTGAAGGCAGCATTGGAAGGAAAACCCCATTCTTTAAAGGAGGACAACATCTTAGGACAAAGTCTCATCCTGAGAACAGATGTGGCAAAGACATAGGAACTGAGAAAAGAGAATGACATTTTTTCAGGACACTACCCTCCATTTTCTTCATTAATCCCAACCTCATCATTAAACTTGCAAACAAAAGGGGTGCTGATGTAGTCTGGGGGACTGCCCTCTACCTTGCTGAGGCCAGGTGGTAACTCTCAGACTCCTCCTCTTACATGGCCCTTGAAAAGGGTCCCACTAATGAGTATCAGGGCATTGCAGCTTGCGCCATCACCAACCTGATCAATTCTGGAGATCTCCCATCCACTACCACCAACTTCAGCTCCTTTACCTCACACTGCTTATTTTTACTTCCTACCCAAGATCCACAAACTGTCCTGTTGTTTCTGCCTGCTTCTGTCCCACTGAACTCAGGACCACATATCTTAACTCCATTTTGTCCCCCTTGTTTCAGTCCCCTCCCACTGACATCTGTGACACTTCACATGCTCTCAATCTCTTCAATCACCTTCAGTTCCCTGGATCTCACTACCTCATTTTCACTATGGATATCTATCCTCCATCAGCAAGGCCTTAAGGCTCTCTGCTTCTTTCTAGACAACAAACCTAACCAATTCCCCTCCATCACCACCGTCCACTGTCTAACGGAACTAGTCCTCACACTCAGTAAATTATCTTTTGGCTCCTCCCACTTTGATCAAACCCAAATTGTAGCCATGGGTACCCCAATGGGCACCAGCTATGCCTGCCTTTTTGTCAACTACAGAGAACAGCCCATGTTCCAAGTCTACACTGGCAATGCATCCCAACTCTTTCTGCACTGTATTAACAACTGTATTAATGCTGCTTCCTGCACCCATGCTGAGCTCAACAATTTAATCTCCTTTGCCTCCAAGTTCCACCCTGCCCTCAAATTTGCTTGATCCATCACTGACACCTCTTTCCCCTTTCTCACTATTTACTGACAGCTTTTATAAACTTTCTCATAATTATCTTGACTGTACCTTTTCCCACTCTTGTAAAAATGCTATTACCTTTTCTCAGTTCCTCTATCTCTGCCACATCTGTTCTCAGGATGGGGCTTCCCATTTCAGAACATCTGAGGTATCCTCCTTCAAAGAAGAGTTTCCCTTCCTCTACTATTGAAGCTGTCCTCACTTGTACTCCATTTCCCAGACATCAGCCTTATCCCATCGCTATAACAGGGATAGAGATCCCCTTGTACTGCCCCACAAGCATCCACATCCAGCACATCATTTTCGATAACTTCAGTAATCTTCAACAGAATCCTACCACTTCTTTCTTTCCACCTCCCACTCTCTGCTTCTGCAGGGATTGCTCTCTCCCCAACTTCCTTGACCATGTGTTCCTCCCCACTGATCTCCTTCTGGCACTTATCCCTGCAAGCAGGACAAGCCTTACATATGCCCTTCACCACCATTCAAGGCCCCAACTGTCAGGGTCATCTACTATCTTGTGCTCCCCATGTGGGTAAGACCCAATATAGATTGGGATCCGCTTCACTGAGCACCAACAGGTGTGATTCTCCTCCAGTGATCAACCATTTTAATTCCAATTCCCAGTCCATGGCCACTTCTACTGCCACGATGAGGTCACTCTCAGGATGGAGGAGCAAAACCTCATATTCCATCCGACAGTGTGAACATTGGTTTCTCTAACCTTAGGTAATTTACCCTTCCTTTTCCATTCCCTATACCGGCTGGTTCCCCTCTCACCCCTTCACCTCAACTACCCATCACCTTCTTCTGGTGTCCCTTCTCCCATTGTCCATTCTTCTCTATCAGATTCCTTCTTCAGCCCTTTATCACCTATCACTTCCCAGTTTCTTACCTCATCTCCCCTCCCCCATCCATCCACCTACTCCGACCTGCCAGCTTGTGCTCTTTCCCCTCCCCCACTTTTTTATTCTGGTTTCTTTCCGCTTCCTACCCAGTCCTGAAGGGTCTCTGCTCGAAACACTGATTGTTAATTCCCCTCCATACATGCTGCCTGACCTGTTGAGTTCCTGCAACATTTTGTGTGCTTCTCATTTGTTCTTTTTCAATGAGTGTTCTTCACTGTTTTCGGTCTACAGTTTAAACCCCATTTCCTGCTTTGAACGAAATGCCATCTCTCCAGCGAGATAAATTTACCCTTCTGATAGCACAAAGCTCCTTTTCAATCAACCTCTTGCTTCCCTCTGCATTCATATAATCCACCCACAGGCTCCCACTGCCTCTTCAAAATGAACTCATTGAAACATGCTAAAACTATGACCTAATGTTCACTGCGATATTCCATAAGTGGGAAATGCCTTAATCACTCCCCCCCCCACCCCCAATCATGATGGGAATCTGACAGCAAAACATTTATCACCTTTTGTCATGATTTAATTGCTGATGTGTTAGCAAATTTCAAAGCAAGTTTTGCTCACCTTTTAATCCCACAGGTTTTATATTTGCAAGCACATCATGGAGTAAAAATGGAAAGCTGTTTTTCAGAACATATCCCAGAGATTGTTATCGATCATAACTTCAAAGTGCAAAGAGGAAAATAAAACTTGAAAATACAGTAAAGAATGAGTAACTTCTAAGAGTTTATGGATAGAAATGGAATAGTGAAGTGGGCAGACTCTGTACAGCTCAGCATGGGCTAGATGGGCTGAAGGGTCTGTGTCTGAGCTGTACTTTTCTATGACTATGACAAAACGATATATTTAAGAAATATAATGGTATAATTTTCAATTGGTGCAAAAACAGGCTGTTAAAATCATGCAGAATCATTGTCTCTAATAATAAATGAAGAGTAAAAAATGGAAGTTATGAGTTAGCCGGGATATTGACTAAGCATTTGCTGATAGATACTCAGTGTAAAACGGAAATCCCAACCTTATCCTCAGATTCAGAAAATCATTGAAAAAATCCAGATTGATGATGCTGCACTTAGGCTGTAAAAAAAAGCCTCTTAAACCTTGAGCTAGGTAGGATCTGGTAGCAGGTTCATGATCCCATTAATTTTAAAAGAGATTGCAGGCTATGGATACAGAGCAAAGAGGAAGGGAAGGTCTTTGATTACTTCTGATTAGTTTAATGGTTGACACAATAAGCTTTTGGCTAGTCCTTTGAAAATGCTATTAAAATGATTGTTAAGTTTTCTGGCACCTCTGAATATTAGAGTCATTCACTGTCACAAATTTTGTAGCATCCAATTTGGGGATGGGGATTTGTCAGTCCGCTAAGTTTTCAGGAACAGTTTTCTCATTGCACAATTGGAGATCTTGGCACCATTCCAACCATACAATTGGGAGACCAGATAGATTTGCTAGAGCTACGAGGATGGATTAGTTTGGCATGGGGGTGGAATTCCATGTATTGGGGAAGTAAACAAGACACTAGAATATCGTGCAGCAGTCAGAGACAGCAAGTTGAATAGGTATAATGAGCAGGAGGATGACAGGGAGCAAGGGAAGCCTATTGAATTAAACTGCATTGATTTGAATGTAAGAGGTCTGACAAGTAAGGTGGATAAACTTGGGGGTTGTATAGCTCATGGGACTGGGATATTATAGCCATTACTGGAAACATGGTCAAAGGAGGAACAGGACTGGTAACTTCATGGTGCTTTAGGTGTGATAGAGGCAGAGGAAAGCGGATGGAAAACTGCATTTTTGATTAAGGGGTATGTCGCAGCAGTAGTCAGAGATGAAATTACTGAAAGGCTTTATGGATGGAGCTAAGAAATAAAACAGGGATGATCACATTGTTGGGGTTGTTCAATGGGAATTAGAAGAATAGATATGCAGGGGGATTACAGAGAGTTGTAAGAAAAATAGGATTGTCATAGTAGGGTCATAGAGAATTACAGCACAGAAACAGGCTCTTAAGCCCATCCAGTCCATGCTGAAACCATTTAAACTGCCTACTCACACTGACCTGCACTGGGACCATAGCCCTCCATATCCTCACCATCCACATACCTATCTAAACTCCTCTTAAATATTGACATCGAGGTCGCATGCACCACCTGCGCTGGCAGCTCAATCCACACTCTCATGATCCTCTGAATTAAGTTTCCCTTTATGTTCCCCTTAAACTTTTCACTTTTTGCCCTTAAGCCATGACCTCTGGTTGTAGTCCCACCTAACCTTAGTGGAAAAAGCCTGCTTGCATTTACTCTATCTATAAATCTCATAATTTTTTCCATTTCTCAAATCTCTCCTCAATCTTCTATGCTCTAAGGAATACAACCCAAACTTATTCAATCTTTCTTTATGTAAGGGGGTTTCGACTTTTATGTTACTGCAGAGGCTAATTAAAATGGCATCTTTGTTATGTTAATGTGGGGAATGCGGCTTTGTTGTGTTAAACGCTGAGAAAGTTTGCGCTAGCAGCTTGTTTTGGTTTAGAGGGTGATAAGAGGATGCTATTAACCAATTGGGATAATTGTTATGGTTTTGGTGTATTTGAAGATACTGTATGCGCGGGGTTTTGGGGGAGAAGGCAGGAGAGCAAGACAGAGGATGGAAGATGTGCTGTGATGTCCGCTAATGGGGTCGGACCCCGAGGAGACGGAGATGGACTTGTGTGGACTGTCTGGTCGACCACTGCTGTTAGTCCCAGGCAGCCGGTCAAGGTGGTCCGAGGGGTAGCAGGGTGAAGAAGAAGGTCCTTGAGCTCCAACGGTTTTTGTGCACGAAGAGATTGAACTTTGATAAGTGTGGCGCCTTTTATTTTCCTTTTATATTTTATTCTCTCTTAATTATATAGTTCCAGTAATATCTATAAACTGTAAATCATTTAATTGCATCTGGTGTATTGTCTGTTATTTGGGCAGGGTGGGGTACATCACACAGAATCCACACAAACGAATTATCCAGTTTGGCGGGGCCGAGGCTGTTTCCCTAGACGACAGCCAGCCGAGTGACCCTGAGGGTGGCCGGGGGGGGGGGGGGGCTACATTTAACTCAGGTCTTCCAGATCTGGCAACATCCTTGTAACTTTTCTCTGTACTCTTTCAACCTTGTTTATATCTTTCCTGTAGGTAACCAAAACTGCACACAATGCTCCAAATCAGGCATCATCAATGTCTTATACAACTTCAACATGACATTCCATCTCCTGTACTCAATCCATTAATTTATAAAGGACAATGTGCCAAAAGCTTTCTTTACTAACTTATCTACCTGTGATGCCAGTTTCAATGAATTATGAACTTGTACTCCCAGATCCCTTTGTTCTACCACACTCCTCAGTGCCCTACCGTTCACTGCGTAAGACCTCCCCTAGGTGGTCCTACTGAAATGCAAAACCTTGCACTTGTCTGCATTAAATTCCATGTGCTATTTTCAGCCTGTTTTTCCAGGTGACGTAGATCCCTCTGCAACCCATGATAGCTTTCCTCTCTGTCCACTGCACCCCCAACCTTGCCATCCACAAATTTGCTAATCCAGTTAACCACATTATCATCCAGATCATTGATATAGATAACAAGCACAAAGAATCCAGCACCAACCCCTGTGGCACACCACTAGTCATAAGCCTCCAGTCAGAGAGGTAACCATCTACTACTACTCTCTGGCTTCTCCTACAAAGCCAATGTCTCATCAAATTTACTACTTCATCCTGAATGCCGGGCGACTGAACCTTCTTGACCAACCTCCCATGCAGGACCTTGTCAAATGCCTTACTAAAGTCCATGTAGACAACATCCACTGCCTTGCCTTCATCCACTTTTCTGGAAACTTCCTTGAAAAACTCTTAAGATCGGTGAGACATAACCTACCATGCACAAAGCCTTGCCGACTATCATTAATCAGTCCATGTCCATCTAAATACAGTGGCATGCAAAAGCTTGGGCACCCCGGTCAAAATCTCTGTTACTGTGAATAGCTAAGTGACTAAAAGATGACCTGATTTCCAAAAGGCATAAAGTTAAAGATGACACATTTCTTTAATATTTTAAGCAAGATTACTTTTTTATTTCCATCTTTTACAGTTTCAAAATAACAAAAAAAGGAAAAGGGCCCAAAGCAAAAGTTTGGGCACCCTGCATGGTCAGTACTTAGTAACACCTCCTTTGGCAAGTATCACAGCTTGTAAACGCTTTCTGTAGTCAGCTAAGAGTCTTTCATTTCTTGTTTGGGGAATTTTCGCCCACTCTTCCTTGCAAAAGGCTTCTAGTTCTTTGAGATTCTTGGGTTGTCTTGCATGCACTGCTCTTTTGAGGTCCATCCACATATTTTCAATGATGTTTAGGTTGGGGGACAGTGAGGGCTATGGCAAAACCTTCAGCTTGCACCTCTTGAGGTAGTCCATTGTGGATTTTGAGGTGTGTTTAGTCACAGTCATACTTTATTGATCCCAGGGGAAATTAGTTTTCATTACAGTTGCACCATAAATAATTAAATAGTAATAAAACCATAAATAGTTAAATAGTAATATATAAATTATGCCAGGAAATAAGTCCAGGACCAGCCTATTGGCTCAGGGCGACTGACCCTCCGAGGAAGGAGTTGTAAAGTTTGATGGCCACAGGCAGGAATGACTTCCTATGACGCTCTGTGTTGTATCTCGGTGGAATGAGCCTCTGGCTGAATGTACTCCTGTGCCCACCCAGTACATTATGTAGTGGATGGGAGACACTGTCCAAGAAGGCATGCAACTTAGACAGCATCCTCTTTTCAGACACCACCGTGAGAGAGTCCAGTTCCATCTCCACAACATCACTGGCCTTACAAATGAGTTTGTTGATTCTGTTGGTGTCTGCTACCCTCAGCCTGCTGCCCCAGCACACAACAGCAAACATAATCGCACTGGCCACCACAGACTCGTAGAACATCCTCAGCATCGCCCGGCAGATGTTAAAGGACCTCAGTCTCCTCAGGAAATAGAGACGGCTCTGACCCTTCTTGTAGACAGCCTCAGTGTTCTTTGACCAGTCCAGTTTATTGTCAATTCGTATCCCCAGGTATTTGTAATCCTCCAGCATGTCCACACTGACCCCCTGGATGGAAACAGTGGTCACCGGTACCTTAGCCCTCCTCAGGTCTACCACCAGCTCCTTAGTCTTTTTCACATTAAGCTGCAGATAATTCTGCTCACACCATGTGACAAAGTTTCCTACCGTAGCCCTGTACTCAGCCTCATCTCCCTTGCTGATGCATCCAACTATGGCAGAGTCATCCGAAAACTTCTGAAGATAACAAGACTCTGTGCAGTAGTTGAAGTCCGAGGTGTAGATGGTGAAGAGAAAGGGAGACAAGACAGTCCCCTGTGGAGCCCCAGTGCTGCTGATCACTCTGTTGGACACACAGTGTTGCAAGCACACGTACTGTGGTCTGCCAGTCAGGTAATCAAGAATCCATGACACCAGGAGAGCATCCACCTGCATCGCTGTCAGCTTCTCCCCCAGCAGAGCAGGGCGGATGGTGTTGAACGCACTGCAGAAGTCAAAAAACATGACCCTCACAGTGTTCACTGGCTTGTCCAGGTGGGCGTAGACATGGTTCAGCAGGTAGACGGGGCTAATAGGCGAACTGGAGGGGATCTAAGTTTAGCCTGACTATAGGCCGGAGCAGCTCCAGAACAAGTCTCTCCAGGATCTTCATGATGTGGGAGGTCAATGCCACCAGTCCGTAGTCATTGAGGCCGCTGGGGCATGGCGTCTTCGGCACAGGGACGAGGCAGGACGTCTTCCGCAGCACAGGAACCCTCTGGAGCCTCAGGCTCAGGTTGAAGACATAGCTGAGGGGCACAGACTTTGAGCACCCTGGTACTGACACCATCCGGTCCTGCAGCCTTACTTGGGTTGAGACGTTTCAGCTGTCTTCTCACCTGTTCAGCTGTGAAGCCCACCGTGGTGGTTTCGTGTGGGGAAGGGGTATAGTCATGAGAGCAGGGTGGGGGATTGTGAGGAGGGGTAGGAGGGGAGAGTGGAATATGTGTGGTTGGAGGCCAACAACAGATGACTCATGTGGGGGATGGGCAGGGGCCACAATGTCAAATCTGTTCAAGAACAAGTTAAGTTCGTTGGCCCTGTCCACACTGCCTTCAGCTCCTCTGTTGCTAGTTTGCCAGAACCCAATGATGGTCCTCATCCCACTCCAGACCTCTCTCATGTTGTTCTGCTGGAGTTTCCACTCAAGCTTCCTCCTGTACCTGTCTTTAGCCTCCCTGATCCTGGCTTTCAGGTCCCTCTGTATTGCCCTCAGCTCCTCCCTATGTCCATCTCTAAACGCCCTCTTTTTAGCGTTCAGGATGTCCTTAATGTCCTTTGTTACCCATGGCTTGTTATTTGAATAACAAAGGACAGTTCTTGTTGGAACATTGCAGTCCACACAGAAGTTGATGTAATCAGTGATGCACTCTATGTGCCCATCAATATCCTCTCCATGTGGCTCACAGAGTGCCTACCAGTCTGTCACCTTAGGATCATTATCCTGTTGTACAAGCCATCCTCTTTTCATCTTCAATTTTTTTTTATATACAGACGGTGTGATGTTTGCTTCCAGAATTTGCTGATATTTAATTGAATGCATTCTTCCCTCTACCAGTGAAATGTTCCCTGTGCCACTGGCTGCAACACAAGCCCAAAGCATGATTGATCCATCCCCGTGCTCAACAGTTGGAGAGGTGTTCTTTTCATGAAATTCTGCATCCTTTTTTCTCCAAACATGCCTTTGCTCATTGCAGTCAAAAAGTTCTATTTTAACTTCATCAGTCCACAGGACTTGTTTCCAAAATGCACCAGGCTTGTTTAGATGTTCCTTTGCAAACTTCTGATGCTGAATTTTGTGGTGAGGATGCAGGAAAAGTTTTCTTCTGATGACTCTTCCATGAAGGTCATATTTGTGCAGGTGTTGTTGCACAGTAGAACAGTTCACCACCACTCCAGGGTCTTCTTGAAGGTTTTTTGCAGTCAAATGGGGGATTTGATTTGCCTTTCTACCAATCCTACGAGCAGTTCTCTCAGAAAGTTTTCTTGATCTTCCAGACCTCAACTTGACTTCCATCATTCCTGTTAACTGCCATTTCTTAATCACATTATGAACTGAGGAAACTGCTACCTGAAAACACTTCTTATAGCCTTTTCCTGCTTTGTGGACATCATTTATTTTAATTTTCAGAGTGCTGGGCAGCTGCTTAGAGGAGACCATGGATGCCGATTGTTGGGACAAGGTTTGAGGAGTCAGGGTATTTATAAAGCTTTGAAATTTGCATCACCTGGCCTTTCCTAACGATGACTGTGAATAAGCCACAGCCCTAACAAGCTAGTTAAGGACTGAGACCTTGGTAAAAGTTATCTGAGAGGTCAAATCTCTTGGGGTGCCCAAACTTTTGAATGGTGCTCCTTTCCTCCCCCCCCCACTCTAAAATTGTACAAAACAAAAATAATACACTAATCTTGCTTAAAATATTGAAAAGAATGTTTCATCTTTAACTTTATGACTTTTGGAGATCAGTTCATCTTCTACTCACTTAACTATTCACAGTAACAGAAATTTTGACCGGGGTGCCCAAACTTTTGCATGCCACTGTATATACCTGGTCCCTTAGTTCACCTTCCAATAATTTTTCCATAACTGATGTCAGACTCGCTGGCCCATAATTTCCTGGTTCATTTTTACAGCCTTTCTTAAACAGAACAACATTAGCTATCCTCCAATCCTCTGGTACCTCTCTGGTCACTAAGGATGTTTTAAGTATCTTTGCTAGGGCCCCAGCAATATCTGCACTTGTCTCCCGTACGTAGGGTCCAAGGGAACACCTTGTCAGACCCTGGGGATTTATCCACCCTGATTTGCCTCAGGATAGCAAACACCTCCTCCTCTGTTATCTGCACAAGGTCCATGAAGTTGATGCTGCTTTGCCTCACTTCTATAGACTGCAGATGCAAATAATTTATTTAAGATCTCCCCCATTTGTTTTGGTTCCACACATGGATTGCCATTCTGCTCTTCCAGAGGACCAATTTTGTCCCTTGCAATCCTTTTCTTCTTAACATATCTGTAAAATCCCTTAGGATTACAAATATGTTCCTCTAAACCCCTAGGACTGTTGGGTGGTCTGTAATATAATCCTTTAAACGTGGTCATACCTTTCTGATTTCTGAGTTTCACCCATACTGCTGGACGAGTTCTCCAGTCTATCATGATGGAGCACTGCCGTGACATTTTCCCTAACTAGGAACACCGTCCCTCCTCCTTTAATACCTCCTGCTCCGTCACATCTAAAACAACAGAACCCTGGAATATTGAGCAGCCGGCCCTGCCCCTCCTGCAACCAAATCTCACTAATAGCCACAATGTCACAATTCCAGGTGTTGATCTATGCCTCGAGATCATCTGCCTTTCCCACAATACTTCTTGCATTGAAAAGTACGCAGCTCGGGACACTAGTTGCACCATGCTCAACCTTTTGATTCCTGACATTGTCTGAGGTCTTACCAACATCTGTCTCTACAACCTCTCCACTAACTATTCTGGCACTCTGTTTCCCACCCCCCTGCAACTCTAGTTTAAACCCCATCGTGCAGCATTGTCAAACCTTCCTGCTAGCATATTAGTCCCCCTCCCGTTCAGGTACAATTGGTCACTTCTATACAGGTCCCACCCTCCCTGGAAGAGAGCCCAATGATCCAAAAATCCTTCCTCCATTAATTCCTTAGCCACGCGTTAAACTGTATAATCTTCCTAGTTCTAGCCTCACCAACATGTGGCACAGGTAACAATCCCGAGATCATATTCTGGGAGGTCTGCCCTTTAACTTAGCACATAACTCCCTGAACTCCGTATGCAGAACCACGTCACTTGTCCTACCCATGTCATTGGTACCTACATGGACCACGAGTTCTGGCTGTCACTCTCCCGCTTGAGAATGCTGAGGACTTGATTCTAGATGACCTGGTTCCTGGCACCTGGGAGGCAACATATCATCTGGGAATCTCGTTCTCGCCCTCAGAACCTCCTTTCTGTTCCCCTATGAATCCCCTATCTCCAAAGAGCACCTCTTCTTCCCACTTCCCTTTTGAGTCATAGAGCCAGACTCTGCGCCGAAGACCTGGTCATTGTGATTTTCCTCTCCTAGGATTTTAAGTTTCTGAATGTAGTTTGAGAGAACATTTGAGGGCTTAGAGGGGGTGGAATTTCTTAAGTGTGTTCAGGAACATTTCCTTGAGCAATATCCTTGAGTTTCCTTGGGCTCTAAAAGGGAGAGAGTAAAGCTCGACCTATTCGAGTAATAACTCAAACCAGATGAGTGGGATAACAGTGTGGGAGTACTGAGGGACCAGTGACCCACGGTTCTATTTGTTTCAAAATAATTATGGAAAGGGATAGAATCGGCCCACAGGTTCAAGTTCTAAATTTGGGAAAGGTGAAATTTGATGGTGTGAGACAGGATCTTGCAAAGGTTGATTGGAGAAAGTTGTCTGCAGGAAAAGGGAGCACATGCATGTGAAAGGTTTTTAAGGGTGAGAGAATGAGAACACAAGGTCTGCATGTTCCTGTTAGAATGAAGGGTAAGGCTGAGAGGAGTTGGGAATCCTGGATGACAAGGGATATGGAGGTTCTGGCCAGGAAAAAAAGAGATGTTATGGGTCAGTTGCAGGGATCTGGGATCAAGTGAATCTTTGAACGAGTAAAGGGGAGGCAGCAGTATACTGAAAGAAGAAATTAGAAGGGTGAAAACAGGGCATGAGCTAGCTTTGCCAGATTAAGAAACATCCAAAGAAATATTATAAGTACATATATTAAGGGAAACAGTTATTAGAGAGAGAAAATAGGTCCCTCTAAAACCAAAGGGGAGATCTTTGTGAGGCACCTCAGGAGATGAGTAACTTCATTAATGAATACTTTTCCTCTATTTTTACTGTGGAGAAAGGAATGAAGACTTCAGCAACTGGAGAAGTAAAATTGGGAGGTCTAGGGGATTACAACAGAGGAGATGCTGTATGTTTTAAAAGGTGTTAAGGGAGGCAAATCTCCAAGGCCTGACCATGTACATCTAAGAACACTTTGGGAGGTTTGAGAAAAACACGGTGGAGACCTAGTTGAGATATTTGCATCATTGTTAACCATTGGTGAAGTGCCAGAAAACTGCAGAGAGTGAACACTGTGCTTTTACTTAAGAAAGGTGTAAAGAAAAATATGTGAATTATAGACCAGTAAGTCTAACATTTGTGTAGGTAAGTTACTGGAGAAGATTCTGAGATGTGTGTACATCTGTAAAGACTGGCTAATTAGGGGTAGTCTGCATAGCTTTGTGTGCAAGAGATCATGTCTGACAAACAAATATTTTTGATGTGAATAAAAGTTGATTAGGGAGGAGGGAAGACATGGTTTGTAGATTTCAATGAGGCCTTTGATAAGGTTCCACATGGTAGGTTGCTCTGGAAGGTTAGATTGCATAGAATGCAGGGAGAACTGGAAAACAGAATACACAATTGACAATGGTAGAGAAGTAGAGAGTGATGGTAGAAAGCTGGAGACCTGTGCCTCAGAATTAGTGCTGAGCCCATTGTTTTTTTTGTCATCTACATCAACAATTTACATAAAATTGTACAACGCATGGTTAGTAAATTTACAGTTGACACTAAAATAGATGGTACAACAGACAATGAAGGCTATCAAAAAATACATGAAGATCTTGATCAGCCAAGTGGGCCAAGAAATGGCAAATGGAATTGATCTCAGATACAATGCCTTGTAAAAGTATTCAGCCCCCAACCCTTTGTTCACATAATTGAGTATTACAACCAGAGATAGTGATCAATTTAGCTAAGAATTTTTATTTGTGAATCACATGCCCTTTCTCCCACAGTTGAGCCCAAAACACAATGCCTGAGAAACTAAAAGTTAAAAAACTGAGATGTCAGCAGTTCAAAGGTATTCATCCCCGCTTGATCAGTACTTAGTTGAACGATCTCTTGTTGCTATTACAGCCAATAGTCTTTTCGGCTAAGTCTCTATTAGCTTTGCACAACGTGATGGAACAAAATTTGCCCATTGCTCAAGCTGTGCCAGGTTAGGTGGGGAATGGCAGTGGACAGCAATCTTGAGGTCTTGCCAGAGATGTTTGATCGGGTTAAGGACAGTACTTTGACTGGACCACTCAAGGACAATAAATTTCTTCATCTGAAGGTACTGCATAGTTGTTCTGGCAGTGCACTTTGGGTCATTGTCCTACTGAAAGATGAACTTCCTCCACAGCTTAAGCTTCTAGAGGTTAGTAGGATTTTATTTAGGAGCTCTCTGTATTTAGCAGCATTCATTTTCCATTCAATCCTGACCAGATTTCCAGTCCCTGCTGCTAAAAAGCATCTCATCATACCTTCATCATACTTTACACAAGGGATGGTGTTATCTAGCTGATGCACAGTATACTTTATACTTTATTGTCACCAAACAATTGATACTAGAGCGTACAATCATCACAGCGATATTTGATTCTGCTCTTCATGCTCCCTGGAGTACAAATCGATAATAAATATTAAAAATTTGAATTATAAATAGAAAATAGAAAAGGGGAAGTGCAAAAAAACCGAGAGGCGGGTCTGGATATTTGGAGGGTATAGCCCAGATCCGGGTCAGGATTCATTCAGCAGTCTTATCACAGTTGGAAAGAAGCTGCTCCCAAATCTGGCCGTACGAGTCTTCAAGCTCCTGAGCCTTCTTCTGGAGGGAAGAGGGACGAAAAGTGTGTTGGCTGGGTGGGTCGTGTCCTTGATTATCCTGGCAGCACTGCTCTGACAGCATGCAGTGTAAAGTGAGTCCAAGGATGGAAGATTGGTTTGTGTGACGTGCTGGGCTGTGTTCACGATCTTCTGCAGCTTCTTCCGGTCTTGGACAGGACAACTTCCATACCAAGTTGTGATGCACCCCAGAAGAATGCTTTCTACGGTGCACCTATAAAAATCAGTGAGTGTTTTAGGGGACAGGCCAAATTTCCCTAGCTTCCTCAGGAAGTAAAGGCGCTGGTGGGCCTTCTTGGCAGTGAACTCTGCTTGGTTGGACCAAGTCAGGTCATTTGTGGTATTGACCCCGAGGAACTTAAAGCTTTTGACCTGTTCCACTTGTGCACCACCGATGTAAATGGGGTTGTGTGATCAGTATTAGATTTATGCCACATGTATTGCTTAGTGTTGACGTCATAAAGTTCCACTTTAGTCTCATCCAACCACAAGACCTTCTTCCACATCTTTACGGTATCTTCCAAGTGATGCTTTGCGAAGTCTTTATGGGCAAGGATATGAATTTTTAAAGCCAGGGCTTCTTCTTTGCCACTCTTCCAAACATATCCTTTTTGTGCAAGGCCTTAGAGATTGTGAAACTATGAACTTCATCTCCAGTTACAGGCACTGACTTCTGTAGCTCCGAGTGACCATTGGTGTCACAATAGCCTCTCTTACAAGTACCATTCTTCTCCAGCTACTAAGTTCAGAGAGGTGGCCTGGCCCAGGCTGTGCGACTGTTGTTTCATATCTTTATCTACTTTTGCACGATGGACTGCCCTGAGTTCTGAGGTATGTTCAGTGCCTTTGAGATGGTCTTGTACCCTTCTGCAGATTTGTGCTTCCCTATTATCATTTCCCTGACTTGTGCTTTTTTTTGTCTTCATTTTGGTTTGGTCTGTTGAAAATCTACCATACTGTTGGACCTAACCTGAGAGAGGGGGTATTTAGTTAGGTGATCCTCCAATTTTCTACATCAACAAATTGGGCTAATTGGTAGGATAACATGTAGTATTGTACCTGAGGAAAGTTAGTGTAGCAATTACAAAGGGGAAGAATACTTTATCAGCCTCGCAAATTTGGTTTTTAATTTTTAGTAAATTGTTGATACATTTTGGAACTTATCTTTTTGGAATGTTTTGTAGATAAGCTCAAAAATTCCTACTGCAATATATTTTTTACTTAAAAATATGAGTAAAATGTGAAAATAGCTGTGGGGGTTGAAGACTTTTTCAGGGCACTGGAAGTGCAAGGTGTTATATTTTGGAAAGCAAAATCCAGTTAGGACTTTCACAGTGAATTGCAGGGCTTTGATGAGTGTTGTAGGATAGGGGGATCTTGGAATACAAGTACTGTACATTGTTCACTGAAAGTGTAATCACAGGTAGACAGAGTGGTACAGGCTTTTGGCATGCTTGCCTTCATACATCAGGGCACCGAGTATAAAAGCTGGGAGATCATTGTGCCATTGTACAGGATGGTGGTAAGGTGTACTTGGGAATATCATGTTCAATTTTGATCGCCCTGCTGTAGGAAAAATGATATTAAACTGGACAGAGCACAGAAAAAAATTTACAATGATGTTGCTAAAACTTGAGGGAGAGAGTAATTGGGAGAGGTTGGACTGGCTAGGACTTAACCTTACAGCATAGGAGACTGAGGAGCATAGATAGGGTGAATGCATCTCATCTTTTTCCCAGGATTGCAGAATCAAGAATTACAGGGTATGGGTTTAAGACGAGAGGGTGAAGAATTAATAGGAACTTGGTATAAAAAGTTTATACTTGGTATACAAGTATATAAAAAAAGAAATTTAAATTAAATAAGTTATGTAAAAAGTGAGGGAAAATACTGGGGTAGTGTTTTTAAAAACGCAAGCAAGAGGAATTCTGCAGATGCTGGAAATTCAATCAACACACATCAAAGTTGCTGGTGAACGCAGCAGGCCAGGCAGCCTCTCTAGGAAGAGGTACAGTCGATGTTTGGGTCTCGGCCTGAAACATCGACTGTACCTCTTCCTAGAGATGCCGCCTGGCCTGCTGCGTTCACCAGCAACTTTGATGTGTGTTGCTGGGGTAGTGTTCATGGGTTTATTGTCTATTCAGAAATCTGATGGTGGAGGGGAAGAAGCTATTCCTAAAACATTGAATGTCTCTCTTCAAGCTCCTGTACCACCTTCTTGATGGTGGCAATCAGAAAAAGACATGTCCTGGGTGATGGGGGTCCTTAATGGTGGATGATACCTTTTTGAGGTTAGTGTCCATGATGGAGCTGGCTGAGTTTACAACTTTTGCTGATGTTTTACAGTGGCTCCTCCATACCAGACAAGGATACAACCAGTTAGAATAGTCTCCACAGTACATCTGTATGAAATTTGTACGCGTCTTTGGTGACATACCAGTTTTCAAACTCCGAGTGAAATATAGCAATCGTCATGCTTTCTTTGTATGTGTGTCAATATACTGGGCTCAAGATAGATCCTCAGAGATGTTAACCCTCAGGAACTTTAAACTGTGCACTCTTTCTTCTTCTGATCCCTCAGTGAAGACTGATGTGTGTTCCTTAACTTTCCCTTCTTGAAGACCACAAACAGTTCCTTGGTTTCACTGATAATGAGGGCAAGGTTGTTGCTGTGACACCACTCAACCAGCCAATCTATTTCACTTCTGTACACCTCTTTGTCACCATTGGAAATCCTGCCAACAATATTTACGTTGTCAGCAAATTTATAGATGGCATTTGAGCTTTGCCATCTCAATTGTGGGTGTAGAGAGAGTAGAACAGTGGGCTAAGCACATATCCTTGAGGTGCACCAGTGTTGATTGCCAATGAAAGATGGTCTCTATGTGGAATGAGCAGCTACAATCACTTAAAAAAAACATTTGCAAAGTTACATGGATTGGGAAAGTTTTGAAGGTTATGGGCCAAACGCTGGCAAATGGGACCAGCATGGCTGAGGCCTCAGCGCCAGAGTGCACCAGTTGGGCGAATGGCCTAATTCTGTGCTGTACAATTCCATGACTCTATGATCATGAAGGCTTCAAGCCAGCAAGGCATTGGGATGAGCCAAGTACGAATGTAAGTTAACCATGGTGTTGATCCCTGACAGCAGGCCAGTGTGGAAGTGATTTGAAATAAATGAGGAATTATATGCTGAAATTTGAGAAGCTGGGATGTTTCCCCTTGGGGTAGGAAAGGTGAAAAGAAGAACTGAAACACGTTCAAAACCAGTAAGAGCTTTGACAGAATAAATAAGGAGAACCTGTTAGAAGATGCAGGATGATTAATAACTAAAGACATGTGTTTAAAACACTGGATAAAACATTGTGACAATATATAACCATATAACAATTACAGCACGGAAACAGGCCACCTCGGCCCTTCTAGTCCGTGCCGAACTCTTACTCTCACCTAGTCCCACCAACCTGCACTCAGCCCATAACCCTCCATTCCTTTCCTGTCCATATAGCTATCCCATTTAACTTTAAATGACAACATCGAACCTGCCTCAACCACTTCTGCTGGAAGTTCGTTCCACACAGCTACCACTCTCTGAGTAAAGAAGTTCCCCCTCATGTTACCCCTAAACTTTTGCCCTTTAACTCTCCATTCACATCCTCTTGTTTGAATCTCCCCCACTCTCAATGGAAAAAGCCTATCCACGTCAACTCTATCTATCCCCCTCAGAGCTATTTTAAATACCTCTATCAAGTCCCCCCTCAACCTTCTAAGCTCCAAAGAATAAAGACCTAACTTGTTCAACCTTTCTCTGTAACTTAGGTGATGAAACCCAGGTAACATTCTAGTAAATATTCTCTGCACTCTCTCTATTTTGTTGACATCTTTCCTATAAATTGGTGACCAGAACTGCACGCAATACTTCAAATTTGGCCTTACCAATGCCTTGTACAATTTCAACATTACATCCCAACTCCTATACTCAATGCTCTGATTTATAAAGGCCAGCATACCAAAAGCTTTCTTCACCACCCTATCCACATGAGATTCCACCTTCAGGGAACTATGCACCATTATTCCTAGATCCCTCTGTTCTACTGCATTCTTCAATGCCCTACCATTTACCATGTATGTCCTATTTTGATTAGTCCTACCAAAATGTAGCACTTCACACTTATCAGCATTAAACCCCATCTGCCATCTTTCAGCCCACTCTTCTAACTGGCTTACATGGATAATATTTTTGAAATTAAGAAACGTGGTAGAAACAACTTCGTTGGTGATAATAAAAAAATCTTTGGGCAAGTTTGAACTGTGTATTTGCAATATTTTCTGAGAACAATGTATTGTGGAACCTACCAGAGCTACCAATTTTAGCTCTGGCTAGTTATAATAAAACTTGATGAATTATGATCTCATCATCAAGGTAAACTGAGGAAGAATGATCATAGTACAATAGAATCTTATTGTCTGAGAGTATGAAAGAAATCTATTTTATTGAAACCTAAGTGGAAAATAGCTTAAAAGATAAAATAAACAGTCTTGAATAGATATTTCACTGTTGAATAGATACTTAATAATTCTCAATGAAGACACGTTCCATTGAGGAATATCATAAGTGAAGGATGGCCTACTCCAGGCTAATGAATAATATTTAAGGTGGCATCATATAAGAAGAGGTATACAATGTTGCATACATGGTGGTATTCAGGTGGTTGGGAAAATGTTAGAAATCAGGTAAAGATAACAAAAAAAGGGAAAATAGGTTAAGAGTATACTACAGGAATTCTGCAGATGCTGGAAATTCAAGCAACACACATCGAAGGGTCTCGGCCTGAAACGTCGACTGCACCTCTTCCTACAGATGCTGCCTGGCCTGCTGCGTTCACCAGCAACTTTGATGTGTGTTGTAAGAGTATACTAGCAAGAATTACAAAAACAAAGTGTCAGAGTATTCACCAGTATTAAAAAAGGAGGAAAACAGCTGATAATGAGACAGAGGAATTACTAATGGGAAATAAGAAAATGGCAGAAACATAAATATTTATGCCTTCAGATAAAAGGGAGGGGTGAGGAGAAGCTTAAAAACTAATGGGTCAGGTGAGAAGCTGTTAATTGCTCACTGTGAGGTCTAGGAATAAATAAAATAGAGACAAGATATCGTAAAACAGCCATTTTGGGGATAGCAGCCAAGTGTTACTGTGAGGTTGAAGTTGGGTTTTGATGAACACCAGACTTTAGTGAGGAAGGAAGTAACAATAAGATAATGCAAGATTCTTTCAATTCCTTTACTTTGTTCCACTAATTGTTAAGAGAGGCAGTGATACCAATCAGTGGAGTGATATGTTCCTCCTGTGAAATGAGAGAGACCAGGGAAAGTTTACAAAACCTTGTTGACTATGTTTGCAGGAAGTATGTCCAACTGCAGCTTCGATCTGTGCATGTAGTGGTTAGAGCAGCAATTGCACTAGATGAGTACACAGAAGGCAGAGATTTATAGAAAGGAGTTTCAGGATATGGTCACACCGATTGTTCAGTAAAAAGGATATTGTTAGGGGAGATGGCTTTTCAGGAGGAACAGCTGAAGCCAGATCAGTGGCACCACAACTAGCTTTGCTGCAAGGTAGGGAAGGGCAAAGTCTCACTGAGCAAGTGACAAAGGACTCTGCACTCAGGGGCACAGATGCACATTTCTGAGGCTGTGCATGAGACTCCAGGCTAGTGCATTGCCTCCCTGGTGCTGTGGTCAAGCATGTCTCAAGTAAGAGTGGTGAATCTGTAGAATTCTCTGCCACAGGAAACAGTTGAGGCCAGTTCATTGGCTATATTTAAGAGGGAATTAGATATGGCCCTTGTGGCTAAAGGGATCAGGGGGTATGGAGGGAAGGCTGGTTCAGGGTTCTGAGTTGGATGATCAGCTATGATCATACTGAATGGCGGTGCAGGCTCGAAGGGCTGAATGGCCTACTCCTGCACCGATTTTCTATGTTTCTATATTTCTATGTCTCTAAGCAGGCATGGGGCATACTGAAAGGGAAGGGTGAGCAGCCAGAGGCTGTGGAATGAACAACATAAGGAAAAAGATAATCAAGGTCCTGCAAAGAGAATTGAGAAATAGGTTCTCAATTTGGGTTTGGTCCTTATGTCACATGTTAGTGAGACAAGAAATAGGGAGGCAGTACTGCTAAACATTTAGCTAAGGAGTTGGTGCAAGGAAGGAGGTCTTCAGGAACATGGATAAAGAGAGCAGGAGGTCAGCAAGCCTTGAAGATAGAGGTTAGACAATCAGGAAGGACAGGCAGAGTCCATAAATGAATATGGGCTGATGGGAGGAAGTGTATGTATTTCAAATCAAGGAGTAAAGCAATGTATTTAGAGCCTGGATTAGTGCATGGAACTACGATGTTGTAGCCATTTAAAAAAAAAATCAGTTGACAAAAATGCAGGACTGGCACTGCAGCTTCCAGGGTTCAGACATTTCAGACCAATGGAAAAAGAGGTGTGGGGGGGGGGGTAGCATAATTAAACAGGGAGAATGCCACAGCAGCACTCAGAACATCCCGGAGAGCTCATGCAGAGAGGCAATATGGGTAGAGCTCAGGAATAAGAAAAGGGACAATCAGTATTATGGGGTTGTACTACAAATATGCAAACAGATTATGGAAAGGTGTAAAAGCAAAAGGACGGTTACTTTGCCGTTATTTACTCAGATTTCCTGACTGTCAGAGGCTGAGATGGAGCAGAATTTGTTGAGTACATCCAGGAGGGTTGCTTGACAGATTATGTGGATAATCCAATCAAGGAAAGGGCCATACTAGACCTTGGAGATCAGCCTGACCAGGTGATCAGAGTTGCATGGGCAGAGGAATTTGGGAACAATGATTGTTAGTTTTCACATAGTTATACATAAGACCTGACATAAATTGAGGGAGTGCTTTGTTGAGCACCTCCACTCCGTCTGCAAAAAGTAAAATTACCCGGTAGCCAACTATTTAAATTCCTATCCCCATTTCCTCTCCTACATGTTGATCCACAGCCTCCTCTTCTGCCATGATAAACCACTCTCAGAGTGGAGGAACAACACCCCATATTCTGTCTAGCACCAACCTGATGGCATAACATCAATTTCTCCTTCCAGTATTTTTTTCCTTTCCCCCTCTCCCTTTCCTCTTCTACTATTTCCCACTCTGGCCTCTTTACTTCTCCTCACCTGCTTATCACATCCTTCTGGTGCCTCTCCTTCATCCCTTTTTCCCTTGGTCCACTCTCCTTTCCCATCAAATTTCTTCTTCTCCAGCCCTTTATATTTCCAACCAACATAGCTGCACTGATCACATTCCTTCCCTTCTCTCCACCTTTTTATTCTGACATCTTACTCCTTCCTTTCCATCTGATGAAAGGTCTCAGCCTACATAAACAATGACTGTTTATCTATTTCCATAGATGATAACTTGCTGAGTTCTTCCAGCAATGTGTGTATATTGCTCTAGATTTCTGCAGAGTCTCTTATGATCTGATTGTTATTTCAACTGATTGTATTTTACTCCCTTGGGCTCTCTGAATACCTATCCACAAATCTGCAGCAGCATGGATTCATTCAAAGACACCCACCATAACTCAATCTTCAAATTTTGGCAGTCTGATATTCCTTCAGTAATATGATACCCTAGACAATATTCCACACACACTTGGGATCACTTTCCATGTGTTCATCTATGATTCAGCTCTGCTGGTTTCCACCAAATTCTCTAAATTTATTGAATGTTTGTGTTGAGAGGCTTCTTGCTCAACTTCCATCCTTCAAAATACATGAATAAAATTCCTGAAAGACTAAAGTCTTCAGTCTCTGGTCTATTATTAAAAAGTGCACTATAATCATTTCAATCATATTTTCCATATATCCTCATGCTCAGACTGCTTGAAATGTTGGTGTCTTCTGACTGCAAGCTGACCTTTTTATCCAATTTTTATAAAAAGACTGCATTCATCCTCAGTGTGCGACATTATTTAACAATCTCTCTTTCACAAAATGCTCATTCTTTATCATTCCAACTATTGCCAACTTCTCATAAGCTTAGTTCATTCATTCTAAACATTCTTGCCTTGTTCTATGTGGCTTCATATGCTGCTCACTTTTTAAACCAAGTATGTTGACTTACATTGATCTCTGATGCTTAGTGTCTCAAGTTAAAGGAAATAAAATGCTTACATTTAAATACTTCCATACCCATGCTATTCCCCGAATCTACAACAATCTGTCTACAATTCCTTTTTATATGCTCGCCTCATAACAGAAATTTGTAGTATAAAAGAGCTGTGCTATCTAACACTTCACTAAGGAAAAGGTGATGCTGCACATATGGGTGAGACTTTAGGCAGAGGCATTGTCTGATCTCAGCTGGATGCAGATGAATAAAGGCATTGTTTCTATAACCCTGAGCAATATTTAACAGTTACAGAACATTAGTGAATCATATTGTACCAATCCAAACTAATCCCATTAACACAGCTTTAAAATTTACTAAAAACTCTGTTGCAACACACACAAAATGCTGGAGGAACTCAGCAGGTCGGACAGCATCTATAGAAATGAATTAACAGTCGCCATTTTGGTTGAAACCCTTCATCAACACTGAAAAGGGTGGGGCAAGATGTTAGAATAAATAAGTGGGGGGAGGGAAAGGACAAGCTAGAATGTGATAGGTGAAACCGAGGTAAGAAAGGTAAAGGGCTGGAGAAGGAGGAATCTGATAAGAGAGGAGAGTAGAACATGGGAGAAAGGGAAGAAGGAGGGGCACCAGGAAGAGGTTATAGGCAGGTGAGGAGAAGAGTTAAGAGCTCAGAGTGGGGAATAAAAGATGGAAATGAGAGGGGAAAAGAAAAAGAAATAGAAGGTTACTGGCAGGAGAAACTGATGTTCATGCTATCAGGTTGAAGGCTACCAAGATGGCACATGAGGTGTTCCTCCTCCACCCTGAGAGTGGCCTCAATGTGGCAGAAGAGGAGGCCATGGACCAACATGTCAAAATAGAATGCAGTTAGGAATTAAAGTGGATGGCCACCATGAAATACAACAGGAATTCTGCAGATGCTGGAAATTCAAGCAACACACATCAAAGCTGCTGGTCCTTACGAAGGGTCTCGGCCTGAAACGTCGATTGTACCTCTTCCTAGAGATGCTGCCTGGCCACCATGATATTCTGCTTTTGACAGATGGAGTGGAGGTGCTTGACAAAATGGTCCCTCGACTTATGTTGGGTCTGACCAATGTAGAGAAGCGCATCAGGTGCACTGGCTGCAATAGATGAGGGCAACAAATTCGCAGGTGAAATGCTGCCTCATCCGGAAAGACAGTTTGCAGCCCTGAATAGAGATGAGGGAGGAAGTGCATTGGCTGGTGTAGGACTTCTGTTTTTTGCAAGGTTCAAGTACCAGGAGGGAGATTAGTGGGAAGGGATGAATGGACAAGAGAATCATGGAGGGAGCAAACTCTGGGGAAAGTGAAGTCTTGGGGTTGGGGGGGAGGGGGGTAAAGATGTGCTTGGTGGTAGGATATCATTGAAGCTGGTAGAAGTTGTGGGTAATGATGTGTTGGATGCGGAGGCTAACAGGGTGATAAGTGAGGACAAGCGGAACTTTATCCCTGTTAAGGCGGAGGGAAGATGGGAGTGATTGTAGATGCCCTGGAAATGGAGGAGATGAAGGTGAGGGCAGCATCAATGGTGGAGGAAGGGAAACCCTGTTCTTTTAAGTTGAAGGATATCTCTGATGTCCTGAAAGGAAAGCCTCATCCTGGGAACAGATGAGGTGGAGATAAAGGAACTGAGAAAAGGGAATAGCATTTTTACAGGAGACAGGGTGAGAATTGGTGTGTTTATAAAAGAAGCCAGTAGAAAGTTTGTCTCCAGATACGGAGACAGAGGTTGAGAAAGGGAAGAGAGGTGCCAGAAATGGACCAAGTGAATTTAAGGGCAGGATGGAAGTCGGAGGTAAAGTTGATAGAACTGACGAGTTCAGCATGGGTGCAAACCATGTTTGTGGAAATGAATAAACAGTTGACATTTCTGGCTGAGATGCTCATCAGGAGTGGAAAGGAAAACACCAGAATAAAGAGGGGAGGGGAAGATAAAGCTAGAATGGAATAGGTGAAGCCAGGTGGGTGGTAAAGGTCTGGAGAAAGGAATCTGATAGGAAAGGAGAGTAGATCATGGGAGAAAGGGAAAACTCTTTTGCTCCATCTTTTGTGCACTTACTTACCACCAGTACTGGTGACATGAATCTGTTTTCCAGCTCCCAAGTTCTGGAATGTTCTCTTCAACCTTCTTTGCTAAAGTCCAGATATTGTTCACTGTTGTGACAGCTACTTCCTCATTTCAAATGTTCATCTTTGTTTGATTACTTCTCTATGACCCAGGACCATTATGAACACTATTCAAATGGAAGTTGTTACTCATTTTCTGATTTTTACTTGACACCCTCAGACTGAAATCATAAGAATTGCTTATAATAGAAAGTATTTTCTTCCAGTGTTGAACTACCTCAGTATTTAATGACTAATGAATGTCTGAATTAGTTATTTCTTGGCAGATTTACAAAACTCAGTTTGACAACTGACTTCCTTTTTACTGCAGGACATTCAATCAACAAAACAAAAAAAACTGTGGTATATTTTATCAGATCAGAAGAAATACACATCCTGTTTATGGACTAAATTGCTTGCAGGAAACCAAGTACTTCAATAACTGCTTGTAATTGCCACTAGTAAACTAGCATTTAAGGCACTGACTCCAACATAAAATCATTATAAATTTCAGGACTTCATGTCTGAATGTATGAAGTCCTGTTTGCATCAGAACTAGTTAGTTCTACTGTATAGTTATTCTTCAGTTTTTTTCTCATCCTACAGTTAGTGCCTGATCTGGTGGGCATTTCTAACATTCCTTTTGATATCAGGCCTTAGGTCTCAGAAATAGCCCCAATCTGCATTGCAGTTCTCACATGTTTCTGTGCTTTCCTCCTCCTAACTTCCCTCATTAACTTATCAACCCAATGGCTTTATGAACAGCATAATCATCTTCATGACACTGGTTTTCCACAAATACTGTTTCCAGGATTTCCTGCTTTTCTCAATTTAGCCAATTAGGTTTATTAAATATTTTTTACTGCCAAAATAATTCATGAACATACAACTTTTGTTTCTAACAGCTGACTCCAAATCATGCCATTAAAACCCTCTTAATACTGATGGGGGTAAAGATTCTTTTAAAAATCAAGTAATTTAACTCCAAGTGGCTGCAAAATCAAATCTTAAACCTTAGCTGAAAATGAAAAAAGGAATCTTTGGAGATTGATTTTACCCTTGCATAGAAAGCACTATGAAGTATTTTTACATTTGAATTTGCTGTGCTTGACCTGGGTATGCTTGATGTTGACCGAGCACTAAAGATAGAAACATTTTCATTTCTCAACGGCAACCACCCTAATGACTTTTACAAAGATATTAAAGAGTGGTGTGATTCTTAAATGTACATAGTGAAACCTTGTAACGTTTTTAGTGGTGTTTAGTGTATTTGTCAAATTAAAAAACTGAACTCTGTATGAATTATGTTAGTGAATAAATATTAATTGGCCATATAATATTAAGATTTAATTCAACAGTCAAGAGCAGATTGTATGAGGTGTTTAATCTTCACCCAAACATTTAATGAACTTAAATTTCTGACATTTACATTTAATTTTAGATCAAGTATTAAAATTGTCCTTGCATCTATCCTACTTATAATGTGATGTGCCAAGGAAGATCTTGAAACAGAGTGTACATATTAAGAACTAACTGCATGAAGAAAGATGAAACTTAATTGCTATCCCCTCAGTACCATACCTGTGAAAGGAGAGACAGTGGAATTCACACACACACAACAGCACACAGTTTATGCAGTATGAGATGCCTTAATTAGAGAAACAAATAGATACCTACTTTCTGCAGCTAGCAGTCCTAGTAAGTGAGCAGCATTTGGATAAATAACAAACATTAAGAACTTTTTAAAAGTTGTCACACTAGGTGTCGTGAGTGTATTTAAACCATATTACACTGAAAATAATGCAAATTTTACATTTTGTCTCGCTCTTTTTAGAGCCGAATCCATCAATAGTTGAACAATGAATATTATTGTTCAGCAATGTCGATACGTGGCAGCTACTAGCCATATGAATTGGAATTCCATAAACAAATATGAATAATAAACCACTGGTATTGTGCACTTAACATCAATATTCATATTAGCATAAGGGTAGACAAAACATTAAATATTTTGCATATTTGTTGCTAAATTAATAAAATGAAGATGTACATTTTTTATTATTATTGGTGCTTAACTTTAATTATTGATACAGTAGAGGCTTCTCACGTAAGTACACACACAGCCCACTGTATAAGGCATTTTCTGCTAAGATTAGGCCAATTGGCTAAAGCAGTATCTTTATTACTGTGGCCGGTCAGGAACTAACTGGCTGATAGTGAATCCTTATTGTACATAATTTTAGCTGTCTTATGTGCCAGTTAATGAATAAAACTACCGCAAAGGTAGAGGCAAATGTGTGTAAAAAAATAAAGTCATTAATCCCTATAAATGCAAGGCAAGGAAGCCAGATAACCCATGTTTTCTTTACAGGCTTTAATCTTGGTTTTAAAATGAATTTTAAATCTGCAAATAACTCAGAAATTTGTGATTTGTGAACATCTGTAATAACATTCAGTGAAACCAAGATGGTGATAAAAACTGTATACCATAAAATGTCTGCCTTTAAAACTGGCATCATTGTTAATAAACTTTCTGGCATGAAACAAATCAGATGAAATACAGATTATGAAATTTAGGATGAAAATAAAATCAGCACAATTCTACCTTCAGAACTACTTAGAAAGACATTTATATAATTACATGTTTTACTATAAATAATTATGCATGTATCAAAAGTTGTAATACAAATTTGAAGACTATTTGAATATTTTCACAGCAAAGAGCCTTGCTAAACAATATTAGAAAAATAACCCATACTTTTAAAAGGTCAAGTAAAATGGCATTATTTCTTGACCTGTGAATTGTAATTGTTTCATTTCCAACCTTTGCAGCATCCACTTCCATTTCCTTAATGGGTCAATGTTGCATAATGTGCAACTGATCAAAAGATTGGTTCAGATCATGCTAATACAGCCCCAGGTCTCAAAGCTGCCTTCTACACCAGATATAATTTTGCATTAAATGAATCTTCCAGTTTTAGCTGTAAGTCTTTTCACTGTTTACAAATAAAGCATTAAGAAGCAGCTGAAAAAGGTAAAAGTTATTAAAAATGCTATTTTTTTCCTTACTAAGACAAGGCTGTTATAAATTGAAAATTTGAAATAAAGCAGATAAATAAAACATGAACAAGTAAATGATGTGTAACACACACAAAATGCTGAAGGAACTCAGCAGGTCAAGCCGCATCTGTGGAGGAAAATAAACAGTTGATGTTCTGGGACGAGACCTTTCATCAAGACTGGAAAGGATGCAGAAATTCCAGCTTCTGCCCCCTTCCTTTGCAGTAGTCCAGCATCTGCAGATTCTCATGTCCAAAGAATGATGAAAGGTTATCAACCCAAAATGTTAATTCCATTTTTGCTTCATAGGTGCTGCCTAATCTGCAAAGCACATCTAGCATTTTGTTTTTACTTTAATATTTCCAGCATCACAGTTTAATTTTGTTTTTCGGAACAGAAATTACGTTGTCCTGGCTGTAGTAAACGTAAGGGGCTACATGCAGAGTATTCAGCCCATTAGTCTTGTAACTTATAGAGTGCCTGTTGTGTCAGTGATGAGGGCAAGGGAAGAGCACAAGATTAGCTGTGTAAATATCTGATACATTGCATTTATGCAATGGACAGGCAAGTCTGGAACGTGGACTGCAGCAAGCAGGTAGTTCCTGATACATTCAGCTAGCCACCAGCACATCTGAGCCATTGTTTTCAAGAAATACAGCTTACGAGTTACAGTCTCTTTTTGGAAATGGACTGATTTAGAATTACAAAGTCATAATATTAACATGCAAAATTAAAAGAGCTATTCTGACTTGTTTGTTTAGTAGACTCCCAGTCAGGCACTTACTCAAGAAGTTGTGATAATAATCTCACTACACATTGTCAGATGACAAAGCCTTTAAACACACAAGTTTATGTTGAATGACTTTGCTTATGCCTGCATGTATTAATTCAAGACAAAGTGTCATGTTGATATATTTCATATCTTTTCAACATTTAAATGCAAACTTGCTGTATGCTGTGAGCTTGAAAAATTAGGAGAAGACTGGCTTGGTAATTATAAAAAGCATATTTGTGCTGCAAAACTTCAAAATTTTAATTTACCTAAACTATTTACAGGAATTGTCTTTGGAATCCAAATGTTAAAACATTTTACCTGAAGAGGTAGGGTCTTCTGAGAAGTCAGGCAGCTCTTCAGGTGGGTCACCATAGAAAGAATTGAATTTGTGACTTGATACAGCTGCAAGAACTGCTCCCTAAAATAAATTAAGGAAAAACATTACAAATTACAAGCTTATTTAATTTGTCTATACATAATTCATTTTTTTTAACCTAGTAGTTTTCAAACCAATAAACAGTGTACTAACCCACAAAATATTAATTGAATACCTCAAGAAAGTTACAAAACAGAAAATTATTAAGGCAATACTCAGACTACAGGCAATCTCCGCATTACAGATGTTTGGGTATTTGAAATATGCCCTTACAGAATTCACAAATCATTTTCCAAAAATTTGAGAACCAGAAGGAAAATATGTAGGTGATGGGAAGATCAACAGGGTGAGATACAGAAGGTAAGAAAGGATAGTGGGGGAGGGGTGTTTGAGAAAAAGGAAAGGAATACATGGACAGAGGGAAGTGGTTACCAGAAGTTAGCAAAATCCATGTTTGTGCCATCAGGTTGGAGACTACCGAAGTGCAATATGAGGGTGCTGTCCTCTGGTCTGCATCTAGCCTCAACCTGAGGTGGAGGGGGCCATGGATAGGCACTCAGTATGTTGCATTGGGTTGGTTCTCACTGATACAGAGGTCACACTGAGAGCATCAGATGCAATAAATGACACTGGCTGATTTACATGTGAAGTACGCTAGGGGAAGGTGTAGCATTTAGCATGGTTGCATGGGTAAGTGCCTGTAGGGTGAATGGCTGGCAGGATGAGTGGACAAGGAAGACACAGAGAGAGTGATCACTGTGAAAAGTGGAGATGTGCTTGTGGTGGGCCCTCTATTCCTGTTACGTCTGGGTAGAAACAGACTAAGGGCAGATGTGGAAGTGATAGCTGCATTAATATTAGGTTGGGGGCGTGTTGGAGGAGTGATAGGACCTCATTTTCTTAAAAAAAACAAGGACATCTTGAATGTCCTGTAGTGAAAGTCTCATCATGCTGTGATGGAGATGGATGAAGTGAGAAAAGGGAACGGCACCCGTTAAGAGTGATTTTTGGGTTTAGGACATATACATTTACCAACTGACTTTAGCTACTAGTCTTCACACCTGAATATGTATTGTGAATTTAATTCCGAGTGCAGCTTTGAACAATGGGTTCCTAAAGCTGTGAATCCTAGTCCAGGCAATGCTGACTAAAATTTACTTAGATGTCTGTGGTGTGAATGCGAATCAGGTGTGAAGGTTGTATGTAGTTTCAAAGAAAGCATTGTCCATACATTGTAAATATGGAATTATCCTTTGATGTTTAGCACATAAAATATCGAGCCCCACGTTGGGCCAGCAGACCTTTTGGCCGAAAGCATCTTCATATGATCAAATAAAGAAGCTGTTTGTATCTACCAGTAATTTTCTCTGGTGACTTCATTCATGCAACAAAAGAATCCTTGCAAGTGGCTCTGTGGGAAGTGGTGTAGTCAAAGTAACTGTTGGAAGTCAGTAGTTTTGTAGATAATGCCAGTGAATAATCTGTCTCCCGAGATGGAGACAGATGAAGGGAGACAGCTGTCAGAAATGGACTAAGTTAATGCAAGTGCATGGTGGATGTTAATAGTGAACTAGGCGAGATGCAGAGGAGAGAGAGTTGTGGAGTTGTGGAGCTGGTGTAGGTTTGGAACATGGATTGCTCCCTGTAGCCAACAAAAGGTGAGCATAAATGTGGCCCGTGCAAGTGCCCATGGTTGTCTGGAGAAAGTGGGAGGAGCATAAGTGAAAATTCGGCAGTCAGGGCCAGGAAATTGGAAGTTGTGGAAGTAGTGGAGAGCACCCAAAGTGCTATGGATAGAGGTGGGAAGAGACTGTACAAAGGGGACAAGATGGAGATGAAATTTGACTGTATAAGTTCAGCAGGGTAGGAACAGGCAGAAACAATGGGCCAACCAAGGCAGTTTGGCTTGTGAATATTGTGTAGGAGATAGAAATAGGCAGCATGGGCTTGGGGAACAATGAGGCTGAAAGCTGTAGAAGGGAGATCTCTGAAGGTGATAAAGTCAGTGATGGCACATGAGACAGTGGCCTGATGTTTCTTTGTGGGGAGAAAACTTCATATCATTGTTACATCAGACAAACCAGTTTGATAATTAAAATAACCTTGCAACAAAATAAATTCAAAATTCCGAAAAAAATGGTCTCTACCGAAAAAAAACTTTAGAAATTGTTGTTTTAAGTACTGTACTATAACCAAGTGATTTGTTTCCTGCAGGCCGAGAGTCATTGCTAGAAGCAAATGATGATTAAGACAATTACTGAATATTTTAAAAAAGTACTTCATGTAACCAAAGGCATACTATAATAGTATAGGAAGGGACATGAATTAAAATGTAACAACTCTTCATTTCTTTAACACACCAGGTTAACTCTTGATTGGACCACTTTCCAGTTCTTTTAACCAATCAAAATTAAGCATACTTTATCAACAAGTACATTTAGACGCAGCAAATGTGGAAACACTCTGTCATATTACCCAGTGGTTTTCTTTTCCTGTTTGCACCCTCCAGAAAAGACAGTCAGATGAGTATCATGTGTTCAGTGAGCAACTCAACATTAAATGCTGAATTTGCAGTATATTCTGAACTTATTTAGCTTAAGAGGAAGCTGAGGAAAAAGACACATTTTTCTGACTGTAATTCCCAAAATATCCACAATTCCATCTTTTCAAAATCCGAACTTTTATTACGCCTGGCAGGGAAAACAAAACTTCCTGAAATGTCTAGGAAGGTCAATCTGCCAAAATTAACAGATGAGAGTTTATAAAACATCCATGTGGACATTTGGAATATCTGTTTTAATCAAAACAACAAAGGAAGATAATGCAGTGGAAAGTATATGACCACAAGCTAATTAACAGGCTGGCAAATGAAAAGGATGACTCCATTGAGTATACTAAAATAATAGTGGGGGGAGGGTGTGCGGGTGTTATTGGACAAATTTGAAATTTTTATTGGGCCAACATATTGATCAGGAAGGAATTCCATAGAAATCTCCTCAATCAGAGAAAGATTCAAGTTTGGAACTGGTTCCTAAAAATCGTAATCACGGTATCAAGCTTCACTACAATCAAGAAAAGTAAGAGGAATACATGGATATGTTCTTGTGGTCAGTTAATGGGAAGAGACTTTTGAGTAGTATTGGTACAGAATGGGATGCAATATTTTCCACAGGCCTGTATGAGAACAGTTCCAACTAAAGAATTTCCAACATCACCCAGCAACCTAATTGGTGCATCATCCACCAACCAAACAAGATAATCTCTACCATTGGCACACCATGAACGCAGATATTTGTTGATATTATTTCAACAACACTGTTCAAACTTATAATCTCAGACATCTTCACCACAAGCCCACTTTTCAAGTCACACAGAGATGTCTGGAGAAATATACTTATATTTCTTCATCAGTGTGCCTGAAATCAGTAACTCGTTACACAACAATGCTGAATGATTAAAGCATTTCAATGAAGTGGATCACCACTACCTTTTCAAAGGCGTTGAGGTAAAGGCAATAAATAATGGCATTGTCAGCAACTTCCAAATTCCATTAATAATTCTGAAAGAAAAAGCTTCTTTCCTGAATGATCTGATTTAGAACAAATATCTAATACCAGGGGGCATGCATTTCGTACAGCACACGAACAGGCCCTCCAGCCTACAATATTGTACTGAATCAAATAAGTTAATAATTAAATGGTCAACTAAACTAATCCCATATACCTACACAATGGCCAATCTTCTATGCGGTGGTGTGCTGGGGCAATGGCATCAATACAGGTGTTGCCAACAGGCTCAATAAACTGATTAGAAAGGCTGGCTCTGTTATAGGAGTCAAACTGGACACACCAGAAGCGGTGGTAGAACAAAGGACCCTACAGAAAATGCTGGCAATTCTGGACAATGTTTTCCTCACCGTCTGCATGCCATCCTGGCTGAAAAGAGAAACACTCTTACTAACAGACTAAGGCAATCGCGCTGCTCCAAACAGCGCTATATGAGGTCATTATTATCTGCAGCAATGAGTCAGCCTACAGCCGGGGAAGTGATGATCACCCCTTTTATACTGTTTGAGGTAACTTCTTTTTTGTTCTTTCTTATTTCTCTTTAATATTTGTACATCTGTGCACCTGTAATGCTATTGTGACACTGTAATTTACTTTGGAATTAATAAAGAATCTACCTATCTATATTCCTTCATTTCCTTCACATTCACGTGCCTATCTAAAAGTCTCTTAAATGTCCCTAATGCATCTCCCTTTACCACTACCTCAGGCAGCATGTCCCAGGCACCCAGTACTCTGAAAAAAGGCTTACGCCTCACAACTCATTTGAAATTACCCCTCTCAACTTAAATGCATGCCCCTGGTATTAGACATTTTGATCCTGGGCAAAAGATACTGTCTATGCCTCTCATAATTTACAAACTTCCATCAGATCACCCCTTCAGCCTCCACCACAGAAAACAACCCAAGTTTGTCCAAAATCTGTTACAGCACATGCCCTCTAATCCAGGCAGCATCCTGATAAACTTTTCAACAACCTCTCTAAAGACTCAACATTCTTCCTATTATGGGACAACCAGAAATGTATTCAACACTCCAATGAGGTCTAACTAGAGTTTTATAAAACTATAACATAACTTGTTGACTTTTGAACTCAGTGCTTTGACTAATAAAGTCAAGCATGCCATATGTCTTCTTAACCACCTTATCAACCTGTGTAGCCATTTTCAGGGAGCTACGAACAAGATCCCGCTGCTCACCAACACTGTTAAGGGGCTTGCCCTGAACAGTGTACTGTCTCTTTATTTGGCCTGCCATCTTTCATAGGCTTTGGTAGAAATTAGACCCTAAGACGCCAGAGATAGGAGCAGAATTAGGCTATTCAGCCCATCAAGTATACTCTGCCATTTCATCATGGCTGATCCAATTCTCTCTCAACCCCATTCTCCTGCCTTCTCCCTGTAACCTTTCACACCCTGACTAATCAAGAACCTATCAACCTCCACCTTAAATACACCCAATGATCTGGCTTCCATAGCTGCCGGTGGCAAAGAATTTCAGAGTCACCACCTACTGGGTAAAGAAATTCCTCATCTCTGTTCTAAATGGATGTCCCTCTATTCTGAGGCAATGCCCTCTGGTCCTAGTATCCCCCACTACAGGAAACATCCTCTTTACATCCACTCTACCTAGGCCTTTCAATATAAGATAGGTTTCAATGAGTTCCCCCTTGTTCCTCTAAATTCCAGCAAGTACAAGCTCAGAGCCAAAGGCTCCTTATACCATAGCTCCTTCATTCCCAGAATCATGCTCACGAACCTCCTCTGAACCGTCCCTAATATCAGCACAACCTGTTTTAGATAAGAGGCCTAAAAATGCTCACAGTACTCCAAGTGAGGCCTCAATAGCGTCTTATAAAGCCTTAGCATTATACCCTTGCTTTTTTATTCCTAGTCTTCGAGAAATGAATGCTAATATTTAATTTGTCTTCCTCACCACTGACTCAACCTGCAAGTTAACCTTTAGCAAATCCTGTACAAGGACTCCCAAGCCCCTTTTCACCATGGATTTTTGAATTTTCTGCCCACTTAGAAAATAGTCTACACTTTTGATCCTTCTACCAAAGTGCATGACCATACACTTCCTGACACTGTATTTCATCTGCCACTTCTTTGCCCATTCTCCTAATCTAATTCCTTCTGCAACCTCACAGTTTCCTCAACACTATCTACCCTCTTCACCTGTCTTCATATCAACAGGGCACTTGGCCACAAAGGCCTCAATTTCATCATCCAAATCATTGATATATAACATAAAAAGCGGTCCCAACACTAACCACTGTGGAGCACCAGTTGTCACCAGCAACCAGCCACTCTTTGTATCCTGCCAATCAGCAAATCCTCTATCTATGCGAGTTTCTTTCCTGTAACACCATGGGCTCTTATCTTATTAAGCAGCTTCAAGTGTAGCACCTTATCAAAGGCCTTCTGAAAATCCAAGTACCGTAAATTCTGGTGTATAAGCTGAGGATCTGGCCCTAAATTTTGGTCCTAAAATTAGGGGGTCGGCTTATACAGAGGGTGCCAACTTTGGAAAAACGAATACAGGTGTCCCCCGCTTTTTGAACGTTCGCTTTACGAAATCTCACTGTTACAAAAGACCTACCCCTTGCCCATCTTCTGGGTTTTTTTTCTCCCCCTCCCCCTTTTCCTTCTCCCTGGGCCTCCTGTCCCATGATCCTCTCATATCCCTTTTGCCAATCAAGTGGCCAGCTCTTGGCTCCATTCCTACCCCTCCTGTCTTCTCCTATCATTTTGGATCTCCTCCTCCTCTCAAATCTCTTACTAGCTCTTCCTTCAGTTAGTCCTGACGAAGGGTCTTGGCCCGAAACGTCGACTGTACCTCTTCCTAGAGATGCTGCCTGGCCTGCTGCGTTCACCAGCAACTTTGATGTGTGTTGCTTGAATTTCCAGCATCTGCAGAAGTTCCTCGTGTTTACCTACATTAATTACCTGTTTTCGCTAACAGGTGTTTAAACAGTTACAAAAAAAGGCAGCGTGCGCCCCGAGCAGCTGCTCCTCCCCTGGATTCGGAACTGCATTCTCGCCGGCATTGCTTAAACACGTGCCTGTGAGCATCCGTTAGCAAGATGAGTTCTAAGATATCGGAAAAGCCTAAAAGAGCTCATAAGGGTGTCACACTTAGCGTAAAACTAGACATAATTAAGCGTTTCGATCGTGGTGAACCAAGTAAGGACAACGTGAGTTTGGCTTGTGGAAGTTGACGAAGATCATGTTGAAGAGGTTTTGGCATCCCATGACCAAGAACTGATAGATGAAGAGCTGATGCAATTGGAAGAGGAAAGGATAACAATCGAAACCGAATACAGTAGCAACGGACTGGAAGTGAAATCGTCCAGGAACTGAATGTGAAGCAACTGCGTGAGATTTTCGCTGCAATGATAAAGTACGACTTTAATTTTGAAAGGGTACGTCGGTTTAGGGCATATTTGCAGGATGGTTTGAGTGCTTACAAAGAACTGTATGATCTAAAAATGCGCAAGGCTAAGCAGTCAAGCAAGCCTTCCATATCAGCCGCAGCAGACAACGAACCTCAACCTTCGAGATCGAGGCAGGCAGTCATAGAAGATGACCTGCCTGCCCTGATGGAAACAGACGACGAGATCACACCCCAGTGTCCCACCATCCCAACCCCTGGGCCGCGGACAGATACCGATCCGCGAAGAATGCAGCGGTGCCGGGACGCACCCAGCACATCTTTAAGAAAAAAAGCCGAAATAAACAAGCTTATTAATTAGGCGCTGCCCGGCACGTAAATGTTGGCCCAGATCAGAGGCGATTGCCGATTGCGTTGCTTCTTCACTTTACTACATTCCGGCTTATGAACCGTTTCATAGGAATGCTCTACCTTCGGATGGCGGGGGAAACTGGTACACGGAAGACAGGTTGTAGTTATTGGCTGATTTTGAGTCAAATACAAAAGAAAATACAAACGCTTATGAAATCTACACAAAAGAGCTACAAAACACATCCTGTTTCTCAATTTACTTGCACACACTGTTGTCGTCAAACGTTCAGAGCTTGAAACTCTCACTCTTTATTATCTGACTCTCCGAAAATCGTGTCACTTTCTTTGACAGTCACCATATCATCATAAGGATTGTCAATTTCTGCTTCGACATCGTCATTTGCAGCTTTACTGGCTGCCAAATCTCCATCGTCTTCTTCCCAAAGCAAATGATCTTCAGTACCATCCAAAGCATTGCTGATGCTGCACTTCTTGAAGGCCTTCACAATGCACTCGGCCTTCATTTCCTCCCACGATTGCCTACCCACTCACAAACTGTAGCTAGAGATGTGGCCCTCATATTTCCCGCTGGTGTGAATGACTGATTTCCAGACATCATCCATTCGTTCCACTGTCGACACATGAATTCTTTGAATGGTTTGTTTAAACTCACATCTAGTGGCTGGAGCACGGACGTCAAACCACCGGGTATGACTGCAATGTCCGTATTTTCAGCTTTCAGTGTTGCTTTTGTCTCACCTGACAAGTGCGCTTTGAACATGTCCCAGACAAGTAGCGACTTTTCCTTCCTGAAACCTTCAGGACGTCGACGCCACACCTCCTTAACCCACTTTAAGCAACCCGCTTTGTCCATCCAGCTGCGTTCTTGAATGTAAACAACACCCAGCAGGAATTTTTCTTTCTTTGGGAATGTTTTCCTCTTAAAAATCACCATTGGTGGTAGTTTGGTCCATTAGCCATACACGTTAACGCGACAGTAAAATGTTGCTTCTCGTGTACAGTTGTTTTGACAAGGACTGTTTTCTCCCCCTTCTGATTGACAGTGCAGTTGCCAGCAAAATCAAAGAACATTGGTGTTTCGTCCATGTTACCAATCAGCAAGAGCGGGTAAGGACGTGCCTTTCGATGCTTGATTACGAACGATTGGTAGGCCGTAATCTTATTCTCAAGGTCGCTCAGCAACTACTGAGCAATCTTTGTTTTTTGTCTCAACACAAGATCATGTCTATTCATCAAGTTGGGTGCACCAACTTCGCGTCACTTTGAAATTTTCGCCGACCTCACTGTGTTTTTCGGCCCATTTCAACGCTTGAACTCGAATCATTTCTCTGGTACAATGTATCCAGACGATCGCTGGTGATTCACCCACTCTAAACCTTTTTCTTCCAGTTCTGGCCACTGGCATGTTCTCCCACGGTTTGCACATTTCGTCTTTCGCATTTCCCTCAGCGTGTCCTCTGCCTTTCTCCACTCTCTCACTTGTTTCTCGTTTACACTAAACTTCTTAGCAGCTGCAGAATTATTCGTTCCTTTAGCAAAATCAACAACCTTCAGCTTGAAGCCAGCATCATATTGCATTCATTTTAATCTTTTGTAGATGGTGGTCGCAAACTCGATATTGAGCATACGTACTGATCCTGCCACCCTGTGTTATGTTTTAATGAGATGAGGATGGGCGCTAAATGGTTTCACGGGGGCTACATTTCAGAGGATTCCTTACCATTGGGAAACCTAAACCAAAACTTCCCTCCCTGATTTATTTATTCGCTGATAATGCTCTATAATGTTAGGCCTATTTTCTTAGCAGGTACTGGTTCACAAAATTTCCAGGTTCTGGATCCGGCAAAGCTGAGTACTGGCATGTGAGATCTTGTGATCTTTTCTGGTTAAATCAAAAACCTCTACAAAAGGGGTCGGTTTATACAAAGGTAATATGAAAAAAGTCACTTTTTTAACCTTGAAAATGGGGGGTCGGCTTATACACCAGAATTTACAGTACACAAAATCCAACAAATCTCCTTTGTCTATTCTACTTGTTATTTCCTGAAACAATTCCAACATACTTGTCAGGCAAGATTTCCCCCTTAAGGAAATGGTGCTGACTTTGACCTATTTTATCATCTGCTTCCAAGTAACCCAAAACATCATCCTTAAACAATTAACCACAACATCTTCTCAACCACTAACATCAGGATAACAGGCCTATAATTTCCTTTCTTCTGCCTCCTTCTCTTCTTGAAGAGTGGAGTGACATTTGCAATTTTCCAGTCCTCCAGAACCATGTTAGTAACTAGTGATTTTTGAAAGATCATTACTAATGCCTCCACAATTTCTTTAGCTAGCTCTTTCAAAACCCTGGAGTGTAGTCAATCTAGTCCTGGTGACTTGTTTACCTTCAAACCTTTCAGCTTCCCAAGCACCATCTCCATATTAATAGCAATTGCACTCACTTCTGTGTGCTGACACTCTTGAACTTCTGGCATACTTGGGAGTATTTCCACAGTGAAGATGGAATCAAAATACTTTAGTCTGTCCGTTATTTCGTTCCCCCCCCCCCCCACTACTACCTCTCCAGCATTAGTTCTAGCAGTCCGATATCTACTCTCACCTCCCTATTACTCTTTATATTCCTAGTCATATCAAAGGGGCTATCAATAATATCCTCTCTGATATTATTTGCTAGCTTACCTTCATATTTCATCTTTTTCCTCCTCCTGGCTTTTTTTAGTTGCCGAAACTTCCACCTTCTTACTAACTTTTGCTGTATTATATACCTTCTCTTTTGCTTTTATGTTTTTTTTTACTTCCTTTGTCAGCCATGGTTATGCCATCCTATATTTAGAATACTACTACTTCTTTGGGATGTATCTATCCTGTGCCTTTTGTATTCCTCCCAGAAACTGAAGCCATTGCCATTCTGCCGTCATCCCTGCTAGTGTCCCCTTCCAATCAACTTCAGCAGCTTCCCTCTCATGCCTCTATATTTGCCTTTACTCCACTGTAATAGTGATAAATCTGACTTTAGCTTCTCCCCCTCAAATTGTAGGATGAAGTCTATCATATTACAATCACTACTCCTCTAAGGTTTTCGTTTCTTTAAGCTCCTTAATTGAATCTGGTTCATTACACAACACCTTTCCAGAACAGCCTTTCTCTGAATGGGCTCAGTCACATGCTGCTCTTAAAAAGACATCTTGTAGGCATTTTGCAAATACTCTCTTGGGATCCAGCACCAACCTGATTTTCTCAATCTACCTGAATATTGAGATCCCCTATGACTATTGCAACATTGTCCTTTTGACATGTGTTTTCTACCTTCCATTGTAATTTGTAGACAATATCCTGGCTATTGCTCGGAGGCCTGTATACAGTGGCATGCAAAAGTTTGGGCACCCCTGGTCAAAATTTCTGTTACTGTGAATAGCTCAGCGAGTAAAAGATGAACTGATTTCCAAAAGGCATAAAGTTAAAGATGACACATTTCTTTAATATTTTAAGCAAGATTACTTTTTTATTTCCATCTTTTACAGTTTCAAAATGACAAAAAAGGAAAAGGGCCCGAAGCAAAAGTTTGGGCACCCTGCATGGTCAGTACAAAGTGACACCCCCTTTGGCAAGTATCACAACTTGTAAACGCTTTCTGCAGCCAGCTAAGAGTCTTTCAATTCTTGTTTGGGGGATTTTCACCCATTCTTTCATGCAAAAGGCTTCCAGTTCTGTGAGATTCTTGGGTCGTCTTGCATGCACTGCTCTTTTGAGGTCTATCCACAGATTTTCGATGATGTTTAGGTTGGGGGACTGTGAGGGCCATGGCAAAACCTTCAGCTTGCGCCTCTTGAGGTAGTTCATTGTGGATTTTGAGGTGGGGTTAGAATCATTATCCTGTTGTAGAAGCCATCCTCTTTTCACCTTCAGCTTTTTTACAGACGGTGTGATGTTTGCTTCCAGAATTTGCTGGTATTTAATTGAATTCATTCTTCCCTCTACCAGTGAAATGTTCCCCGTGCCACTGGCTGCAACACAAGCCCAAAGCATGATCAATCCACCCCCGTGCTTAACAGTTGGAGAGATGTTCTTTTCATGAAATTCTGCACCCTTTTTTCTCCAAACATACCTTTGCTCTTTGCGGCCAAAAAGTTCTATTTTAACTTCATCAGTCCACAGGACTTGTTTCCAAAATGCATCAGGCTTGTTTAGATGTTCTTTTGAAAACTTCTGACGCTGAATTTTGTGGTGAGGACGCAGGAAAGGCTTTCTTCTGATGACTCTTCCATGAAGGTCATATTTGTGCAGGTGTCGCTGCACAGTAGAACAGTGCATCACCACTCCAGAGTCTGCTAAATCTTCCTGAAGGTCTTTTGCAGTCAAACGGGGGTTTTGATTTGCCTTTCTAGCAATCCTACGAGCGGTTCTCTTGGAAAGTTTCTTGGTCTTCCAGACCTCAACTTGACCTCCACCGTTCCTATTAACTATCATTTCTTAATTATATTACAAACTGAGGAAACGGCTACCTCAAAACACTTTGCTATCTCCTTATAGCCTTCTCCTGCTTTGTGGGCATCACTTATTTTAATTTTCAGAGTGTTAGGCAGCTGCTTAGAGGAGGCCATGGCTGCTGATTGTTGGGACAAGGTTTGAGGAGTCAGGGTATTTATAAAGCTTTGAAATTTGCATCACCTGGCCTTTCCTAACGATGACTGTGAACAAGCCATAGCCCTAACAAGCTAATTAAGGTCAGAGACCTTGGTAAAAGTTATCTGAGAGCTCAAATCTCTTGGGGTGCCCAAACTTTTGCATGGTGCTCCTTTCCTTTTTTTCACTCTAAAATTGTACAAAACAAAAATAATACACTAATCTTGAACTTTATGACTTTTGGAGATTAGTTCATCTTCTACTCACTTAACTATGCACAGTAACAGAAATTTTGACATGGGTGCCCAAACTTTTGCATGCCACTGTATAACTTCCATCAGGTTCTTTTTACCTTTGCAGTTTCTTGACTCTACTCGCAAAGATTCTACATCTTCCGATCCTATGCCACCTCTTTCTTAGAATTTGATTTCATTTTTTAACCAACAGAGCCACCCTACCCCCTATCTACTTGCCTACTCTTTCGCTACAATGTGTATCCTTGCATATTTAGCTCCCAACCAAGAACTTCTTTCAGCCATGACTCAGTGGTCCCCTGAGTCACACCTACTAATCTCTATCTGCAAAATCATCTAACTTATTAGGTATACTGTATGCATTCAAATATAACACCTTCAGTCCTGTATTTGTCACCCTTTTTGATTTTGTCCCCATGTTATATTTCAACTCATCCCACTGACTGAAATTTTGCCATGTTATCTGCCTGTACCTCCTCGTAGTCTATCACTACACACTCCATCCATTTGTATACTAACTGCACCATCCTTTGCCCTATCATTCAGGTTCGCATCTCCCTACCAAATTAGCTTAAACCCTCCCCAAATGCTCTAGCAAAACTGCCTGCAAGGATATTGGTCCCGTTCTGGTTGAGGTGCAACCCACCCCTTTTGTACAGGTCATACCATCTGCAGAAGAGATCCCAATGTTCCAGAAATCTGAAGCCTTGCCTTCTGCGCCAGTTTCTCAACCATGCATTCATCTGCCAAATCATCCTATTCTTATCTTCACTGGCGCGTGGCACAGGCAGCAATCCAGATTACTACCCTGGAGGTTCTAACTCACTATATCCTCTCTCCCTTTTCCTACCTATGTCACTGGTGTTAATATGTACCAAGAGCTTTGGCTGCTCACACTCCCCCTTTAGAATGCCGAGGTCCCGATCTAAGACGTTCCTGACCCTGGAATCTGGCAGGCAACATACCATCTGGGTTTCTCTATCGTGCCCACAGAATCTCATGCCTACTTCTTTAACTACGGTATTCTCTATTACTACTGCAGTCCTCTTCTCCCCCCTCCCCCTTTGCTTCTGAGGCACAGGGCCAGACTCATTACCAGAGACCCAGTTGCTGCAGCTCCCTCTCTGGTAGACCCTTCCCCACAACAGTATCCAAAGTGGTATACTTATTATTGAGAGGAATGCCAACAGGGGTACTCTGCACTGGCTCACCATTTCTTTTTCCTCTCCTGACAGTCACCAGGTTCCTATCTCCTGCAATTTAGGGGTGACTACCTCCCTGTAGTTTTCTGTATGAGCTGAAAATCATTGGGCTGCAGCTCCAGTGCCTTAACATGTTCTTTGAGGAGCTGCAGTTTGGTGCACCTGGTGTAGATGAGGTTATCCAGGAGGCTGGAGGTCTCCAAGAATTCCATATCTCACACAGAGAACATAACATAGCCCCAGAGCAATTTTCACTGCACTATGTACTAACATACAAAGCATGAAGAAGAAGAAGAAACTTGCCATGCTGAAGGCTGTTCTTACCCAAGCCTGCTGAGCCAAAGCCTCCCCACTCCAACAATGGCTGCTCCGCTCGTCCCTACCTTATTTTTGTTAGCTCTTGCTAACGAATATCAATTTGATTGATCTGCTGGAAAAAACCGAAAGCCCGTGAACGCTCTTTTTTAAATCACTACAACCTGTGGGTAGCCTCCTCTCAGGATTCAACTGAGCTTCTGGAAAAAGTCGAAAGCCCACAAGCACTCCTTTTTAAATCTCTTGCTCTGTGTCTAGCCTCCTCTTTCAATTTGATTGGGCTGCCTGTACTATGCTTTGTTACCATTTTAAAAAAGGATTTAGATTAGTTGAACCCTGCACAATGATCTAAGAAATGGGTAGTGCAACAAGGTTTAGTATTTCCACTCAAGTCTTACTGTACAATGAAACTTGAAGTTGGATTTTACTCAGTTAAGGACCGGAAACATCCTTCCATACCAAACCAAATAATTCATCTTTTGATCTTACCTTCAATTTCCTTCTTGCATTAAATTTTCGCAGCTGTTCCACAGTTTCAGGGAGGTGAATTTTGTATGCATATCGATCCCGCTCCTGAAATATAATATGTTTTATTTAAAACTCTGGATCTATCACTGCAAATATATATTAAACTGGTTGTGATGAAGTCAGTGACGTCTATATATTTTTTCCAAACTCAAAATGTGGCTAAGCTCCAAATTGAATTAAATTAAATTGTCTTAAGTTAACATGCTAGACGTCCAAAGCTAACACACTTCCGGAATGGTCTCAAAATTTCCTGTTATTTTTCTAACGCATGATGCTCAAGTCTCAAAGCAATGAAAATGTACTTCTCAGAGAATTGTTCCATGTTTCATCTTAGATGGTCACAAATGATCGAAAAGACTACATAGAGTGGCCCATACAACTGCATATCGTTTAACCACTCTACAATAATATTTTGCATAAACTTGTCAACATGAGGTGGGAAAATCCATGACCATTTTGCTTACAATTACTTTCCAAAACTTTTCAAAGAAATAGCATCTCTGCTGCACAAATTAACAATGACTTGTAGTTGGATGCCTATTTTAAATCAATTAAAAATGTACCTTAAGCCACGGATGGTTGAGAGCTTCATAAACAGTAATCCTTTCTGCAGGGTCCAACATAAGCATACGACGGACCAAATCCTTCGCACTCTCTGATATGTGAATCCATTGCCTAGGGTTCATCTATATGAAAAGAACTGTTATCACTAATAGCATAATTATTACATTTCGTGCACATTTTCATATGATAGTCACATGAGTTTATTTATAACAACATTATATAAAAAGAAGTTTGGAATATGTACTAAAAGTTGTTTATAATCGCAGCATGACTAATGAAACATAAACTGAGTTTGGAAATTATAAGAATCCTGAGCACAGTGAAACTGCAAAGAATTACCACAAAGCTGACTATATATTGTAATGTTTAGTATAGCAACTCTAAGCAGCAGCCAGAATGACACACAAAAATTCCATTTTACCTTGTGTTTTCCTTTGATGATGGCATCAAATAATCTTTCCTTTGTTCCATAAAATGGCAAACAGCCACTAAGAAGAATAAAAAGTATCACACCACAACCCCAAACATCAACTGGCTTTCCATATGGTTCTCTTTTGACAACTTCTGGTGCCATGAAATGTGGTGTTCCTACACGACCTAAACAAAATAATTCAAGCAGAGAATAAAGGCCAACTTTCAAAGCTGTCGTTTTTATCAGTAGATGCCTTCAAACAGCAGGTATGGCATCAAGTTGGAATCATTCAAGTGGTGATCAAAGATGTAAAGCAAAGGAGTAACAACACTATTTCTGCAAATTAACTTGCTTGGTTAAATCTCCTGGTTACCCCCGAGGTAACTCCACTGCACTTTAAACAAGATAAAAGTTTCCGTTAAAATAACTGAGGACCATTGTAGACAAATCGTTTTACTATTTGAGAACTGAGTTCTTAATTTTGTCTACAAAAATCAAATAACACACAGCAATATTCAGCAGTGCTACAGTTGTCTAATAGTGGGCACATAACATCTGCAATGTGCCATCTTTACATAATAGGCTTCTCCTATAGCACCATGTAATACTGTAACTATTAAAATGAACAAGTGATGGGCAAATGGGAACACCATCACCTGCGTGTTCCCTTGTGCAGATTTCTAACTTGGAAATATATTGCTATTTCTTCCTTGGGTTGGGATCATGGAACTACACCCAAGCAGTGGTGTTGGGAGCATCCTTGCCAAATCCTACTTCCCCATCTCCTTCTCAGGGGTATTTAGGGATACAATGTAAATGCTAGTCTTACCTGCAGCATGAAGATTTTGAAAAATGAGCAAGTAGATAGATCTGCCAGGTTGTCAATTCATATTGGTTATGGTAAAAGGTAATATTACCTATCAATGTTTTAACTGCAGGAAATTTAAATTTTTTTGGTGGCTAAATAGAAAAGCGGCATATGAGATTGCAGTGTAGCTGAAGTGTTTATGTTGTGGAGATAGAGAGCAAAGGGAAGAGATATTTTTAGTTCACCAGCGTGACAAAAATTATTGTAAATCTTGATCATGGATTTTAATGTTTCCTGAGCAAATTGTAAGAGCTATTTTTGTTTCTAAAGTTTTGAAATCAATTTTCAGTTTGCAAAAGTCTTCATCCCCAACCCTTTGTTCACATAAATGAGTATTACAACCAGGGATTTTCATCAATTTAACTGAGAAATTTTAATTTGTGGATCACGTGATCCTTCTCCCCCACCCCACAGAGAAGCCCAAAAAACAGAGAAAATTGTAAAGCATGAGAAACTAAAAATTCAAAAACTGAAATGTCAGCAGTTCAAAAGTATTCATCCCCCTTTGCTCAGAACTTAGTTGAACCACCTCTCACAGATATTACAGCTAGTAGTCTTTTTTGTTAAGTCTCTATTAGTTTTGCACAATATGGTGGAACAAGATTTGCTCATTGCTCCTTGCAAAATTGCTCAAGTTGTGCCAGGTTAGTTGGGGAGCATCAGTGGACAGCAATCTTGAGGTCTTGCCAGAGATGTTTGATCAGGTTAAGGTCTGCACTCTGACTAGGCCACTCAAGGGCATCAATTTTCTTCATTTGAAGCCACTCCATGGATGTTCTGGCAGTATATTTTGGTTCATTGTCATGCTGAAAAATGAATGCCCTCCTCAGTTTAAGCTTTCCGGTAGAGGCTAGCAGGATTTTATCCAGGATCTCCCTGTATTTAGCAGCGTTCATCTTCCCAACAGTCCTGACCAGATTTCCAGTCCCTGGTGCTGAAAAGCATCCCCATAACATGATACTACCTCCACCATACATTACAGTAGGGATGTTGTTATTTGGCTGATGCAAATACTGCTTAACATTGAGGCCAAGTTCCACTTTACGTCTCATCTGACCACAAGACTTTCTTCCACATCTTTACAGTATCTTCTAAATGACTCTTTGCAAAGTCTTTATGGGCAAGGCTATGCTTTTTTTTTTTTAACTAGGGTGTTTTCCTTGCCACTCTTCCATAAATACCATTTTTGTGCAAGGCCTTTGAGATTGTGGAGCCATGAACTTCATCTCCAGTTGTAGCCACTGACCTTGAGCTCACTCAGAGTAACTGATGCTGCCACAGTAGCCTCTCTTACAAGTACAATTCTTCTTTAGCGTTAAGATTAGAGGGGAAGCCTGACTGTGGTTTCAAATTTTTCTACATTTTCATGATGGACTACACTGAGCTCTGAGGCATGTTCAGTGCCTTTGAGATGGTCTTGTACCTTTCCCCAGATTTGAGCCTCTCTATTATCTTTTCCCTGACTTGTCTTGACTGCTCATCAAAGTTGCTGGTGAACGCAGCAGGTCAGGCAGCATCTCTAGGAAGAGGTGCAGTCGACGTTTCAGGCCGAGACCCTTCGTCAGGACATCTTCTGCCTGGTGGAACGGGTCATTTGCGTGTGCCTTCTCTCCACACCACAACAATGAAGAGCTGGAATGAGCTGAGTATAGGTGAGAGTGCTGAGCAGACTCCTCATTCACTCAGTGGGTCATTGGCATTTGCTGTACCTGTGGCTGCTCACTCCCCCATCACTGTGGCGTTCTCCCACACATGGTTCATTTCTGAATTGTGAAAAATTCAGGTTACAAACAGTTCTCAAAAATGGATCTCTGTCGTAGACCAAGGCTGTCTGTATAAGATATTCTAATTAGGCCAGTGACTCCTACCAGAGAGTCTGAGGACAAATGATCAAAAATGTAAGATAATTCTTTATTTCTCCCCAATGCCCAAAAGGATGGATGGATGGATAGGCCATAAGACCATAAGATATAAGAGCAGAAGACCATAAGATATAGGGCCAGTTATTTACAAGGATAATGATATGCATCTTACTTTGCTTTACACAATGACAATACAGAAAAAGATCAAATAATGTGGAATATGCAAAAGTTGAAGGAGCTCAAAATCTGAAAGAATTGCAGAGCTGGATGAGGCTCATGGTTGGGTGTAGCAGGCAAACTTTTATAATTCAGCAATCTGGACAAGAATAGGACTTTGTTCCAGTTAATATTTCAGGAAAGTGATTGTTTTTGGCTCATGGTTCTCAGGGATCTCCAGTGTAATTACATTTCTTTAAACGGATAAAAGACTACATCTGCTGAACTGTATTGTTTCTAGTCTGTCTCTATATAATCAGATTTCTATAACTTACTAACAACATTTTAATTTTATTCTGAGCTGTTAATGGCCTACATTTGTTAGGGTTAGGGTTTTGCTGCATGGATCCCCAAGATTGCTTATGCTACTCCTCCCTCTCTCAGTCTTCACTGTACTGAGTGAGACCTACACAACCAACTTTCCTTTCTGGGCACACTGTTCCTGTGGCACATTCGTCATTTGCATGTCCTTTGCATTTAACTTGTGCTGCCATGGTTGGTTAGACTGTGCTTGGACATTATATCTCACCTGTTCACATTTTTCTTGAATAAACATCGACTCTGCTGGCATGCATTATGAATATTCTTTATTGATGCTTCGATGATTTTGCTCTTACCTCCAGCAACAAGTCCAGATTCTCCTAACTGAATAGCCACTCCAAACCCACCAAGCTTCACAGGTGCTGAATTTTCCTTCGAAGCAAGTAGCACGCAGTGTGGCTGCACAAGAAGCAAAAAAAGAGCTATTGCAAAATTGAAACTGCTCAGGACTAATTAATCTTTTCAATTTTATTAACATAAAGACTATTGGATTTGTGGCTTTTTTTTCAAACTTTGAAAAGGAATGATGTGCAAATCAATAATTACCAACTATTACTTTAAAAAAGTACCTTCCACTTTATCTTGACTGTGATCAATGAAAGAATGCGGTTTATAAACTGGTTGATGCTTTTTGCCCACTAATTCCTGTGTACTCCACTTATAGAATGTGAAAGTTGAAAAGCAAACTTCTTGCAGAACTTCTCTTGCAGCATTGATCATACAGTTCAAAATTATACACTAAAATGGATTTTTCATGCACGTACTATAAATTAAAAAATGTAAATTGCATGTTAATATGGTGGTGCCCCACTCCATTACCATCTCCATCTGCACGCTTACCCCCACACCCAATGACAGCTTAAACATGAACCCACTCCAAAATCTTGTTGACTTCTCCATGTGTGTTTATTAAAAATGCTGAATAGAAATGCCAAACCAATGATACAGGATCACCTACTGAAGTTGCTTACACAGATATTGAAGCATATAGTTTTTCAAAAATAAATGTACAAAAATATTTTAAAAAGGGATATACTTTACATACCAACACTAGAGTCCAACCTATTGAAGGGTTATACATATATCACAACATTATTGACATAACAAAACAAGTCTAAACTGGAACTAAATTGATACAACATATATTTTGGCCACTATACGAGAAAAGGCCAGTGCCTCAGAAATGCCAAGCAGACAAATTTCACAATTGATGTTGGTTGAGTTTCAAACACAAATTTAGATATCCTAGTTTCAAATATACAAAGGTGATTTCATTAAAAAGGATTCATCAATACCAAACCAAGGTGTAATAGAAGCTTAAGTTTTCTAATAAACTTACATAATTACACAAAAATCTTACACAATTACTGTATATGCATGATAACTAACTGATCCACGGTAAATAAACTACTAAACAATGTACTGTGGTGAATATTGGCTTCTTGTTCTTTGACTTTGAGATAAACAAATATGCAACCGATTAGGAACGACTGACATTGTTCACCTGGCGTTCACTGGTTTAAAAAGTTAAAAGATCTCCATATACTGGAAATTTAGCTGACACATTCATGTGGAATTGACAGCTTTCAAGCAGTCCCTTAAGAGATCATTGTAAATTACAAACTGGCTAGAAATTTCACAAATTTCTGCCCTAGAGTATACAAATGATTCGTTTCTATTTTTAACCACGCATAGGTTTCTGAAAGCTCAGTGGAATGAACAAACTACAACTATAACTTGTGTCAGCACTCTACTGAATCCAACAATGGTCCAAACAGCCCCTAACTACGTAAATATTTCCTTTCAAAAGTCATTAAGCTACTTCCACCACTTTATAACAATTTATGCCTGACCATGAGTTATTACTGAAAAACTGTCATTTTGGCACTAGATTATTTGTCATTAATTTTGAAACCATAGCCTCTGGTTATAAACCGTCCTGGTAGTGAAACACTCTCACTAGTTAGTAAACGTGTATACAGCCAATGTAACTGAATTGGTTTTTCCTTGACACTATTTTGGGAAAACTCCTTTCTTAAACACTTATAATGCTCAATGCATGGCCATAATTTCCTTGAATCTGAACTAGAAATTGATAAATGTTTACTATAACATCAACAGTTTTATCTTCTCTTCATGTATAGTGATTTCAAAACTTACAAGAACTGTTACACTTTGACCAGCATCAGACACAAGAAACATTAAAATTCATGATAAAGATTTACACTCATTTTTTGTCACAACTGAACTAAAAGTATCTCTCCTCTTTGCAATCCATCTCCATAACATAAACAGTCCCATTACACTGCAATCTGATGTGCAATGTTTCTCTACTTGGCCATTAAAATTAAATTTACCTACAGTTAAAACTTTAATAGGTAATATTGCTTTTCACCATGTTACGTACCCCGTAACTGGGTTGCCAAACCAGCAGAAATGGATCACTCAGTTGGAGTCTGGATTACTAGAACTAAGAAAGTTTTATTAAAGAAACAAGCAACACAGTACTCTAATCAAAAGGATAATAAATGCAACAGTTCAGCAATGATAAACACACATGTACACAGAATTAGGATAACAGGATCAATCAAGCTCTATCGTCGTCTAGGGGTAACTGACCAGTTTCAAAGTGATGCAAAGTTCAGTTCAGTTCACAGTAATCACTGCCGTGGCGATGGACAGTGGGGGGAAGGAGAGAGAGAGAGCAAAATCGAATGAATATTCAAACGGCTTCCACACAGACCTTCGATATTCTTCGCAGTCAGCTTTCGGGCGAGCCCTTTGTGATGTCTTCTGAAGTCACCGACCGTGACCCCTCCGTTTCCAGATACGATCGTTTCTCTGTGGTGAACCTGGCACCCAGGCAAGGGCGGACATACACCAGGTTCCCGCCGTTCGTACCTTTCCACCCTGTGCGTTTATGGCTTGGTCCCACGACCAGCCCTCCAAAACTCCCACCGACTTGTGGGAGGCGTATCGCTTCCAGGGTCTCGTTACCTCGTGGTGTCGTGTGTGTCTTGCCTTAGCGAACCTGTCCCTTTTTATCCCCCTGCTGGGGTATCGCCTGTCCATCACTTCAAACAGTTCAGGGTTCGAAGGGGGGCTGATCTTGACAGCTCTCCTTCCGTCTCTTAATTAACATCTCCAATTGCTGCTCCATTGTTTTCCTTATCTCTCTTTCTCCTGAAGACAGGTGGCAGACCAACTGCTGATCCCATTGGTGCCAGCACAGGACAGTTAACATCTTAATCTATGTGTACTCTCGTCACAACCAGAATCAGGTAACCAGTGTGCTTTCATAACTAAGCACTAGATATACAAATATTATTTGACCACTTTATTAGTTTCACTATCTACTTGCTGCAGGTAAGAGGACAGTTTACATTTTATCCCCAGATAACCCTGAGGAGATAAGGAAGTGGAACTGGGAAAGGACGCTCCCAACACCACTGCGTGGGTAGTAGTTTCATGATCCCAAAGCAATGAAGAAATAACAATACATTTCCAAGTTAGAAATCTGCACATGCAGTGTGATGGTGTTCCCATTTGTCCATCACTCATTCATTGTAATGGTTACAGCTTTAGCAGTGCTATAGATGCAGCCTCGACACTGACCCGGATCTGGGCTGTACCCTCCAAATATCCGGACCTGCCTCTCGGTTTTTTTGCACTAACTTACTTCCCATTTTTCTTTTTTCTATTTATGATTTATAATTTAAATTTTTAATATTTACTAATTTTAACTATTTTTAATATTTTTACTCCAGGGAGTGTGAAGCGCAGAATCAAATATTGTTGTGATGGTTGTACGTTCTAATACCAATTGTTTGGCAACAATAAAGTATAAAGTACTCTTTGAAGATGGTACAGATTGCAACCATTATGTACTGAGGGAAGGAATTTTTTGGATGGTGGATGTGCAATAATGAAGCAGCTACTTTACCCTGGGCTGTGTTCAGCTTCATGTTGATGGAGCTGCATTCATTCAGGCCAATGGCAGTCTATTTCTTCATTCCCTAAACAAACTCTTTCAGTGGTAGACCATGGTTGAGGTCTGTATTGCCTGTGATATTCACTACAGCAATTCACCAGTGCTTCTTTGGCCATAGATCTGATGCTCAGGAGGTGCAGGGCAGCACTATCTGTACATTCCCTCTGAATCAACATCGTAATCTGAAAATACATCACCGTCCTATTGTTATATACAAGTAGTACTCTCTCAATGAAGACTGCTATGGCTCACAGCCATCTTCTTAAAGACAGTTAGAAATGGACAATGGATACTGGCTTCTGAGCAATATTCTCATGGGCAAATAATAAAGAATCTGAGGAACAACTGAGCTGCGGAAATTATCTTCAAGAATTTCATTAGTTATTTAACAATGATAAACCTATGAGACCCACTAACGCAGAAATCCGTAATCTTCCAATTCATTTTCAAGTAGGTACGAGTTTTTTTAAATGTCTCTAATTCTCACTGACAGGCAACATTTAGTTACTAGTCAACATATGTACAACCATTATACTATTACTAGTACACCTGAATACTCCAACCATCCTCACTTATTTAACTCTGAAACTTTGCCTGAAAATATTTGAGATTATAATCCTATGTTATGGTACTTTGCCTAAATGTAAATGCAGAGCTTAAAAATGAATATTGTAGGCATTCAATCGTGGGAATCACAACAATGAGCCTAACAATGTTCAAGTGATGGACACAAGTAGACTCAACAAAACTATCGGGAAAATTCCTGATCTGCTTCTTTCCAATTGTGGAGGATTTGAAGTCAACAGAGATGCCATTGTTACCAACGATGGTTGGAACCAGCTAATTTTGCAGAGGTACAATATCAATTCTGAAATTTTCCTGATCTGTATGGCCAGGACTTACTGGGGATATTCAGACCAAGATGATTAAACAGTATAATTTCTTTGTATCATGTATATTTCCAACCACTGGTCTTCCTGCAATACAGCAGTTCAGTTAATATCAAGGCCAGGACAGTTTGATTCACTGCACAGGAGTCCTTATCCTTTAAATGATGAAACTTCTCAATATGTTTCCAGCTAATAAGAATTTGTTATAGAAATGTTTAAAACAAAATGTACATGATGAAAATATGAAAACAGAAAACGTTGGAAAAATTCAGTAGGTCAGGCAACATATATAAAAAGAAACTGTTTGTGCCTGTGACCCTACATCAGAATTGGGAAAGGGGTGAACACAAATTAGTTTTCAGAAGAAAAGGAAGTTAAGGATTTACAGAACAAAGGGAATGTCTCTGACAGATTGAGTCAAAATGGAAGCACAATAAGCTGCTTGGTTCTTTTAACACAAAACAAGAAAAACTGAATCAATATGATATACAAACAGAGAATGCTGGAAAAACCCAGGTGAAGCAACACCCGTGGAAACAGGAACAGTTAATGTTTCAGATGAGGATAACTTATTTCTTGTTCAGGCATTCCCTTTGTTACTATTGTTTGGTTAGCGATCCTGGCTAAACATTTCCGCAAGCTGCCAAATCTTCCTAAAGATTTGATTTTATGAGTCACTGCAACATTCAACTGCAACCAAATCACAATTGAGCTGACACTTTGGATCGAGTTTTGCTTGTGCTCCTACTACTACTGCCACCACTACCTTGCCCAGGATCTGGGTTCAATATTGATCTTGAGTATCATATCTATGCAGTTTGCATGTTTCCTCTGTGACCACATGAGCTTCCCCTGAGTGCTCTCAGTTCCTCCCTATACCAAAAAAATGTGCTAGTTGGCAGGTTAACAGCTGGTGGGGGTGGGGATTGGAGTGGAGAAGGGAGGGAGCAGCGGAGCAGGTGGGCAGGTCTAGAGAGGAAAATCGCATTAGTGAGATGTGTGCTTGATGGTCATTACAGACACAATAACACACCAACTGCTGGAAGAACTCAGCAGGTCAGGCAGCGTCAATAGAGATTAAACAGTTGACATTCTGGGATGACACACCTCAAAAGGACTGGAAAGAAAGGGGGGGGGGGAGCCAGAATAAGAACATTGGGGTGGAAGGGGGAGGGTATAAGATAGCAGGGGATGGGTGAAGCCAGGTGAGGAGCAAGGTGGATAGGTGGGAGAGGGATAATGAAGTGAGAAACTGGGAGGTGACAGGTGGAAAAGGTACAAGACTAAGAAGGAATCTGATAGGAGAGTGGACCAAGGAAGAAAGGGAAGGAGAGGCACCAGAAGGAGATGATAGGCAGATGCAGAGAAAAGACAGGGTAAGAAAGCAGCCAGAATGGGGAACGGAAAAAAAAAGAGAAGGGGGAGAAATTATCAGAAGCTAGAGGAATCAATACCAACGCCATCAGGTTGGAGGTTACCCAGATGTAATATGAGGTATTGCTCTTCCAACCTGAGAGTGGCTTCATTGTGGCAGTACAGGTGGCCATAGACTAACACATTGGAATGGGAATGGGAAACAGAATTAAACACAGAAACATAGAACACCTACAGCACAATACAGGCCCTTCGGGCCACAATGCTGTGCTGAACAGGTATTTGATTTAGAAATTACTTAGGGTTACCCATAGCCCTCTATTTTTCTAAGCTCCATGTATCTATCCAGGAGTCTCTTAAAAGACCCTATTATATCTGCCTCCACCACTGTCGCTGGCAGCCCATTCCATGCAGTCACCACTCTGCATAAAAAAAACTTACCCCTGACATCTCCTCTGTACCTACTTCCAAGCACCTTAAAACTGTGCCCTCTTGTGCTAGCCATTTCAGCCCTGGGAAAAAGCCTCTGACTCTCAACACGATCAAGGCCTCTCATCATCTTATACACCTCTATTAGGTCACCTCTCATCCTCCATCACTCCAAGGAGAAAAGGCCAAGCTCACTTAACCTATTCTCATAAGGCATGCTCCCCAATCCAGGCAACATCCTTGTAAATCTCCTCTGCACCCTTTCTATAAGTTTCCACATCCTTCCTGCATTGAGGTGACCAGAACTGAGCACAGTACTCCAAGTGGCCTCTGATCAGGGTCCTATATAGCTGAAACATTACCTCTCGGCTCTTGAACTCAATCCCATGGTTGATGAAGGTCAATGCACCGTATCCCTGCGCAGTCAACCTGCACAGCAGCTTTGAGTATCCTATGGACTCAGTCCCCAAGATTCCTCTGATCTTCCACACTGCCAAGAGTCTTACCATTAATACCATATTCTGTCATCATATTTGACCTACCAAAATGAACCACCTCACACTTAGATGGATTGAACTCCTCAGCCCAGTTTTGCATCCTATTGATGTCCCGCTGTAACCTCTGACACTAACCACAACACCCCAACCATTGTGTCATCAGCATGTTTACTAACCCATCCCTCCACTTCTCCATCCAGGTCATTTATAAAAATCATGAAGGGAAAATTTGTGAACCCTTTGCAATTACCTGGTTTTCTGCATTAATCAATCATACAATGTGGTCTGATCTTCATCTAAGTCATTTCTAAACTAATAACACACAAACAATTGTACTTTTCATGTCTTTATTGAATACATTCTCAATTCACAGTCCAAGCTGGAAAAAGTATGTGAACCTTTGTACTTAATGAACGGTAGAATCTCCCTTATCAGCAATAAGTTTCCTGTATCCCCTTATCAGCAATAAGTTTCCTGTAGCTGTAGATCAGAATTGCACAATGGCAAGGAGGGATTTTACACCATTCCTCCATACAAAATAGCCTCAGCTCATCAGTATTTCTGAGATACTTTGCATGAACAGCCCTCTTCAGGTCAAGCTACAGCATCTTAATTGGGTTAAGACCTGGGCTCTGACTTGGCCCATTCTAAAACATGAATTTTCTTCTTTTTAAACTATTCTGTTGTTGATTTACTCATGTTTCAGATCATTGTTTTGTTGCTTCATTCAACTTCTACTGAGCTTCAGGTGATGGACCGCAACTCTGACATTCTCCTGCAGAATGTCTTGATGCAATTTTGAATTCACTGTTCCCTCAACCATTCCAAGCTGTCCAGGCCCTGAGAGAGCAAAGCAGTCCCAAACCATGATGCTCCTTCAACCACGCTTCAGTTGGGGTGAGGTGTAAGTGTTGGTGTGCAGTGCCCTTTTCCCCCCAAACATAGTGGTGTGCACTTCTGCCAATAATTTCAACTTTTATCTCATCTGTCCACAGAACATTGTCCCAGAGGTATTGTGGGACGTCCAGACATCCAGGTTGTCTTTTGCAAACTTGAGATGCGGGGCAATGCTTTTATTTGGAGAACAGTGGTTTCCTCAGTGGTATCTTTCTATGAGTACCATTCTTATTCAGTGATTTTCTTATAATGGACACATGAACAGAGACTTTAGCAAATTCTAGAGATTCTTGCAGGTCTTTTGCTGTTATCCTTGGGTTTTCACCTCCTTCAGCATTTCACACTGTGCTCTTAATGTGATCTTTGCAGGATGCCCACTCCTACCAAGAGTAGCAACAACACACATCAAAGTTGCTGGTGAACGCAGCAGGCCAGGCAGCATCTCTAGGAAGAGGTGCAGTCAACGTTTCAGGCCGAGACCCTTCGTCAGGACTAACTGAAGGAAGGAGTAGCAACAATACTGAATACTGAATTTCCTCCATTTGTAGACAATTTCTCTTACTGTGGACTGATGAACACTCAGGTGTTTAGAAATATTTTTGTACCCTTTTCCAGCTTCATGCATCTCTACAATTCTTCTTCTGAGGTCCTCCGACAGTTGTTTCGATTGAGGCATGGTGAACATAAACAGATCTTTCTTGAGAAGAGCAGGCTCTGTCAATAACCTGACTTTGTGTATCTCTAGCCAAGGCATCTCTGCAACCCACACCTCCAATCTCATCACATTGATTGGAACACTTGACTCCAAATAGCTTTGTAGAAGGCATTACCCCAGAGGTTTACATTTCTGAAAAGAGGATGCTGTCCAAGTTGCATGCCATCTTGACAATGTCTCCCATCCATTACATAATATACTGGTTGGGCACAGGAGTACATTCAGCCAGAGACTCATTCCACTGAGATGCAACACAGAGCATCATAGGAAGTCATTCCTGCCTGTGGCCATCAAACTTTACAACTCCTCCCTTGGAGTGTCAGACACTCTGAGCCAATAGGCTGGTCCTGGACTTATTTCCTGGCATAATTTACATATTACTATTTAACTATTTATGGTTTTATAACTATTTATTATTATGGTGCAACTGTAACGAAAACCAATTTCCCCTGGGATCAATAAAGTATGACTATGACATTCTTTTTTGAACCTAAACTGCGATTGTTTAAATGGTATATTCAGTATTGACGAGGAGCATAACTGTGTTATTAGTTTAGGCAGATTATGTTTGTCTATTATTGTGACTTAGATGAGGATCAGACCACATTTTATGAGTAATTAATGCCCAAAACTAGGTAATTGCAAAGAGTTCAGAAGCTTTTTTTTGCAACTGTAAGCTGACACTGACAGAGCACAATACAAAAAGAATGCAGCACTAATACTGTTACAAAGTTTGAATCAGAGATTAAAAGAAGGCTCCACATGCCATCTTGGTGATAAGAAATCTGTTTTGAAGAACAGGCACTTGTCTTTATCAACAAATTTAATCAACATAACTAATACTACATTATTGTTCCACCATCTTGTTGCTGTGTGAGATGTTCAAATTTCCTATCTTACTTCAAAATTACTTGTTTTGACTGTGAAACATTTTGGAAGATCATAAAATGTAATATAAATAAAATCATTTTTTTCATCTGTATATATTTAACTTGAATATTTTGAAAAGATAACATGCTGAAGTCTTTAATCTTAAAATATATTAACACACCGCATCCGGGGGAAAAGGATACAGATGCAAATAGTTAAGTTGAGGCTTTGGTAAAATTACTCAAGAAAGGAAATCCACAAACATTGACCAGAAGTGAAAGAGGAATAAACTACAGTTAAGCTTCTTTGAAATAACCTTTTATGCTAGGCATCTGCATACAAAAGTCAAATTGAACTGACTCCCATTATACATAGGACTTCACAGGTATGTGATTCACTTTATTCATGTAATATTTGATCTCTATTGGAATTGGTTTATTATCCTTCAGAGATGCAGCAAAAAACTTAAATTTTGAATGCTAACCATACAGATCAAGTACGTGATCAAGTACAGATCAAGTACGTGAGGTAATACAAGAAGAAAAGCAGTAACAGAATGCAGAATGTTGTGTTACAGTTGCATTGCACAGTGCAGTTTGGCTGCCTCTGAAGAATTAAGTATGTAGATTTCTTGACTGCTTATCATCAGTAAATAAGATTGTAAACTGTACACATCAGATGACTGCTCTCTTGATTTAGGAATCTTCAACATAGATTAGAAAATTGAGCACATTACTGTATTACTAAGAAAGGTGGGTTAAGTCAATAACTACAGATCAGTCAGTCTACTATCTGCCATCACAGCAATTTTAATTAACATGATGGAAGCTTTTCATTTGATTAAAGAGAATCAGAATAAATTTATAAAAGGTAATCGAAGTCTTATGAAACTCATGGAATTTTCTGAGGCAATTCAAGTAGTGGTGAAGGGTTTGTCTACAGATGTCATTTATTTGGAGTCCAAAGAGGCAGGTGATAAGTTCACACAAGACTTCATTAGGTCGAAATATAGAGTTGGTTAGGAAATAGTGTGACACGAGCAAGACGGTCTCAAAAATTCACCACATTTATTTGCAGCATTAGTGATGTAGTTAAATGCATTTAAGATTACTGATGACAAGGATCAGCGACATCATAAGCAGAAAAAATAAAATGATTAAATTGCATGAAAATAATTATGGATTACTCAGATATGCAAAACTGCTGCAAATGGATTAAAATTTGGAGAACTTAGCAGTATTAAAACACTTTCTTGTGAACTCAATTGCACAATCATAATAATTTCCAGCTTCATGTAACTGAAAATGGATGGTTTGCACACCTGCACCCTCCACTTTTCCCCTTTGAGTGAAGCATGATTAAAACCAGTTGCACATAGTTTTGCATCGCACTGCAAATTTGACCAGGCTCTTCAGGTCATGACTCATCATTGCAACACGAACATATTTTCCATGCTATTTGAGGTAGCATTAGTTTTTTTCTGCATGTGGTACCAGGATCTCACATCAGATGGGTGGATCCTGGGAGCAGCCAACCAGATTTCCAAACTTCTGCTAAGTGCTTGATACTCATGCATCCATCACGTGTGGAAATAGGCAACGCTTGGCCTACTGGGCCAAGTCGTATGTTGGTCTGATGTAATTCTACTATTAGTACACAGGAATTTGTAGGTTGTCATTTTCTAGACGTTGATAAGCTCAAATCAATGGAAGCAAAGGTGCTGATATACTGTAGCTAGGATGCCTAAGACATTTGCACAGTACTATAGTAGTTTTATGTTTTACACTGTACTGTTGCCACAAAAAAAAAACAAATTTCTGACATATGTGAGTGATGATAAACCTGATTCTGATATGGGTATCTATTGTGGCCTGAGAGTAGGAAGGATTTAGGGAGAAGGAAAGGGAGAGGGAGGGAGCAGGAACACCAGAGAGACATCCTGTAATGATCAATAAACCAACCCTTGGCAGTCATCCTCTGCCACCCACCCCACACCCTTTCAAGGCACTCCACCTTCACTCCCAAAATTCTTTGTTCTCAAACTCTCTCTCTGGTCCACATTAACAAACACGTCACTGTGCAAAAGTCCAAGGCACACTAGCTACATATATATGTGCTGACATAACAAGAGAAAATCTGCAGATGCTGGAAATCCAAGCAACACACACAAAATGCTGGAGGAACTCAGCAGGCCAGGCGGCCCCAATAAAAAAGAGTATAGTTTCAGGCCAAGACCCTTCAGTAGGAAAAAAAGATGAGTAGATTCAAAAGTGGGGGCAGGGAAGGGAGAAATATAGGTAATAGGTGAAACCTGGAGGGGGAGGAGTGAGCTAAAGAGCTGGGAAGTTGATTGGTGAAAGAGAGAAGGGGGATTCTAATAGGAGAGGACAGAAGGCCATGGAAGAAAGAAAATGGGTGAGAAACACCAGAGGGAGGCGACAGACAGGCAAGGAGATAAGCTGAAAGTGGGAAAAAGGGTTGGGGAATGCTGAAGGGGGGAGGGGTCAATACCAGAAGTTTGAGAAATCAATATTCAAGCCATCAGGCTGGAGGCTACCCGGACAGAATGTAAGGTGTTGTTCCTCCAGTCTGAGTGTGGCCTCACCGCGACAGTACAGATGGCCATGGACTGACATATTGGAATGGGAATGGGTAGTGGAATTGGTAGTGAGGAAGGAGGGGCATGTGCACCACTTGTTCCGCTTGCAAGGGTAAGTGCCAGGAGAGAGATCAGTAGGGAGGGTCGAATGGACAAGGAAGTCACTTAGGGAGCAATTCCTGCAGAAAGCAGAAAGTTAAGTTTGGGGGGGGGGGCGGGGTTTGGAGGGAAAGATGTGCTTGGTGGTAGGATCCTGTTGGAGATGGCGGAAGTTCCGGATATTATGTGCTGGATGTAGTGGCTGGTGGGGTGGTAGGTGAGGACATGAGGAACCCCATCCCTGGTAGGGTGGCAGGAGGATGGGGTAAAAGCAGGTATGTGTGAAATGGAACAGATGCAGTTGAGGGCAGTGTCCATGGTGGAGGAAGGGATGCCCCCCTTTTTTTGAAAAAGGAGTACATCTCCTTCATTCTGGAATGAGAAGCCTCATCCTGAGAGCAGATGTGGTGGAGACGGAAGATTTGAGAGAAGGGGATGGCGATTTTACAAGTAACAGAAAGAGGTATAGTCCAAATATCCATGAGAGTCTGTGGGTTTTTAATAGACATCAGTAGATAAGCTGCCTCCAGAGATAGAGACAGTGAGATTGAGAAAGTGGGGGGTTGCAAGTTGAAGGCAAAGTAGATGAAGCTGACGAGCTCAATATGGGCGCAGGAAGTAGCACCAATGCAGTCTTTGATATAGCGTAGGAAAAGTGGGAGGACGAACACCAGTGTAGGCTTGGAACACAGACTGTTCCACATAGCTGAGAAAAAGGCAGGCATAGCTGAGACCCATGCGAGTGCCCATGGCTATACCTTCTGTGTGAAGGAAGTCAGAGGAGCCGAACTATTTAGAGTGAGGTCAAGTTCTACAAGACGGAAGAGAGTGGTGCTAGTGGAGAACTGGTTATGTCTGGTGTCTAGAAAGAAACAAAGAGCTTTGATTAATCTAATTAACTTAGGAGTAGGTAATGGAGACAGCAGTTAGGGTAGTCAAGTGCTCCATTTAAAGTATGTGGGAAGTCAGGGCGAGCACAATTGTCCCTGATGATGACTACACCTGTAAAAGGTGCATCCAGCTGCAGCTCCTGACAATGCAAACACGAGGAAGTCTGCAGATGCTGGAAATTCAAGCAACACACATCAAAGTTGCTGATGAATGCAGCAGGCCAGGCAGCATCTCTAGGAAGAGGTACAGTCGACTTTTCGGGCTGAGACTCTTCGTCAGGAGTAACTGAAAGAAGAGCTAGTAAGAGATTTGAAAATGAGGCATGAACATTGACTTCTCAAACTTCCACTAGTGCCCTACCTCACCCTTGTACCCCATCCGTTATTTATATACACACATTCTTTCTCTCTTTCTCCTTTTTCTCCCTCTGCCCCTCTCACTATACCCCTTGCCCATCCTCCCCCTTTTCTTTCTCCCTGGGCCTCCTGTCCCCCTTCCCCCTTTTCTTTCTCCCTGGGCCTCCTGTCCCATGATCCTCTCATATCCCTTTTGCCAATCACCTGTCCAGCTTTTGGCTCCATCCCTCCCCCTCCTGTCTTCTTCTATCATTTTGGATCTCCCCCTCCCCCTCCCCCTTTCAGATCTCTTACTAGCTCTTCCTTCAGTTAGTCCTGACGAAGGGTCTCTGCCCGAAATGTCGACTGTACCTCTTCCTAGAGATGCTGCCTGGTCTGCTGCGTTTACCAGCAACTTTGATGTGTGTTGCAGCTCCTGACAAACTGAGTTAGGGAACTGGAGCTGGAGCTGGATGAACTTTGGATCATTCCTGAGGCAGAGCCAGAAATAGACAGGAGTTTCAGGGAGATAATCACCCCTAAAAGTCAGGAGGCAGGAAGCTGGGTGACTGCCAGGAGAGGGAAGGCGAATAGACAGAATGAGCAGAGCACCCCTGTGGCCGTTCCCATCAACAATAAGTACACCGTTTTGGATACTATTGGTGGGGACGACCTACCAGGGACAAGTTGCAGTGGTTGCATCTCTGGCACCGAGACTGGACCCTCAGCTCAGAAGGGAAGGAGGGAAAAGAGGAGAGCAGTAGTGATAGGGGGTTCGATAGTTAGGGGGAAGATAAGAGGTTCTGTAGGAAAGATCAAGAATCCCGGATGGTCTGTTGCCTCCTTAGTGCCAGGGTCCATGATATCTTGGATCAAATTCTCAGTATTCTCAAGAGGGAGGGTGCGCAGCCAGATGTCATGGTCCATGTAGGGACGAATGATGTGGATAGGAAGGAGGAGGAGATCCTGCAAAGAGAGTTTAGGGAGTTAGGCGCAAAGCTGAAGCACAGGATCTCCAGGGTTGCAATCTCAGGATTGCTACCTGTGCCACATGCTAGTGAGGCTAGAAATAGGAAGATAATGCAGCTAAATATGTGGCTAAGGAGTTGGTGCAGGAGGGAGATCTTCATGTTTCTGGACAATTGGGCCTTGTTCCAGGGAAGGTCAGACCTTTGCACCTGAACTGGAGGGGGACTAACATCCTTGCAGGTAGATTTACCAGTGCTGCTCTGGGGGGGGGGGGGGGGTTTAAACTAGATTTGCAGGGAGAGGGAAACCAGAGTGTTAGAGCAGATAGTGAGGTGGAGGAGGATAAAGGTCATGTGAGGACTGCAAGTATAGTGCATGGAGTAATGCCAGATCTAACATATAAAGAGGCTTTGAGGAAAGAGAAGCAGAATAAAGGGTGTAAAGGTAGTAAGGTAGAAGGGCTGAAGTGTGTGTACCTCAATGCAAGAAGCATCAGGAACAAAGGTGATAAACTGAGAGCTTGGATACATACATGGAATTATGATGTAGTGACCATTACAGAGACTTGGCTGGCACCAGGGCAGGAATGGATTCTCAGTATTCCTGGATTTCAGTGTTTTACAAAGGATAGAGAGGAGGGAGAAAGGGGAGGAGGTGTGGCATTACTGGTCAGGGTTATTATTACAGCTACAGAAAGGGTGGGTAACGTAGCAGGATCCTCTTTTGAGTCAGTATGGGTGGAAGTCAGGAACAGGAAGGGAGCAGTTACTCTACTGGGAGTATTCTACAGGCCCCCTGGTAGAATCAGAGGTACCGAGGAGCAGATTAGGAGGCAGATTTTGGAAAGATGCAAAAATAACTGGGTTGTTATCATGGGTAACTTTAACTTCCCTACTATTGATTGGCACCAGATTAGTTCCAATGGTTTAGACGGGGCAGAGCTTGTTAAGTGAGTACAGGGCTGATTCCTGTTACAGTATATTGAAAGGCCGACTAGGGGGAATGCCAAACTAGATATAGTATTAGGTAACGAACCCGGTCAGGTCACAGATCTCTCCATGGGTGAACATCTGGGGGACAGTGACCAGCGCTCCCTGGCCTTTAGCATTATCATGGAAAAGGATAGAATCAGAGAGGACAGGAAAATTTTTAATTGGGGAAGGGTAAATTATGAGGCTATAAGGCTAGAACTTGCGGGTGTGAATTGGGATGATGTTTTTGCAGGGAGATGTACTATGGACATCTGGTTGATGTTGAGAGATCTCTTGCAGGAAGTTAGGGATAAATTTGACCCAGTGAGGAAGATAAATAATGGTAGGGTGAAGGAACCATGGGTGACAAGTGAGGTGGAAAACCTAGTCAGGTGGAAGAAGGCAGAATACATGAGGTTTAGGAAGCAAGGATCAGATGGGTCTATTGAGGAATATAGGGTAGCAAGAAAGCAGCCTAAGAAGTGGCTGAGGAGAGCGAGAAAAGGGCATGAGAAGGCCTTGGCGAGTAGGGTAAAGGAAAACCCCAAGGCGTTCTTCAATTATGTGAAGAACAAAAGGATGACAGGAGTGAAGGTAGGACCGATTAGAGATAAAGGTGGGAAGATGTGCCTGGAGGCTGTGGAAGTGAGCGAGCTCCTCAATGAATACTTCTCTTCGGTATTCACCAATGAGAGGGAACTTGATGATGGTGAGGACAATATGAGTGAGGTTGATGTTCTGGAGCATGTTGATATTAAGGGAGAGGAGGTGTTGGAGTTGTTAAAATACATTAGGATGGATAAGTCCCCGGGGCCTGACGGAATATTCCCCAGGCTGCTCCACGAGGCGAGGGAGGAGATTGCTGAGCCTCTGGCTAGGATCTTTATGTCCTCATTGTCCACGGGAATGGTACTGGAGGCTCAGAGGGAGGCAAATGTTATCTCCTTGTTCAAAAAAGGTAGTAGGGATAGACCGGGTAATTATAGACCAGTGAGCCTTACGTCTGTGGTGGGAATGCTGTTGGAAAAGATTCTTAGAGATAGGATCTATGCGCATTTAGAGAATCATGGTCTGATCAGGGACAGTCAGCATGGCTTTGTGAAGGGCAGATCATGTCCAACAAGCCTGATAGAGTTCTTTGAGGTGGTGACCAGGCATATAGATGAGGGTAGTGCAGTGGATGTTAGCTACATAGATTTTAGTAAGGCATTTGACAAGGTTCCACATGGTAGGCTTATTCAGAAAGCCAGAAGGCATGGGATCCAGGGAAGTTTGGCCAGGTGGATTCAGAATTGGCTTGCCTGCAGAAGGCAGAGGGTCGTGGTGGAGGGAGTACATTCGGATTGGAGGGTTGTGACTAGTGGTGTCCCACAAGGATCGGTTCTGGGACCTCTACTTTTCGTGATTTTTATTAACGACCTGGATGTGGGGGTAGAAGGGTGGGTTGGCAAGTTTGTAGACAACACAAAGGTTGGTGGTGTTGTGGGTAGTGTAGAGGATTGTCAAAGATTGCAGAGAGACATTGATAGGAAGCAGAAGTGGGCTGAAAAATGGCAGATGGAGTTCAACCCAGAGAAGTGCAAGGTGGTACACTTGGAAGGACATACTCCAAGGCAGAGTACAAAGTAAATGGCAGGATACTTGGTAGTGTGGAGGTGCAGAGGGATCTGGGGGTACATATCCACAGATCCCTGAAAGTTGCCTCACAGGTAGATAGGGTAGTTAAGAAAGCTTATCGGGCGTTAGCTTTCATAAGTCGAGGGATAGAGTTTGAGAGTCGTAAGGTAATGATGCAGCTTTATAAAACTCTGGTTAGGCCACACTTGGAGTACTGTGTCCAGTTCTGGTTGCCTCACTATAGGAAGGATGTGGAAGCATCGGAAAGGGTACAGAGGGGATTTACCAGGATGCTGCCTGGTTTAGAGAGTATGCATTATGATCAGAGATTAAGGGAGCTAGGGCTTTACTCTTTGGAGAGGATGATGAGAAGAGACATGATAGAGGAGTACAAGATATTAAGAGGAATAGATATGAGTGGACATCCAGTGCCTCTTCCCCTGGGCACCCCTGCTCAATACAAGAGGACATGGCTTTAAGGTAAGGGGTGAGAAGTTCAAGGGGGATATTAGAGGAAGGTTTTTTACTCAGAGAGTGGTTGGTGCGTGGAATGCACTGCCTGAGTCAGTGGTGGAGGCAGATACACTAGTGAAATTTAAGAGACCACCAGACAGGTATATGGAGGAATTTAAGGTGGTGGTGGGGTTATATGGGAGGCAGGGTTTAAGGGTTGGCACAACATTGTCTGCCGAAGGGCCTGTACTGTGCTGTACTATTCTATGTTTGAGGCCTTCCTGGCGGGAGATGGAGGTGTACAGGGACTGGACATCCATAGTGAAAATATGACTGGGAGCTAGGGATAATGTATATAATGTGCTTATGATTTTTGCACAATACTGTATATACCGGGCTCCAGGTTGCAGGCTACAAATTACAACTGAAGAAAGAAAAGGCATTTCAAGACAGCAATGTTATGAGAACCACTGGGGGTTTCATTATGCAGGTTGATTGGGAACATTAGGTTAGTGCTGGATCTCAAAGGAGAGAATTTGTAGAATGACTGTGAGACAGCTTTCCACTGGGAAAGGCTATTCTGGATTGGGTGTTGTGTAATGAACCTGATTTGAATGGGGATCTTAAGGTAAAGGAACCCTTTGGGGAGCAGTCAGCATAATATGATAGACTTCACCCTGCAATTCGAGAGGGAGAAGCTAAAGTCAGATGTATCAATATAACAGTGAAGTAAAGGTAAATATAGAGGTATAAGAGGGAAGCTGGCCAAAGCTGATTGGAAGGGGGCACTAGTTGGGATGACGGCAGAACAGCATCGGTTGCATTTTCTGGGCAATATTCAGGAGGTGCAGGATAGGTACATTCCAAAGAGGTGGTCGTATTCTCAAGACAGGATGACGTAACCATGGCTGACAAGGGAAGTCAAGATCACCATAAAAGCAAAAGAGAAGGCATATAATATAGCAAAAATTAGTGAGAAGGTAGAGGATTGGTACACATTAAAAAAAACAGAAGGCAACTAAATAAGTCATAAGGCAGAAAAAGATGAAATATGAAGGCAAGCTAGCCAATATCATCAAAGAGGATACCAAAAGGTTTTTTTTTTCAGATATATAAAGACTAAAAGAAGTGACAGCAGCTATCATACTGCGGGAAAATGTTGCTAGAAAGGTACAGAAGTAATGAGGGGACAAGGAAATGGCAGGCAAACTTAATAAGCATCTTGCATCAGTCTTCACGGTGGAAGATACTAGCAGTATGTCAGACGTTCAAGAGTGCCAGGGGCAGAAGTGAGTGCAGTTGCTATCACAGGACAGAAGGTGCTTGAGAGGCTGAATAAATCATCTGGGTCAGGTGGACTACACCCAGAGTTCTGAAAGAAGTAGCTGAAAAGATTGTGGAGGAATCGGTTATGATCTGTCAAGATTCACTTGATTCTGGCATGGTTCTGGAGGATTGGAAAATTGCAAATGTAACTCCACTCTTCGGGGTGGCAGGGTGCAGAAGAGGGAAACTGTAGGCCAGTTAGTCTGATGTCAGTGGTTGGGAAGATATTGGGGTTGATTATTAGGGATGAGTTCTCAAGGTACTCGGAGGCAGATGATAAAATAGGCCAAAGTCAGCATGGCTTCCTTGAGGGAAAATCTAGCCTGATAAATCTGTTGGTATTCTTTGAGGAATTTTTGAAGTAGGATAGACAAAGGATTAATGGTGGATGTTGTGTACTTGAATTTTCAGAAGGCCTTTAACAAGATGCAGCACACAAGGCTGCTTAACAAGATAAGAGCCTATGGTATTACAGGAAAAATACGAGCACATATAGAGGTTTGGCTGATTGGCAGGAGAAAGAATGGGAAAAAGGGAGACTTTCTTGTTTGACTGCCAGTAATTAATGGTGTTCTACAGGGGGTCAGTGTTGGGATCACTTCTTTTTACATTATATGTTAATGATTTAAATGACAGAATTAATGGCTACATGGTCAAATTTGCAGATGACATGAAGACTGTTGGAGGGGCAGGAAGTGTTTAGGAAGCAGGGAGGTACCAGAAGGACTTAGATAGATGAGGAGAATGGAAAAAGTTATGGCAGAAGAATACAGCTCATGCACTTTGGTAGATGGAACAAAAGCACAGACTACTTTCTAAACGGGTAGAAAATTCAAAAATCCAAGGTGCAAAGAGTCCTTGTCCTTCCCAAAGTTTAACTTGCAGGTTGGGTTCATGGTGAGGAAAGCAAATGCAATGTTAGCATTCATTTTGACAGAACTAGAATATAAAAGCAAATATGTAATGTTGATGCTTCATAAAACACAGGCGAGGCCTCATTTGAAGTATTGTGAGCAGTTCTGGGTCCTTTATCTAAGAAAGGATGTGCTGACATTCGAGGGAGCCCAGAGGAGGTTCACAGGAATGTAAGAGTAATTACAGAAGGAGCATTTGATGGCCCTGGACCTGTACTTGCTGAAGTTTAGAAGAATGGGTGGGGGGGGGGGGCAGTAAAATCAGATCTCGTTGAAGCTTAATGAACATTGAAAGGCCTAGATCCAGTGGATATGAAGAGTAGGTTTTCTACAGTGGGGGGGGTCAAGGACCAAAGGACACAGCCTCAGGATAGAGGGGCATCCATTTATAACGGACAAGGAGAAATTTCTTTAGCCAGAGGGTAGTGAATCTGCAGAATTCATTGCCACATGTGGCTGTGGATGTCAAGTCTTTGGATATACTTAAAGCAGAGGTTGATAGGTTCTTGTTTAGTCAGAATATGAAAGGTTACAGGGAGAAGACGGGAGAATGGATTTGAGAGGGAATGTGTTAATAACTTTAAAGTCAGTGTCCACTCAACAATCAAAGTGCTGCGCATAAACAAACCTCACTTCACTCTACTCAGTCAGAACACACATAATTATTCTGACCACCCTGAAGTTTGCAGCAATAAATTCAGCAATGAGAACAGTTGTCTATGCTCTATTGCATTGCTCATTCAGTGCAAACTTCTGGATCCACTGAAGATCCAAATCCATCATATTTAGGAATTTCACACATTTATGTACAAAGAATTGAGCAACACAATTTATTCCTTTGGTGTGCATCAGAGACTTGTTACTTATAAAGCAGCATCTCCATGCCAAGTATACGTGAGCATTGCAATTCTACTGAAATGGTGCTATTTAATGAGGAAGTGGTGGGAGAAACTGGTGCTAGTTTGGAGCAAGACCCAAGGACACCAATATTCTATTATTTTCAAATATCAAGCCATATGTGCAACAGAAAAGAACCTGAACAGGGTCTCTTGGATGTCTACCCCTCAGTTCCCATGAGGAGTTGGGCCTGGTGTTTGTTTAAAGAATATACACAAAGTTGCTGCACACCTTGGTGATAACCCACCATTGTGGAGGTGAGAAAATGTATTAAAGAATGATTTTGGGATTGGGGAGAAAAAAACGTTGTCGTAGAGCAGTCAGTCAAGATGACTCCAGGTGATAAGAGTATTGACAAAATGGAATAGTTGTGGCAATTGTTAAGCTAGTCAAACCTGAAAAGGAGGAATTTTGCTAAAGGAAGATGTAAACTATAGATCACTTATGATAAAGTCACCGTGATGCAGTATGGAAACAAGCTCTTTGGTCCAACTACCCTATGCCAACCAAACTGTATGATACAATTCCATCTACCTCTGTTTGGCCTATGTCCCTCTAAACTTCTCCTCTCCTCAAAGATGCCTTTTAATCATTGCAACAGTACCTGCCTCTACCACTTACTCTGTAGGCTAATTCCACATACCCACCACCTCCCTGAGGTCCCATTTAAATCCTTCCCATCTCATCCTAAATCTGTATTTTCAGTTTTTGACTACCCTACCCTGGAAGAAAAACTGCAATTATTCATATTGTAGATAGCCTTCATGATTTCTCATAGCTCCTTCCATAATGTCTATTACACCAGCAATTTTGGTGCCTCCTACAAACTTGCTAACCACGCCAAATGTATTTTCATTCAAATTGTTAATACAGATGATGGACAATAGTGAACCCATCAATGATACCTGTAGTACACTGCTGGCATAGAACTCCATTTATAAAAATAGACTCAACTACCACAATCTGGCTTCTTCCACCAAACCAATTTAGGGCAGAAGACATCAGAGCAGAATTAAGGCAGTTGGCCCATAGAGTCTGCTCTGCTATTTCATTATGACTGATCCATTTCCCTCTCAGCTTCAAACTCCTGTCTTCTCGCTATATCCCATCATGCCCTGACTAATCAAGAATCTATCAACTTTTCCCTTAAATATACCCAATGATTTGGCCTCCACATCTGCCTGTTGCAACGAATTCCAGATTTATCGCTCTCTGGCTGAAGTAATTCCTCCTCAGCTTAATTCTAAATGGATTTCCATCGATTCTGAGGCTGTGTCCTCTGGTCCTAGACTCCCTCACTATAGGATACATCCTCTCCACACCCACTCTATCAAGGTCTTGCCCAGAGCCATCAAATGCTCCCTATATGAAAAGATATTCAATACTGGAATAATTTTCGTGAACATCCTCTAGACCCTCTCCAATGTCAGCATATCCTTTTTTTAGGTAAGGGGCCCAAAACTATTCACAATACTCCAAGTGAGACCTCACCTTTGCCTTATAACATTAGATCCTTGCTTTAATATTCTAGTCCTCTCAAAATGAATGCATACATTGCATTTGACTTCCTCACGACTGACTCAACCTGCAAATTAACCTTTAGGGACTCAGCCCGAGGACTTCCAAGTCCCTTTGTACTTCAGATTTTTGAATTTTCTGTCCATTTAGAAAATAGTCAATGCTTTCATTTCTTCTATCAAAATGCATGACCATTCACCTCCTGACACTATATTCCATCTGCCACTTCTTTGCCCACTCTCCCAATCTATCTGTCCTTCTGTAGCCTCTCTGCTTCCTCAACACTACCTGCCCCTCCACCTATCTTCTTATAGTCCGCAAACCTGGCCACAAAGTCATTAATTCTGTCATCCAAATCACCAACATATAATGTAAAAAGAAGCAGCCCTAACACCGACTCCTGCAGAACACCACTAGTCACTGGAAAGGCCCCCTTTATTCCCACTCATTGTCTCCTGTCAATCAGTTATTTCTCTATGCATGCTAGTATCTTTCCTGTAATCATGTCAAAAGCCTTCTGACAATTCAGTTACACAACATCTACTGATTCTTCTTTGTCTATCCTGTTTGTTATTTCTTCAAAGAATTTCAACAGATTTATCAGGCAAGATTCCCCTTAGAGAATCTATGCTGACTACAGCTTATTTTACCATGTGCCTCCAAGCACCCTGAAACCACATTCTGAACATTGATCCAACATCTTTCCAGCCTCTCTCCCTTCTTGAAGAGTGGAGTGACACTTGCAATTTTCCAGTCCTCCAGAACCATTCCAGAATCAATTCATTCTTGAAAGATTATTACAAATGTCTCCACAATCTTTTAAGCCACCTCTTTCAGAATCCTGGGGTGTAAACCATCTGGTCCAGGTGACTTATCTACCTTCAGACCTTTTATTTTCCCCGAGAACCTTCTCCCTAGTAATGGCAACTTCACACACTCCTGCTCCCTGACAGTCTCGAACTTCTGGCATACTGCTAGTGTCTTCCACAGTGAAGACTGATGCAACATACTTATTCTGTTCATCAGTCATTTCCTCGTCCTCTATTACTACCTCTCTATCATCATTTTTCTGTGTTCCAACAGCTATTCTTGCTTCCCTTTTACATTTTATATATCTGAAGAAACGCTTGGTATCCTCTAATACTTTTGGCTAGCTCACCTTCGTACTCATCGCTTTCTTCTTCATGACCTTTTTAGTTGCCTTCTGTTGGTGTTTAAAGGCTTCCCAATCCTCTAACTTCCCACTGATTTTTGCTCTGTTATATGCCCTCTTTTTGGCTTTTATATTGGCTTTGACTTCTTGTCAGTCATGGCAGGATGACATAACCTTTAGAATACTCTTAGATGTAATGCCTTGGTTCATATTTTTACTGTGTTGTATGTATTTCATTTACCAGTTCTGTAAGAGCAGTCTGTTCTGTTTTCAGCTTGTTTGGGTTATTGTTGAAGATAAGTGATGAGGAGAAATGTGGTCATCCAATTAGGATGATAGAGCTGAGGGGAGGTTTCTCTGGTGAAGGACACTAAGGTTGGGCTTGGGGTTTTTGTTCGGTGGGAGATGAAGAGAGAAGATGCTGGAAAGAAGAAACGACCCAGAGGGGACCGTAATTCGACAAAACCAGGGGCAAGATCGATTGATCGAGGATCGGTGAATGTGACGAAACCTTGAGCTCCAACTTGAGCATATTTGACTGTTTAATTAAAATGGTCCCTTTAATTTTTGTTTTTCTTTACAAACCCTTTAGTTAAGTTTAGATTCATAAATATAATTCCTTGAATCGTATGTGGCGTGTTGTCTGTTATTTTGTGGCACTGATTTGTAACAGGGTAGCTAATTACACAGTTTGAGGTGAGAGAGCCCTCTCATTCTCATGTTTGGAGGGACCGGAGAGTGCCTTCCCTAGACTTACGCAGCCAAGGAAACCAGGGGGTTTCACAGAAATGCCTTTAGAACATTAAAGATATAGTTTTAGGGTACTTGGAGGCACATGACAAAATAGGTCATAGCCAACATTGGTTCCCCAAGGGAAAAAACTGCCTGACAAATCTGTTGGAATTCTTTGAATAAATAACAAACAGGATAGACATAGGAGAATTGGTGGATATTGTGCACTTGGATTTACAGATGCCTTTGACAATGTGCCACACGAGGCTGCTTAACAAATTTCCAGCCCATGAAAGATACCAATATTGCTAGAGCATTGACTGATTGGCAGGAGGCAAAGAGTATAAATAAAGGGAACCATTTCTGGTTGGCTGCTGGTGACTAGTGGTGTTCCATAGGGGTCTGTGTTCTGATTCATTTTACGTTATATGTTAATGAGTTAGATGACAAAACTAAACGTGTAGACTATTTTCTAAATAGAGGAAAATTCAAAAATCTGAGGTGCCAAGTTGCTTGCAAGTCCTCATGCAGGATTCCTGAAAGGTTAATCTGCAGGTTAAGTTGGTGATGAGGAAGGCAAATGTTAGCATTCATTTCATGAGGACAAGAATATAAAAGCAGAGGATTAAGGTTGAAGTCTTATAAAGCACTACTGAGGCCTCACTTGGGAGTATTATGAACAGTTTTGGGGCCTTTGTCTAAGAAAGGATGTGCTGATATTGGAAAGGGTTCAAAGGAGGCTTAAGAAAATGATTCTGGGATTGAAAGGCTTGTTACATGAGGATCTTTTGATAGATCTGGACCTCTACTCACTTGAATTCAGAAGAATGAGGGGTGACCTCATTGCAAGGCCTTGATACAGTGGATGTGGATCTAAACCGAAGGGGACAGCCTCAGAATAGCAAGGTGTCCTTTTAGAACAGATATGTGGAGGAATTTTTTTAGCCAGATAGTAGTGAATCTGTGGAATTTGTTGCCACAGACTTCTGTGGAGACCAAGTCATTGGGTATATATAAGGCAGTATACAGTATGATTTTAGCTTCTCCTTCTCAAACTGCAGGGTGAATTCTGTATTATGATCACTGTCCACTAAGGGTTCCTTTACCTTAAACTCACTGATCAATTCCAGTTCATTGCACAACACCCAATCTACAAAAGCTGATCCCCTAGTGAGCTCAACCATGAGCTGCCCTAAAAAGCAATCTTAAGACCATAAGACACAGGAACTGAATAAGGCCATTTGGCCCATTGAGTCTGCTCCGCCATACAAACATGGCTCAACCCCACTCCCCAGCCTTCTCCTCATAACCTTTATGCCGTGTCCAATCAAGAACTGATCAAGCTCTACCTTAAATACACCAATGACCTGGCCCCCACAGCTGCCTGTGATAATAATTTCCACAAATTCACCACCCTTTGGCTAAAGAAATTTCTCTGCATCTCTGGTTTAAATGGTCGTCCCTTGTATCCTGAAGTTGTACCCTCTCATCCTAGATTCCCCCACCATGCGAAACATCCTTGGGACACTCTTCTGAACCATCTCCAATTCCAGCACATCTTTTTTTAGATGAGGTGCCTAAAACTGTTCGCAGTTCTCATGGTGAGGCCTCACTGGTACCTATTAAACCTCAGCATCACATCCCTGGTCTTGTATTCAAGACCTCTTGAAATGAATGTCAACATTGCATTTGCCTTCCTCACCTTTAGGGTGTTCTACACAAGGCCTCCCAAGTCCCACTGCATCTTAGAATTTTGGATTTTCTCCCCATTTAGAAAATAGTCTGCACATTTATTTCTACTATCAAAGTGCATGACTATGCATTTTCCAACATTGTATTTCATTCGCCACTCTCTACCCATTCTCCTAATCTAAGTCCTTCTGCATCCTACCTGCTTCTTCAATGCTACCTGCCCCTCCATCAATTTTCGCATCATCTGCAAACTTGGCAACAAAGCCATCTATTACATCATCTAAATCATTGACATACAGCATAAAAAGAAGCGGTCCGAACACCGACCCCTGCGGAACCACTAGTCACTGGCAGCCAAGCAGAAAAGGATCTTTTTATTCCCACTCGCTGCCTTGTACCAATAAGCTAATGTTCTAACCATGCCAGAAACTTTCCTGTAATGCCACGTGCTCTTAACTTGGTAAGCAGCCTCAAGTGTGGCACTTTGTCAAAGGTCTTCTGAAAGTCCAAACATTCAACATCCACTGCATCCCCTTTATCTATCCTACATGTAATCTCCTCAAAGAATTCCAACAGGTTTGTCAGGCCAGATTTTCCCTTAATGAAACCATGATGACTTTATCCTATCTTGTCCAAGTACTCCATAACCTCATTCTTAACAATTGATGCCAACATCTTCCCAACCACTGAGGTCAGGCTAACTGGCCTATAATTTCCTTTCTGCTGAAATCCTCTTTTCTTACAGAGTGGTGTGACATTCACAATTTTCCATTCCTCTGATACCATGCCAGAGTCAATGATTTTTGAATGATCACTACTAATGCCTCGATAATCTCTACTGCTACCTTTTTCAGGATCCTACGATGCAGTTCATCTGGCCCAGGTGACTTATGTACCTTAGGTCTTTCAGCTTTTTAGGCACCTTCTCCCTTTTAATAGTATCTGCACTCACTCTCTTTCCTCACACCCTTCAACATAAGACCATAAGATATAGGAGCAGAAGTAAACCATTCAGTCCATTGAGTGTCCCACACCATTCAATCCGGACTGATCCAATTCTTCCAGTCATCCCAACTTCCTTGCCTTCTCCCTATACCCTTTCATGCCGTGGCTAATCAAGAACCTATCTCTGCCTTAAATACACCCAATGACTTGGCCCCCACAGCCGCTTGTGGCAACAAATTCCACAGATTTACCACCATCTGACTAAAGTAATTTCTCCACATCTCCGTCCTAAATAGATGTCCTTCAATCCTAAAGTCGTGCCCCGTTGTTCTGGATTCCCCTACAATGGGAAATAACTTTGCCATATCTAATCTGTTCAGGCCTTTTAATATTCAGAATGTTTCTATGAGATGCCCCCCCCCCCACCCCATTCTCCTGAACATCAGGGAATATAGCCCAAGACCTGCCAGATGTTCCTCATATGGTAACCCTTTCACTACTGGAATCATTCTCGTGAATCTTCTCTGAACCCTCTCCAATGCCAGTATCTTTTTCTTCATGTGCCTTGCATGTTACACACTTGGGCGATCATGGCTTTCCACATCGAACGATCCCATGCAGTGTCAATAATATCTTGCACACTTAGATCTGTTAGTTCTTTCACAGTGTCCATATATTTTCTTCTTTGCCTTCCTCTTCTGCATTTCCCAGGCATACGGCCTTGTAATGTAAGGCATTCTATTTCTCCCTTTCTGATGACATGGCCCAGAAATTTAAGTTTCCTCTCATTTAATGTTCTCTGTAAAGATCCTTTTGTATGGGCACGTTGGAGTACTGTCTCACTAGTTACCCTTTCTCTATATGATATTTTCAGCATTCTTCTAAGAGACCACATTTCTGTTGCTTCTAAGTTTCTTTGGAGTTCTGGTGTTATAGTCCATGTTTCAGAAGCATACAGCAAGATTGACCAGGTGTAACATTTTAGTAGCCTAAGCCTTGTTGTCATAGAAGTGTGTCTGTTGGTAAAAATGGGTTTCATTTTTTGGAAGTTGGTTTTGGCAATGGCAATTCTTCTTTTTATTTCTACTTTACTTCCAGCATCTTGTGATATAAAACTAGGTAATTAAAGCTGGTCTTTTGTTTAATTTCTTGGTTATCGATGTACAATTGGCCGTTGGGAGTATCCTGCTGTTTTGATATTACCATACATTAGGATTTTTTACAGTTGATGGTTAGACTAAATCTGCACTTGTTTGTACTAATTTGTCTAGGAGGATTTGTAGCTCTTCAGCAGCACTTGCTATTAGGGTGGTATTGTTTGCATATCTTATATTGTTGATGTTAACACCTCCAATTTTTATCCCATCTAGGTTTTCTATTTCTCTGAGAATCATTTCACTATAGATATTAAACAATTCCGGTGAGGCAACGCATCCCTGTCTAACTCCTCTTTGAATTTTAGTCCAACTGCTTATATTATCATCAATTTTTACTGCCGCCATTTGGTTCCAAGATAAATTTTGAAGCAGTTGTTGGTCCACTTCCATCAATGTTTAGTTTAGTGAGAATTTGAAATAATTTTTCATGTTGCACTTTGTCGAATGCTTTTGTGAAATCAATAAAACATAAAAAGACATCATTTTGATATTCAATTGCCCTTTCTGAAAGCATTCGTAGTATGAAAATTACGTTCCTAGTTCCTCTATCCTCAATAAACCCATATTGCAGTTTAGAGGTTTCTGGCCTTAACTTGTTTTTAATTCCACTCAGAACAATTCTCAACAAAATCTTTATTATGTGACTCATAAGACTGATTGTTCTATAATTTTCACAGTCAATAGTTCCAGAAATTTTTGGCAAAGTTGTAAGTACTGATTTCAAGAGATCATCAGGCAATACACCAGACTCACATATGCCATTAAACAGTTCAAAAAGAATATCTATGCCCAGATCTTCTAGCCTGTATCATTTCCACTGAAATTTCATCAGGCCCAGTGGCTTGACCATGTTTCATGCTTTTCATTGCTTTAGTTATTTCTTCTTTGGTAATAGGTGGGCCAGAATTAGTGTGTTTAATATCTGGGGGTTCCCCTCTATTATCCTCAAACAGCTGCTCTATATACTGAATCCACCTCTCACATACTTTATCTGGATCCGTTAGTATGGATCCGTCTGCTGATCTTATGCATCCTGTAGAGGTGGTTTTCTTAATTCCAGTAATTTCCTTAATTTTCTTCTGCATTTCTTTGCTGATGTTGATATGGCCTCCTACTTCATTGCACTTTTGATTCAGCCATTCTTCCTTTGCAATATTGCACAATTGTCTGGTCTGTCTGTCTAGCTCTTGGTATTGCACTTCATAGTGTATGATTCCCAGTTGGGAACATCAGTAGAGGTCAAATGCTCTAGTTAGATGAGCACTGCGGCAACAGAAGGCAACAGCAAATCACTGTTGAAATTTTTGCCTAGTCAATCATGGAAAGAAACAAAAGGAGGAAACCAGACAACAGCGTGAATGGGGTTGATTTTAATCAACAGAACAACACCTCGCTCGGTAGGGGTAGTCATGTGCTGCAGGTGACACCAGACAGTCATCCAGAGACTGTAAGCAATAGGGAAAGGCAACATGGAACATCCGTACACTTTATCAGAAAGGAAAGTTGGACCACACATTAAATGAATGAAAAGGTTGGAAGTTGATATCTTAGGCCTGTCAGAAATTAGACGGATCGACAGTGGCAAATTCACTAATAGTTCTGTGATAATATATTCTGGAGATCAACAGGTCAACAGCATATGTACGCAGTTGGAATTATTTTAAACAAACAAGTATCAAAATGTCTTATGGGATATTGGGCGATATCTGATTGGCTGCTTTTAGTTAAATTAAGGGGTAACCCTTTCAATATTAGCATAATCCAAGCCTACGCACCAACAAATGATGCGGATTAAGAGGATATCAACAAGTTATATGAAGATCTCGACAGTGCTTATGAGCAATGTAAATCTCAGGATATAAAGCTAGTCATGGGAGATTTTAATGCCAAAGTTGGACAGGAAAGGGTTGATAACATCATACAACCCTTTGGATTAGGGGAGAAAAACGAAAATGGAGAAAGGTTTACTGATTGGTGTGTCACAAACAACCAAGTGATCACCAATACTTGGAATAAAAACCATCCATGTAGATTGTGTACTTGGATTGGCCCTGGAGATAGAACAAGGAATCAAGTGGATTTCATTACCATCAATGTATGCTTTAGAAATAATATCCCAAATTCTAAAGCTTACTCAGGAGCAGACTGGGGTTCAGATCATCATCCAGTAATGGATACCATAAAACAAAACTAAAGAAACTGAAACGTGGAAAAAAGAGAAAGTATATGTTGGGAGAACTTAAAAAAGATAGCATACTTAAGCAACAATTCAAGACAGCTGTAGAAGAACACCTCAACGAAAACGTAACAACACCTATTTGGGACAGATTTAAATGTCAGTATATCCTTTCTAAAATACGGTGCCCAAAACTGCACACAATACTCCAAATGTGGTCTCACGAGTGCCTTATGGAGCCTCAAAATCACATCCCTGCTCTTATATTCTATACCTCTAAAAATGAATGCCAACATCTGGGAGAATGCGTCTCTCATTACAATATCTCCAGTGTAATTTTCTATTGGTCCTATATCTACTCTTGACTCTATTTTTACCCTTTATATACTTAAAAAAGCTTTTAGTATCTTCTTTGATATTAGTTGCCAGCTTCCTTTCATAATCCATCTTTTCCTTCCTAATGACCTTCTTGGTTTCTTTCTGCAAGCTTTTAAAAGCTTCCCAATTCTCTATCTTCCCACTAGCTTTGGCTTCCTTGCATGCCTTCTCTTTTGCTTTTACTTTGGCTCTGACTTCACTTGTCAGCCACGGTAGTATCCTTCTTCCATTCGAAAATTTCTTCTTATTTGGAATATATCTGTCTTGTACTTCCCTCATTTTTTTGCAGAAACTCCAGCCATTTCTGTTCTGCTGTCCTTCCTGCTAGTGTCCCTTTCCAGTCAACCTTGGACAGTTCCCCTCTCACGCCATTGTAATTTCCTTTATTCCACTGAAATACTGACACATCGGAATTTAGTTTCTCCTTCTCAAATTTCTAAGTGAACTCAATCATTTGTGATCACTGTTCCCTAAGGGATCCTTAACCTTAAACTCTCTTATCACCTCCGGATCATTGCACTACACCCAATCCAGTACAGCCGATCCCCTAGTGGGCTCAACAACACGCTGTTCTACAAAGCCATCCCTTAGACATTCTACAAATTCTCTCTTGAGGTCCAGTATTGGCCTAGTTTTCCCAATCCACTTTCATGTTAAAATCTCAATGATTATCATGACATTGCCCTTCTGACACACCTTTCCTTTCTCCTGCTGTAATTTGTAATCCACATCCTAGCTGCTGTTTGGAGGCCTGTATACAACTGCCATTAGGGCCCTTTTACCCTTGCCATTTCTTAACTCAACCCTCAGAGACTCTACACCTTCCGATCCTATGTCATTCCTTTCTAATGATTTAATTTTTTTTTAATATACCCAGGGCCACACCACTCCCTCTGCCTACTAACCTATCCTTCCGATACACTGTATATCCTTGGACATTCAGCTCCCAATGGCAGCCATCCTGTAGCCAAGTTTCAGAGGTGGCTACTTCATACTTGCCAATCTGTAGCTGAATTTCAAGATCATCCATTTTATTTTTTATACTGCCTGCATTCAAATATAACACTTCCAGTCCAGTATTTGTTGCTTTCTGTTTTAACTGCACAATGCCCCTATTGCCCTGCAACTCATCCCACTGGTTGTGATTATGCCTCATCTCCTGCCTGTCTTTTCTATCATCTCTGCTGCATGCTATCTTTAATTTATTTCTGTTTTCCCCTTCCTCGGCCGTATCACTCCAGTTCCCAACTGGCACACTGCTAGTATTTTCCACAGTGAAGACTGATGCAAAATACTCATTTAGTTCATATGCCATCTCCTCGGCCTGCAATATTATTTCACTGAACTCATTTTCTAGTGGCCTTATATCCAATCTCATCTCCTTTTTTAATATACTTGAGAAAGCTTTTACAATCCACTTTGATATTGTTTGCTAGTTTACTTTCATATTTCAACTTTTTCCCTCCTAATGATTTAGATGCTATCTGAAGGGTTTTAAAAGCTTTCCAATCCTCTGTCTTCCCACTGATTTTTGCTTTGTTGTTTGCCTTGCAGGCATTGCACAGATTCCGCATCTTCAGACCAACCTAATTTCCCCCAATCTACCTGCATATTGAAAATCCCATGACTAACTTAACATTGGCCTTTTGCCATGCATTTTCTATCTCTCATTGTAATTTGTAGACTACATCTTTGCTACTGTTCGTAGGTCTGTATATAACTCCTATCAGGGTCTTTTTAGCCTTGCAGTTTGTTAACTCCACCCACAATGATACTACAGCTTCCAATCGCATGTCTCCTCTTTCTAACGATTTTATCTAGTTGACTAGTTCAACTTGGATCCTGGGTGGTCTAACTTTCTAGACCAACCTACCATGCAATATCTTGTCAAAAGTCTTGCTGAACACTTCAGAGAGCATCCATCATCCTGCTCTCAATCCTTTTGGTCAACTCTTCAAAAAGTTATAATTTCCTATGTACACAGGGTTTAGGAACAGTCCCCTTAAAAAAATCTGGAAATTCTCTGACATATTGTAATATTTCTATGTACCACACAATGCAATTTAGTGATGGAGTGAGACAACTGGTATTTACAGCATTTTCTGCAAGCTTCAACACCAAAGTTAAGGCTCTTTTATTAGAAGGCAGCTATATTTGCAACCTTCAAAAGTGTGGTTAAGGTTCTTATATGGGGCTCTCATATGAAAACTGCTGAAGGTTGCTTCCAGCACAATCAATACAAAATGTTATGCAGTATGCTAGAATTTGTGTCATCTTCCAAGCAAATTGATTTTCACCCCCATGCAACTAATAAAATTCCATTTCAATCATAAAGTAATCACAGTATCATTTTCAAATGAAGTTTCAACTTTAACTTGTCTTAATTAGAGAATAACTTATCAGAGCAACACACACAAAAAATGCTGGAGAACGCAGCAGGCCAGGCAGCATCTATAGGAAGAGGTACAGTCGACATTTCAGGCCGAGACCCATAGTCCTGACGAAGGGTCTCGGCCCGAAACTTCAACTGTACCTCTTCCTATAGATGCTGCCTGGCCTGCTGCTTTCACCAGCATTTCTTGTGTGTGTTGCTTGAAATTCCAGCATCTGCAGATTTCCTCGTGTTTCCTTATCAGAGCTTGTTATTTTCTTAATGCGTTTTTGTGATGTGTGCTGTAATGGACATGAGACAAGGAAGAACAACATAAGCAATACTAAAGGGTTAGATATTTCTTGAGCATGGCTGAATAACTTAATTATTGGCTCAAAGACCATCAACAGTAATTAGATATTCCATTTATGTCATTCAGATATTTGGTTAAAGTTTTACACCCTCATTACGATCACATTACGTTGGTGTACCTCTAGCAACACTGTGGACTAACAAGCCTGATCTTGTGCTGTACGATTCTATGTTCTATTTAGACCATAAGATATAGGAGCAGAAGTATGCCATTCGGCCCATCGAGTCTGCCCCGCTATTCAATTGTGGGCTGATCCAATTCTTCCAGTCTTCCCCACTCCCCTGCATTCTCCTCATAGCCTTTAATGTTCTAGCTAATCAAGAACTTATCTCTGCCTTAAATACACCCAATGACTTGGCCTCCACAGGCGCTTGTGGTAACAAATTCCACAGATTTACCACCCTCTGACTGAAGTAATTTCTCTGCATCTCTGTTCTAAATAGAGGTCCTTCAATCCTGAAGTCGTGCCCTCTTGTCCTAGAATCCCCTACCACGGGAAATAACTTTGACATATCTAATCTGTTCAGGCCTTTTAACATTCAGAATGTTTCTATGAGATCTCACCCCCTCATTCTCCTGAACTCCAGGGAATACAGCCCAAGAGCTGCCAGACGTTCCTCATACGGTAACCCTTTCATTCCTGGAATCATTCTCGTGAATCTTCACTGAACCCTCTCCAATGTTGGTATATCGTTTCTAAAATAAGGAGTACAAAACTGCACACAATACTCCAAATGTGGTCTCATGAGTGCCTTATAGAGCCTCAACATCACATCCCTGCTCTTACATTCTATACCTCTAGAAATGAATGTCAACATTGCATTTGCCTTTTTCACCAACTCAACCTGGAGGTTAACCTTTAGGGTATCCTGCACAAAGTCTCCCAAGTCCCTTTGCTTCTCTACGTTTTGAATTCTCTCCCCATCTAAATAACCTGTTTATTTCTTCTACCAAAGTGCATGACCAGACACTTTCCAACATTGTATTTCATTTGCTACTTCTTTGTCCATTCCCCTAAACTATCTAAGTCTCTCTGCAGGCTCTCTGTTTCCTCAACACTACCCGCTCCTCCACCTATCTTTGGATCATCGGCAAAGTTAGCCACAAATCCATTAATCTCATAGTCCAAAACATGGACATACATCATAAAAAGCAGTGATCCCAACACCAACACCTGTGGAACTCCACTGGTAATTGGCAGGCAGCCAAAATAGGATCCTCTTATTAACAGAACTACATTCTATCGATGGAACAGGAGATGCAGAGTCCAACCCGCATACATAATTTTTAATTAGTGATCTCTTGAATATCACAGGGCTGTTGTCTACTTGACCTAAATCACCAATAATCTACATTGGGCAATAAAAAAAGATGATTAGCTCTTTCCTGCCATACATTTCTGGATGCTCTCAAAAATTTGCGAGCATATATAGGGTGCCTCAGACTTTTGCACGGTAGTGTATTTGTATACGTGGACTGGAGAGTCTGGCAGGAGCAAAAGATGTTTGGAATGGCGAGGGTGGAGTGCAGACAGGTAGCAGGGGAGAGGCCAGGGGCGGGTGGGGCACACCCAACCCTGAGACACCAGACAAGGTCATTTAATTCCAAACACTTGGTTTATTAATCATTACAGAATGTGCCTCTGGTGCTTTCCCCACTCCCTCCCTTTTTCTTTCCTCTTTTCCCAACCATAATCCCCTCCCCCTTCCCTCTTCCCACTCTCAGTCCACAATAGAGACCCATATCAGAATCAGGTTTATTGTCATTCATGTCATGAAATTCATTTTTTTTTGTCAAGCAGCAGTACAACTCAATACATAAAATTACTATAGTACCCTGCAAAAATCTTAGGCATTCTAGATATATGTGCTGAAGACTTTTGTACATTATTGTAGAACTGAACTATGATTACTAACCATCTTGATATGCTGAAAAAATCCATTAAAATATGATGCCGTTTTAAATTGCGTATAACTAACGACTGAGACAGAAATAAGATGACAAATAGATGTTTATTGTCCATTAAAATGAATAGAGAGTGGCCTTATAAAGATAGCATTTTTAAAACTCTGGCCTGGATTAAAATGTGCAAGGCAGAACACAGATAATAGAAGCAATGGGGGCTAATGTGTAATGTATAACCCTTATTCAGTTCTTCTGTAATGCCCATTAGTAATGGAAAGATTACCAGAGATTGCCTACCAAAGTATTTAGACTTCTTCCACTGGAAATCAAAAAGAGCTGATGTACAAGATAATCAGTAACTGAAAAAAAACGCTCGCAGCACATTCTCTTCCTCAGAATTCTGGAGGAGGATCTTTGGCAGGAAACATTAACTCTTTCCATGGGTGTTTTCTAACCTATTGAATGTTTTCAGTATTTTCTGATCTTGTTTCAGATTTCTTCATTGGCCCTTTTTAACTTCTTGATTTCCAAACTACCCTTTGGATTTGTAAATCAGATATATCCAGCAAGGGTAAAAGCAACAATGTGAAAACATACTAATATGCTGCTCAAAGGTTTACATTATAATAAAATGTTTTAAAAATCTTGAATTTCCTGGTGCCTTCCTATCAAACTGTACAATTTTAAAAAAGATAAATTTTGTATATTTTTGTACAATCAATCCTTTAAAAGAATTATCATTCAAGTAAAGACAAATTGTTAACTTCATCCCCCTTGTAACCAGTTTAAGCAAATACGCTCCTTTTTGTAAAACCAAATTGCCACACCTAAAATTGAGAAATGCCAGATAATACTGAAAATTCATTAGTTCAGCCACTCAACATAAACTTTAAAGATATACATTTTTTGAGTTGCTGGATCTCTTTGAAGCTGATCCGAGTTCTCAAATTTAGATGTGTAGCAAGGTTATACTGCTGTCTAGTGGCGAACTAGAATCATAGAAAATAATGTGTAATCTGAAAACTTGTAAGAGCAGGAGGTGCATGAAGTTAATAAAACTTGCTTTATTCAGAGTTATTACCTCTCCTATCAAAAGGTCTTCATAACATACAGGGTCTCGGTTGACCATCCCTCTGCCTCCACGGATGCTGCATGATCAACTGAGTGTTCCAGCAGTTTGTGTTTTGCTCACAGGTTGATTTTCTGTTGTATAGGAGCTCAAGAAATTTTGATGTCACTTTTATAACAAGTAAACTAATAAGAATGATGTGCAAAGCTCTTTAGCTGACAACTGCCACCAAATAACTTCCACCAGTTGCTTATTCCTTATGCCAAATATTGACCATTTTGACCAATTCAAATAAGTATTTCCATCTCTCACAATTAGTGGCTTTTGAAAGGAAATAGTTAAGTGAAACTGAGGAACCAAGTTATGCCACTTCTGATTTTGTAAACACTGTTTTTAAAATGCAACCCAGAGCACATTTTACCATCTTTGGTGAATAACATCAAAAGTATAGCATCTCAGGACAAAGTCATCCTAACCTTAATTTGTTGTCTCCTTTTCTAAGCACAGCACAATAGAATAGAAAATACTGATCAGAAAATTGAGGTTTTATTCAACTTAACGGATATTCACCACGCAAATAAGATAGATCTCTGGACTCTCCCCAGATATGCTTTTTGGCAACTTTACTTTTGGTAGATTAACTCACCAGCAATGGAACAGTACCCATTTATACTTGACTTGACAAGCCAGAAGAATTTGGTACACCTATACAGAGTGATAGCCTTCAAATTACAAAAGATTTAAATTTTATGGACTTAAAATACTGGAAAATATTAAAAGATACAAAACATCTATACTTTTCTTAGACTCTTTGAAACTATTATTTCTTTAAACAGGTATAGAACATAGTGGAAAAAATACTTATAAAATATAAAACAGCTGCTGAACTGTAATGCCATCAAAGGAATAACACATTGATTAGCAAACAAAGAACCAGAGGTTAAATTGCATTTGAATTTTCAGAGAACATTTGAAAAGATACCATAAAAAGTTGCTTCATAAGATAAGGAGATAGAAATTGAGGGTCACATTTTAGCATGGATGGAGGATTAGAAAAAAAACTGAGAAAATAGTAGAAATAAACACTGAGTTGTACTGGAACACTGGAGACTGCAGAGGCTGAAATCTGGAGCAATAGTCAGTCGGAGGAACGCAGCATCAGGACTTGAACGGAGGAGTGCGATGGCCAGCATAGAGAGAAGTGGAGTGGCAAGAAAGGATTCTGAAGTGATTGGTGGAAGAACAGTGTAAAATGACAGGCAGGTTGTGCCAGGCAGGGGAGGTGAGCAGATAATGAGGGGCGGTGGAGATGGACGACTGTGGTAGATGAATGATAGAAATGTGAAAAAAACATATGCAAGAAGTTCACACAAAATGCTGCAGAACACAGCAGGCCAGGCTGCATCTATAGGAAGAGGTACAGTTGACGTTTCGGGCCAGGGCCCTTCGTCAGGACTAACTGAAAGAAGAAATAGTAAGAGATTTGCAAGAGGGAGGAGGAGGAGGAGATCTGAAATGATAAGAGAAGACGGGGGGAGGGAGGAAGCTAAGAGCTGGGAAGTTGATTGGCAGAAGGGAATAAAGCTGGAGACAAGGGAGAAAGGGGGAAGGAGAGCACCAGAGGAAGATGGAGAGCAGGCAAGAAGTGATTGTGAGAGGGAAAGAGAGAGAGAAATAAGGGGGGGAATAATAAATGAATAAATAAATAAAATAGGGGATGGGGTAAGAAGGGGAGGAGGGGCATTAGCAGAAGTTAGAGAAATTAATGTTCATGCCAAGAGATTGGAGGCTACCCAGATGGAATATGAGGTGTTGTTCCTCCAACCTGAATGTGGCTTCACCTCGACAGTAGAAGAGGCCATGGATTAACATATCAGAATGGGAATGGGACGTGGAATTAAAATGTGTGGCCACTGGGAGATCCTGCTTCCTCTAACAGACAGAGCGTAGGTGTTCAGCGAAACAGTCTCCCAGCCTGCGTCAGGTCTCACCAATATATAAAAGGCCACATCGGGAGCACCGGATGCAGTATATCACCCCAGCCGACTCACAGGTGAAGTGTCGCCTCACCTGGAAGGACTGTTTAGGGCCCTGAATGGTGGTAAGGGAGGAAGTGTAAGGGCAGGTGTAGCACTTGCTCCGCTTGCAAGGATAAGTGCCAGGAGGGAGATCAGTGGGGAGGGATGGGGGGGAAACGAATGGACAAGGGAGTCGCGTAGGGAGTGATCCCTGCGGAAAGCACAAAGTGGGGAGAGGGAAAGATGTGCTTGGTGGTGGGATCCCGTTGGAGGTGGCGGAAGTTACGGAGAATTATACGTTGGATCCGGAGGCTGGTGGGGTAGTAGGTGAAGACAAGGGGAACCCTTTCTCTAGTGGGGTGGTGGGAGGATGGGGTGAGAGCAGATGTGCGTGAAATGGGAGAGATGCGTTTGAGGGCAGAGTTGATGGTAGAGGAAGGGAAGCCCCTTTCTTTAAAAAAGGAAGACATCTCCTTTGCCCTGGAATGAAAAGCCTCATCCTGAGAGCAAATGCAGCGGAATGCCATCCCCTTCTTGTAACTCCTCCGTCTCCACCCGCATTTGCCCTCAGGATGAGGCTTTTCATTCCAGGGCGAAGGAGATGTCTCCCATGGTGGGAGAATCTAGGACAAGAGGGCACAGTCTCAGGATAGAGGGGCACCCTTTCAAAACAGAGGTGGAGAGAAATTTCTTTATCCAAAGGGTGGTGAATTTGTGGAATTTGTTGCCACGTGCAGCTGTGGAGGCCAGGTCATTGGGTGTATTTAAGGCAGAGAGTGACAGGTTCTTGATTGGACATGGCAACAAAGGTTACGGGGAAAAGGCCGGGAACTGGAGTTGAGGAGGAGATTTTAAAAAAAGGATCAGCCATGATTGAATGGCGGAGGAGACTCAATGGGCCAGATGGCCTCTGCTCCTATGCCTTATGGTCTAACTGGGAGTTCGGAGCATAGGTGTTCTGCAAAACAGTCACCTAGTATGCGCTTGGTTTTGGTGATGTACAGAAGGCAACATTAAAAGCATTGAATGCAGGAGACAAGGCTGGAGGTGATGCATGTGAATTTTTGCCTCACCTGTAAAGACTGTTCGGGTCCCTGAATGACAGTGAAGGTGGTGGGGTAAGGACAACTGCTACATCTATCCTGAGGGCAAGGGAAAGTGCCAGGGGTAAAGAAGGGATGGGTGTGAAAGGATAAATGGATTCAGGTGTGTTACATGGCGACCACTTGTGTTAAGGAATATTCCCTGACTGTCACCTTATCTCTGTGTGGACTCCAGTATTTAAGTGACGACCACTCGACTTCTGGAATTTTCTGTGACTGTCATCTTGTGTCATCGGAATGTGGATTTTATGAACCCTTCTTCACAGACACCTGTACCTGTTGCCGTGGATTTCAGAACCTTCTGGATTGCCATCCTAGGACTCTGCTTAAAATGTCTATATTTTGGGTTGAGTGAAACTTGGGAAGAACTGTTTCCAGACCTCCACAGTTTGTGAGCTAAGATGTATTATACTGTTAATTTTGGTTAGGGGAGTAATTGTTTTAATTGACTATTAAATTGAAAATATAGCTGTTTAACATTAAAAATCTGTGTTTGTGGTCTATTGCTGCTGGCACGTAACACAGTAGAGAATAAAGGTTGCAGTTACAGAGAAAGTGCAGTGCAGGTAGACAATAAGATGAACAATTAAGGTAGATTATGAGGCCAAGAGTCCATTTTATTGTACGAGGGGACTACTGAATTGTCTTATAATACAAGAAGCTGTCTTTGAGCCTGGTTGTATAGGCTTTCAGGATGTTCTATTCTCTGCCCAATCTGGGTGGGGTGGGGGGACAGAAGAAGAAGAGAGACTGTCTAGATTGCATGGGGTCTTTGATTACATCAGTTGCTTTACATAAGCAATGAAAAAATGTAGACAGAGTCCATGGAGGGGAGACTGGTTTCCATGATAGACAGAGCTGTGTCCAGAAATCTATGCTGGTTCAGTCAGAGCAGCTTTCATACCAAGCCGTGATGCATCTGGATAAAGTGCTTTCTATCGTGCATCTGTAAACATTGGTGAGGGTTAAAGGGAACATGCCAGATTTCTTTATCCTCCCAAGGAAATAGAGGCAATGGTACTCATGGTGTAAAGATGGTTGAACCGATACAGGTGATTTTCACTCCTAGGAAATTGAGGCTCTTAGTTCTTTCAACCACAGCATCACTGATATAAACAGGAGCATGTGAACCACTTCCCTTCCTAATATCAATAACCAGCTCATTTGTTTTGCTGGCATTGGGGGAAAGGCTGTTGACATGATACTACTCGACAAGGCTCTCTATCTCCTTCCTATACTCTGACTCATTGTTATTTGAGATTCGACCCACTGCAGAGCTCTGATCTGCAAACTTATAGATGAAGTTAGAGCAGAATCTGGCCACACAGTTGAGAGTATATAAAGAAAAGGAGGCTGAAGATGCAGATTTGTGGGAAACCAGAGGATAATCAACAGCAAATCACAACATGGCAGAGATGATGCTGCCTATCCTTACTGATTGCAGTCTATTGGTCAGGAAATCAAGCATCTAAATGCAAAGGGATGTTGACTCCTAAGTCTAGGAGATTGGAGTTGCCAAAGCTGTAGTGAATAAACAATAGTTGATTCTGCCTTCAAGTTCAACCCTGAGCCTGACACATTAATTCACTGCTTCATTCTTTCATTATTCATGGCTTCCAAATTTGTTCCAATAAAACTTAGCAAAAGTCTGATAGAAAGAACCTCCAATTATGTACATTAGTGCGCATGCGCCGGTCGTGCATGCAGCCTGTTACAGACGTTCCGATCGGATTCTTACTTTTTAACTTACGTTATTTTTTGTATTTTTTTTCACGGTAACATGTCGAAGCTACATCCTCTCTAACATGCTGGTAGAGAGTTTTATTTGGGTTTTTAGTGCTGAAAATAGTTGCATCCCGACACGCGGGACAGAAGCATGGTCGCATTGTTCATTCCAGGGACCAGCTGCTTGCGCTAATGCCAGCCGGTTTAGCGAGCAGAGCGGTAGACACCCCGGCTGAAATCTGGAGGAAAACACACAGAGGATGCAGAGGGGGATCACAAAGTCCAGGAAAGAGGACCGGGTTGAGACAACAGAGACTTACGGAGAAGAGGAGTTCGGTGGGTAATAAAATGGACGAGTTCATGGCGCTAGCCAGGCGTCACAGAACATTTCGGGACTGCAGTGTTATGTGTTTCACTGGAACGGGGCTGCATGAGGACATACCCGATCAAAACTTCTCCATGGACGGCTTCCACACCATTCCGGCTGACCGGAAGTGCACTGAGAGCGGTAAGCGTAAAGGAGTTGGGTGCTTACTGTTCTGGTTAACAACAGATGGTGCAATCCGGGTCATATTACGATCGAGGAACGTGTTTGTAGATCAAATATTGAACTTTTCAACACTGGGCGGCACGGGAAGTCGTTCCTGCCTGTGGCCATCAAACTTGCAGCTCCTCCCGTGGAGAGTCAGACACCCTGAGCCAATAGACTGGTCCTGGACTTTTTTCCATCTGGCATAGTTTGCATTTTGTTGTTTGATTGTTTGTGGTTTTTGTAATGCTATATTTATGCTCTATTCTTGGTTGGTGCGGCTGTAACGAAACCCAATTTCCCTCAGGATCAATAAAGTAAAGTATATCTATCTATTAATATCTTACAGAATCAGTGAAAAAAAATCTCAGTTGAGTATTTTCAGCATTCCTTCCAAATTCTTTTGTCCATTTCAGATTATCATTCTTTTTCATTTTCAAGGTTTTGTTCTATCAAATTACCATCCATTTAGTTACTTAACCTCTTCCGCTGTCCATGTTATTGCACAGCTTTCCTTCTTTCCCTTGGCACTTTACACACCTCATGCATCTTAAAACCTATGCATCTCCAACTATTCCAATTTCTGATGTTCTGGTCCAGCAGTTATATGTTCTCTCCATAGATGCTCGCAAGTTGATGGATACTTCCAGGAAATAGTGCTTTTATTTTACATTTTCAGCACTTGTTCATTTTTCTTTTATCAGAAAAAATATACCATTCTACTTTGGCAGATTTATTAATACTAAGTGGATCACAGCTGGGCTCTCTACTACTCAGTGGAGCAGATTGACGTCTGCTGATTACAGAAGTCAGCAAAGTGAACTGAGGGTGTAAAGACTTTGCAAGCTAGTTAAGTGGGTGGACAGAAAGAACTTTAAACAGAATATTCAAATGAACTTTGGTGAAGAATGTGAGCAGGTAAATAACACTTGCCTAGTACAAAACCCAAGTGCATACTCTCACTATAGACCGATCTTTCATTTTGTGCACCTTGCTTGATAACATATTGCAGCTTCTTTTGATGATCAGACAGTAGCAATTATAATGAAACAATTGGTCATTCCTTTATGATTGAGAAATGTACATTTAAGATTATCTCAATGAAAATATTTCTTCTCATCTTAATTCGAAATAGACAAAGCCTTACAATGAAACTACAGAATTTCACCCATGAATTTCCAAGAAAAAGCCTCCTTAGAATTGATCCCATCAACTTCTCATTATTTTCTGTTTCAATAAAATCTTACTTCAATAATTACATCTTGTTTCAATAAGTTTCAGTTCATAATTGAGTCCCAGTCCAGCTGTCACTCTGTGACAGGTCTTACATACTATAAGCACAAGAAATTCTTCAAGTGCTAGAAATCCAAAGCAACAGATACAAAATGCTGGAGGAACTCAGCTCAGACAGCAACCATAGAAATGAACAAAGCTGACATTTCAGGCAGAGATCTTTTTCATGTCCAGAAAGGATAGGGGAAGACACCACAATGAAAAGGTGGGTAGGGGAGCGGAAAGGATAGCTATAAGGTGATAGTTTGAAGCCAGGAGGGTAGAAAAGGTCAAGGGCTGAAGATGAAATAATCTGATAGGAGGAGAGAGTGGGCCATAGGAAAAAGGAAAGGAGGATGGGCACCAGGAGGGGTGATAGGTAGGTGAGAAGAGGTAAGGGGCCAGAGTGGGGAATAGAAGAGGAAGGGAGAGGGAGGGAATTTTTTATTCAAAAATCGATATTTATGCAATTAAATAAGAGGCTACCCAAACAGAATATAATGTGTTGCTCCTCCACAGTTCTGCTTTTGGCAGGTGGAGTGCTTGAAGTGGTCCCACAATTTATGACGGGTCTCACCAATGTAGATGAGGCTTCCTCAGGAGCACTGGACAATAAAGACAACCCTGGCAGATTCCCGGGTGAAATGTTACCTACATACTATAATGGGTTACAAAACAGGGTTAGGCAGTACTGCTGGTATCAGTGCATTTCCTCCCAATTAGCTTAATGCATTCTACACGTTTTGAACAAAAGGGAATGCATACGTCACCACCCACCCAGAGTCTCTAGTGCACCTGAATCTACAGTCACCATCATGGCCGCAAGATCAGTTTTCTGGAGAGTAAACCTGTGGAAAGAATCGAGTCCGGATTTTGACCCTGGATGTCCCCTTACATCTTGTGTACATCAGCTGGCAGGGCTACTTGTAGACATCTTTAAACCCTCTCTGCTTCAGGCTGTAGTTTCCTCATTATTTTTTTTTAAAAAGGCAACGACTATCATTTTGGTACCAAAGAAAAACAAGGTAAATTGCTTAATGACTATGGCCCAGTTACTTTAATATCTACCATCCTGAAGTGCTTTGAGAGTCTAGTCAGGGCACGCATCAACTTCAGCTTTCCAGACAACTTTGACACACTACAATTTGTAGTCTCCTTGGCCCTACATTCATCTCTGGATCATCTGGACAGGAAAGATACCTACATTAGACTATTGTTTATTGACAATAGCTCTACATTCAATCCTATAATTCCAGGCAATCTCATCACCAAACTCCACACCTTGGGAGTCAATGCCTCCCACTGCAACCGGATCCTTGATTTCCTAAAGAGTAGACAAGCTATAAGGATAAGTAGCAACACACCCACCATAATTATTCTGAACATTGGTGCTCTACAAGTTTGCAGATGATAAGACCATAAGACAAAGCAGCAGAATTGGGCCATCTGACCCATTGAGTCTGCTCCGCCATTCAATCATGGCTGATCCTTTTTTTCTCCTCCTCCTCAGCTCCACTCCCTGGGTTCTCCACATTACCTTTGATGCCATAGCCAATCAAGAACCTATCAATCTCCACCTTAAATACACCCAATGACCTGGCCTGCACAGCTGCCTGTGGTAACAAATTCCAGAGATTCACAATCCTCTGGCTAAAAATATTTCTCCGCATATCTGTTTTAAATGGATGCTCCTCTATCCTGACGCTGTGCCCTCTTGTCCTGGACTCCCCCACCATGGAAAACATACTTTCCACATCTACTCTGTCTAGGCTTTCAACATTCGAAAGGTTTCATTGCAAACTCCAACCCAGCCGCCCCCCCAAACACCCTCATGCTTCAAAATTCCATTGAGTACAGGCACAGAGCCATCAAATGTTCCTCATATGATAACCCTTTCATTCCCAAAATCATCCTTGTGAACCTCCTCTGAACCCTTTCCCATGCCAGCTCATCTTTTCTTAGATAAGGAACCCAAAACTGTTCACAATACTCAAGGTAAGGTGGCACCATTGCCTTATAAAGACTCAGTATCACATCACTGCATTTGTATTCTACAACTCTTGAAATGAATACTAACATTGCATTTGCCTTCCTCACCACTGTAAGTTAACCAGTGGGCTGTTCTGTGCAAGGACTCCCAAGTCTCTTTGCATCTTAGATTTTTGGATTTTCTCCCATTTTAGAAAAGAGTCTACACATTTTTTTCCTTCAGCAAAGTGTATGATGATGTATTTTTCAACAATGCATTTCATTTGCCACTTTCTTGCCCTTTCTCCCAATCTAAGTCCTTCTGCAGTTTTCCTGTTTTCTCAACACCACCTGCCCCCCCACCAATCTTCATACCATCTATTCCATCATCTAAATCATTGATATACAGCATAAAAAGATGTCCCAACTCAGACCCCTGCAGAACACCACTAGTCACTGACAGCCAACCAGAAAAGAATCCTTTTATTCCCATTTGCTTCCTCCTACCATTCAGCCAATGATCAAACATGCTAGTAACTTTCCTGTAAAACCATGGGTTCTTAACTTAGTAAGCAGCCTTATGTGTGGCACCTTGTCAAAGGCCTTCTGAAAGTCTAAATATACAACATCCACTGCATCCCCTTTATCTATCCTACTTGTAATCTCCTCAAAGAATTCTAACATGCTCATCAAGCAAGATTTTCTCTTAAGGAAACCATGACTTTGTACTATCTTGTCCTGTGTCACCAAGTTCTCCATCACCTCATTCTTAACAATCGACTCCAACATCTTCCCAACCACTAAGGTCAGGCTACACACACACACACAAAGTGCTGGTGGAACGCAGCAGGCCAGGCAGCATCTATAGGAAGAAGTACAGTCGACGTTTCAGGTCGAGACCCTTCATCAGGACTAATGGAAAAAAGAGATAGTAAGAGATTTGAAAGTGGGAGGGGGAGGGGAGACCCGAAATGATAGGAGAAGACAGGAGGGGGAGGGATGAAGCCAAGAGCTGGGAGGTTGATTGGCAAAAGGGATAAGGCTGGAGAAGGGGGAGTATCATAGGATGGAAGGCCTTGGAAGAAAGAAAGGGGGAGGGGAGCACCAGAGGAAGATGGAGAACAGGCAAGGAGTTAGTGAGAGGGAAAGAGAGAGGAAAAAATGTCAGAGTAACTGGTCTATAATTTCTTTTCTGCTGCTTTCCTCCTTTCTTACAGAGGAGTGACATTTGCAATTTTCTAGTCCTCTGGCACCATGCCAGAGTCAACTAGTTTTGAAAGATCATTGCTAATGCCTCCACAATCTCTACCACTACCTCCTTCAGAACTCTAGGGTGCAGTTCTGGTCTGAGTGACTTATGTATTTTAAGGTCTTTCAGCTTTTTGAGCACCTTCTCTCTTGTAATACTAACTACACTCAATTCTCTTCCCTCACACCATTCAACATCTAGCACACTGCTAGTGTCTTCCACAGCGAAGAGTGATGCAAAATACTCATTTAGTTCATCAGCCCTCTCCTTAGCCCATTATTGTTTCTCTGGCCTCATTTTCTAGCAGCCCTACATCCACTCTCATCTCTTTTTTTTTTACATACTTGAAAAAGCTTTTACTATGCACTTTGATATTGCTTGCTAGCTGGCTTTCATAATTCATCTTTTCTCTCCTAATAATTCTTTTAGTTGCTCTCTGTAGATTTTTAAAAGCCTTCTAGTAATTTCTGCATTGTTGTATGCCCTCTCTTTTGCCTTTACATTGGCTGTCAAGGGAAGTCAAAGCTACAGTTGTACTATTTTGTCATTTGACTATTTTTTTGCCTTTGGAATACATCTATCCTGCACCTTATTTTTCCCAGAAACTCACACCATTGCTGCTCTGCTGTCACCCCTGCCACAATCTCCTTCCAATTTACTTTGACCAACTCCTCTCTCATATCACTGTAATTGAGATCCATTACCAACCTGATTTTCCCAATTGACCCACATATTGAAATCTCTCATGATTACCATAGCATTGCCCTTTTGACACATCTTTTCTATTTCCTGTTGTAATCTGTGGTCCACATCCCACAGATACTCTGTGCTCTGCCCCCTGGCACCAGCTTCTCAGCCATGCATTAATCTGCCAAATCATCCTCTTTCTACCTTTGCCAGCGCATGGCACATGCAGTAATCCTGAAATTACTACCCTGGAGGTCCTACTTCTCAGCTTTCTGTCTAGATTTCTAAAGTCTCTTTTCAGGCCCACTTTATTTTTCCTTCCTATGTCATTGGTACCAATATGTACCAAGCAATCTGGCTGCTCTCCCTCCCTCCCTCTCCAAAATGCTGTGGACGCGATCTGAGACATCCCGGACCCTGGCACCTGGGAAGCAACATACCATCCGGGTATCCCATTCACATCCACAGAATCTCCTGTCTGTTCCTCTCCTGAGTCTCCTATCACTACTGCTCCACTCTTCTTCCACTTTCCCTTCTGCACCACGTAACCATGCCCAGTGCCAGTAACCTAGTCTCTGTGGCATTTCCCTGGGAGGTCATCCCCCACAACAGTACCCAAAGCAGTATACTGATTACTTAGGGGAATGGCCATAGGGATACTCTGCACTAAGTCCTTATTCACCTTCACCTGCTAGTAACCCAGCTAACTGCGTCCTGCCACTCGGGGGTGAGACTGCTTCCCTGTAACTCTGATCAATTATCTGCTCACTGTCCCATACAAGCCGAAGGTCAACCAGCTGCTGCTCCAGATCCCTAACAGAGTCTTCAAGGAGTTGAAGCTGGAGGCACTCCACGCAGACGCAGTTCCTCTCAGGACTCCAACATCTGGCATGAAGATCATTTAAACTACACTAAGTACACTTGACACAGTAAGAAAAAGGGAAACTTAACAGAACTGAAGTGGGTCACATCTCAAATAACAATGAGTTGGAGCACAGTGAGAAGAGCGCGAGAGCGACATGGTGTCATGATGATAACCTTTCCCTCAATATCAACAAATCTGAAGAGGTTGTCATTGACTTCAAGGAGGGCATGTTCCTGTCTACAACAATGATGTTGAAGGGGAGAGGTTTGAAAGCTTCAAGTTCCTGGGAGCGAACATCACCAATAGACTGTCCTGGCCCAACCACATTGATCTCATGGCCAAGAAAGTCTTTACTTCCTCAGGAGGCTGAAAACATTTTGCATTGCAGTGCAGACCCATAGCAATTTTTATCAATGCACCACAGAGCACATTCTATCTGAATGCATAATGGTTTGGTATGGCAACTGCTCTGTATGTGACTGTGAGAAACTACAGAGAGATGTGGACACCGCTCAGCACATCACACTCTTGAATGGATCTCTTGCACGATAAATTGGACTATCTCACAACCTACATTATGCTCAGGCACTTTACTGTTTACCTATACTACACTTTCTCTACAGCGTCTACACTTTACTCTGCAATGTAATCACTGTCTGTAGGGGTAGTGGAAACAGGATCATTGCCTAGAAAAGGAAGGTACAGGCCCTTGAAAATGAATCATTTGCAAGGCTTTCAGGAGAAAAATGGTATAATGGAAGAGACAGGATTGTTCTGATAATGACCATCTTAACTTCAGTGGGTCAAATAGTTTGTTTCCCTTACTTTATCACTTTATGACTTTGATATTTCCTGATGTAAACTTTTTTTTAAGCAACTTATTTCTTTTCCATGAAACTATGCTGTATCTAATTATAATCTACCTTATCCTGACAACACTATTCAGAAGCTTTTATTTTTCCATTCTTCCTTTCTTAATAAGAGGAATACATCTTGACAAGTATGCTGCATGGAAATGAACAATATTTTGCTGAAACACAACCAATTCCATATAATTATTTAGCAAAACTGTCCTTTTAATATTCTATGATATATACTATAATATGTATGTTCTCTGGGATTTGGTCATTTCAATCCAGAAGATACTGGCTGAATACACTACCTATGCTTTTTAATACCTTATAAATTTCTGTGAGGTCCCCACAGCCTCCACCATTCTGGAGAAAACAATCCAAGTTTGTCCAACCTGTTTTTACTTATTATACCCATTTCAATTTGTTCTGCTCTCTTCAAAGATGCGTATACATACAACACCACTTCCAACCACCAACTTCCTCAGGTTTTTCTACCACATTTGCAATTGTACCATATAGTTCAAATTTTTTTATTAAGAAAATTAATAAGTGACAAATTTAACTTGCCATTTTTTGTCCTCTCTACTAAATGTCATTAAACTGTTATCCTTCTGTTTGCTCTACTGATGTAATTGGTATCCGTAAACAAATATGAAATTAATGATACCAATACTGAGCATTCGTATACCGAAATAATAACTCCAGTTCTGTATTTTCAGATGTGGCTTCACCGGCTTGATATTTCCAACATTCTCCACTTGGATTTCAGATTTCCAGCATTCGCACATTTCGTTTTGGAACCTTCCAGTATATCATCTCAAAGGTGATGCATATAAAACTATGGTGAAGTTGATCAACAATGCCATGTCCTCTATTTCAATCCTAGTCCAACTTTTTAAGCTGGATCTCCTCATTGCTGATACAGACACTGCATCATAAACTCAATGTGACAGTTTGACTCTGAAGCTCACAATCTGCTAAATGACAACCAGATTCATAACATTCTGTATGCAAATATATCATTCCAAAACACTGCTTGTTGGGTGCAGATTTCTATTCTTCCAATTCCTGGTCTTTATTCATGGGACATTGCAGTCTCAGATTCTGCTGAGGTAATTAGTGTGGGAAAGCAATAGAATTAGCATCAAGAAAATGAACTTTTATCCATTTTTACAAAAACTGATACTTTAGTCCTCCTACATATCCACTACAATATATTCAATTTGACCGATGAGAATAACTGGCTTAATAAAGAAATTTTATAAATTTATCTATGAAGCTCCTGAAGAAAGATCTCGGTCTGAAACGTGAACTGTTTGTTCATTTCCATGGATGCTGCCTGACCTGTGTTCCTCTTGCATATTGGGTGCATTGCTTTGGATTTCCAGCATCTGCAGAATTTCTTGTGTTTATGAATGTATTTAATCTCTTTTAAAAACTCTGCTAAGAGATGCTGTTTTATTGCAGAAATACAAAGATTACACTGAGTCATAATCACCAGCTGAAAATATGGAAACTACCAGTCTGTCAACAAGCTACTGGCCGCCAGGAAATGAAATAACATTGAAGAATGCAACGATGGAAACCAATATAACACTGAGCCAGAACTGCGGCATAAACCAGGATTTTCTAATGGTTCTTTTACCAATAATTTACTCCTTTATATTCATAACAGGACTGTTGAGCAATGTTTCAGCACTGCTGGTATTTTTCATTGTACAAACTAAGAAAAACTCCATTCATGTCTATTTGATCAATATGGCATTTGCAGACCTCCTCTTAATTGTCTGTCTACCTTTCAGAATAGCATACCATGCAAATCATGACCAATGGCTATTAGGAAACTATTTCTGCAGAGTCATAGGCATTTTGTTTTATTTGAACATGTATGTTAGCATCGTACTTTTGGGACTCATTAGTATAGATCGGTACTTAAAAATAATAAAGCCACTGCAGCACTATAAACTAAAAGATGCCAGCAGAAGCTGTATGATTTGTGGCATAATCTGGAGTTTCTCCATTCTGATTGGTATAATGGAGCTTTGGAACACAGCAACCGACAATTCCAACAAGTGCTTCCATTATAGAGAAAAACCTCATTCAAAAATAATCATCAATCTTGTCATTGTATTGATTTTTTGGCTTGTCTTCTTTCTCCTCATTATTTCATATGCAAAGATTGCAAGAAGACTTTCTAAGCTCAGTAGAGAAAAGCCTCAATTGCCCAACAAGAAAGTTTTCAACAATGTTGTAATGAAAACATTTATTATTCCCATTATTTTTACCATATGTTTCGTCCCATTTCACATCTCCCGCTTCTTTTACATTGCATCTCAGCTCCAGCAAGGAAGCTGTTACTGGAAAAATATGGCAAATAAAACAAATGAAATTTCACTTTTGTTATCTGCTTTCAACAGTTGCCTGGATCCAATCATGTATTTTCTACTCTCCAAGACAGTTAGAAAAACTATATTGAGCTTAATTACTGGAAAATTTCAGAAAGATTCAAGAAGTGAAACCACATAAAAGCTATAGTTTCTTTGATACTCACGGTATTGCTTAAACTAGCTATATGATGGCATTCGTTTGGTATATTTAACAATATGCCCAAAAATGTTTTGGACTTCTGAAGTTACAAATCAATAAATTAACCAGTTTGCATATGCTTAAATGGAGTAACATAATATTTTAACAAGTATACCAAGAAACTGAAAGCTTGGCTTTTTCAAGCAAAGTATGCTAGAATATACTTCTACTAAACCCAGACAGAAGCATAAGTACTATGCAAATAGGTTTGGAATCTCAGTTCTGCAGTCATAGAACCTGTTAATCAATAAAACTATTTATACCAGGAAGATCATTCACAACTTCTTTGATAACAAAGTGGCCCATACCATGATTTGGACAACACTTCAGCAAGTATGACAAGGCAAGTACCATTCACAGTCACACCAATGATGGACAGCATGCATCTCCAACAAGAGGAAATCTAACCATTGCTTACTAACAATCAATTGTGTCATCATTAGACCCCTCTCTACCTCCTAATCATCATCAATTGGGAGCTTTACTGACTAGAAACAACTACATAAGAAACAATGGTTACAAAAGAAGATCAAAGGCATGGCATCTTGTGGTGAGTAACTCACCCTGACTTCTTAAGTCTTTTCATACCTACAAAATTGAAGTGGAATAAGATGAATTACTCTTGTCTGCCTGGACGTGAGCTAAAGTTAGGAGCCATGCTGGCCAAAGAAACATTCCTTACTGTTAAATATTTATCATATTAAACATTAATTTTCAAACTCTAAACTGTAACATTCATAGAGACAAAACTAACAGGTGCACAGAAATTTTTGATTCTCCTTAAGTCACTCTTCATACAATTTTGGAAAGATCATTACTTCACGGCCACCATTATCAAAATTCTGCAACTCCATCTAACTACTTGACTGAAATGGTTCACTTTAGAAGCTCAGTGAAATATTCTCATGGAAATTAGGGATCGTCAATAAATGGTAGCCTTGCCAGTGATGGACATGTTCTACGAATGAAATGAATTATTTTTGCTCTGAGGCATGATTTGAAAAGTGAAATTGGCATGAATGAATTATAAAAGTTTGGACATTTAACTATTACAGGATGTTAAAGATGCAGATAGATCTCTATCAAATATATTTCCCTTTGTGATATTAATAGTTGTTCTTATGGTTGCAATTCATACTGAAAGCTTGTTTTCCAATGACAAAGTCACAATAGTGAAAGGTACATGTTTGTAAATCCACAAACTGAAGCATAAAATATGGCAATAAATTGAGGAAGAGACATCTGAAAATATTTGGATTTCAATATATGAACATGGTGACACTCTGAATTTTTAAGATTCAATTTCCATGTTATACGAGGGTTGCATCTTGGGAACAGTCCCCAAGCTGGTATTTCTAATATTTACTAACAAAAACACTAATAAGGGTGGACTAAAATTATCACTTATTTCTTTTCCCCCTTATGCAGTTATAATAATACTCACATGAGAATCAGATTATCATTGGTGTGTGTCATGAAATTTGTTAACTTAGCAGCAGCAGTACAATGCAACACACAATATAGAAGGAAAAAATAAATCAATTGTAGTAAGTATATATGTATATCAAATAGTAAAATTAAAAATAGTACAAAAACAGAAATGATGTATATTAAAATAAAGTGAGGCAGTGTTCATGGGTTCAATGTCAATTTAGGAATTGGATGACAGAGGGGAGAGAATGTTCTTAAATCACTGAGTGTGTGCCTTCAGGCTTCTGCACCTCCTTCCTGATGGTAACAATGAGAAAAGGACATGTCCTGGGTGATGGGGGTCCTTAATAATGGACATTGCCTTACTGAGGCACCACTCTTTGAAGATGTCTTGGATACTACAGAGGTTAGTACCCAAGATTGAGCTGACTAATTTTCTGTAGCTTATTTTGGTCTTGTGCAGTAGCCCTCCCCCCCCACCCCTCATACCAAACAGTGATGCAGTCTGTCAGAATGTTTTCCACGGTATAGAAATTTTGAGTGTTTTGGGTGACAAATTAAATCTCTTCAGACTCCTAATGAAATATAGCTGCTGTCTTGCCTTTCTTTATAGCTGCATCAATATGTTGGGACTAGGCTAGATCCTCAGAGATCTTGACACCCAGGAGCTTGAAAATGCTCACTCTATCTACTTTTGATCCCTCACCTTACCTTTCCTGAAGTCTACAAACAGCTCTTTCGCCTTACTGACGTTGAGTGCAAGGTTGTTGCTGTGACACCAGTCAACTAGCTGGTATAGCTCGCTCTTGTATACCCTCTCATCTCCATCTGAGATTCTACCAACAATAGCTGTATCATCACAAATTTATAGATGGTAAAAGAGCTACCCAGCTATAGAGTCATGGATATAGAGGGAATAGAGCAGTGGCTAAGCACACACCCGAGGTGCGCCAGTGTTGACGGTCAGCAAGGAGGAGAACAACACAGATTGCGGTCTTCCGGTTAGGAAGCTGAGGATCCAATTGCAGGGGGAGGCACAGAGGCCCAGGTTCTGTAGCTTATTGATCAGGACTGTGGGAATGATGGTTTTAAATGCTGAGCAAGCATCCTGACAGAGGTGTTTGTATTATCCAAGGCCATGTGAAGAGTTATAGAGATTATGGCTGCCATAGGCCAATTGTGGCGACAGGCAAATTACTGAGTCCAGGTCCTTGCTGAGACGGAGTTGATTCTAGCCATGACCAACCTCTCAAAGCATTTCATCACCGTATATGTAGAGTACTACTTGACGATAATCATTAAGGCAGTTCACACTACTCTTCTTAATCACTGGTATAATTGTTCAAATGGTCAGTTTCAAAGTATCAATAGATACATATACTGTGTAAAAGTGTCAATAGTAGAGAGTTGCCTTGGCAGTTTCCAAGTGTCTTAAGTTGCCTTCTGCTGTGAGCAGGCACCTATGTTCTTAAATACCATGTACCAGTTTGATTATGAGTTCCATGTAAACCATCTTTTTGAAGAGTAGTTTACCTTTGAATTAACTAGCTGTTATCTCTATTCCATAAATTCAGATGTTTGCATTACAGTAACTTTCCTCTTTTATAAAAAAAATTTAAAATTCATGGGAGAATTTCATAAAGTGAAATCTGTGTTCCCTGTATTTGTGGTGGAAAGGAATAATTAGACACTTATCTTGTTCCAAAGGACATAAATTTCTGAAACTTTAATATGCTGCTTCAGCAATGAATTAAAAAGGCAAAAAGTATGTGGGGCTACAAAAGAATTTTAATGCAAGTGAACTTACTCCAAATATATACAGAGCCCTAATGAAACTGTATCTGGAATACCATGTGCTTATCTGTTTACCAGCTTGTGAAGCACATAATTGGAACAGAGAAAGTGAAGGATCATCAGGTTGATTGCTGGGAAATTGTATGTGTCTTCAGAGGAAAGAGATTCGGTGGACGAGGTCTTTACTCTTGAGTTAAAGAAGAATGTGAGGTGATTTTATAGAAATATATAAAATTCTTGTGGAACTTAATAAGATAAATGTAGGAATGCCGAGATTCCCCTGAAGAATCTAAACTTCAGGTCAATGTTGCAAATTAAGGATGTAGCTATTCAGGACTGACATGGGAAGAAATTTCTTTATCTAGCGAATAGTGAATCTTTGGACTTCTCTATCTAGGGGCGCTGTGGAGATTCAGTTACTAAGTGTATTTATGAACAATTGGGAGACATTTAGCTTCAATGACAATATCCTTATGCCACACAATTAATCAGGATGACCAAGACAAATTTTGTTTCAGACTTTTTCCGCAGGCAAACAACAAATTCAAGCTTAACTGTCGCCAAGTCAAAAATCAGAATTGTAAGATCTATCTTTGGAGACCTCCCCCTCGCCATAGTTCCAAATAGTGTCACATCAATGCTTTCACCCCATATACAAGATGATCTTTTTTCTCCAGTTCGGATGAAGGGTCTCAGCTTGAAATGTTGACTATACTTTTTCCATAGACGCTGCCTGGCCTGCTAAGTTCCTCCAGAATCTTGTGTGTGTTTATTGAATTATTAATATTTTGACAACTCTAGATTTATTACTTGTGAGTTCATATTCCACTCTAATCACTCACTGAGGCCAACACTCCAATGCAGCAACAAGAGAGTATTAGACCATCGAGTTACAAGATGTTCTACTGAGGCTTTTTTGCTCTCCCATCGGAATAAAAAATATTCTAAAGCATTATTTTGAGGAGAAAAGGTTGGCTCTGGTGCCCTGGCCAGTGTTTGTTCCTCAAATATTACTAAAGCAGAGCAGCTAGTCATTCTCACATTACTGTTTGATGGCGATACTTTATCTTATTGTTTAGTTAAGGCTGACTTGCTTCCGTTCTAGTTTTGTGAGTTCTGAAATGACTGATGAGGTCTGTGTTGGGACTACAGACTTTACCAGATAGGACAGATGCCCAACAGAGCAGATGATAGGGTAGTTCACCTACTGCTGTTTACACATGACTTTTGCATACTTATTCCACAGACAGTTTCTCAATATCATTTCAAATAATCCTCCCTAACGTGAGCTTTTATAGCCTAACAATTCCCTAGAATTAATGTGAAAGATGCACTTTTTCCAAGAAGGCATCCTGGTATCATTTCCTCTATCCAACAGGTAATCATTTTCATGTGAAAGTAAAAAAACAGACTGTCCGTCAGATATGCAGCCAAGGTGTCCTGACCAAATTGTTCAATGAGTCCACAAGGTGTAATTTGACCCTACGCTGGGGACATTTGGGCTAAGTGTGACACGGATACATCTTTCTGGTCAACTAAGTGGATTTTGCATTGACGGTGTTAGAGGTATATTTCAAGTTCTTTGAGCTGCCTGCTTTAGGCAGTCCAGGTCTCAGTAACAAAAGCAGATGGAGGTGGTGTTAGAGGTTTACTGTTGCCTGTGAGACCGGTTCTGTGCAGGTCTCCAATCTTCAACTTTGAATGTGATGGTTAATTTCAGTGTTGATGTCTGCCTTACGTAAGGGATGGCTCCTGACATGTGAAAAGTGATTTTGGAAGTCAAAGTTTTTATCAGTTATAACAATCTCTACATTGATCTGGACTGTTTAAATAAGTTGATTTTGAATTGTTATGAAACAATAAGACTGCTTCTGTACAAAACTGTACAATTCATTGTTAGTTAACCAAACTTAACATTTGTATCAAGTTTTGGTGTTACTAATTATGATTCAGATATTAATAAACAATTGTTTGCACTTATTGCAGGATTGCATTTCTTCATTTGGCAAAACAAAGTTTGTAATTATCTCCAGAGAGAACACAAGAAGATCAAGAGAAAAGGGCAGCATGGGAGTATAGTGACCAATATAACAGTTTACAGTGCAAGCGCTCAGGGTTGAATTCCCACTGCTGTCTGTAAGAAGTTTGTACATTCTCCACACGGGTTTACTCTGGATGCTCAAGTTTCTTGTCAGATTCCAAAGACAGACGTCTTAGTTGTAGAATGCTATGTTGGTGCCTGAAGCTTGACAACATTTGCAGGCTGTGTTGGTTGTTGATGCAAAATAGCCCACTTCACTGTATGTTCTGATGTATGTATGACAAAAAGCTAATATTTAATCTATAGTTTAATGAAACTAATTTAGGCATCATTATTTCTTAGTGTACTTAGGCACTAAGCCAACTCCATTTCTAGGAGTTAAAGCAAAGAGTAAAGTTAATAAAACTCTGTTCCCAGTTAGTTCAAATTTCAGCTAAATTTGAAACAAAACAGATTTACAAGCACAGATCCATTAAATCTGTGGTGCAATTATCGATATTTATCAGTTCTACAAAATGTTTTTACTATTTATTATTCTTTGGTTTTTTAAAATGTTTGTATTTACACAATTTGTTTGCTTTTGCACATTGGTCGCTTGTCCATCTTTACGTGCAGTTTCTCATTGGTTCTATCATGTTTCCTTGCATTTATTATGAATGTCTGCAAGAAAATAAATCTCAGGAAAGTATATAGTGACATATATGTACTTTGATAATAAACTTACTTTGAACTTTACAATGTTTAAGATGTAATAATTAAACAATATGTTTTGGGCTTCAACAATTTCCTCCATTTCCTTCAGCAACCTGGAATGCATCCCATCAGGATCAAGCAATGGTTTCAGGAGAAGTGGAGCTCACTTTTCCAATACTCCCTTTTTATCAATTGCTATCCTATCCAAAATCCCAATTACATCTCTCTTTGCCTCTGTTTTGGTAAAGACTGATATCACAAAGACCGAGGTGATTATTGAGATACATTGACTGACAAAGATCTAAACAGATGCGTTGCAGCATAAAGTTTTACCTTAAGCATATGCTGCTAATTTTACTCAATCTGGACTGGCTTGTATGAAGAGGAATAATGAGATCCCAATGAAAACAAAAGAAACTACAGATGCTGGGAATCTGAAATAAAACAGAAGATGCTGGAAATCCTCAGCAACTCGGGCAGCATCTGTGGAAAAAAAGAAACAGTTAACATTTCAGGTTGAAGTTCTTTCATCTGATTAAGGGTTATAGACCTGAAATGTTGACCATTTCTCTTTGGAGTCCAGTATGGCAGAGCAACTTCAGGATTAATTATCAATGGCTAGCTAATGGCAACAAAGTTAATATCTGCAGGAAAATGTCTCACAACCCTTAATTCTTAAGCACTGACCACAACTACCTGAAGCGGGTTTTCTGAAGGCTCGACAGCATAAATGTCAGATACCAGAGAATGACAAATTCATTATTCTGGATAGTTTAAAGGTGATGTTGGCCCAGTAGACTTAGTGAGGCATTACTGACAAATATTCCACTGGCAATTACACTTGCAAGCCAACTGGTTCTTAAGGTAATATGCTGAACAAGGTCTTATCACCAAAACTATTCTTGAACAATTGGGCATCCTGAACATCCTGTACAAATCTGTGTTCCAAGCACCGCCATCCAATCTTTCTCCTGACCAACTTGGAGAAAGTGAATGGATCCTGAAAGTAATGAGTGGCTTCTCATTCCAATTCCATCAGAGGTCGCCCGAGGGTTGAACCACATCCGGAAATGAATACAGAGAGACCAAAGATGATGATGGTGGTGATGTTAGATGAAGATGAGAACTATGTGCAACAACTTCTCAAAGCTAAACTGATTTATTATTGCTACATGTACAAAGATTCAGTGAAAATTTTACCTTGTATTGTGTTCATACAGATCAATTGATTACAGCAGTGCATTGAGGTAGTACAAGGCGAAACAATAACAGTGTTTAATAGTGCTACAGATTAAGTGTAGTGCAGGTAGAAATTAAGGTGGACTGAGATTAAGAGTCCATTTTATTGCACTGAGAAACTGTTCAATAGTCTTAAGGCAGTGGGATAGCAGCAGTTCTTGTCCCTGGTGGTATGTGCCTTCAGGATTTTGTATTCTTCTGTCCAAGTTGGGGGGGGGGGGTGGGGGGTTACAAAGGGGAAAAGAAGAGAAGAGATTAAGTCCATAGTGGGTGGGATCTTCAATTTCAATTATGCTGGCTGCTTTACTGAGACAGTAAGAAGTATAGACAGAATCCATGGAAGTGAAGTCTCATTTCCATATTGTGTTGATCTATGGACAGCTTGATATGTGCTGCGAGTACATATTTCATGGCATTAAAACTTGCTGGGATTTGCTACATAGACACAGACCACAGTGATGTCCGTAAACATCAGGAGCGGTTTGATGAAAAACTTATTTTGAACATCGTTATTGATGGAAATCTGTCAACATTCATAATGAAGAAAGGACAAGACACCATTGAAAGAGAAATCTTTGCAAGTATCCAGGCTGAGCTAAAAATGTGTGGCATTTGATTTAGCAGAAAGGCCAAGTTAAAAAAAAATCAAAATCTCAGATGCTGGAAATCAAGAATGTTTTGACAAGAGGTCTTTGACTTGAAACATTAACTCTGTTTCTCCTTCCTCACATACCACCTGACCTGAGTGCTCCCAGCATTTCCAGCTTGTAAATTGCAATTTCTTGTTGACCCAGATGAACATGAATAACTTCTGTTGTGTCTTTGATATTTATAGACAATGGTGAATTGCTTGTGAGAAATAAGCCAGGTCTTTAGAGTGGCTGATAGAGATATTTCCACAAAAAAGATTTGAGAGGATGTTGCCAAGACTAGGCAGCTTGACATAGGGAAAGGCTGGCCAGGCTAGTTCTTTATTCATTGAAATGTAGCACAATGAGGGGTAATCTTATAAAAATGTTTAAAATTATGAAAGGCATTGATAAGGGTGAATGCAGTCTTATCCCCAGGGTAGGCTAGACAAAAACAAGGGAACACAAATTTACAGTAAGAGGAAAAAGATTTAAGAAGGGCAACACGCACGGGAGAGGGGGGGACTTTTTCCATGCAATGGGTGGCGAGAATATGGAATGAGCTGCCAGAGGAAGTGGTTGAGGCAGGCACAATAGTATCATTTAAAAAAGCACTTGAATAGGTAACATGGAGAGGTGGGTCTCGGAGGAATATGGGCCGAATCCAAAGAAATTGGGATTAACTGGGTGGTCAACATGGACTTGTTGCGCCAAAGGGTCTGCATCCATACCAAATTGGTCTATGAATGGTAAAGATGTTATATAGTGCCCTTGCCTTCATTGCTAGAGGGAAAAGACCAGAGTCAGAAGAGATTGGTCAAACAGGATTGTTTTTCCTGGAGCATGAAGCTGAAGGGAGACCAAATAGAACTCCATAAAATTAAGTGAGACAAAGGCGGCACACAGTAGCTAGACAGACAGAACCTTTTTCTTAGGGGTAGAAATGTTGAATACCACAGGACATAATTTTAAGGTGAGATGGGGAGGTACAAAAGGGATGTATGGGCAAGTTTTTTTTATATATAAATAGAGCGATATGGGCCAGGAATCTGCTGGCAGCTGTGGTAGTGGAAGCAGATATAATAGTGTCACTCAAGAAAGGAGGTTTTAGGCAGACACATGAAAGTGCAGGGAATGGAAGGATGTGGACATTTTGCAGTGGGGAAGAAAGGGGATTAGTTTAATTTGGTATCTTGCTCAAGCACAGATATTGTGACCCAAGGGGCCTGTTCCTGTGCTGTACAGTTCTATAATTATGTACATTTCAGAGAAGCATTATCTACCTCCTTAAGGAGATAAAAGGCCAGAGGTTCTAAACACAGTGCCTATAAAAGGTATTCACAACCCGCCAACCCAGAAGTTTTCATGTTTTATTGTTTCACAGTGGATTTAATTTGGCTTTTTGACACTGATCAACAGAAAAGACTTTTGTGTCAAAGTGAAAACAAATTTCTACAAAATGGTCTTAACTTATTACAATTATTAAACGCTAAATAATTGATTGCATAATTACTCACCCCCTTCAAGCTAATATTTAGTAGATGCACCTCTTGCAGCAATTACAACCTTGAGTCTGTGTGGATAGGTCTCTATCAGCTTTGCACATCTGGACACCGCAATTTCCCCCATCCTTCTTTACAAAACTGCTCAAGTACTGTCAGTTTGCATGGGGATCATGAGTGAACAGCCCTTTTCAAGTCCAGCCACAAGTTCTCAATTGGATTGAGGTCTGGACTCTGACTTGGCCACTCCAGGACATTAACTTTGTTGTTTTAAGCATTCCTGTGTAGCTTTGGCTTTATACTTGAGGTCATTGTCTTGCTGGAAAATAAATCTTCTCCCAAGTTGCAGTTCTCTTGCAGACTGCATCAGATTTTAGCCCCAGGATTGCCCTGTATTTTGCTGCATTCATTTTACCCTTTACCTTCACAAGCCTACTTCACGATAGAGATGGTGAGTTTTTGAAGATATGCGGTGTTTGGCTTACGCCAAACATAGCATTTAGTCTGATAGCCAAAAAGTTCAATTTTGATTTCATCAGACCATAGGCTCTTCTTCCAGCTGACTTCAGAGCTTCCCAAATGCCTTCTCGTAAACTCTAGCTGGGATTTCATGTGTTTTTTTTCCAAAAGTGGCTTTCTCTTTGCCACTCTCCCATAAAGTTGCAACTGGTGAAGCACCCAGACAACAGTTGTTGTATGCAGTCTTTGCCATCTGAGCTACTGAAACTTGTAACTCCTCCAGAGTTGTCATAAGTCTCTAGATGGCCTCCCTCGCTAGACCCCTTCTTGCATGGTCACTCAGTTTTTGAGGACAGCCTGCTCTAGGAAGATATACAGCTGTGCCATATTCTTTCTACAAAATTTGTATTTCTTGATGACTGACACAGCTGTACTTCAAGGGATATTTAGTGACTTGAAAATTTTCTTGTATCCTTCTCCTTACTTGTGCTTTTCAATAACATTTTGTGGAGTTGCTTGGAGTGTTCTTGTCTTAATGATGTAATTTCCAGATACGGGTATATTTTTACTACAATCAATTGAAACACCTGAAGTGCACACAGTGATCTCCATTTAACTAATTATGTGACTTCTAAAACCAACGGGCTACACCAGTGATGATTTGGTGTGTCATATTAAAGGGGGGTGAATACTTAATGCAATCAATTATTTTGTGTTTTATATATGGAATTAATTTAGATCACCTTGTTGAGATCTGCTTTCACTTTGACACAAAAGAGTCCTTCCTGTTGACGAGTGTCAAAAAAGACAAATTTGATTCAATGTTGTAAACAAAACAACACTGTGATTCAATGTTGTAAACAAAACGTGAAATCTTCTTGGGGGGGGAGTGAATACTTTTTAATAGGCACTCTAAGTGAGGATTAAGACATTTTAAAGAATGTAAAAGAATTGAGAGCAAGATGAGCTTACTTTCTATGTCCTAACTATTGAGGTGCTACCAATCAATCTCAGAGCAAAGATTTAAAAAGAAATGAGCTATTGTGAGACAGTAGAGCTATGTTTGATGTACAATTGCTGAGGCTTTGTCATGAAAAACTTCAGCACAGAGGCTGAGCAGTTAGTTGCAAGTTAATATAATGCAAGATCTTTCACTTTGCTCTGTAGTTATAGTAGTTTAAAGATGGCACACAGGGCATTTACATCAGCAAGACTGGGGGGCAGCTTCCAACGTCCTCTTAAATACTACCATCTTATCTGCAGCCTATTCTAGGCACCTGCACTGTGTAAAAAAAAACATGCTCTGCATGTCTCCTTTTACCTGTCCCCATCACCTGATGTGCACACCCCTGATGTGTAAGGCATTAGACTAGAATGGGCAAAGGCTGATTGGGAGAGACTGCTTATAGATAAAGGGATATCTAGAAAGTAGAAGGCTTTGCAAGTGAGAGATGAAGAGCTTGGGGCCAAAATGTTCTTGGCAGAGTGAAGGTCAATGCTGGCAAGATTAGGGAACCCTGGTTGATGAGGGATATTGAAGCTCTAATCAGGAAAAAGAAGGTGGCATAGGCCAGGTATAGGTAAGAAGGGATCAAGCGAATTCCATGAGAAACAAGGGATGTAGCAGTGTAGTTAAGAAAATCTGTGGCGTAAATGTGGGACACAAGATACTCTTGAGAGATAAGGAAAAAGAAAATCCTAAAAAAAATCAGTACACGAAGAGTAATTGGAGAGAACAGAACCATAAGACATAAGAGCAGAATTAAGCCATTTGGCCCATCAGGTTTGCTCTACCATTCCATCATGACTGATTTATTATCTCTCAACCCCATTCTTTACTGGCTGGCAATACAGTAGCACCACACCAGACTTTCGAGGCGAATGGTCCCGGGTTCAGATCTGGCAGGCCCCTTGCACGCCTTCCATCCGTGCTGGGTTGAGCGTCGAGCCAGCAACTTGGCATTGTTAAAAAAACAGACAAAATGCTAAAGAAACAGCAAGGTTGATGCCCGATGTGCCACACGGCGTGGAAAGAAACAACAACAACCATCCCATTCTCCAGCCTCCCCTATCCCATAACTTTTGATGCCCTGACTAATCAAGAACACATCGATCCCTACTTTAAATATATCTAGTGACTTGATCTCTACAGCTCTCTATGGCAATGATTTCCACAGTTTCACCACATTCTGGCTAAAGAAATTCCATATCTCTGTTCTAAATTGTCATCCCTCTATTCTGAGGCTGTGCCCTCTGGTCCTAAACTCCCCCATCCTCTCCACATCTATTCTATCAAGGTCTTTTGACATTCAATAGGTCTCAATGAGATTTCCCCCCTCATTCTTCTAAACTCCAGTAAGTACAAGCCCAGAGCTATCAAGCAACTCTTCATATGTGAATCCTTTCATATTCGGAATCCCGTTAGTGTGGTGGTTAATGTAACACTTAACAGCTCAGGGCTTTGGTGTTTGGAATTCAAACATGACATCCTCTGTAAGGAGTCTGTACGTCCTCCCTGTGGAATGCATGGTCTCCTATTCCTCTGGTTTCCTCTCACAGTCCAAGGACATACTGGGTAGGTTAAATGATCATTATAAATTGCCCCTTGATTGAGTTAGAGTTAAACAGGGGTTGTCGGGTTGCTGGGTGGTGCGGCTCCAAATGCTGATGGACTTATTCTGTGCTATATCTCTAAAAAAAATAATTTGGGCAAACCTCCTCTGGACCCTCTCCAAAGCCAGCACATCTTTTCTTAGATAAGGGTCCCAAAACCTCATAATACTCCAAGTGTTGTCTGACCAATTTTTAAAGCCACAGCATTACATCCTTACTTTTATATTCTAGTCTTCTCAAAATGAATTCTAACATTGCATTTGCCTTCCTTATCATCCACTCAACCTGCAAATTAACGTTTTAGGAATTTTGCACAAGGACTCCCAAGTCCCTTTGTACCTTTGATTTCTTTAATTTGCTCTCCATTTAGAAAATAATCTACACCTTTATTCCTTCTACCAAAGTGCATGATCATACACTTCCCCACACTTTATTCTACCTGCCACTTCTTTGCTCATTTTCCTCATGTTTAAACCCTTCTGCAGACTCCTGCTTCCTCAATGCTACCTACCCCTCCAACCATCTTCCTATTGCATGCGAGCTTGGCCACAAAGCCATCAATTCTGTCATCCAAATTATTAACATATAACATGAAAGGGAGCAGCGTCAACACCAACCCTGGCAGAATACCACTTGTCACCGGCAGCCAACCAGAAAAGGCCCCCTTTATTCTCACTCTTTGCCTCCTGTCGGTCAGCCAATCTTCTACCTATGCCAGTATCTTTCCTGTAATACTACGGGCTCTGCTCTTGTTAAGCAGCCTCAAGTGTGGTACGTGTGCAGTCCTTTTAAGGTCACCTACTTGTGGAGTAACATGAGATGTGAAAAGTCTTAAATTCATAATTCTTTTCTGTATTTACTTTAGAGAAGATCATACCAGCCAGTTAGATTGGCAAAGAGAACAGTGATATTCATCAACATAATGAATGAGAAGGTATTGGCAATATTGAAGAGCATAAAGACCTGGCCAAGTGTATGCTAGGACATTGTGGTTAGCAAGGGAAGAAACTGCTTGGCGTTCCCTAAAAGAGATGTTTGTATCAGACACTGGAGCTTGGTTAATGTCCTCCCTTATTTAGAAGGGCTGCAGGGACAAATCAAGGCCATAGGCTGGTGAATCCAACACCAGTGGTGGGAAAGTTACAAGAGGAGATTCTGAGATACAGGCTCGATATGCATTTGGAAGTGCAAGGACTGATGAGGAATAGTCTGTAGGACTGGGAATGATGGAAATCTTGTCATACAAATTTGAGACTTTATTTGAGGAGGTGACCCAAAGGATAGATGAGGGCAGGGCACATGATCCAAAGGTTAGATCACAAGGGATCGAGGGTGATTTAGACAATTGGATATAAAATAGGAGTAAAATGCGGTAACGATGGGCTGTTTATCAGAGTGGAGGCCTGAGACTAGTGGAGTGCCACATGGATCTGATTGTGGTACACTGTTTGACATATTAATAGATGGCATAAGTATGGTTGGCAGAAGACACCAAAATTAGTGGTGTAGAAGACAGTGAAGGTTATGCAAGGTTACCACAGCATATTATTGACCAACTGGGAAACTAGGCAAGGAAATGACAAATGAAATTTATTTCATGTGAAGTGATGCATTTTGGGAAGTTAAACCAGAGCAGGACACACAGAGTGAATGGTAGGGCCCACTGGAGTCTTGTTGAACAGAAACACAGAGGGATACAAGTACATAATTTCTTGAAGGAGGCGACAAAGGGTGCTGAAGGAAGCACACAGCATGGTAACCTTCAGTCCGGGCACTGACTACAAGAATTGGAATATCTTGCTCCAGCTGTACACAACGCTGGTGAGACTGCAGCTAAAGTACTGTTTGCAGGTCTGGTTAGCGTACGATAGGAAGGATGTGATTAAGTAGAAAGAGTCACACTGATGTTGCCGAACTGGAGGGGTTGAGTTATAAAGAGAGAATGGATAGGCTGCCACTGTTTTCCCTGGAGCTGAGGCAGCAGATAGTCATAGTCATACTTTATTGATCCCGGGGGAAATTGGTTTTCATTACACTTGCACCATAAATAATAAATAGTAATAGAACCATAAATAGTTAAATAGTAATATGTAAATTATGCCAGTAAATTATGAAATAAGTCCAGGACCAGCCTATTGGCTCAGGGTGTCTGACCCTCTAAGGGAGGAGTTGTAAAGTTTGATGGCCACAGGCAGGAATGACTTCCTATGACGCTCTGTGTTGCATCTCGGTAGAATGAGTCTCTGGCTGAATGTACTCCTGTGGCCACCCAGTACATTATATAGTGGATGGGAGACATTGTCCAAGATGGCATGCAACTTGGACAGCATCCTCTTTTCAGACACCACCGTCAGAGAGTCCAGTTCCATCCCCACAACATCACTGGCCTTACGAATGAGCTTGTTGATTGTGTTGGTGTCTGCTACCCTCAGCCTGCTGCCCCAGCACACAACAGCAAACATGATAGCACTGGCCACCACAGACTCGTAGAACATCCTCAGCATCGTCCGACAGATGTTAAAGGACCTCAGTCTCCTCAGGAAATAGAGACGGCTCTGTCCCTTCTTGTAGACAGCCTCAGTGTTCTTTGACCAGTCCAGTTTATTGTCAATTCGTATCCCCAGGTATTTGTAATCCTCCACCATGACCACACTGACTCCCTGGATGGAAACGGGTCACCGGTACCTTAGCTCTCCTCCGGTCTACCACCAGCTCCTTAGTCTTTTTCACATTAAGCTGCAGATAATTCTGCTCACACCATGTGACAAAGTTTCCTACCATAGCCCTGTACTCAGCCTCATCTCCCTTGCTGATGCATCCAACTATGGCAGAGTCAACCGAAAATTTCTGAAGATGACAAGACTGTGCAGTAGTTGAAGTCCGAGGTGTAAATGGTGAAGAGAAAGGGAGACAAGACAGTCCCCTGTGGAGCCCCAGTGCTGCTGATCACTCTGTCGGACACACAATGTTGCAAGCACACGTACTGTGGTCTGCCAGTCAGGTAATCAAGAATCCATGACACCAGGGAAGCATTCACCTGCATCGCTGTCAGCTTCTCCCCCAGCAGAGCAGGGCGGATGGTGTTGAATGCACTGGAGAAGTCAAAAAACATGACCCTCACAGTGCTCGCTGACTTGTCCAGGTGGGCGTAGACACGGTTCAGCAGGTAGACGATGGCATCCTCAACTCCTAGTCGGGGCTGGTAGGCGAACTGGAGGGGATCTAAGTGTGGCCTGACCATAGGCCGGAGCAGCTCCAGAACAAGTCTCTCCAGGGTCTTCATGATGTGGGAGGTCAATGCCACCAGTCTGTAGTCATTGAGGCCGCTGGGCACGGCGTCTTCGGCACAGGGACGAGGCAGGACGTCTTCCACAGTACAGGAACCCTCCGGAGCCTCAGTCTCAGGTTGAATACATGGCAAAGTACTCCACATAGTTGAGGGGCACAGGCTTTGAGCACCCTGGTACTGACACCATCTGGTCCTGCAGCCTTGCTTGGGTTGAGACGTTTCAGCTGTCTTCTCACCTGTTCAGCTGTGAAGCCCACCGTGGTGATTTCGTGTGGGGAAGGGGTATAGTCATGAGAGCTGGGTGGGGAACTGTGAGGTGGGGTAGGAGGGGAGAGTGGAATGTGTGTTGGTTGGGGGCCGACAACAGATGGCTCATGTGGGGGATGGGCAGGGGCCACAATGTCAAATCTGTTCAAGAACAGGTTAAGTTCATTGGCCCTGTCCACACTGCCTTCAGCTCCTCTGTTGCTAGTTTGCCGGAACCCAGTGATGGTCCTCATCCCCCTCCAGACCACTCTCATGTCGTTCTGCCGGAGTTCCCACTCAAGCTTCCTCCTGTACCTGTCTTTAGCCTCCCTGATCCTGGCTTTCAGGTCCCTCTGTATTGCCCTCAGCTCCTCCCTATGTCCATCTCTAAATGCCCTCTTTTTAGCGTTCAGGATGTCCTTAATGTCCTTTGTCACCCATGGCTTGTTATTTGAATAACAAAGGACAGTTCTGGTCAGAACATTGCAGTCCACACAGAAGTTGATGTAATCAGTGATGAACTCTGTGAGCCCATCAATATCCTCTCCATGTGGCTCACAGAGTGCTTGCCAGTCTGTCACCTCAAAACAACCCTGGAGCACCTCCGACCATTTTCTCACTGTCCTCGAGGTTGCTGGGTGACCTTACAGAGGTTTACAAAATCACGAGAAGCATGGCCAAGGTGGATGATCAGTTTTTCCAAGGACAGGAAAGTCTAAAGCAAGAGAGCACAAGTTTAAGATGAAAAGAGAAATACTTAAAGATCTGAAGAGCACGGTTTGCACGGTGGGTACATGGGATGGACGGCCAAAGTGATAAGAGTTGGGTAGAATTTTTAAAAATTTGGACATGTGCACTGAGAGAGTCACAGAAACAGGCCCTCAGGCCTATCTCATCTGTGTATAACAATTAATCTGCCTAGTCCCATCAACTATAGCTCTCCATACCCCTCTGTTTCATGTACCTATCTAAATTTCTCTTAAATAGAACATAGAACACAAAGCAGTATAGAAAAGGAACAGGTCCTTTGGCCCATAATGTTGTGCCAAATCAAACAAATTAGTAATCAAATGTTGAAATCTAATTCGCATCCACCACTTCCACTGGCAGCTCGTTCTACATTCTCCACCACCCTGGGTGAGGAAGTTGTAGGAGTGTCAACAAATATTGACACAAGTGTAATTACTTCTATCGTACACTATATTCACCGCGTAAATGGCGACATTGTATGTGTGTGTGTGTGTATGTGCGCATGCATGCGTGTATGTGTGTGCGTGGGCATGTGTATGTGTGCGTGTATGTATATACATATACACATGGCAAACTCAACCCTCAACAGTCTGGATGAACTCTGCCTAATGAATTTAAGGAGTCCCTACACAAGCCCCCTAGAATTCGCCCTAGCAGACGAAGTCAAATGAGCAGGGGTCCGCAAAATTCAGATGAACCTACTCCTGCCTTCACAGGCAGGTGCAAGGAAGGATGAACAGTCAATGACAGAAGGTTTGGAGGTGGGAGGACACTTCCACTGGAGAATCCAGGGCCAAATGGGCAGACGAGATGATCCACAGAAACACTGTCCGGGATACCTCCAAAGTACAGTGTAAAAAAAAATCCCCTGCTTTCAACACGTGGAACGGGCCGCCATAAGGTAGCCCTACGCACAAACATGTATTTCGTGTCCCGCAGACCCAGCAACGAGTGACCGTGGCAGGCCACGCTGCATCATGGGCACAGGAGTGAAAGTTTTGGTGCTGTCAATAAAAGCCAACCGCGAGACCATGGTTGTTGGGAGAAACTCTCCTGGCATCCACAGGGGTTGCCTGAAAACGAGCTCCACAGAAGAGAACTGAAGGTCTACCTCAGGGGCTATCCTCAGGCCCAATGTGACTCTCAGCAGTCTGTCCACCCAACAACCATCACTGAACCATGCACAGAGAGCAGCTTTCATTGAATGGTGGAACCGCTCGCACATATGGTTGGTCCGAGGGTGATAAGGTCATGGTCAACTACACCCCAAAACTTGGAAGTACACTGTGTCACTTGGTCTGAAGAGATATCCAACAGGACGCCCAGCCGAGCGAATCACGAGCCAATGAATCCTCACGCCACCTCTATGGGTGAAATAGATGACAGCGGCACTGCCTCCAGCCAACGTGCTCTCAGTGATGGTGAGGAGGTGAGTAAACACGCCGAACAGAGGCAACGGACAAACCAAATGCACATTCATGTGATTGAAATACTGCTCAGGGACCACGAAAGGAGCCTTGGCATGTCATAGAAACAGAGAAAACCTGCAGCACAATACAGGCCCTTTGGCCCACAAAACTTTGCCGGACATGTTCTTACCTGAGAAATTACCTAGGGTTACCCATTGCCCTCTATTTTTCTGAGCTCCACATACTTATCCAGGAGCCTCTTAAAAGGCCCTATCGTATCCGCCTCCACCACCATCGCAGGCAGTCCATTCCAGCACTCACCACTCTCTGCATAAAAAAAACTTACCCCGATATCTCCTCCGTACCTACTTCCAAGCACCTTAAAACTGTGCCCTCTCATGCTAGCCATTTCCGCCCTGGGAAAAAGCCTCTGACTATCCACACGATCAATGCCTCCCATCATCTTATACACCTCTATCAGGTCACCTCTCATCCTCTGTTGCTCCAAGGAAAAAAGGCCGAGTTCACTCAACCTATTGTCATAAGGCATGCTCCCCAATCCAGGCAACATCCTAGTAAATCTCCTCTGCACCCTTTCTATAGTTTCCACATCCTTCCTGTTGTGAGGTGACCAGAACTGAGCACAGTACTCCAAGTGGGGTCTGACCAGGGTCCTAAATAGCTGCAACATTACCTCTCGACTCCTAAACTCAATCCCACGACTGATGAAGGCCAATGCACAATATGCTTTCTTAACCACAGAGTCAACCTGCGCAGTAGCCTTGACTGTCCTATGGACTCTGACCCCAAGATCCTTCTGATCCTCCACAATGCCAGGAGTCTTACCATTATAACTGTATTCTGTCATGCTTAACCTACCAAAATGAACCACCTCACAGTTATTTGGGTTGAACTCCATCTGCCACTTCTCAGCCCAGTTTTGCATCCTATTAATGTCCCGCTGTAACCTCTGACAGCCCTCCACACTATCCACAACACCTCCAACCTTTCTGGCATCAGCAAATTTACTAACTCATCCCTCCACTTCCTCATCCAGGTCATTTATAAAAATCACGAAGAGTAGGGGTCCCAGAACAGATCCCTGAGGCACACCACTGGTGACCGAACTCCATACAGAACATGACCTGTCTACAACCACGCTTTGCCTTCTGTGGGCAAGCCAGTTCTGGATCCACAAAGCAATTTCCCCTTGGATCCCATGCCTCCTTACTTTCTCAATAAGCCTTGCATGGGGTACCTTGTCAAATGCCTTGCTGAAATCCATATACACTACATCTGCTGCTCTACTATCAATGTGTTTAGTCACATCCTCAAAAAATTCAATCAGGCTCGTAAGGCACGACCTGCCTTTGACAAAGCCATGCTAACTATTCCTAATCACATTATGCCTCTCCAATTGTTTATAAATCCCATCTCTCAGGATCTTCTCCATCAACTTACCAACCACTGAAGTAAGACTCACTGGTCTATAATTTCCTGAGCTATCTCTACTCCCTTTCTTGAATAATGGAACAATATCCGCAACCCTCCTATCCTCTAGAACCTCTCCTGTCCTCACTGATGATGCAAAGATCATCGCCAGAGGCTCAGCAATCTCATCCCTTGCCTCCCACAGTAGCCTGGGGTACATCTCGCCCAGTCCTGGCGACTTATCCAACTTGATGCTTTCCAAATGCTCCTGCAATCCTCTTTCTTAATATCTACATGCTCAAGCTTTTCAGTCAGCTGTAATTCATCCCTACAATCGCCAAGATCCTTTTCCGTAGAGAATACTTTGCTTCAGTATTCTCTAAGTACTCTGTTATCTCCTCCGGTTCTATACACACTTTTCCACTATCACACTTGATTGGTCCTATTCTCTCATGTCTTATCTCCTTGCTCTTCACATACTTGTAGAATGCCTTGGGGTTTTCCTTAATCCTGTTGCCAAGGCCTTCTCATGGCCTCTTCTGGCTCTCCTGATTTTTTCTTGAGCTCCTTCCTGCTAGTCTTATAATCTTCTAGATCTCTATTATTACCTAGTTTTTTTTTTAAACCTTTCGTAGGCTCTTCTTTTCTTCTTGACTAGATTTACAACAGCCTTTGAACACCTTTGTGCAGATCTCCACACAAATATCACCTAAACATTTGTCACATTTCTTCTGTACATCTCCCTGAGAACATCTGTTTCCAATTTATGCTCCAAGTTTCTGTCTGATAGCCTCATATTTCCCCTTACTCCAATTAAACTCTTTCCTAATTTGTCTGTTCCTATCTCTCTCCAACGTTATGGTAAAGGAAATAGAGTTGTGATCACTATCTCCAAAATGCTCTCCCACTGAGACATCTGACCAGGTTCAGTTCCCAATACCAAATCAAGTACAGCCTCTCCTCTTGTAGGCTTATCTACATATCATGTCAAGAAACCTTCTTGAGCACACCTAACAAACTCCACCCCATCTAAACTCCTCACTCTAGGGAGATGCCAATCGATATTTGGGAAATTAAAATCTCCCAGCACCACAACCCTGTTATTGTTACACCTTTCGAGAATCTGTCTCCCTATCTGCCCCTCAATGTCCCTGTTACTATTGGGTGGTCTATAAAAACACCCAGTAGAGTTTTTGACCCCTTCCTATTTCTAACTTCCACCCACAGAGACAATCCCTCCATGTCCTCTTCATTTTCTACGGCCGTGCCACTATAAAGCTCTAAGGCTGTCTTCTTTTAACTTCTTCTCGCTTTTCTCACTGCCCGACATCCACGCGTTTGCGCAGTTATGCCCTGATCAAACCGCTGAGGAAATAACCGTGTAGATGCATCTTCACATGTTGATACGCCAAACAAGCATTAGCCCAAAGCCTGACGTCCTTCATAAGCCCATGCCACACAAACATTTTTGTCACCAGTTTCTGCGATGCCCTCCGGCCTGGATGAGAAAGCCCGTAGACTGCATCCAAAACATCCCAACGCCAGCTCGCTGGCACAACTGGCCTGGGTTGCCCCTTTACACATCAAACAGTAGTGAAATACTGCAGTCACCGAAAGCAGCATCCACCAAATTCAAGCCTGTGTCTGCCAAATGCAGCACCTGCATGCTCGGGTCCGAAACCTAGTCCGCTGCCATCCGAGCGTAGCCCACACCCAAATGGACAGCACCAATGAAGGACCAGGAAAGATAGTCAGCCATGAGGTTACACCTCCCCACAACATGCTGGATGTCCATGGTGAACTCTGAAATAAAAGAAAGATGGAGCTGCTGTTGAGCAGACCTAGGTTCAGAGACCTTAGCCATGGCAAATGTTGCGGGTTTATGATCCACAAAAGCCGTAAATGGACTGCCTTCTAGGAGAAAACAAAAATGCCGCACTGCCAAGTACAAGCTGAGCAGCTCACGGCTGAACGTGCTGTTCTTGTGCTAGCAGGGGCAAAGCTGATGGCTTACAAAAGCCGAAAGGTTGCCAAACACCATTGACCAACTACTCATGCATTGCACCTAACGCGCAATCTGATCTGTCCGTGGTGAGGGTGATCAGTGTGTGTGGGAGGGGGCATGTTAGCAGCACTGCATTAGGCAATGCCTGCTTAGTGTCCGAGAATGCCTTAGACCTTTTTTCTGTCCAGTCCACAATGTGCTTGGCCGCTTTGCCGTTAAGGGCCTCTTAGCATGAGCTGAGCCACTTTGGGGACAAACTGGTGATAAAAGTTCACCATGCCCAAAAACTCCTGCAAGGCCTTAACAGCAACTGGCTGAGGGAAGTGCTTAACAGCACCAACTTTAGCCGGCAGGGGATCTTCCCCTGCTACATTGATGTGTCTGAGGAAATCAACCACAGACTGTTCAAATTGGCACTTCACCAGGTTGACGATAAGACCGTGTTGACAAAGGTGTTCGAAAAGGTTTCTCAAGTATATGAAGTGTTCATTCCTAGAAGAACTGGCTATCAAAATGTCATCTAGGTAAACAAACAGGAATGTCAAATCCCTGAGAACACTGTTCGTGAGGCGCTGAAAAGTCTGGGCCGCATTTGAAGGAACTCAAAACAAACCAAACTGTGTAATAACAGCAGTTTTGGAATGTTACTCGGGTGGACAGGGACATGGTAACTGCAAACAAGGTCCACCTTCCAGAAAACAATTTTCCCAGCCAAGCAGGCAGAGAAATCCTGGATGTGCAGGATCGGGTATCAGTCAGGGGTCGTGGCGTCATTGAGGCGGCAGTAATTGCCACATGGATGTCACCCCCCCCCCCCCCCCCCACCAGTTTTGCTCCATGGCATCAAACCCAGCCTCGGTAACGGCTAGCTTCTCCGGGTCGAGGTGCCTAGTGTGGGCGTGTACGGGCGGGCCAGTGGTGAGGACGAAGGTGGCCTTGGTCAGGTCTGGGAACTCAGCAAGCAGGCAGAGGAAGTTGTCGGAGGCGGAAAGGGTGCTGGACAACTTTGAAGTGCTGGTTGTGCTGAGTGTGCGAAGAGGGAGTAGAAAGTCTCTGCATTGATGAAGTGCCAGTTCTGGACATCAATGAGAAGGCTACTGGCGCAGAGGAAGTTGGCCCCCAGCAAGGGTGTAGACACTGCTGCCAACACAAAATTCCAGTGGAACTTCTGCCCACCAAAACACAACACCCATTTCATGCATACCAAAAGTCCCGATGGCGCTGCCATTCGCAGCCTTGAGACATGGTCCATATTCCCAGTTATGTCCAATTTAGACGTGGGCAGGATGCTCACCTGAGCACACGTGTTACAGAGGAAACGGCACCCGGAAACAGAGTCTGTAACGAACAACAAACTGCCTGACCTGCTGACGCCCATAGCAGGTAATGGGGCACTGGTCATTCCATTTTCCCAACTCCTTGAACCCACAGGGTGGGCGATACTTCTTAGCTCTCGGCCCAAACCTCATGTAGTAGAAACACTGGGGAGGAGACAGTTGTTTAGCCGTGGCAATTGTCTCATGTTCAAGTGGCAGCGAGGTGGCAAAGTCGTCCAGCTGCATGGTCACACAAACTCTCTTGATGATGGAAAATATGTCAGCCTCTCTTGCTAGAGCCTGGATGTCTTTGAGGGGAGAGCCAGCTAGAGCCGACCACAACTCACCTGGTAGTTGTTGCAGGAAAAGCCCTCTGAAGATGAAACATGACTGATGTCCACCTAGGAGGTACAACATGTGGTCCATCAACTCCGATGGCTTGGAGTCACCTAAGCCGGGCAGTGAGAGGAGCCGATGGGCACACTCAGACTTGGAAAGCTCGAAAGATTGTAGGAGTTACTTACGAGTCTCATACCTGCTGACTGCCAGGGGATGTTGCAGGACACTTATCAACCTGATCACCGTAGAGCTGTCTAATGCTGCATCGACATAGTAATTTTTTGTGTCACCTTGCGAGATTCCCCACACTGCAAATTGGGCCTCTGCCTGAACAAACCAAATAGCGGCACGTCCCTGCCAGAATTTAGGGAGCTTGAGAATAACGGCATTTGCAGTCATAATTGTAAAATGAGCGAAGTCAATCTGGAATCGTCCAGAGGAATGTAGTGGTCACCAATGTAGGAGTGTTGACAAAAATCGACACGAGTGTAATTACTTCTATTGTACACTTTACTCACCCCGCAAACAAATGGTGACTGTGTGCGTGTGCGCACGCGCACTCATGCACATGTATGTATATATCAGAGAAAACCCACTCCAAAATGCAATAACGTACAACGTAACACATAACAAACACAGTAACAGTCTGGGCGAACTTTGCTTAATGAAGTTAAGGAATCCCTACAAAGTTCCCCTTAAACATTTCACCTTTCATCCTTAACCAATGACCTCTAGTTCCAGTCTCACACAACCTCAGTGGAAAAAGCCTGCTTGCATTTACCCTATACATATCCCTCAATTTTGTATACCTCTATCAAACCTCCTCTCAATCATCTATGTTCTAAAGAATACAGTCCTAACCTATTCAATCTTTCCTTATAACTCAGGTCCTCCAGACTCAGCAACATCCTTGTAAATTTTCCTTGCACTCTTTCAACGTTGTTTACATCTTTCCTGTAAGTAGATGACCAAAGCTGCACACAATACTTCAAACTATGCCTCAATATCTTATACAACTTTATAACATTCCATCTCCTGTACTTACATTTATGAAAGGCAATGTGCCAAAAGCTTTTTTTATGAACCTATTTACTTGTGATGCCACTTTCAATGAATTATATACCTGTATTTCCAGATCCCTTTGCTCTATCACTACTCATGTGACCTACTGTTCACTGAGAAAAAACCTGCCCTGGTTGGTCCTACCGAAGTGCAACACCTCGAACCTGTCTGCATTAAATTTCATCTGCTATTTTTCAGCCCATTTTTCTAGCTGATGCAGATCCCTCTGCAACCCATGATAGTCTTTTTCACTCTCCACTACACTCCCATTTTTGGTGTCATCTGCAGATCTGCTGATCCAGTTAAGCACATGATCATCCAGAACATTGATTTAGATTACAAATAACAAAGGACCTAGCACTGATTCCTGTGGTACACAACTAGCCACAGCCCTATGGTCAGAGGGGCAATCCTCTACTACCACTCTCTGGCTTCTCCCACAAAGTCAATGTCTAATCCAATTTACCTCATCCTGAATGCTGGATGACTGGATCTTCCTGACCAGACTCTCATTTAAGACCTTGTCAAATGCCTTACTAAAGTCCATGTAGATAACATTCAGTACCTTGCCTTCGCCCACTTTCCTGGTAACTTCCTCAAAAAAACTATTAGATTGGTTTGACATGACTTACCACACACAAAGCATGCTGGCTATCCTTAATCTGTTCATATGTTTCCAAATAGATACCTATCCGGTCCCTTAGAGTACTTTTTAATAACTTTTCCATAACTGATGTCAGACTCATTGGTCTATAATTTCCTTGTTTCTACTATAAACAATGGAACAACATTGGCTATCCTCCAATCCTCTGGTACCTCTCCTGTTGCTAAGGATGTTTTAAATATCTCTGTCCAGCAATTTGTGCTCTTGCCTCCCATAGGGCCAAAGAGCACCTTGTTAGGTTTAGGGAATTTATCCACCCTAATTTGCTTCAGGGTAGCATGCACCTTCTCTTCTGTAATTTGTACAGGGTCCATGAAGTTGACGCCCCTTTGCCTCACTTCTATAGATTCTGTATCCATCTCCCAAGAAAATACAGATGCAAAAAAAATGCATTTTAAATCTCATTTAATAAAGACTGCTTTGCCATAACAGAAATGCGAAGAAATTTTTTTAGTCAGAGGGTGGTGAATCTATGGAATTTGTTGCCACGGGCAGCAGTGGAGGCCAAGTCATTGGGTGTATTTAAGGCAGAGATTGATAGGTATCTGAGTAGCCAGGGCATCAAAGGTTATGGTGAGAAGGCGGGGGAGTGGGACTAAATGGAAGAATGGATCAGCTCATGATAAAATGGCAGAGAAGACTCGATGGGCCGAACGGCCGACTTCTGCTCCTTTGTCTTATGGTCTTATAACTTTTCATTTTATGATTACATGTATTCACCATATAATGTGGTAGGTGTAGATTGCTAGATTCTAGATAAAGTACTCTGGCCAGACATAAACACACTACAATATGATATATAATACTTCACTTGATATTTCAGTCATCTGAGGTCATCGTGGCTGCTGTCTACACAGAGCAGAGGCTAGCTGAAACAGACTTGTCACATATCCTATAGTCCTCTTATGGTCTTATAAACTATCTTCCTTATAACAAACAAGGTTGCAATAGGGAGATGGGAAAAGGACTATTGTGACCAGATAATCATCATTAAAATATTGTGGAATCTTAATTTATATCCTGAAAGTCAAAAAGTCACAAATTAGCAGTTGCAATTTACATCTGAAGACATTACAGGCCCAGCAACAAAGGAAGCATCAGAAACCTAGCCATGCTTCCATATGCCTACTGTTCAGCAAATTTTTAAAAAAAGCACACACAGAGTGTCTATAGTTACAGCTGACTTTTCTCCAAGGTAATAAGACCATAAGACAAAGGAAAAGAATTAGGTCATTCAGCTCATCGAGTCTGCTCCACCATTCCATCATGGCTGATTCAATATCCCTCTCAACTCCATTCTGCTGCATTCTCCCTGCGACCTTTGATGCCGTTACTAATTCAGAACCTATCAACCTCTGCTCTAAATATAATGATCTAGCTTCCCCAGCTGTCTGTGGCAATGAATTCCAGATTCACTATCCACTGACCAAAATAATTCCTCCTCATCCCTGTTCTAAATGAACGTCTCTCTATTCCGAGGCTCAGCCCTCCAGTCCTAGACTCATCCGCTACAGAAAACATCCTCTCTAACCAGGCCTTTCAACAGTCGAAAGGTTTCAATGAGATCTTCTAAACTCCAGCGAACCTGCCTAGAGCCATCAAATGCTTCTCATATGTCAACTTTCATTCCCAGAATCATGAACCCCCTCTGGACTCTCACCAATGTCAACACATCGTTTCTTAGGTAAGGGGCCTAAACTGCTCATAATACTCCAAGTGTGGGCTGACTAATACCTCAAAGCCTCAGTATTATATTCTTGCTTTTATATACTAATCCTCTTGAAATGAATGCTAACACTGTATTTGCCTTCTTTACCATCAACTCAACTTGTAAGGTAACTTTAGGGAATTCTGCACAAGGACTCTGAAGTCCCTATGCTCCTTTGATTTCTGAATTTTCTCCGTTTAGAAAACAGTCTACACCTTTTCTCCTTTTAACAATGAGTATGACCATATACCTCCCTACAGAATAATCCATCTGCAGCTCCTTTGCCCATTCTCTCAATCCAAGTCCTTCTGCAGACACCCTGCTTCTTCAACAATACCTGTTCCTCCACCCATCTTCATAAATTTCTCTTTGGAAATGTGCTCACCAAGGGTAAATTACAATATAGAAACCATAGTATGGGGGTCATATTTCAAGCACTTCAAAGATCTCAGCTCATCATGAGAAGCAAATTCAAATGTGATCATGAAACTATTATAAATATCCATTCATTTTATTAAGGTGTTTTAGAAACATGCATATCAGCTTAACACTATCTGACCTACAGATATGTGCTTGGCTCCCAAAAAACCTTGTATATTATCAGTTCAAAGGCCATCAGGACTAGGCAATAAATGCCTACTTTCACAATAATATGCTATGAATGAGCGAGAACCAACTCAGTGGCAGACAGAGCAATTCAAACCATGGATTCAAGGATTTTGCCACAGTTTGACCTGGTTAATCAACATGAAACATACAGAAAAACTAAATGAGTTATTTGGAATTGTTTCCATGACTTCAAGAAACCTGAAAATTTTAATGACTCAACATCTAACCAGGTCTAAAGTGCTGGGCTTGGGGAAAATAGATGAATACATACACAACCTTTGCCTTTGGGTGGTGGTGGGGGGGGGGGGGGAGAGGGAGGACAGACACACCACAGCAGCGAGGAAAACCAAACAGTCCAAAAGCTGAAGGAAGCATCTACAGAGAGAAATAAATAGTCAGTGTTGTTTCAGGCCTAGACCCTTCGATAGGACTTGAAACATTGATTAACACCTCCATAGATGCTGCCTGACCTGCTGAGTTCCTCCAGCATTTTCAGCGTCTTGCTCCAGATTTCCAGTATCTGCAGAATTCCTTGTGTCTTTCTGCGTGTAATTGGAGATCTGGTCACCAGGTGTTGATACTGAGCAGTTCATGTATCAATTTCATTCTACTCCATTCAAACTTAATTCTTATGGTACAAAGGATAATGTTCAAATTAATAATTAGGGAAGAATTATTCAATAAACCAATAATAAAAAAAAGTACCAGTAGCTGATTTTGAAAACACAAAGGTATGGTGCAGGAGATAGCTTTTAAGGCTATCATATCCATATTGACCAAAAATGGATTTAATTTCATCCCACTTTCCATACTCATAGTCCCACGTTTTGATTCTTCAATTTCTCATTCAGGTTCTTTTTCAATGCTATGAGAGTTTCTACTTTCACTACTCCTTCAGTGAGCAAGTTCCAAACTTAACCATTCACCAACTTTAAAAAAAAATCACAAATTCCCTCAAATTATCCTACTTATTAATTTAATAATTACTGCCTTCTCTAATGAGGAAATAAGCCCTGTGGATTCCATCTGGGCCTTTGAATATAAAAAAAAATCAATCTTCCTTTAATCTACTTTGTTCTAAAATAAACAACTTAAGGCTAGACAGATTCTTCTCAACCTTGCATCACCAATCGTATCTGGAGCCTCTGCTGCAGCAGAGCACAGCAATAGCTAGATCAATGGCATCAGATACCAGGGGAAAGTCTAGGCAAATGGTAGTGAAAGAAACATTTTGGTCGCCCTGAGCAAGACTCTGGAATGATGTGTTGTTTCGCTGGTGTCAGGGTCAAATGTGTGTGAGTGGATAAAGGAGAATGTGAGCAGCCAGATGTTTTAGGTCCATACTGGTACTAATAACATAGGGAGAAAGGAAGAGAGAATGGGTCCTACATATATAACTGTGTGCATTAGGTAGAAATTTAGTAAGGACCACTGGGAGTTATAATCTGGGGATTACTCCGTGTACACATGTTAGTGAAGATAGAAATAAGAAAACAGTGGAGTTGAATGCGTATGTAAAGAACTGGAGTAGGAGGGAGGCTTTCAGAAACCTGAATTTGATCCAGGACAGGTTGGTCCTACAGAAGGAGGGCGAGTTGTACCTAAACAGAAGGGCACCGATATCCTTGCTGGGAAGTTTGTTACTTGGGGGGGGGGGTGGTTTAAGCTGTGGAACTAGAGCAGGTGGTCACCACAGAGTAATTGAGAAGGTAGAAGTTGGGTCAAGTAAAAGCAGGCAGGGTTAAGATAACACAGCAGGAATGATGGTCTGAAGTATTGAAGTATAACAGGTAAGGAAGATAAGCATAGAACCAAGGTTAGTATATGGAATTACAAAGTTGTAGCCTATAAACTTGATTGACAAGACAGAACAAACATCTCAATATTCAGGGTATAGGTGTTTCATGCATGACTGAAAGGAATGTAAAAGAGGTGGGGGAGTTGACTACAGTTTAGGGAGAATGACATAGCTGCACAGAAGACATTTTGGAGAGCTCACCCAGCAAGGCTATTGCTTAGAATTCAGGAATAAGATGCCATTATTCTGATAGGGTTACCTGACATCCTTCCAGCAGCCAGTGGGTCAGAGATGATGGGCCAAAAGACTTGCTCCTGTGCTGAACTGTTACACGCTCTACATCCTAGTGCTTTCACATCATTCTTCTAAGAGGCCATGTGGTGACCAGGATGGTATACAGTGATCTTGCTGTTACTTAGCCAATAATATGCGAGGTTCCACCATAATCACTTTCTGAATAGTGCCACATCAGTCCAAAAGTTCCACTGCTGCAGCAGGGAGTACTGAAATATTATCAGAACATCTGCCAATTTTGCCCAGGGTTTTGAGTTTAAAATACTTTAATCTGAGTTTGGTCATTTATATAGTTCTAAAGGTTGACCTCTCAAAAGGCCAATCATTACAGATCTATGTCATCACTCTCTTTCATGAAGAGGAATACAAAGTATTCATTCAACCCATAAAACTGCCAAAGGCTTGTTTGCTTTTGGTCTCTAAAAAAACAATTGCTACTCTTCTCATTTACTTTCCTTTTATCTGCTCTTGTAACATGTTAAGAATTTCCTTGCTTTTGTCTGCCAACATTTTTGCATGCAAACTTCTTTTCTCCTTTACTTTAACTACAGCCCTACAATTTTGACAGTTTTCTGCATTGTTGAACTGTCTTGTGTATGCAAAGCAATGTATGCAGGAGCGGCAGGACTGGAAGCTCAATATTCTGGGGTTCCATTGTTTTAGATGTGACAGGACAGGAGGGATTAAAGGTTTTACTAGTCAGGGTAAATGTTACAGCAGTGCTCAGTCAGGACAGACTAGAGAACTCATCTAGTGAGGCATTATGGGAAGAAATGAGAAATAAGAAAGGTATGACCATGTTAACTGGGCTATATTACAGACCACCCAACAGTCAGAGGTGTTATAGTAGGTGATTATAACTTCCAACATATTGACTCAGACTCCCATACTGTAATAGGACTACATGGGATAGAGCTTGTCAAACGTATTCAGAAAAGTTTCCTTAATCAGTCTATAGAAGTCTCAACCAGTGAGTGTGTGATACTTGATCTGCTATTTGGGAATGAGACACAAAAAATGACAGAAGTTTATGTAGGGGAACATTTTGTAGCTAGTGATCACAAAGCCATTAGCTTCAAAGTAAATATGGAAAAACATAGGTTGAAATTCTATATTGGAGAAAGGCCAACGTTGATGGGATCAGAAATGACCTGACAAATGTGGATTGGGACAGGCTGTTTTCTGACAAAGGTGTACTTGGTAAGAGGGAGGCCATCAAAAGTGAAAATTTGAGGGTACAAAGCTTGTATGTGCCAGTCAGAATACAGGGCAAAGATAACAAATATAAGGAACCTTAGTTTTCCAGAGATATTGAGGCCCTGAGGCAGGTAGGAGTAAATGAGTATAAGAAATGCAAGAGATCACTTAAAGAAATTAGGAGGACTAAAATGAGGCACAAAGCTGTCCCAGCAGACAAGGTGAAGGAGAATCCCAAGGATTCTATAGGTACATTAGGAACAAAAGGATTGCAAAGAGACAAAACTGGTCCCCTGGAAGATCAAAATGGTAATCCACGTGTGGAGCCAAAAGAGATGGGGGAGATCTGAAATAACCTTTTTTGCATCTGTATTTACTCAGGAGACAGACGCTAGTCTATAGAAGTGCAGCAAAGTGGTATCAACTTCATGGACCCTACACAGATTATAGAGGAGGTGGTGTTTGCTGTCCTGAGGCAAATGAGGGTGGATAAATCCCCAGGGCCTGACAATGTGTTTCCTCAGACCCAAGTGCAGAAATTGCTAGGGCCCTAGCACAGATATTTAATTCATCCTTAGCAACAGTGGAGGTACCAGAGAGTTGAAGGATAGCCAATATTATTCTGCTGTATAAGAAAAGTTTTAAACATAAACCAGGAAATGTTGGGCCAGTGAGCCTGACATCAGTTGTAGGGAAGTTATTGGAAGGTATTCCCAGGGACTGGATATATAAAATTTGGATAGACATGGAATGATTAAGAATAGTCAGCAAAGCTTTGTGTGTGGTAGATAAAGTCTAATCAATCTTATACAGTTTTGAGGAAGTTATCAGGAAAGTGGATGAAGGCAATGAAGTGGATGTTATCCACATGGACTTTAGCAAGGCATTTGACAAGGTCCCACATAGGAGGTTGGTCAAGGTTTAGTTGCTCAGCATTCAAGATGAGTTAGTAAATTGGACTAGACATTGGCTTTGTGGGATAAGCTAGAGAGTGGTAGTAGATGATTGCCTCTCTGACTGGAGGCATGTGACTAGTGTTGTGCAACAGTGATCGGTGCAGGGCCCTTTGTTGCTTGTAATCTATAATCGATGAACTGGATGATAATGTGGTCAACTATTTCAGTAAATTTGCAGATGACACCAAGATTGGGGTTGTCGTGCACAGTGAGAAATACTATCATGGGTTGCAGAGGGATCTGCACCAGCTGGAAAAATGGGCTGAAAATGGCAAATGGAATTTAATGCACACAAGTGCGAGGTTTTGCACTTCTGTAGGACCAACTAGGGGAGGTCTTACACAGTGAATGGTAGGGCACTGAGGAGTGTGGTAGAACAAAGGGATCTGGGAATAAAGGTATTAATTCGTTGAAAAGGGCATCACAGGTAAATAGGGTCGTAAAGAAAGCTTTTGGCACATTGGCCTTCATAAATCAACGTATTGAGTAAAGGAGATGGGATGTTATGTTGAAGTTGCATAAGACGCTGATGCCTAATTTGGGGTATTGTGTGTAGTTCTGGTCATCTCCCTACAAGAAAGATGCAAACAGGTTGAAAGGGTACAGAGAAAATTTACAAGGATGCTACTGGGTCTGGAGGATGCAAGTCATAAGGAAAGATTGAATAGGTTAGGACTGTATCCCTTAGAATGTAGAAGATTGACAGGAGATTTGATAGAGGTATACAAAATTATGAGGGGCATAGACAGGGTTAATGCAAGCAGGCTTTTTTCACTGAGGTTGGGTGGGACTACTACTACCCGAGGTCACTGGTTAAGGGTGAAAGGTGAGAAGTTTAAGGGAAATACGAGGGGAGACTTCCTCATTCAGAGAGTTGAGAATGTGGAATGAGCTGCCAGCACAAGTGCTGCATGTGAGCAGAATTCAGATAGGCACATGGAAGTAGAGATATGGAGGGCTATGGCCTTGGTGCAGGTCGATGGGAACATGCAGTCTAAATGGTTGCTGCATGGACTAGATGGGCCAAAGGCCCTGTTTCTGTGCTGTACTTCTCTATGACCCGGGCTCTAAATTCCTTCAAACAACCTTTAGGGAAAAGTAGCCATCACTGGTAATTTCAGCCAAATAGCAATTCACATTACTACATGCAACAAATCAAAATTTTATGCTTTACTTCCTCAGCTTCATAATTTGCACTGTGAGATAGCAAACACTAGCTTAAGTCAGGCCAAAGCTATTGAGAATCCACAACAAATAACTTACAACTATATCAAGCTGCAATCAAAATCAGCAGAGTTTCTACAACACAAGCTCCACACATATTTACACTCATATACAAAGCTTGCAACAAGGGAGAAATTGACCCTGGCTTGAAATCATACCAAACCATTTTTCCACTCATATGTTGGCTTTTGTAATACAGTATAGATATCTTATATACAAGAATTACAAGTCTTTTTGAGAAATAGTGTTGCTTTTGAGAAAACTTACTCAGTTTCTTCTTTATGGCTCAACTCAGTGTTTGTTTTTAAAACACAACCAGAACAACATCACAAAGGCAATCAACTTACCTTCACGTCTCGATGAATGATATTATTGTCATGACAATAGCGTAGTGCTTCTAGTATCTGTCGCATGTAGTGACTACAAATACAAAAATAGATTAGAATAATACTTTAGTTAAGCTGTGAATTCAAAACAAGCTGTGACTTTAAAACAAATTTCACAATTATGAAAGCTTACTTGAATATATCTGCAAAATTATACATACCAGTATCCTGAGGGAAGATTGACAGGAAACACATTTCAATGTTATTCCTCTACTCATGGGTCTGTGCATCTAATGTATGGTTAGTGACAGTGCCAGAATTTTTCTATCACTATGGTAAACATCTGGTCTCCATGCAGAGAAAATTATATCCCGAGTTTTTGTTATTCTGTGTCATAAGTGTGATTACTCCAATTTAGCGTACCATGCCCAAACACAATAACCACGAGGATACACCGCAATGAAAAACTTAAATGAATGTATGCGCAAATCGATATTGTGTTTTAAGTATAAATCTAGAGACAAAACAAGTGCAGTAAAGCTTATTGCAGTAATTTGTTAAATGCCAACTATTACAAGATTTGCGGTATGTTTCATTTATACTAGCAACAGTAATTACGTCATTAAATATGACAAACATTAAGATTACCATACAATGATCTCAATATCTTGTGCCGAAGAAAATGCTAACAACCCTACCCCATGAAAAATTACGTACACCAAGAGTAATTTCCTATGTTAAACCCAGACAGAATTCTGCGGTCTACTTTTCCCAGGGAGCAATCGACTATGCCATTTACTAACAACTTACCTAAAACTTTCACTAATAAATTGATCTTAATTCTTACCAAGGTCAGTTATGTAGATGAATATCTCTTACTCTATGTAGTGCCATAGTCTTACACGAATAGGTAAGATTTTCTTCTAGATCAAGGGTTCCCAATCTGGAGTCCACAGACTCATTTAATGGTATTGGTCCATGGCATAAAAAAATGTTGGGAACCCTGTTCTAGGTTTTTAAACTGAAAATACTTGAGCACTGTTATCTTGAACCCCAGAATTAACACTTCGCCTTTTGCAAAACGTATCTTGTAAAATGCATCTCTCCAAAAGTAAGTAAATCTTACTTCAATTCAAACAGTTTAAAAATATTCCACACATCAAGACAAGAGCAAGTAAACTCTGAATGCAAAACATTTTGGCAGACCAAATACACACGGCTCAAAACATTAAATATCTTAAAGTCAAATAAATGAGTTAATTTTATTCTGCTAACCCCATAAGAATTTTGTCCATGATTATAAAACTCTGGTTAGGCCACATTTGAGTATTGCATTTAATTTTTGATATCCCTTTATTAAAAGGATGTGAAGGTTTTGGAAAGGTTGCAAAAGAGCTTTACCAGGATGCTGCCTGAATTGGATGATGTGCTAAAAGGAGATGTTGAGCAAACCTGGACTGATTCTCTGGAGTGGTGAAGGCTGAGAGGAGACCTGATAGAAGTTCACAAAATTATGGGAAGCAGAGTAGATAAAGATTTTTTTCTACAACATGGTAGAAATAACCGTGTACTTAAGATGAGAGGGAGCAAGTGCAAAGGAGGCGAGCACAGCATTGTTTTTAAAAACAAAGTGGTGGGTGCCTGGAATGTACTGCCAGGGGGTGATATTAGAGGCAAATTCAATAGATTTTCTCAAGGCTTTGATTGGCACATGAATACCCAAAAAATACAGGGATATTGGCATTGTGTAGTCAAAAGGGATTAGTCTGGGTAGGCATTTAATTACTATATAATTAGTTCAACACATCCTGGGCTAAAGGACCTGTTCCTGTGCTGTAATGTCCTCTGTTCCAATGTGATGGATATTCGTGTCCTGGGCCAGGAGGCCATTTCATTTTTTTTTGCAAAACTCAACTTTCTGAACAAGGCAGCTGTCAGGTTATACAGATGCAAGTTAAACTTCAAACTATATCCTTTGTTTAGCTTCTGGTCGTAAATGGGAGTCAATCTTCAGTTGTTATAATATAAATGGCAAGCAGTCTGAAGTTAAAAATGCTGCTTTGCAAACAAGCTCTGTCAATAGCAGACTTGCTGGCATAGCACCCGTCTTATATTTTAAGCACGAAGTCTTATTGCTGAAGAGGTGCAGTATAAGACAATGGGTCATTTAATTTATGTTGTTTCGAAACAGACAATACAAGTTAAAGTACTTATTCAGGGAAGCTTGCAGACCAGATAGAGACAATCACTAGCCACATCAATAACTGATCGATTAATAAAATTGGAAGGTGTATGTACTAAGGGAATTCAGCTGAATAGCATCAATGGGGGGTACCTAGGAACTGCAACTCGAAGAAGCTTTTAGAGTGCTTGTGCAAAAAGGATATCTGAGGAAATATCGTATATGTATGAAGTCACCCAAGTGGCAAAGAAACGGTATAAATGTAGAAATATAGAAAACCTACAGCACAATACAGGCCCTTCGGCCCACAAAGCTGTGCCGAACATGTCCTACCTAAGAAATTACCTAGGGTTACACATAGCCCTCTATTTTTCTGAGCTCCATGTACCTGTCCAGGAGTCTTTTAAAAGACCCTATCGTATCCGCCTCCACCACTGTCACTGGCAGCCCATTCCATACACTCACCACTCTCTGCGTAAAAAACTCACCCCTGATATCTCCTCTGTACCTGCTTCCAAAACTGTGCCCTCTTGTGCTAGCCATTTCAGGCCTGGGAAAAAGCCTCTGACTCTCCACATGATCATCATCTTATACACCTCAATCAGGTCACCTCTCATCCGTCGCTCCAAGGAAAAAAGGCCGAGTTCACTCAACCTGTTCTCATAAGACATGCTCCCCAATCCAGGCAACATCTTTGTAAATCTCCTCTGCACCCTTTCTATGGTTTCCACATCCTTCCTATAGTGAAGCGACCAGAAATGAGCACAGTACTCCAAGTGGGGTCTGACCAAGGTCCTATATAGCTGCAACGTTACCTCTTGGCTCCTAAACTCAATCCCACGATTGATGAAGGCCAATGCACTGCATGCTTTCTTAACCACAGAGTCAACTTGCACAGGAGCCTTGAGTGTCCAATGGACTCAGACTCCAAGACCCTCTGATCCTCCACACTGCCAAGAATCTTACCATTAATACTATTGCAAGGGGTTTCTTCTTTTACGTTATTGTGTAGGCTAATTAAAATGACTTCTTTGTTATGTTAACTGCTGAGAAAGTTTTCTCGCTAGCAGCTTGTTTGGATTATATTATTGATAAGAGAGAAAATGAACCAATTGTGATAGATGTTATTCTTTCTAGTGTGTCTGTAAGCTATTGTGATGCATGGGTTTTTGGGGAGAAGGCGCGATGGAGACAGAGAGAGCGGACGGGATGCTGTGAGTGGGCCGATGAGGCGGACCCGAGCTGGAGTCCGAGGTCCAGGGTCTTCGGCGAGGAGAGGAGATGAAGACAGGCTTGTGTGGAGCGTCTGGTCGACCACCATGGTTGGTCCCAGGCGGCAGGTCGAGGTGGTCAGGGGGGATCGAATGGGGGAGAGAGGATCATTACTAGAGCTCCAACTGCTTGTGCACGAAGAGATTGAACTTTGATAAGTTTGGCACCTTTTATTTTCCTTTTATATTTTATCTCTATTAATTATATAGTTCCAGTAATATCTATAAACTGTAATCAATTAATCGTATATGGTGTTTTGTCTGTTATTTGGTGGGGTGGGGTACAATCACACAGCATCCACACAAACTTAATTACCCAGTTTGGCGGTGTCAAGGGCTGCTTTCCCTAGACAGCGAGTTGAGCAAGCCTGAGGCTTATTGGGGGCTACACTATATTCTGTCATCATATCTGTGCTACCAAAATGAACCACCTCACACTTATCTGGGTTGAATGCAGATTCAGTTCAGGCTTATTAGGGATGGTAAAGAACATCAGGAAGCGTGAAAGAAACACGGGGTGATCCGGAGTCCATTCCTCTGCCTTCAATTTCTGCAACGGACGACTGGTTCATCTGCATTGATAGCATGTCTTTTTAGCTTGTAGGAATGGAACCTGTAGTTTGTAATTCTTCTATAATTTAGGAGGCCTGAGTTTTAAATGTGTTTTAAGAATGTAGTTTGGATTTAAATATGTATCACTGAAAACAAATGAACTGTTTTAAACTAACACAGTTCTAACACAATCCTACCCACGTCCTGATGAAGGGTCTTAGCTCAAAACATCAACTGTTTACTCCTTTCCATAGATACTGCCTGGCCTGTTGAGCTCCTTCAGCACTTGGTGTGTATTGCTTTGGATTTTCAGCATCTGCAAATATTCTCTTGATGGTGTTTTAAACTACTTCATTAGTTGGAAGTAGCTTCTCCTTGGCAAGGAGGAGGGACCCACCACTCAAATTGTGGGTATTGTCAGCTTAACTTGTTATGGAGAATACACAAGGAAGTGAACCAGCTTGTGAAGGTTGGGTAGTTACAGCACAACCTCCCTTTACTGAAGGTACCCATAGTTATCGATATCAGATAGGGCATAAGTTCTTAGTTTGAGTTTAGAACTTTGTGGTTAGCAAATCCAATAGCATCACACCAAATACCTGTAGAGGGGCAATCTAAAAAAATGTTAAGTATCTTTGAAACACTGAATGAACAGCATGTTCCCCATGTGTTCTTGCTTGATCAAAGTGCAAAGAACAAGTTAATTTAGTAAAATTTTTGCACTTCTCTGATGGCAACAACATCTACTACAGGGTGACATCTGATAATAAACTTTACTTTGACATACTTTAAAAATGCATGTTGTTTTATTCATCAATGGAATTTAAATTATTAAAACTAATTGTTATAATACTGGACTGAAGCTTTCATGGTCTCAAAATTCTAGGAAACAGGTTTTTTCCAACCATTCTTCTCTAATCTACAGAAGAGACAAAACAGACAAGGGCATGAATCCAGATTGGAATCAATATGCAGACTGTCCTAGATACAGACCGCTCAACTGAGTGGCTAACTACTTTTATTTCTGTGATCTAAATTCATGAACACATTTATACAATAATTTTGAGTCTGTTTTATCTTAGACAAACGAAATATACCTGCACATATCTCCAAGAAACCAAGTAGATGAGAAATCCAACAATACAGGAGATAAAGCCGACTTAAGAAATGAATATTAGCTTAATCATCCATTACTAAACAAACAGTTAATATTGGGTACTTTGAGAGCTTCAGGTTCTCAACTATTTTTTCTTTTAAGATGATTTTAGCATTCGCATTACAATGACATTCAGTGTTGAATTGAAATCCATGAAGCATCAGTCACATAGCAACACTTTCTAGTGTGCCTGGAAACTATGCTTTACAACTTGGATTTCCTCCCATGACTCAGGATATCTTATAACAACTGGCTTTAACTGTGAAATTTATTAAGTAGTAAAGTAAGCAACAATCACAATATGATTTATTTTTCCAGGAATTTATCACAGCAGAAACCAACAATTTTCATTCTCAAGCTATAATAATCAGTCTCACGCAATACTACACTAATTTTCTTCCTTCCACGCCATCAATTAAAATGATATGTTTCAACAAACCCCGGGATATCAAACAGATGTATGAAAACTCCAGTAAGGCCAATTAAAAAAATACTTACCAATAAATACAATCAACTGTGACTGGAGCAATATTACAGATTTGTCTGAAAAATTTTCACAAGGTCTATTTGTCCCCTTTCACAGAATCAAAATGTGTAGAGTTAGTTGTTAATTTAGGCAATACAGAATGTTATGTCTAACCAGCAATTAAATATTTCAAATCTTTACTCCTTTGTTTTGAAGTACAGAATGAAACTGGCATGAAGAACTCCAAGGAATAAAATCTTTGTAGATATAACTGAAAATGATCAAAGATTTGCAGCTTGCTTATGTCAGGGGTCGACTTGGAACATCGTGATTTACAATGAACATATGAGCAGATGGCCTTTAATTACATTTTGGAAATTTTCAGCACTGGGTCAATGAGAAGTGCAAACCTGTATGAAGCAACTACTCTTCACAAGCATTAACTAATGGTAAAGTACTAGGGTGTGTAATGGAACAGAGGAACTGAGTACAAGTGCATCATTGAAAGCCATGTCACAGGTAGACTGGGTGGTGAAAAATACATTTTGCATGCTAGTCAGTCAGGGTATAGAGTACAGAAGTTAGGACATTATGTTGCAGCTACACAAGTTGTTAGTGAGGGCATATTTGGAGTACTGTGTACAGTTTTAGACCGTTTTAAGAAACAAGTAGTTAAACTAGACCATAACCATAAGACGCAGGAGTAGAATTAGGACGTTTGGCCCATGAATCTGCTCCGCCATTCAATCATGGCTGATCATTTTTCCCCCTCCTCAGCCCCACTCCCCAGCCTTCTTCCCATATCCTTCAATGCCATGCCAATCAAGAAACATTCAAGCTCTGCCTTAAGTACACCCAATGACCAGGCCTCCACAGCTGCCTGTGGTAACAAATTCCACAAATTCACTACCCTCTGGATAAAGAAATTTCTCTACATATCTGTTTTAAATGGACGCCCCTTCTGTCTTGAGGTTGTGCCCTCTTGTCCTAGAGCCCCCCACCATGGGAAACATCCTTTCCACATCTACTCTGTCTAAACATTTGAAAGGTTTCAATTAAACCTCCCCTCATCCTTCTAAATTCCAATGAGTACAGACTCAGAACTATCAAACGTTCCTCATATAACAACACTTTAATTCCTGGATTCATCCTTGTGAATCTCCTTTGAACCCTCTCCAATGCCAGCACATCTTTTCTTAGATGAGGAGCTCAAAACTGTTTACAATACTGCAGGCGAGGCCTAACCAGTGCCTTATAAAGCCTTAGCATCACATCCCTGCTCTTATATTCTAGACGTCTTGAAATGAATGCTAATATTATTTGCCTTCCTCACCACCGACTCAACCTCCAAGTTAACCTTTAGGGTGTCCTGCACAAGGACTTCCAAGTCCCACTGCATCTCAGATTTTTGTCCCTTTTAGAAAATAGCTTGTACATTTATTTCTTCTACCAAAGTGCATGATCACGCATTTTCCTACATTGTATTTCATTTTTCACTCTACTGCCCAGTGTCCCAATCTGTTCAAGTCCTCCTGCTGCTTACCCGTTTCCTCAACACTACCCGCCCCTCCACCAATCTTCATATCATCATCTGCAAACTTGGCAACAAAAGCATCTATTCCATCATCTAAATCATTGATATACAGCATAAAAAGAAATGACCCCAACACCGACCCCTGTGGAACACCACTAGTCACTGGCGACCAACCAGAAAAGGATCCTTTTATACCCACTCGCTGCCTTTAATCCCTCTCCAACAGCTCTAACAAACCTGCCTGCGAGAATATTGATTCCCCTTGGGTTCAAGTGCAACCTGCCACTTTTGAACAGGTCAAATCTCCCCCAGAAGAGATCCCAAATCATCCAAGAACCTGGAGCCCTGGCCTCTGCGACACATTAACTTACCATATAATCCTATTTCTGCCTTCACTGGCGTGTGGCACAGATAGCAATCCAGAAATTACTATCCGGGAGGTCCTGTTTTTCAGCATTCTAGCTAGCTCCCCAAATTCTTTTTTCAGGACCTCTTTGCTTTTCCTTCCTATGTCATTTGCACCAATATGTACCAAGACATCTGGCTGCCAAACTAGAAAGAAAGAATACATTAGGCATTTAAATCAAGTGATCCTGCCCTTAACAAGAAATTGAGGTATGACCTCTGTAAAGCTATCACAGATGCCAAAAGACAATACCAGTCCAAAATAGAGTCCTAGATCTGCGGTCAGCTGTGCTAGAGCTTATAGGCTAGAAAAGACTAAGTTAAGTATCATCACTGACAACAACACATCCTTTCCTGATCAGCATAACACACAAAAGAAAATCTACAGATGCTGGAAATCCAAGCAACACACACAGAATGCTGGAGGATCTCAGCTGATCAGGCAGCATCTATGAAAAATTATACAGTCGATGTTTCGGCCGAGACCCTTCAGCAGGTCTTGTTGAGCTCCTCCAGCATTTCGTGTGTAATAACACACTCAATGCACACTTTGAACAGAAGATTGGCATGTTAACACCCACTACAATATCTTCCAATGCAACTGAACCACCAGTCACCTCTGGGATGCAAGATCAGACCTCTGGAATGTGAACCCGCAGAAAGAATCTGGCCCAGATGGTGACTCTGGTTGTGCCCTCAGATCAGCTGCAGGGGTATTTGCAAACATTTTTAACTTCTCCCTGCAAGAACCTGAGGTTTCTACCTGCTTTAAGACAACTACTATCATCCTGGTACCCAAGAAAAAAAAAAGCAATGAGCTTTAATGCTTACCGCCCAGTGGCTCTGGCATCCACTATCATGAAGGTGCTTTGAGAAGCTGATCATGGCATGCATTAACTCAACCTCCCAAACAACCTCAACCCACTGCAATTTGCCTACTGCAGAACAACACTGCTCTCAATATTGGTGCTCCAGAAAGTTGCATCCCCAGACCCCTACTCTGCTCACTATACACTTATGACTACGTGGTCAGATCCTGTTCTAATGCCATCTACAAGTTTTCAGATTATACCACCACAGATGACCGTATCTCAAATAACAATGAGTCGGAGTACAGAAAGGAGATAGAGAGCTTTGTAACATGATGCCAAGACAACAATCTTTCCCTCAATGTCTGCAAAACAAAAGAGCTGATCAATGACTTCAGGAAGGGCATGTGCTCCTGTCTACATCAATGGTGCTGAATTTGAGACGGTTGAGAGCTTCAATTTCTTAGGTGTTAACGTCACCAATAGTCTGTCCTCGTCCTACCTGCTGAGAACTTGGCCAAGAAAGCGTACCACACCTCTACTTCTTCAGGAGCTTAAGGAAATTTGGCATGTCCCTATCAACCCTTACCAATTTTTAATTGACACACCACAGAAAGCATCTTACTTGGATGCATCACAGCTATATAGCTGGTCAGATCCCACTTGCAGTACTATGCTCAGTTCTGGTCACCATGCTACAGGAAGGAGACGTGGAAACTATAGAAAGGGTGCAGAGGAGATTTACAAGGATGTTGCCTGGATTGGGGAGCATGCCTTATGAGAATAGGTTGTGTAAACTTGGTCTTTTCTCCTTGGAGCAATGGAGGATGAGAGATGACCTCATCGAGAGGTATAAGATGATGAGAGGCATTGATTGCATGGATAGTCAGAGGCTTTTTCCCTAGGGCTGAAGTGGTTAGCACGAGAGGGCACAGTTTTAATGTACTTGGAAGAAGGTACAAAGGAGATGTCAGGGGTAAGTTGCTGTTTTCTTTAAAAAAAAACACGCAGAGAGTGGTGAGTGCGTGGAATAGGCTGCCGGCGATGGTGGTGGAGGCAGATACAACAGGGTCTTTTAAGAGATTCCTGGATAGGTAGATGGAGCTTAGAAAAATAGAGGGCTACAGGTAATGCTAGGTAATTTCTAAAGTACGTACATGTTCGGCACAGCATTATGGGCCAAAGGGCCTGTATTATGCTGTAGGTTTTCTATGTTTCGATATGCTTCTAGATGTCATATGCTCTCCATCAAGTCACCTCAAATTCTCCTTCACTCCAAAGTATTAGCTTGCTCAACCCTTCCTTATAAAACAAGCTCTTATCCGGACAAATTCCTGATATATCTCCTCTACACACTCTCTAAACCTTCCACATCCTTCCCAATGTGGTCATCAGAACTGAACACAATACTCTAAGTGTGATCTAACCGGAGTTTTATACAGCTGCAATATTACTTCGTGACTCTTGAACTCAACCCCCCACCCCCACTAATGAACACACAAAGTTTCTTAACCACCCTATTAACTTCAGCAGCAACTCTGAATGTGGACTCCAAGATTCCTCTGTTCCTCCACACTGCTAAAAATCCTGCCATTAACCTCGTACTCAAAGGTTCATTATCAAAGAAGTTTTAATGTTTTGTTTTACAACACTGAATCAAAGCGGATTTACTTTGGCTTTTTTGACACTGAAAAATGCTCCCTTTTTTCTCTTGACCAGATGTTCCACTTCTCTAGTCAACTACAGTTCCTTCACCCACCCTGCCTCAATGGGACAAACCTATCCAGAACCCTTTGCAAATGCTCTTGAAAACTCCAAATTTCCATTGTACAATTCCCAACATTTGTTCCCAATTAACACTCTCCCAAGTTCCTATCTAATAGCAATATAATATGCCTTCCCCAAATTAAGTATTTTCCCATGCTGTCTGTTCTTATCTCTGTCCAAGACTATGATAACAGTCAGTGAGTTATGATAACTGTCTCTGAAATGTTCAACCACCAAGAAATCAGTCATCCAACCATGTTTGCAAGACTTTTTCAAATTTTTACAGATGTACAATGCAGAGCATTCTGACTGGTTGCATCAGAGCCTCCTATGGAACCACCAATGCAGAGGATAGCAAATGGCGGTAGACTCAGCCAGTTTCATCACAGGCACAATCCTTTCCACCATTTTCAAGAGACGGTGCCATCATTAAAGACCCTCACATCTGGGATGTGACCCTTTGCATAACCACCACTGGAGAGGATGTACAGGAGCCCGAAAGCCCACACTCAATGTTTTAAGAACAGTATCTTCCCCTTCACCATCAGAATTCTAAATAGTCCATGAACCTACGATCACTACCTAGTTATTTGTCTTTTGCATTATTAATTTTTGTAACTTATTTTTATTTCTTGCACTGTGCTGCTGCTGCAAAACAAATTTTACAAAATGTCAGTGATAATAAAATCTTATTCTGATTTTAAAGGGTGCTGAAAGGCATGAGATTAAAAAAAAGTTTCTGAGCTACAGGGAAATTATAAAGGGGAATAAAATGGGACTTCTGCAACTATTGTGCCAGGAGCCAGGATGAAGCCAATGGTTCCCCAAGTCAGAACAAGTAAACCATGCTGACAAGTAAACCAACAACCACCCTAAATCAGCATGGTTTCTGTACAGGGAAATCTTGCCAGACATATCTGTTAGAGTTCTTCGAGAAATTAGCAGGCAAGGTGGACAAAGAGGCAGTGGATGTCATTTACTTGGATTTTCAGAAGGCATTTGATAAGGTGCCACACAAGGCTGCTTAGCAAGAAAAAAATCTTACAGCGTTACAGGAAAGATACTGGCATCGATAGCAGAATGGCTGACAGGCAGGAGGTAGTGAGTAGGAATAAAAGGGGCCTTTTCTGGTTGGCTGCTGGTGACTAGTGGTGTTCCTTAGAGGTCAGTATTGGGACTGCTGCTATTCACATTGTTTATCAATGATTTAGATAATGGAATTGATGGCTTTGTGGCAGTTTGCGGATGATATGAAGATAGGTGGAGGGGTAGGTAGAGCTCAGTAAGCAATATGCTTGCAGCAGCACTTAAGACAAATTGGAAGAATGGGTAAAAAAGTGGCAGATGGAATACAGTGCACTTTTGTAAAAGGAACAATAGTGTGGACTTTTATCTAAATGGAGAAAAGGTTCAAACATCAGAGGTGCAGAGAGACTTGGGAGTCCTCATGCAAGACTCCCAGAAGGTTAATTTACAGGTTGAGTCTGTGGTAAAGAAGGTAAATGCAATGTTAACATTTATTTTAAGGGGAATAGAATATAAAACCAAGGAGATAATGCTGAGCCTTTATAAGACTGGCCGCACTTGGAGTATTGTCAACAGCTTTGGGCCCCATATCTCAGAAAGGATGCATGTCATTAGAGAGTCCAGAGGAAGTTCACGAGGATTATTCCGGGAATGAAGGGGTTAAGGGGTTAACAAATCAGGAACTTCTGGCGGTTTCGGGCCTGTACTCACTGTAATTTAGAAGAATGCCGGGGTGGGGAGGGTGGGGGGCGGGGTCTCATTGAGGACTACCGAATGTTGAAAGTCCTAGATAGGATGTGGAGAGGATATTTCTTATGGTGAGAGTATCGAGAACTAGAGGGCACAGCCTCAAAATTTGAGGGGCGACCCTTCAGTACAGAGTTCTAAACAGAGGAACACACATCAAAGTTGCTGGTGAACGCAGCAGGCCAGGCAGCATCTCTAGGAAGAGGTACAGTCGACGTTTCGGGCCGAGACCCCTTGTCAGGACTCGGCCCGAAACATCGACTGCACCTCTTCCTAGAGATGCTGCTTCGCCTGCTGTGTTCACCAGCAACTTTGATGTGTGTTGCTTGAATTTCCAGCATCTGCAGAATTCCTCTTGTTTGCGTTTCTAAACAGAGGAATTTTTTTTTAGCTAGAAAGTAGTAAATCTGTGGAATGCTCTGCCACAGACTGCGGTGGAGGCCCTGTGTAGCATATTTAAGGTGGAAGTTGATCGTTTCCTGATCAGTCAGGGCATCAAAGGATATAGTGAGAAGGCAGGTGTATGGGATTGAATGGGATCCAGGATCAGCCATGATGCATGTCAGAGCAGATTCGATGGGCTGAATGGCCTAATTCTGCTCTTATGTCTTATGATCTAAGTAATACTACTTTGATGCCTTACAAAATAAAAAAGCTACGCATTTTAACAAATTATACTCCTAATTGTGAATTTTCTTTCTTTCCCCGTCTCGAAATACCATTTATCAATTTTCTATCCTTCTAGCAGACACTTTACCATGAAAAGTCCTGAAGATTTCCACTTTTTGCATCGTTTTAATAAAAGGATGAGATATTCTTAGGATGCCAACATGTTGCTAAACATCTAACTGAATACAGAGGTTTGCTAGTTTTGATAGAGCAATAAATGAAAAGTGATGCACGTCCAGGTGAAGATGATACGTAATCCAGCGGAGAAGTCAGAAGTGATACTACTTCAATGCACACGCTGTTCTTTCCTCATAAGCAGTGAAAACGCTGCCAAAGAAGCACTGTCATTTCTGCAATGCTTCATTTCTGTAGAACATATTATAGCCGCAATATAATAACAGAGGAGTGGAGCATGTAGAATTTTAATCTTGTGGATGGAGTACTGATCAAATTGATTGTTTCCCAAAGATGCTCAATCATGACCAAAGCTACATACATCTAGCAAGAGTATGCCATCACACTCCTGTCTTTGATGGTGGTAGAATTGCTTTGGGATGATACCACTTCCACAGAATGCTTACTGATTAACTTGCTCTAATAATCAAACCATTTGTACACTTGCTCAGTTCATTTTCTGTATCCCAATAATCTATTGGCAATGGGAAATTGGTCAATACTTTTTTCTGTTCAAGTGATATCTGAAAAAGTACAAGTTTCTTGGTCATAGCTGAAACTATTAATGACCAGATGGACTTTATGAAAACACACAAAAACAAGAACCATCAGAGGAAATAGATTTGGGTGGCATGGACCTGGCTAAGATTACAACAAAGAAGTCAATAAAAATATGAAATTATGAACAGTTTAAGCTTTAAGGATGCCAACTGCTAGTACCATTGTTTGCTGAAAACTGTCGTATTCATGTACAGATAGAGGGTTATAGATGAATAGCAGTCAGTGCTGGACTACCTATAAACAGCTAAGTTTTTGTTAAACTGCTGTTTACAAATACAAGGGTCCTTTAGAGAGCTATAGTCACATTTTGAAATGCCAAGGCGAACTGGGTTCAGCAGCCAATGCACAAAGTCAGGGGTGTTGAAGGTTACTGGAGTAGGACAGAGAGGATTAAGGAGATTTTCCAAAGTGGTTGTATTCTAACACTAAATTCAAATACAAGAATCAGATACAGGAGTAGGGCTTTTGGTTGTTCCTAATAATAGACAAACACAAAAATTACTTAAATTACAATCACACTTGTAATCATTTCAAAAATCAAAGATCTTAAAATTAAATATCTTTAGAAATTGAAATTTGCTTGGGAAAATGTTCAGACAAGCTGACAGTTATAGTGTGCCACAGCTAAAATCAAAAATTGTCTGAACAATATAGCAATTCTAATACACATTAAACATAAAATAATAGCCCAAAATCACAAAAATGTTTGTACTATGGAATGAAACCAAATCCATACCCAGCTCCATAATCTAGCTGGTCCTGTCCCCAACTCTCTTCACACAACTCTACAATTTCACTCATTTCAGATACCCATCAAACTGTTGTACAAAGCAATTTTATCTGCCTTTATCAATATTCCTTGAAGTACATTCCAAACACTAATCACTCATAAGACCACAAGGTATAGACCGTACGACATCACTCCATCATGAAAAAGAAAACTCATTGTGTCACTTTTGTTCCTAATTCCATCACTTCCATTCTACGTCCCCGAGTTCTTGATCCATCCATCAATGCCAGGTTTTCTCAAGTTGCCCAATCTATGCTCTTTGTGATGCTACACATCCCCATTGGATTTCCTCACTACCTTCAATCTATTTACATTACTCAAGTCCCTCAATCCTGGAACTATTTTGGTAAACCTTTTCCTGCATTCTAACATTTTTACATCTTTTCTAAAGTATGGGGCCAGGAATTAAACAATACTCCAACTTTGTCTGAGTCTATTCAACACAGAATTTTCACAATCCTCTTGTTACAATGGTCTTAACATCTCTTTATAGAACTCTGGATCCTGCAGCTTTAGTTTTTAAACCAAAAACTACCTTTCAATGACAGATGTCATCAAGTGGAAAGATTTTATTCCAAAAACAGAACAAGTTTGAATTCTAGATCTAGTTGAAAGTTTTGCTTCAATTTAATTAAGTTCAGACAGTATTAAAACACAGTCCAAGTATTTGCACATACCAGTTGACCCAATATTCTGCGTTTTCGGTTTTAAACATACAGGTACTTGTAACCTATATTTCTAAAATAAAATCTCAGGAAATAGTGAACGACTCAAGATTTAAATACCTTACAATGTTTAGACCAACAGCACCACCACCAAACAAGAATACAATTTTACAGAAGGAATCCATAGTTTCCTGTTTAAAAAAAAATGCCAGCTGCACCTATGCCGAGCTTATCCTACCTATGATAACTTGAGCTCCACAAATGGCTAGCATTTAAATTGCAATTTCAGTTTCAGAAACTATAAATCTCTTTAAATCAGAAGCAGTATAATACAGCATGATCAATTTTATTGATTTCAGCATTTGAAATCATAGTGGCCTGAGATGAAATGAAAAATAAATTAGAGGCTTATGTTAAATTAATTTTTTAAATCACTTTTTCACCTTCCAATAATAAACAAAGTGATTAATCTCATCTTTGGGTAAATTAATCAAGTAAATATGCAGTTAATCAATCGGATTTTAAAAGAATGTTTCAAACACTTTTGTTAGAAGTTATTTTCATTTTAAGGGTTTCATTAATAGTTTTTGAATGCTTCTATTTTTGACACTTAACTTTCTCAGCCAGAAGCCCTGGTTTAGCTGCCAAAGTTCCCCATCCAACTACACCCCCAGTAGTTCTGTACGCAGGGCTCATTCTGTGCCCCCACCTTCCTACATCTCACTTCACCCCCAAATTCATGGCACTGAAAATGACAAGCTTTGGGAAGGAAGCTCTTGCCTGAGATTGTTTTATGTTAAAGTACATGATTAAGATTCATGATCACGATTCAACGAATACACAAACCAACTTTAAAAAAAAACTACACTTTTGGGCTCAACTGGAAGTCAAAGAAATTTTAATATGGTTAAGTATCTGTACTTTTGTGCTTCAGAGTCTGGAGTCAGGTGTTTATTTTCACCCGATTCCAGATTCTGAACTTCAAAAGAACAAAATACTTAACTTACGCACTCTATTTCGACTATTTTTGTTAAATTTAAAAGCGCTGATCCAATACGTTATTATACACGAGACACCTTTTCTTGTGTTGATGGAGCTCATTTGTTCAGAGACCAATATGGATTAATTGCTTCCCCCTCCACCCTCTCTACTAGTTTTACTATAATATTCCTCCAGAAACTGTAGAATTAAAGTAAATATGACAAAAGTTGAGACCCTGAAGCCTTTAAAAAGGATGAAACTCAAATTTCAATGTTTTTATTTTATACCCATGCTAGAAACTACATCTCAATATCTTTCCTTTAGTGCTAAGTACAGCATAAATACAAACAAATTCTTTATCTTCCACCTGAAGGTGCTGCTTGTTAACTATATCACAAAGCCAAAATAATTCTAAGGACATTTTTGAATTGGTTATATTAAACTCAAGTTATACAGTTCTAATGCAGAATTAAAAGGAATGAAAGAAACTTAAAAGGGAGAGGGAAAGGATCAAAAATAAAAAAAACATTTTCGCAGGAAATGTTAACACAAGACTATCTTCAGATGTTAATGAATCTTTGTATATTTCTAGAAACTAGTTTACTTCAAAGTTAAATATTCACAACTTTCATCTCTACAGGCAAAGAATAAGTGTAAACATTGTATTTAGTCAATGGATATACAATAATTGATATTGAGTATATCATACTTATGTTGAATTACATATAGAGCTATCAGAAGCTGCTATTGAGGAAGTTGTGGTAAGGCAAAGGTTAAAATTATGTCCAGGCAGGGATAGCTTATGGACAGTGCACAGTCAGCCTAGGCAAGAAAGGTATTTGAAGAGCACAGCTTCCCTTTGCACAGAATGGGGTCAGAGCCATTTGGCAGACCAAACCAAGATTAGGATGCGAACAAACGATTCTGGGGTGACACTATTGGTCAGTTACTTAACTAATTCTGAAGTACATTGTCTTTAACATGTAGATTCTATTGGCTATTAACACCTGTATTATCGTAGTGTGATTGGTGATTGATTATGCAAATAAGGAACTTGAACATCCACAAGGTTACCAATTGTCAACATCTGATTTCAACTAGTCAATTTCTGGAAAAAATGGCATTGCTTTGTTCAGACCTTAGAACAGTTTGGTGAAAGGGGCTATGCTGCTCTCCTTGTGCACAAATAAATCGCGTGATTGCAGAACGACTACACTTTTTCAAAGTCCAGTTAATCAGCAGTGATACTAGAGAAGCTACTCCTTTATTGGAAATATATGTACCCATTGTGAATGACTAGAATTGATCTTCATGCATTGACATCTTTATAGGATGCCAGTTCACACTAAAGGGCAAAGCAAACAAAGTCAAAGTAAATTATCAAAGAACGTACATGCCACCATATACTATCTTGAGATTCATTTTCTTGAAGGCATTCACAAAAACATTGATATACAATGGAATTTACGAAAACCTATAAAGCCTGAGAAAAACCAATGTGTAAAAGAGAAATTGTGCAAATACAAAAATAAAATAAATACTGAGAACACGAGTTGCAGAATCCCTGAAAGTAAGTCTATAGGTTTTGTAATCAGTTCAGAGTTGTGAGTTAAGTTATCCACACTGGTTCAGGAACTTGATCATTGTAGGGTAATAATTAGTGAAGATGGCACTGCGATATATGTGACAGTTTGCAGACAGCTCACAAAACCACTGTTCTACTAGATATACTTCTTTTGAACTATGATTTGAGCCTATAATTTCCTTTTAAGAAATGTACTTTTGAACCATCTAAACAAACTAGCGATTTTATGATCTCTTGAAGGACTCGGAAATCTTGACTCTCAGGAGCATAGGCATGGCACCTTGAAATGGATGAAACTCACCCATCATCGCCAGAAGAGAGAGCGGAAGAGATGGCCGGGGTGAACTTCAAGCCAGATTGAAACATCGAAGACCGAGAGTGGAAAATGAACTGGTTTTCAGCTTCATTACTCTGTGCCAGCCAAGTTGCCCCACCTGTGCCCGTCCTGTCTGTCTGCATTTGACCCGTCTCCCTCTCTTCCTGCTACTACCATCGGGTGGGACACAGCAGGAGTCCTGGGTCCTATGCCATCAAGTCGAGGAGCAGCTGTTGCCTTGCAGCCTGGACTGGTTTCAACCGCCTCGGTGTTGAACTGATTCCACAGCCAGTGAACTCACTGTCAGGGACTCTGCAGTTCATGTTCTCAGCATTATTTCTTTATTTTTTATTATATTATTTGTATGCTTGTCCTCTTTTGCATGTTTGTCTATCTTTGTTTTGTGCGGTTCTTCATGGGTTCTACAATATTTCTTTGTTTTCCTGTGGGTGCCTGCAAGAAAATGAATCTTAAGGTTGTATATGATATACATACATTGATAACAAATGCACTTTGAACTTTCAATCTGGTGGTGTAGGACCCAAGGCTACTGAATCTCCTGACCACTGATAGCACTGAGAAGACAGCATGTCCTAGATGGTAGGGGAGGGCCCTTGATGATGGATGCTGCTTTCTTGTGGCAGCATTCCATGTAAATGTGCTCAAATGAGGGAGGGCTTCGCCTGTGATGGACCAGGCTATATCCACCACTCTCTGCAGACTTTTCCATTCCTGGGCTTTGGTGTTTCCATTTCAGGACGTGATGCAACTTGTTAGGATACTCTCCACCGTGCATCCACAGAAGTTTTTGTGAATGTTCAGATGACATGCTGAATCTATGCAAACTTCTAAGGAAGTACATGCACTTTTGTGTCTTTGTGATGGCACTTGCGTGGCTTTGTGATGGCACTTACATACTGTCACAATGTTACAGATTCTGACACTTATGCTTAAGCAACTAACAAGAGCTTCATGAAAATTTTTATAAATCCCATTTCCATCTTCTTTTGTGGCTTTTCACACATCCTTCACCCTAATGGATTCCTGTGATTTATGTATTAATTTATGGAGAAGAATTCCAATGAGAGATGATTTTAAAAGGGACAAAAGGTGCAACTTTTTCCCACACAGTGTGGTGAGTTTTTGGAATGAGCTGCCAGAGGGAGTGGTTGAGGCAGGTAAAACAATAAGATTGGTACATGTAGGAGTAGGGCTTTGAGGGATATCAGCCAAACACAGGCATTGAGCCAAAGGCCCACATCCACATGGTAGTGCTCTACGATTCTATAACAATGTGAAGCAAATCCTGAGCTGGATTGTTTACATACACATTAATAATTTTTATGTTTATGGTGGCATAGAAAATCTTTCTTTACTTATGGGCTAGGAAAAAATGAATCTTATTTAGTTATACAACATATTAATGCACCAACATATTTTAATGGCAATGAGGCGAACCACAATTGGTCTCCAACGATGCAATAGCAATTTAATGATGAAGTAAATATAATAAGGTACATACCTGGCAACAGCTTCGCTATAAACAAAACCTGCATCTGCCCTTTTTACAATTTCAAAGCAGAGATCTGCACCATCCATACTATAATAAAACAAAGCACAAGTTTAATATCATATTTGAAACTAACACATCTTAACCGTTAACACGTTGAAAATAGCTCAAGTATGTCACACTATCCAGTATGCAGAATTAAAGGAATAATATTTTGTATATTTATGTGCAACTATTTTGTATTGCATTACCTTTTTTTTCCTAAAACACAGGAGGTACATGACAATGTTTTTCTGAAAATTATTCAATCAAATACTTTAAAATGATCTGCAAGTGCACAATTTAAGGCATCCGTTAGTCTTGTGAGACCATGGATCTGCGCCTGGAAAGTCTTCACTCTCCAGGGCACAGGCCTGGGCAAGGTTGTATGGAAGACCAGCAGTTGGTCCATGCTGCAAGTCTCCCCTCTCCACGACACCAATGTTGTCCAAGGGAAGGGCATTAGGACCCACACAGCTTGGCACCAGTGTCGTCGCAGAGCAATGTGTGATTAAGTGCCTTGCTCAAGGACACAACACATTCCCTCGGCTGGGGCTTGAACTCACAACCTTCAGGTGGCTAGTCCAATGCCTTAACCACTTGGCCACGTGCCCAATTGCACATAATTGCACAGGAGAATATAGGGGGTGCTGAAGGGGCACTAAAGTTAGATTAAAGTAAGATTAGTGAAGAAATGGCCACTAATTTGCCCCTGGTGTGCTTGATAGTCTGTTATACTTGAGAGGCAATTTACAGTAGGTAGTTCATGTCTTTGCAATGATCATAGTGGTTCAGCAAAGGGATACAGATCAGGTGAGTGATAGAAACTTGGCAAATGAAGTTTAATGTCATAAAATGTGAAGACATGCATATCAATAAGAGGAATCAAAAGGCAATTTATCTGACTGGAAAACTGCATTTGAGCAAAGCAAAAAGGGATCTAGTTATCTTTATACATGAATCACATACAGTTAGCAGGCAAGTGTAACAAATAGTTAAGGCAATTCCCAGTTGGTTTTTATTGGAAACAGGCTGGGGTTTAGAAAGCTTCAATTATATCAAATTTTGGTGAGACTACACCTGGAGTACTCTTCAGAAGTTTGGTTCCCTTACCTAAGGAATGATATAGCGGCATTGGACTCAGTGGTTGCTGTATGCCTCCATGTCTTATCACCCTAGGAAACAAGATCATTTTGTCCAACCCATCTTCTCTCACTCTCTGCAACTTAAAACTCAATTTTATCTTTTCAGTTCTGGTAAAGGGTCTATGATTCCACTTCTCTTTATACAGAAGCATGACCTGCTAAGCGCTTCCAGAGTTTTCCAACCTGTTTTTTTAAACAACTTAAGAGACTGAGCATTTAACTTGCAACGATTATGATCAACTGGCACAAATTTGTGAAAAGCAATTCATGTTGGGAAAAAATTACAATTGAGATTTGTAAATGTTGAATTAAAAATGTCAAGTATAGGCATCTGCTGAATCAAATAAAGGATGGCCAGAATCTTGCCAGCATCTCCACATTTAGTGATTAAATTAAAGTAGCACTTTAGCAATAACCTATTCCTTATGTGCTTTAATAGTCCCAATTTTCAACCCTTACAAACAGTTTAAACGTACAAATAACTACAGCACAAAATCAAGCTACTTACAATTCAAAGACCATATAGAGCATTCCATCTGAGCTGTACGTTTCCAATAATTCTACAATGTGTGGATGTTTCAGCATGTGGCAGATACTGGCTTCCCTCTTTAAATCTGAGAAAAAGGAAATATCTTGTAATTTAGAATGTTAACATTTCATGGCTGAGTAGCTCCATTGTGTGTAAATAACAGGACTAATGTTTAGGAATATTTAGATTGCAAGTTATAGCTGTCACAAATAAAGTAAATCTATAAACTGAAAATTCTCTCATAAGCAACATAGATGGTGCACCTGTGCTCTATCAAAATTCATTATATACAGCTTTCATTTTGAACAGACAATCAAAGACACACGCTCAAGAGCAGCAAATAAGGTGGTTATATTAGAAGTATTGAAACTGCCAGCTTAATCCAAGTAGGAAAGGCAAGACTGATGATGAATCTTTGTAAGACAGCTTTCAGGATATTCAAATTAGTTAGGTTTAGTTTTATAATTCTAGCACAGTAACATACATTCACAGAAACTTCCAACACAGCAACATACACAAAATGTTGGAGGAACTCAGCAGGTCAGGCAGCATCTATGGAAATGAATAAACAGTTGACGTTTCTGGCCAAGACCCTTCATCAGAAAACATCCATTATCCTATTGCACAAAGTTACCCTCAAACCTTCAAAGGCTCAAAAACAGTGGGCAGGAAACTAGATGAGCTCCATTTGTCATTGGATTGGCAACATTGCTGTAGGATGGTGAATGTAGTTCAGATGTGGAATGTAGAATGCCTTCAATACTGTGCCACTGTGAAACTAGTATGTCCTCTCCACAGTGCACGCCTGTCAACCCGTAGATTTAGTTCCCTTCATGACCTCCACTGGTGAAGAACACGCATATCTGGTACAGGCGTGTTTGCAGGGGCTGACAGAAGATTGCCTTTCTAGGCATCAGTCTATCTCTGCATTCCAATCAAGACATTTTTTTTTAAATCAAGCAATCTTACTCCCCAGATAGCAAAAAGGCAACAAGGCTAATTGCTCACAAATGGAGATCAGGTTCACAATACCAAAGTGCATGCACGTACTGGCAGATGCATGCAGAAGGTCCCAGTGTCAAGTTCCCTGGCCATGAGGGCACTAGTTTTGGATTCATCAAGTGAAAGCAAATCAAACTTGCCAGAAGGCTATTCACAAACAGGGGTGATTTACTCAGCTGGCCCTTCTTTACACTAGCACCTAAAAATCTAGCAGTTCTGTACTAGTTACCTTCACCTACACACGACACTCAACCTGAGGCAAGCTGACATAGGTAGAAAGAGTTCCTTCAGCATTTTGTATGTGCTGCTTTGGATTTCCAGCATCTGCAGATTTTCTTGTGATTGTTTCCTAATATCCTCTTTGCAT